>NC_071500.1:58750000-59375000 GCF_028408465.1 Anastrepha ludens | reverse complement strand
ATATTTCTACTGCCATGCTTGAGTGTTAAATTATAATTTCTACTTTTGCATGTATACTAAGTAAATACATACAGTTTGTCAAAAATGAGTTTTGGCATAGAAAATAAATTAAATTTTTCGATTTCAATAGCAAAAAATAGCACTCTTTATTTATCTTTGGCTTCTTTTTTGTACTGATTCATATTTATTCACAGCCTTTAAAGCGAGTTAATAACAAAAGCTTCAAATTATTTGGAAAAACAATAACTAAGACAACAAAAACAAATAATACACTATTTCGACACTGTCAATAAACTGTTTTTTCAAACCTTAATACAGGCTTTTATTTATTAAATAGGTACATAATGTGAATACGTAATTTTTGATAAATTTAATATTTGGCATGATAACCGTTAACTTCAATAACATTTTGCAGGCGCTTTTTCATGGAATAGACCAATTTGTTTATGTCGTATACGTTCGGTATATTCTGCCATTGCTCCAATATTGCAGTTTTTAATGCTGCTGGATGTCTTTTATGGACTCTTTGCTTCAAAAAGGGCCGCAAATTTTCAATCACGTTTATATCGTTTAACTTTGCCGCAATTGTGGCTTTGGATTGTTATCTTGGTAAAATTTAAATTTGGTTTATTCTCAGTGAGAAACTCTAAGCTTTTAGCGACTTAGTTTTTTTTCAATATACATACATATGTTAATATTGTTTCGCCTCCATTGTGCCGTCAATAAGCACCAAGTCTCCTACTCCTTTACTTGAAATATACCCCCAAAACATAACAGAAAATTTTCCAACTTTAACCGTAACAATTAATATATATTTCGATTTTGTAAAGCTGTCAAGGGCTTGCACCATACTCTAGTCGATCGATCATTGTAATACACCATTATCCTTGTCTTGTCGCAAAATATAACGTTGTCCCAATAGGTTTCTAGTGCGAAAATGCGGTTCAAAGCAAGAAACAGGCATTTTCCTACATTTTGTGCAGACAGCAATGGTTTCTTGCGTGATGATCTCGATTAATATTTGTGGTGCAGTATGGCTTGACGCACTGCTTCATGGGAGACAACAATACCACACTCCTCGCTGTGATCCAATTTTCGAATCATCAAGCGTTCTGCACGTCCAGTAATTTTAGTTTTAGACCCACCTGCACGCTTTTGCTCTAATCTATCCTCTTTTTCCGCTCCCCTTATAACATTATACCTAAACTAAACGGTAACACATCAGTACCGAACAAATTTCAGACAATTCCTCCTACCAATTATAATATAATAATTGCGTAATATCAAATATCATTTTAAAAACACAATACTTAAATACGAAGTCCGAATAAAGCAAAAATTATGCACTGAATGATAAAACGAAAGCATCAAAATTATCATTGCAAAGCAGAGGTAACGGTAAACCAAAGTTAATCGCGAAACACATTTAAAGAAATTGAAAAAGCAAAATGTTGAAACAGTTTATTGACAGTGTAGAAATAGTGTGTTATTTGTTGTTTTCCAAAGAATTTGAAGTTTTTTTATTAATTCCCTTTAAAAGCTGTGAATAAATATGACTCATTACAAAAAAGAAGTCAAAGGTAAATAAAGACTGGTATTTTTTCTATTGAAGACGAAAACTTGAATATATTTTCCATGCCAAAACTCATTCTTCACACACTCTATGTAAACTATGCGAACACTTTGTAATAACAAATATTAAAAAGTATTTATATCTTAAAATGGGCATGTATAGGCAAATATTAAAAAACGCTTCGATTAGAAAGGAATAATGGCACAAAATATTTTTTTCATATCCGAATAAATATTAGAACCGAAGAACAGAATGAATTAAGGGGCATTCTGTAGTGCATATTCTAAATAAAAATCGCGAAACATTAAAGTATGCAATTACATGAATTTCGAAAATTGACTAAATTGCTTTCAATCGACAAACTACAAGGTACATGCTTTATATAGGTTGTTCTAAAAAGTTTTCCATATGTTCGAATTAAGCTGCACAAAATATGTATATATTAGATATTGTGCTGACCTAAAACCTTAATCCTTAGTTTGCCTTTAGGAAGGCTTATAAAATGCTTAAATCTCCTTTGATTATACCCATCTCATAAGGAAGTAACCCCACAGTTTGGAGTCAGCTTACATCACGTAGCCTTAGCTAGATTTAAAGGACTTAGGTAGTGAATAGTCCCTTTTACCTATCTAAGTTGGGAAAAACTCTTTACTGTTGGGATGTAAGCTAGGGCGAGATATCCAAAATCGTCCCAACAGCATGCGGTAGAATTAATTTGCCACCTTTCTGTAGTATCCGATCTGCCCCTGGGACCTTGAATGGATAAAAGAAGCTTATGACCTACCTTGTGGCTTGTTGAGTGAAAAGGTTTTTACTCAGTTTGCAGTTCGCTTTGGTAGGTCTTTTAGATCGAGTACAGAACTCCGGTACAGCTCATACTATATTAACTGTGCTGGTACTGTGCACTCTACGGAAGTTTTCAGTATCAAAACAAGTTGTTAGTGCATTACATACAGGCAGCAGGTCCGCGAATCGATCCTCGCCTGGGTCATTAAACATCAAACTGGTTAACTACGTTCTATCCAACATTTTCTATGACTCAGAATAAGAACTATCTATTTCAGGACTATCAAGCGATTGGTCTCGAATTCGGTCATCGCTCAGTTGGTTTTTCGCTCATGAAAAAGCTGCTCATAAAAAGCATTCTCCTTTTGTAGGACAATAGCAAGATGCATACTAAAAATTTGAAAAGCTAGGTCTAGTCTCTCCTATGTTGCGCCAATTATATATTAAGCAACTTATTTGATTGATACTTTTCTAGTCTTAACAAACGTGCTCAAGCCACTAGGCATATTACGTTGTAATGCTTCCAATCGTATCTAGTACAGTAACTTATTTATATAACCTATATACATACATCCAGATAACAGATTTTCAATTTCAGAGTATCGGAAACGCTTTTATATGGCTCCATGATGTTGGCACAATCCTTAGCGTTTGCACCAGCTTTCACTGCAGCTTTGGTGGCGGCCCATCGAGTATTCCAAATATTAGACAGATCGCCAAAAGTTTCTTCTTCGTGTAGGCGAGAGGACAATGCTACAGAAAAAAGACTTGAGCTGTTTGAGGGTGTTCGGTTTTCTAATATAGAATTTAGATACCCAACACGTTCGGATGTAAAAGTTCTAAATGGGTTAAATTTGGAAGTGCTCAAAGGAAAAACTGTAGCTTTGGTTGGTCGTTCCGGTTGTGGAAAATCAACGTGCATACAACTATTAATGCGTTTGTATGATCCTGACAGTGGCACCATTGTAAGTTTAAGTAAATATTATTACTAATATTATATAGTAAGTACAAATGTTTAGCTTTGCATATTTTTATTTAGTCTTATGATATATGTATTTATGTAGTAACGTTTATATAAATGTAGAACGCATTGACTAAAAGGTTGTGCTAGCATAGGCATAGCAAAGCATACACATACAGCACAAAACAGCTGATTCTGCTTCTGAGACAAGCAAAGCTCATGTGGTGGTCTACAGTGATTTTGACCCCTAAGTAGAGATCTACAGAATACCTCCTGGTGAAGTAACATAGCCCAAATCCAACTGGGCGAAAGAGGGGCTCAGTTTCATCCTTACGATAGGGGCATATAGAATATAGAACAAACTTCATTATCACATCAAATGAGGATATATATAATTGCATAGACTTGAAGAAATATTTGTAATCGGAAAGAGTACCACTAACTTCCGTAAATGTATCACAAAGTATTCAATGCTTAGTATTTCGAACAGACACCCTTCTCACGGAGCGAGTTGCGTGAAGGTATTTCCTTTTTCCCGTCATAAACATTGTCCATCGGAATGTATTGCTATAAATTTCGCCTTAAGCTCAAGAAGCTAACTTCTGATGTAAGACTCCTTCGGTAACAATCTAACTTAAACTACTTGCAGAGTCCTATATATTACACTCCTTAATGAGGAGCTGAAAGTTTTCGCTGTAAAGGTTGTGTTCAGGGAGCAGAGCAAATTTGGCCGGATGGAATTAAATTAACAGTCTTTTGCCGGTGACGTAGGATATTTTAAACTGCTCGCCACATAATTATGAAGAGGCTCAAAGGGAAAGATGGGAAATAGAATTAAATCAGCCACTTTGGAGAGTGTTCAGGGTCTAAGTTACATATAGTCTTATTGGCTTATAAGGTATCAATGTATGGTGCGCCAATGACTTAAACTAGATACGAGTATATAGGTATTTAATGGTTGTGTACCTATAATATTACATGCAAATCTTTTATTTCTGTTAAAACTGATTAATATTAAAAAAACAAATCAAACGCTCTTTTTCATTTTTAATTATGATTTCAGAAACTAAACGAGGACGATATTCATAAAGACATCTCCATTGAAAGTTTGAGAAGAAAACTGGGACTCGTCTCCCAGGAACCGTCTTTATTTGAGCGCACAATTGCCGAAAATATTGCTTATGGTGATAATTCGCGAAGAGTGACCATAGAAGAAATAATTGCAGCTGCGAAATGCGCAAACGCACATTCCTTTATAATAACTTTGCCAAATGGGTACGACACACGTTTAGGCGCACGTGGAACTCAGATATCTGGTGGTCAGAAGCAACGTATCGCTATTGCTCGAGCTTTAGTACGCAACCCCAAAATATTACTATTAGACGAAGCAACGTCCGCTTTAGATTTGCAAAGCGAGCAATTAGTGCAGCAGGCTCTTGATGTGGCGTGTACTGGACGAACTTGTATAGTGATAGCACATCGTTTGTCCACTGTTCAAAATGCTGATGTAATTTGTGTTCTGAAAAATGGTAAAATAGTAGAAATGGGAAACCATCAGCAACTTGTTGCGCTCAATGGAATTTATGCAAAACTTCACAAAATGCAAAGTCATGAGAAATAAGTCTTTAAAATTTAAATAATTAATGTGTGAATTTCATATATGTATGTATATATGTTCTGCTTGAGCAGGTGAAAATTTAATCTAGATTTAATCAGTGTATTTGCAAATGGTTGCGCATGCATTAGTTAGACATCGATTAAGTTAGACATTGTAAAATTACGTTATTAACTAATATAATTTTCTTTTTTCGTAAAAATGTGTAATTTTTTAAACAATGCACTAAGACTGTAAAATTTTCGTGTTTTTTTTTCTCAGCATATGCATAAGGTTCCATGTTGTTTTCTCTAAATGTTGCTCTTTAACCGGACTAAAGTGCAAAACCCCCATTTAAAAAGGTGAGGGTGACTGTTGTCAGCTGATTTTAATTTGTTTGTTTAATTGTTACAAAACAAACAAAAAAATGGGTGCAAATTGTTCAATTTTATAATATTCAAAATATAATTTGTGGAAGGATTTAATTTAATTTTACTTCTTCTTTTCTCATATGAAACGTCCAACATTTGCCAATAGCGTTTGACAAACTTTTGTAATGTTGCAGTATAATGGGTGACATTTTTCCGAGAAAAGAAAACTATAGCATTTCAGGGCAACTTTTGTTGAAGTAACTCGTAACTTGTGGAAGAGAGGTAGGCGTGGAAAGGAGAGAGGCACTGAGCTGCTAATGCTTGGGAAATTCGCTACGTGAAGCAACAAAAGTTTCCCTGCATAAACACAGTATTTGATTACTAAATATCGCAAATAAAAAAAGGAAATGCAGATAAAAAACAAAAACTAAGCCATGAAACCACGAATCGTTCTTAACACCCATCTACATATAGCATAACTTTCGCTGTCGCTTCGCTTTGATGCAACGCGAGACCCTTATCAAGGAGACTGCAATAAACGCTTTGACAGCGAAAGCTTTAAGCTGAAAAATTGGTAAATTAGTTAGTAAAATGTAATATTTACAACAATAACCGCATTCCTTAAATGTATACTTATTTAAATTTAACTTGGGTTCAAAACTTTTGGAATAAATTGAATTTGTTTACATCTGATGATTGTCACCGCACGCGCCCAAGTGCCGTAGCATCAGTACAGAAAGTAAACAAACGAAAATAAGCGAAGGGGAAAGCCAAGAACGATATAATAAATCATTCAAACATACATTTGTAAGTGCATATATTTGCCTTTGCATTATATATCGGAAGGCGCCAGCTTCTGTATTCTTGTGGCATTACCACGATGTGTGGGTAACTAACATGTTACTATGATATTTATGTAAATACTCGTGAAGGGTTCTAGAATGTACGAATGTGATAACTCTTTAACTGTTTACATCTGATTTATTTTATTCTTCTTCATTTTTTCTGTATAAGACAGTGCAAAATTTATATGCTATAAATTTATTACAGCCAAAATTCAACCCGTTACTTTTACTCATTGCCAACAAATAAATCTTATTTTATTGACAAAAAGCATTGCATATAAGATACATTTTTGGTATTATATGTAGATCCCACAGAGTTTGTTATTTCATATTAACTTATGTATGCGAGTTTTTAAAATCAAATAAAGAATGTTGACAAATTAACGAATATTCTACGATTTCTATTTTGAAAAATTCTATATTTAGTCATCTCCAGAAAAAAGTTGAATCAGCATAGAATAATATGAATTTCATATTTCTAACGAGTGTTTTGCACAACAGAAAATTGTTTCATGATCAGTACCCTATACATAAACAGTTAAAGAGTTAAATAGAAATTAGTATGAATGGAAAAAGGATTTAGTAAGTATTAAATGTATACATATGCCTGTAAATTCGAAATTATGAAATTTTGCTAATTAATGTTTCCTTTTAGCACCTAAGAGTATTATTTCCATAAGTAAAAACAAAATGACAACTAATAATCCAAAGCCAGGTTTTTTTTTTCTTTTTGACAGTGTGGACAAATTTATTTGACAAATGCATGTAAATTCAACAATTTTGAATAAACAAAGTCCCCACCGGTTGGTGAACACACTGAAAACGTAAAATTTTGAATGTTACTTTACCAATTGGATAATGATAGTCAAGAAGTATAAATTTAATCTAAAATAGCATTTGAAATACATATTAAATTAACAAAAAATTTACGTTTGCCCCCACATGTTGAAAATAAAAATGAAATAAATGAATTAATTTCCTAATGATGAGTAACGGAATACCATCCAATTTTTACAGTGGTCAAATGGGTTATCTCGGGATATAATACAAATCTTTTTATTTTTTAGTTGTGCAATTGAAAAACCCATCCCATGATAAAAACTGATTTGCATACGTAAACATTAGTTTGAACATTCTCTTTCATTATGTCGCCTATTTCATTCCTTTAAGTGGATTGGTATCACAAACTTGTGACCGAACGGACTTTTGTATTTAATTCCAGCATCACGATAAAATGTATCCGGTATACCTAAGTTACATAAATATAATTTTCCGTAGTTGTTGGATGAAATGCCATTTAATGGTAATATTGGTAAAATTGCATATTTAATGCAAACATCTTTAATCCCATCCGGTGGCGGGTCAACTGCAAGAACTGACGCTCTGTAAAAAGGAATTTCAAGATTTTTTATTAATTTATTGATAACCTCTTTTTTATTAGTCTGAAAATAAAACGTGAAGGTTTCATGGAAAAAGAGATAAACGAACACATTTTAATAAAGTTTAATTTTGGCTGGTTGTTAATATTTGAAATCAAATAAACTCATAGACAATGGGTTCTAACATCAGACTGGTGGACATAAATTTAGTCTTAACATAAAAAAGTGGACTTGATTTTTTACCGATCTCAATAATATGTATTTCAATGTAAATAAGGTGGTAAAGATATTATTATTTGTATCATTATACTATGAAACAATTGAGTTTTTCTAAACATTTTGGAGAGTGTTTACATTGTCACAACAAAAAGACAAATAGGGAAAAATCATTTTAAAAATTGCGTTACAATTACAGTTTTTAAAAAGAATGTAAAATATTAAAGAAGGTAATAGCATTAGTAGTAGAAAATGCGAAAGAGCTCCTCATAAAAAACCACCTCTCGTTTGTATGCGCCGTAAAACTGTAGGTCCTACAATTTTGTGGAAAACATTAAGACGCACACCACAACTAGGAGGACACCAAACACCAAAAAAGGTGTAAGCGCCAATTATATATACATACATATATGGAGAAAAGGAAGCAAAAAAGTCTTAATATACTTGGGTCAGCAAACTAATGGTTTTGTAGATGGATTATGGTTAGGATAGTTTACCAAGAATACTATAATGCAACAATCGTGCTCAGAAGAGTTAAGACAAAACAATGAATTATTAGAAGAAACGCCACTTCGAAAACACTTATTCCATTTTAAGTTATTTGTTTAGTGTAATTTCCATGACTTTTTCGAGTTTAATGTGTAGAAATTACATTATACTTACCTATTCTCACCTAACCATTTCCTTATATTGCTCGTTAAAGTATTTGAATTAGTTGATAAAATTACTAGATCTGGCGAAGGCAGTTCTGAAAGAAGAATGTTGTTTTTATATTAAAAATACTATTACATTAAACAGTATTTACCATCAACAGAATATACAATGGCATTGTCCGTAGCACTGAAAAGAGCAATCTCTTTGCTTTTAGTATCCAGATTTTCTTCGTCAAGATAAAGTATCACCTTTAACCCATGCGATGCCATTTGACGCCCAGTAGCGGCGCCAATATTACTATTTCTTAATAACGAAAATATAAAGGTAATCACAGTATAGCAAATGCAGCAAAATCTATTCTACCTCAAATCTCCCGATTTCGCACATATAATAACAATGATTGGCCATTGATGGTAATTAGTGGGTGTAAGTCTTCTAGCGCCTCCTAATAACAATATGGCAAGATCTGTAACTCCCCTTGTTAGAATATCCAACTGTCTTGGCAAAGAAAGACCTTTTTTTTCCGCTAGGCTTTCAATTTTTTCACGTACAAAAGAGGGGATGGTTGGTATTATTAGTCCTTCATCTAAAATATAATAATTTATATAACATCAACTTTCTCCAATTTTATTATTCTAGTTAACTCTTCACCGGTAACGAAATCCGTAGATCCATCAAAAATGTTTTCAATTTGCCGCAGCCTTACAGGTTCACTGACCAATATATTCTCATCGTGTCGGTATTTTTTCATTGCACCGGAAGTTTGACGTACCAAATCCGGTTTCTGTTCCGCTTCAATTGTATCCCAAATTGCTTGCTTATTAAAGAGAGCTAAATTTCCTTCAAAATCGAAATCTTCGTGTAACAAGGGATCATCGACCGAAGTGCTAAACGTTTGGCTGTATTTCATGTTACCATCTTTACGTAACTGTTTTCGTTGTTTGCGACCGCTTCCATTGATACTAGAGCCATTATTAACGTAACGCAGTTTGCCATTTCCATTCCCGTTTCCGCAACCAGGAATATCTGGTGCGGTTGGGAAAACACTTATTCCATAGGTATTCCTCTTAACTTTTATATCAATAGGTTTGGAAGATGTTGAAGGTTGATCACACATCGTACTCGTAATATCAAAGTTGTCAACATCATAGACATTCATCGATTTAGGAGATGGTGGAAATTGGGTGCTCCCCAGTCGAGCTTCTACCTTGGGCGGAAGCAGGTTTCCGAAAAATTCCTTAACAGTAGTATTGCAAGGCACTTTACCACTTTCAAATACTCTACTCTCCAAATTTTGAGCACTATGGATATAGTTTTGATAGTAAAAGTTGAAAATTTTTAGTTTTAGTTACCTTCTATACTTGCTGGAATCTACCTTTACATTCGATATCTTATTTGTGAGTTCACCTATGCTATCTTCTGCTTTTGGGAAAGTGCTATTAGGTAATGAGGATGAGTGATCTTTTTCGAAGACATCTTTATTGTGAGATAAGGCCAATGCGTTTTTCCCCGCATTTGCAAAGCTTGGCTGTTTGACAATTGTCGGTTTCTTTATGTCGGTTGAGACGACAGAATTTTGTCCATTAAAGGACGGTATCACATAAATATTAAGAATATCTGTCGACCTGAAAAGTTTACAGTTTCATCATATTTAAATGGCATGAAAACGGGGTTAAAATTGAACATACCGTAAAGTCACTTCAGCATCCTGCTTCTTTAACGGTATACCATTGCGAAAAGCCCGAATGATCGTTATCTCGGATTCAGATATATTTTTAATTACTCCCTGAAAAACACCGAGTTTAGGATCACATTCTATGGAAACGGCTTTGCCCAGGAAATCATCTCCCATTTCTCCAACGTGAATGAATAAAAACCAAAATAGTCCGTTTTTTATGAGTGCAAATTATACACTAATCTTTTCACTTATATTTATATTGTAAATAGTTAAAGTACAAAGCATTAATTTGTTGAGGCTTTTTGTAGTTAATCTCATACGTAAATGTTTTTTTAAGTAGCGCCTGTAAATTTGCCAACCACTATGTAGCCAATATTAGCGATGTGTCAAAACATCATAATCGGTTCGCGAACGGTAACAAATCATTCTTTTCAGGTATCCCAATTGTCGATAATAAGAAATCGCTGGAAAACATTTGATTTTATACATTTACAAATTTAAAATTCAAGCTAATTTACGAATTATAAAAAATAATTGAAGGTTTACATGATGAAATATTTGCACGAAATGATGATACACACCTTTCAATACCAGTAATCGAAAGAAACCTCTCTAATAATTATCGAAAAAACTTGTTGAGCAGACATATATTTCGCAGATAAAATGGAAACCAACAAAATCACATAATCCGTCCTCATATGATACAGAAGATATAAGATAATTCGTTTATGGAAATATGTATTCCGTTCAAGTAATACATTATATAAACTAAAGTTTAATAACTTAATGAGACGTCGGGCCGAGAGAATAAAAACATTGTAGGCACCAGCTTTAACTTTCCAGTATTAGCCAAGTCACATTTGACAGTTTCACAGTTTCAAATAAAAGCAGTATCTCAAAAACAACAAAATCTATAAACTGATTGACAGTTTAAAGTAATTTGAACAAAATTGCAACCCTGCTGCTGCTACTTGTTTAATTTGCTCTGGCTGAAAAGTTTACTCTATAAAAAGTTCGAGTAATTTTTTACGGTATAACACAGTGTTGGCATTTTTAGCACAATGGTACTTTATATAACTTCATTGACAATATACTTTCCTATGTGCAATACTTTTTAGTACAATTTTGAGATGAGAACTCAAAATATACAGCTGGGAAAATTCATAGCGGGAAATTTTTTGAATCCGTCAAGAATAATAGAATACAAGATTACGCTTTCCCAAGTGTCATAAAGTCAGCACAGAAAATAAACAAACAAAAAGAAGCAGAGAAGAAGGCCGAGAATATCGAATGAATTGTGTTTACATGCCCAACCTGGTATTTTGGGGGTGTGAAAACGAAATCTCTACAGCGTTATACATATTTAAGAAAATGTAAAGGCTCTTGGAAATGTAAGTAAATGACCTTCTCGCTATTTTAATTGTACACATTTACAATTAACATAATTTCACACTAGGTGTCCGCAGAAGCGAGAAAAGTTTTGTAAATGGTAAATTTCATAATTTTTTTTTTGCTTCCCAAAACATTTCAAATCTTTAAAAAATACAAATTAATTTCGCAATTTCGAAATTCGTGTAATCGATATTATTCAATCGCTTAAGTGACTCGCAATTTTTTTACATTGTGCGGGGAAGTCATGAAATGAATAAAAATAATTAAAATGTGCTATTAAATTGTTTTTCAATAAACCTCAACCATCCACTCCCCAACGAAAGGCAGAGGAAGAATTAAAATGTGCATATTCTTAGAAAGAACGATGAGATGTATATTTCTCTTTGCTAGATATCGAATTCCATTTCACAAGTTGGAATCTTAAGTTCACTCAACTTATTTTATGAGACTTTATTTTTATGACAACTACTCCAGCCTCAATCGTCTCCAGTTGCGAGGTCACATGTGTTCTCTTTGCTTCTAGTTGGATATACGGGTACTTTGCCGTTCCTTGATAGTCCTGGCTTCTCTACCTTGTAGATTCGTCTACAGTGATGTATGTACGTCACTCTGCCCCCATAAGGATAATATAATACAAGGTTGCGGCTTCTGAATTCGCTATGTCGTCAAGCTACATGAATAACCAAATAAAAGGAAGTGTAAAAATTTTTTGTGAAGAGGAAGAATAGGCGAAAGCAGTAGAAACTACCAAACACAAGAACGTTTCCATGACAGTCGGTTCTACGTTACCGGAACGACCCGGATTTATATCCGGCCAAGGACTGTCACTCCAGCAACATTCCCCGTGTATGTATAGGGAATGTTTATGCCGCTACAACAACAATAGGCAAATACAAGAAATTACACAACACACATGTATGTATGGGGAATGTTTATGCTGCTACAACTACACAAGAAATTATACACACTCACACTTTGTTACTTTCACACGTTTAACTTACGCGGCATCTAATATAGTTTTCACTATTTTTATCGCACAAGTCACAATATTACCAAGCCATTCACTGAATTTTCACAAACCTGTAAATTCTTCTACTTTTGTATGTATTGTATTGGAAAGGAGCCTGACGTTAACTTAGACAAAATCGCGAAAATAAAGAAACTGGTTTAGAAAGACGCCATCTTCAGTATTCAATTCGCCTTGGGTTCGTGAAGTTTCTCGGTTCGCTATACTGCCCCCGCTTAAGCCTGTTCACCCCGATTTGACAGCAAATCTTTCGATCCAAACGGAGCCAATCTCTCCAACTGAGCCTGTCCATCTTGGCATTGCTGTATACAATACACCACATCATTCAGTCTTTTCAATGGACCTCCACTTAGCCCATTGTGGAATTCCTCTAACACGGATGTGATTCTGGTTTTAGGAACTATAATCAGATCACGGGAATGATTTCCATATTAGTTTCCCCATATGCGATGCAGAACTCCATCAATTATTTTAAGGCTAATCCACTGTACACAATATGCCTTAGCCACAGAACTTCCATAATTTGTTCACTCAAGTGACTTTTGCTTATCGCACTTGCTGTAGCGTATTCCAGCAAAGTCTCATTTGTCTTGTGGTGATTCGAGCATTTGCTGCCAGTGGTCACACCCTCTAATAATGTCGTTAGACTCTCTTAAATACCCCGATCGGCTTCTGGAGCTGCCTGCAGTACTCCAGTGATTTCTCTTACTTTGAACTGGAACTTAAATATTGGGAATGGTACTGTGCCGACGAAGTATGGTGATTTTACTTTGGGACTACTACTAGGACTAAGACTACATACATTCGGACGATTCAACTGCAGTTCACAGAGGCGAGTCTTCACTGCGTCTATCTCAACCTCCATGGTTTCCAATTGCGACGTTTTATGGGTTTTCTCTCCTTCTAACTTGCATATACATACGTATATCCTGCATTTTAGCCGCGCATTTATTTGCGGCGACGTCTACGTTGACATTTGTGACTTGCTGAAATTTCTAATATTTGCGATTCCATTTGCAAAGACCGCGATGTCATTTTCGATGTTATTTGGGATGACATTTCCGATACCACTTGCGACATTGTAGTCATCACCACTCTCATGACTACACCTGGAGAAGTTCCTTTAGGCTTTGCCTTCCCTTCCATTTTGGTTGATGATTCCTCAGCCGTGGTTGTAACTCTGCCTTATTTCCAGTATTTAAAATGTCCGCTGTTTCAACTCTTTCTTAAGATGCTGAATCTTAATTTCGCTTAGCTTTGCCATTTTCACGATCCTGCTCTGTGGGGCTTTATTAACAATCCCACTTCTGACACCAACGTGGTTTTTATCCAAATAAAAGGTGAACTACTTGTTTGTGAAGAGCAAGAGTAGGCGAAAACAATAGAAACTACGAAGCACACGTTCCCACGACAGTCAGTTCTACGTAACCGGAACGACCCGGATTTAGATCCGGCCAGGGACTGTCCTTCCCCGTATGGGAAATATTTATGCTGCTACACCAACAACAACCAAACGCAAGAAGTTATAAGCACGCACACACACTTCTGTGCCACTGCAACTTCCACATAAAAACTGCATTTGGAGGCTTTATATGAATTTGTAATTTTACAATTTAATACACGGCTCCTCGTTTTCATTAGTTTGTTTAGTTTAAGTTCCACAAATCACAATATTACCACGCCGTTCACTGAATTTTCACAAACATGTGATTTCTCCTCCTTTTGTTTGTTTTGTATCAGAAAGGAGTCCTACGGAAGACTAGCCAGAGTCGCGAAAAATAAAGTAACTCTAGCGGCGAATCTTGTTCGATAACTTTGTTGTTGCTTTCCCATGCATGTTGTTCGTGAAGCGAACAGAGTTAAAGAATGGTTTCGTGTGTAGAAATCCACGCAAGTGGGGAAAGTCCCTGATTGCCATTAACTTGGGAGTGGCGGGGCCGATTCTTCAGCTCATAACTTCTGAGCTCCGCCCAAGTATTCTCTGGATAGCTCCCGAACATCCGTTTGAAAGTGAGATAATGTGAGAAGGCAAATCAAACCCAGGGTATCTAGTTGTGCGCTAGGTTTAGGACTCGATACGTAAAAATCCTTCCCCAAGGAAAAATAAAACAAAGCCTCGGATAAGAATGTGTATTCCGATGACGACTCCTGCAAACGTACTTAGGACTATGATTTGTTGGCATTCGCCTGGAATGTCCGGTCTCTTAAGGGGGAAAGTGCCTTTGCCCGGTTGTTTGATGCCCTCGGGAGAGTAAAGGCTGCCATTCAAGAGAAGCGATGGACGGGTCAAGGCAAAAAAAAAAAACACATAGGACCTTGCCAGGTTTACTACGGCTACCATGTAAGGGAGTGCAAATTCGGTGTTGGATTTGTTGTGGGAGAGAGATTTCGTCGCCAAGTACTGTCGCAATAATCAGTATCAAAGCGAGATTTTTCAACATCTCCCTCACGCCCCGGCGGAAGAAAAGGACGATGTAAAAATCGTGCTTGGCGATTTCAATGACAGGGGTGGTAGAGAAGGAATTTTTGGAGAGAAGAGAGACGTATTATCAGAAGGAAGAAATGAGAAGCCGAAAATTCTTCCAGAAAGTTCGATGGCTTACAGAAGGCTTTAAGACCGGGGTGTTTTCCTGCAAGAACAAAGGCAATGATCTGGTGGCTGACATCCATAGCATACTTAAATTATGGAGGGAATACTTCTCGAATCTGTTAAATAGTGATAGCTGCGCATGTCACAGAGAATCTGAAGATCCCGATGCCTCATTCGTTGACGATGGAATTGTCGTTCCGCTACCCGACCATGTCGAGGTGAGAATAGCGACAATGCGGCTAAAGAACAACAAAGCCGCGGAAGTCGACTGACTGCCGGCTGAGCTATTCAATAAGTGTGCTCTGTCCAATCCACAAAAAGAGTGATACTGCAATCTGTGCCAATCACCGCGGGATTAGTCTTCTAAATATAGCTTATAAGGTTCTAGCGAGCGTGTTGTGTGAAAGGCTGAAGCTCACCATCAACCAACTGATTGGACCTTATCAGTGTGGCTTTAGACCTGGAAAATCCACTATCCACCAGATTTTCACAATACGCCAAGTCTTAAAAGGAGAACTAACACCATCTTTTTGACGATTTTATGTCTGAATTTAGTATCCCCGCAAAACTGATATGGCTATGTAAAAAAACGTTGCCCAATACCAGCAGTGCCATCGAATTGGGAAGAATTCTCCGAGCCGTTTGATAACAAACGAGGTTTCTAACTCGATGTCGCAAAACTTAATATACATATAATTTATATATTATTTATAATTTTGAGGTTGTAAAAGTTTTCGTTTATTTAGGAACCAGCGTTAACACCGCTAACAATGTCAGCCTTGAAATCCAACGGAGAAACTCTCTTGCCAACAAGTCCTCGTTTGGTCTAAGTTGTCAATTGAGTAGCTAAGTCCTCTCTCGACGAACAAAACTAACACTCTACAAGGCTCTCATCATGCCCGTCATATCGTATACCGCAGAAGCTTGAACGATGACAACATCCGACTGGGCGTGCTTTGGAGAGTTTGAGAGAAAGTTTCTGCGGAAGATTTTTAGACCTTTGCACGTTGGCCACGGCGAGTATCGTAGGCGAAGGAACAATGAGCTGTATGAGCCTTACGTCGGCATAGACATAGCACAGCGAATAAAGATATAGCGGTTTCATTGGCTGGGTTATGTAGCCCGAATGGAAACAAACGCTTCAACTCTGAAAGTATTCGATGCGGAATCAGCTGGTGGTAGCAGAGGAAGAGGAAGGCCTCATCAGGTGAAGAAGGACTTGGCTTCACTTGGTGTTTTCAACTGGCCCCCCGGTAGCACGAGAAAGAAACGACTGGCGAGCTTTGTTAAACTCGGCCAAAATCACGTAAAACGGCTATCGCGCCAATCAAGATATAGAGGAAGAGCAGAGCCCAAACAAAGAGAGCAGCATAAAAAAATCTCATCTCCAGCTTGGTGAGTAGTGCACCTATATGGAAACACCTTCACAAGCGAAGTTCGAAACACAAAGAATGCCTGAAAAATAGAGACATAAGACTTCCGTTACAATATTATGGAATTCCTTCAACCAAATCAAATGAATACCTTCACAGAGAATTGTTTCATAAAAGAGCTAAAAACACCAATCTTGAACTTAACAGCGAACAGAATCTAAAATATTGCGAAATATACCTAATGCTTTTTGGCTTATTTCTAATGAAGCCATCCATCGTGAATTAAATGTAGGCATAATCACAAAGTGTAGTAATAAAAATATACAGCGACTATCAGTCCACCAAAACGAAAAATACGTAAAACGGTACCGGCCGAAAATATCAAACGAAGACTAAAACTACTCACACCGACTGCATAATTGACAAAAAGATGTACAGTGTAACTTTAAACGAACTAACTGTTCTAACATTGGCACAAGAGCATAATAGATCCTAATTGTACAAAGATTGCATATTGTTAATAATTAGCAGATTGTAATAAATAAAGGAAAAAATTATATAAGCACGCAAAAAGTCAAATCTTTAAACATTGTACATTATAGAAATACAAAACTTACACGCAGAAAGAGAACATATACACATACATGCAGGACATATAACTCACATACAAATTGGTGCAAAGTTAATCATCAATTTTATTTTTGAATAACTTTTTTACTAAATAAAAAAATGATTTGGAGTAATGGAAATCTTTATTTTGAGCTTTACGCGCTGCTTCGCTTGTCTGTTTATATACTGTAGTTGTCTAGTTCACAATTCACGCCATTTGCAAAAAATATAAATCTTCCGATAGGGTGACTAAATTTTCGCCACCTTGTACACATGTGACTGCGCGAAATTGCCATAGCAGTATTATCTAATAACGCTCAAGAAATGGTATACCATTGTGTCGAAATGTATGAATTATAAAGCATGAATCAAATTTTTTCATAATTTACTTAGGACAACGTTTTGGGTCTTTAAAATTAAGTATTATATTATTATTTAATATATGAATTTTTATTTTAAAGACTATGTATTAAAGCTTTAAAATAAAAACCGCAGATTGATTGAAAAATTTTAGTTTAACATTTTACCGCTTTGATCCCTCTTGTTATTAGCACTACTGGATGTGAATACAACTCACAAAAGCTTCAGTGATTTCTTCAATAGTAGGTATAGTGGTTTTGTATTGGAAACAATAATAGCATGGTATAATATAATTTTGTATTTTAATTTTTTTTATAACAGGAAGTTCGTAAAATTATTATTATATAGTAGTAATAAACAGAAAAATAAGTACACAAGTCAGCGTAAAAGGCCTCGACTCCGCATTTTATCTTATATGGCGGATATTTTCGTTGCTATTGAGAATTTTATCATTGCTAGAGATATTAATCAACGCCAGCAAAACCTTGGCTACCCTCAATAGCTTTAACTAGTTTATCTTTCAACTGAACATATCCTTCATAAGGTGGTAAATCCAAACGATTGAAACTGAAATAAACAAATTTTAAAATGTATTTAACATATATTTTGCAGAATTTTCGCAAACCAGGTATGTGCTCGAGGAAAGTTGTTAGGAGTGCCCCACTTTTCAATGGTAAACATTTGTGGACCATTTGAACCATACAACTCTTTGAAGCCATTCATTGGAACGCGTGAAGTGCCAGTAACAAACTGTAGTAAGCGCGATCGCATCTCATTTGAAAATGAGAGTACAGCACGCCAAAACCATTGTATTATTATGTGGTTTTGGTGATAGTCTCCCTTGTAGAGGGTATTTTCTCGCCAATCCTTTACATCAATGTTTTGTATACCACACATCAACAATTCTAACTCGTGTTCGTCAAATATCTTAATTAAATTTAATGGAATTATTGAACCAAATCCATCCAAAAACGATGACATTTGTTCCTTGACCCGTGCTACGAAACGCCATTCAATAACAAGTCTGAGAACATAAATTTGAATATATAAAAAATAAACCGTTTACACAGGATATACTAGAAATATTTTTCTTTTGTTATTTATATATATGTATGTATTAAAGGGTTTAATACATTTAAAACATTTGAGTACTCACTTAATGTATTCATCTTTGTTCTCGTCAGTAACTTCAATATTAGAGCCTCCTGGCTTTAGTTCGTGTTGACTCTTTTGGCCAAACGTGTCTTCATCTAATGAAAAAGTCAATTCCAATTGCCGTGGATCATTTTCCTTTATCCACATTAAAGAATTATAATACTCGGTATCAACTGATTCCATATCTTTTAAATCAATTGGTTTTTGAAGCATCATCTTATAAAATGGACGTATGAAAAACGCATCTAACAGTTTTCCGTGATAAACAGCCATGCCAGCTATACGACCAATGAATCTGTGGGAAATTATTCATATTGAAATAAAAAGAAATTCTTTAAGAGTCATTTACATACATATGTATATATTTATAGAAATTTCGGCTTTTATATTAAGGCGACATAATCAGCCCTATCATAGAATCCGTCGTAGAAAACCCTCGAATACGAATACCTACTACGAATATAAAAAAATTGTAATCGTGGGATCCATGTGAACACGAAAAAAGTGCTGCCAATCTCAAATGTCAAATTTTGATATTTCGCAACAGCTCACTTCAATGTAAACGAGACAATTTAGAAAATAATCTTTAGGTTTTTTTTTTTCAAGTTAGCTGAATTTTCAAATTAAAATGTATTCGTTGCCATGTGCGGTTGTGCTAACGGGGAAGGAAAGTGAAAAAAGCAATCGGAGTCTCAGTATTGAGTGAAAAATATTGGCAGGTACAGGCAACCCTCTCGATATGGACGAATCAATGTAAGTGCTTGCCTTTTTGTTAAAGAAAAAGTTGACTTAAATACGGTTTAAAACAGGTTTATCAAAATTTACCGGTTAAATAAAGCTGCATCTACATACGTTTTGAGTTCTCCGACTATATTCTGTTTTACGTTTTCTTGCAAAGGAAGGCTATCAGCACGGAGTTTGCAAAGATTTCGACGTGCCAATGGGCCAGTCGACAAAGAAAAATTCCTCTACTACAACCGGAAGGGCTATTACAGTATCAATGCCATGATTGATTTCTCCTTTATTAGCTCCAGCAAAGTGGCATACTTATTTATAGTCTAGTTAATATAGCACTAACATTTTACGGCTGTTTTATTTGTTTCCTTTTAAATTCTCTTTTTATTTCTTTTCTAATTTTTGTCCGTTAGTTTAACGTCGTCGTAGAAAAATTGTACGAAACTCTAAGATTTGACGTTACAAGTGTATTCGGTGAATGCTACTCTACAAGTTTTGAACATACGTTCGGAACTCTTCGAATTGTATGATTATAATTTCTTACTTTCTACGAAAAACAGTCTACGACGAATTGCATGATAGGGCTGAATATGAAAAAGTCTCATTACTGCGCACTATACAAAGAATGTTTCGTTGCAATCGCAGAGTATAAGAGATGAAGAAACTTTTATTTTGTTACCTCCCAAAAATTCGAGAACTTCTTTAGACTTCGATAAATGTAGTGTTAGAGATGTGAGAATTTTTTGTTTATATACAAAGGTAGATAGTTTCATAAAATTAACAAGGGAAAATGATTTCGGGCATACGTTAGCACGGAATCGGACCTTAATTCTGCAATACCATATGCTAATCAAAGCGGATTTTAGAAAAAATGTGAAACGAAATATAAACAGCCTAAATTCGTTTGGGTCAAAATCCTGTATTTTCAAAATTTGTTTTCAAGACATTAATATTCTGGATATTAAAATTATATATGGAAATTTATTTTGGACGTTATTCTAAGTATCACCTTCTACTACTAAATAAAGGTTCACGGGTAGTATACACGTGGTACGGTTCTACTGAAACCAAAGGTCTTTCAAACCATTTTCGCAGGCTTTTGAGAATTAAATATCGTTGCGGGAAATCTATACGAACGTTAAAAAATCTTGTGGGATAGGCAACGAAAATCTCCTTCATTTTTTGTAAGATACGCACCAAATGTTGTAAAACTAAAAATGTGTGCTTACTTGAAATAACTTAAGTGCTCCTCATTACACAAACCACTGCCATTATTTATTTGTAATGTGTAATTATCCATGGCCGAATATTCAAACAGTCCATAATATGGGTTGAACATTTCCTTTGACAACAAATAGAACCATTCCCTTGCTAGCCCTCCGTAATCTTTAAAATGAATAGTGTTGTATTTTATTTTATTTTTTACTTTTGATTATGAAGTCTTCAACTTACCTAATCCCGTCTCGCCCTCGAATTCCACCCATAGTTTAGTTTTTAACAAATCGGTTTTTGTCACAGAGTTAATGATTCGATACGAGTCTTCCAAAATGGAGGTACGACGAATACGAATCTCAAATTTATTAGGAACATTTGTCTACGAAATGTAACGCATGTAAATTATTTATAAAAAATTTCAATTATATTATTGTATATAAACTCACCGGTTTTCTAATATGACTCTTGAAATACTCGTACTTCTGTTTGTAGTCTCTGGAATATGGGACAGCTTGGCCAGCTATATTAGGATTTGATAATCTTGGATCTTCCCACTGGGTAGTGCGAGTGTCTAAAAACAGGTTGTTTATATTATTGCAGTGTGATTAGTCAGATTATTTATATATTATATACTGTTCATTCCATTATTTATTAAATGAGCTGAAGTTCCGTTCATTGCTACTTACTATGATCAATATAAAAGACTCGTCCATCTGTATGAACACGTTCTTCCCAACCCTCGGGCAGGGGTCCCAAATCGTCCTCAACTCTACGTGTTTGATTTGGCATGGGGCTAGCGCGACCATTTCGTGGATCTATCCATGTCGTACGTCGCGCTGCATGATCTATGAAAAAGGTTCTACCATTTGGTGCCACTTGCATAGACCAATTTGGCGGCAAAGCATCTTCATCTGATCTAGGCGTAGCCTACAAAAATGCATCGATTTTGATAAAAACGTTAACATATTTTTTCTAAGTAGTTTAAATACAGTAGAGGTACAGGAAGGAACAAAAAAAACGAAACGGTTCAAAGCAGATAGAATTACAATTACAAGGTCGATAGAATGTATTATTTTATCAGATATAATCATGAGCTCGACGCATTGATTCAAAATGGAAACGCAATATGTTTTATGAAAAGTAAACGCATTAGATGGCTGGGGCACACATGCACAGAATGCCCAAATGGAGAGCTGCCACTATAGCGTTCCATAGACAAGACCAGCGTTTATTTGGGTTGATGAGGTCACAGGTCACAGCCGTCCAACCACTTGTCTATGGATTGATGAGGTCACAGTCAACTTGCGGAAAATGGGGATCGCAAACTGGAAAGACGTAGCAGACGATCCACTGGAGTGGAGAACCGTAGTTGTAAAAGAAATGGTCTGCACTGGACTGTAGTGCTATTGATGATGATGACACATTCACATTTCACATTTGGCGAATGTGGCTGATTCGGAGTGGAAACGATATAAAAATAGTAATTTCGAAACGCTCTATTTACATGTTTTTTTCTTCTTTAGAAACACGAATTTGTAATTATTTCCTACAACGTGATTGATGCTATTTATGTTCAAATAGCTTTTTGCATTGCAGAAGGCAAATATACAATTTTTTTAAATACATGTTAAGTATGTTTATTAATCAGATACAAAATCTTAGTTGTTGCGTAATAGCAAAAGAAGGATTCAGGTTGACCAATAAAATATCGATAGTAAAAATTCAAAAACTGAACTAGGTTCCAAAAAGGGTCAATTTTAATTTTAGTTATTTTCAAAATGATTTCAATGCAACAGGGCTCTTTTTTAGTGTTTTACAGATTTATTCAATTTAATTTTAAAAATACATGTATACACATAGAGCCTAATTCACAAATTGTTTCAATTAGAAATTCATACTTACCGGAGGTCTGCTAGAGTCAGATTCATCCACGCTTATATGAAAACGTCGTTGGAAATCAGAAGCTGCTGCTTCAACATTCACATTGCTATTACTAGTTGCTGAGCTAATTTGAAAGAAAAAAAAACCTTGATAATAAATTTTATATTAAGGAAATTTTCTTGGAACAATTCGGACATTTAATGACTGAGGTGTGACAAACCTCTAAGCTATTGATAAAATCAATCAATTTAAGTCGATTTAATACTTTCTACAACGCATTCATTTGCTGGCTTCTAATGCAATATTTAGACTGTGTTGGTTTTAACAGTATAAAACATTTTCAATATATTTTTGGGAATGCTGCTGGGTTCCACATCAGCTATCCACACGTTTTTTATCAAACGTTATACATATGTACATATGTTTGTATATACATGCTATGAACTTTTATTGAAATCCACTTGAAGCTTTTTACCTGACAAGCCCTTAATTTCTGGGTTCTAATGCAATATTAAAAAAAATATATTCATTCACAACTATAGTATAAGACTTTAACTGTAGAAATGTTGCGATATTATATGAATTTATTTGTGCGTGAAATAAAACAATTTATTAATATAAATGGAAGATCGCTGAATTCAAATCAATTCTTCTGTCAACAAGTATTTCGTTAAAACTGATTATCTAATTGTATGTAGGTATGTATGCAATAATTTAGGATGCATATGTACCTTTAAAATAATAAATTTGATTTATTGTATATATTAACACTTACACTAATGGGCGCTCCCATTGCGTAGTACGTGCAGTATGATTAACATAATATGTTCTCCCATTTGCGTCTTGTCGTTCTTCCCAACCAGACGGCAATGGATCGTGATTAACATTGGACGGGAATTGACCCTAAAAACAAATGCTTAGTAATAAACTAACAAAAATATAATCAATTATTATGTACCGCTTGAGTTCCACTCATTCTTGAAGCACTGTCCACATGCTCCCATTCCCCATCAACGGCGTCAGCTTCGCTCGACTCACCCGATTCATGTATAAATGCATGATAAATCTCTAATGTGCCCTTTATCCGCGACTTTACGCTGCTTGAATATTAATGATCATATAACATATTGTGAATAAAGCGCACTACTAAAATTATATTAAATCAAACTAAATTAAAAGTTAACATTTAAATAAAAGTTTGAAAAATTTGAATTCAACAAAGCTGAAAAATTTGATTTGCTACCGTTGCCTTCGTAGTGCGATACTTCGAGTTAATCTAAAGAACCAATTTAATGTTAATCAATGAGAACGAATATACTTTAAAGTTATTCATGAAAAATAGTAAAAAGCAATATAATAAAACTCGAAACTAATTAATTTAAAATAAATTAATAATAAAATATAATTTTTAAATGAAATCAGTTTAACATACCCTACTGACCTTCTCGGTCTTAATGAGTAGCTTTGTGGAGTTATAGTCATATTCTCTTGCTCTGTTGGTAGATTACTAAGCGTCAATTCAACCATGCCAAGAAAATCATCTCGGGTTAGTCGATTTTCATCGAATACTTGAAACACCAATTTGTGTTCTGAAGGTTTTACCTAAAAAGCAATGCGAAAATAAAGTTCAAATAAAATATGTAAAGAATATTTTCTGAAGCATGAAAATGAAAATTAAGAGAATCTATAATGTATTTAAGTTATTCACTTACCCTAAATACGAATTCTTCATTCCAAGTAGGGTTGAGAGTCTAAAAAAAAATTAAGTACAGATACAGTAATTACAGAAATGATTGAATTCAAAAACATACCTTCTTTTTGGTCTTCGTCAAAACTGAATCTATATTTATATCACCATTAATTGTATTTAAATCAATCCTTACATATGGATCACTACAAGAAGATACAAAAATTACTTATGTTTAAATATGTGAGTCTATTAACTATTTGGTATGAAATTTTATTAAAAAAAAGTTATTTTAGAATAATTACAAATCTCTACAGTAGAATGTTGATAGTTAAAATGTCATAGCGAAAGTTAACTAGTAAAGGGTGTTCAGCTTGGAGATAATTTTTCCAATAGAATTCTTTGGCAGATCACGTGTGACTACTGACAAACTAAATACATAATTTTTTTCAGTATTCATAGACATTACATCATGGAAAGACTTACGCCTCAACAAGGATTACAAATCGCACAATGAATTGTATTACGAAAATCGACGATCTGTTAAAAGTGTTCAACGCGAGCTCAGGCCAACTTATGGTGGACATGGATGCTTAATGGCTACATCAATAGGCAAAACTTTCGTATTTGGACTGAAGAGCAACCCGAAGCCATTCAAGAGCAGCCATAAAACCCATTGGAAATAACTGTTTGGTGCGGCCTTTGGGCGGGGAGAATCATCGGCCATATTTCTTCAAAGACGAGGCTGGCGAACTCGTTCGCGCCATAATAAGCGATTTTTTGATGCCAGAAATTGAAGCCCGTGAGCTCTACAACATGTGGATCCAAAAAGATGGCGCTACTGGCTATACAGCCCGTGAGACAATGGTTTCATCTCTCGTCTCAGACTAGTGAATTGGCCATCAAGATCTTGTGATATCACATCTTTGTTATCTTTGTGGATAAACCAGCTTTGATTGAGGTATTGGAAGCCAACATTGCGAAATTCACGAAATAGTCATGCAAAATTCGTGTTTACGGCGCAATGATTAAATTTAAGCATTTTTTTTCCTTATTCACTCCTCTCGGGAGCATAGGGCCTCGACAAGACTCAGTATTGCATTTGATTCGTTAATCTGTTTTGATTTCTGACAGTGTAGGTGATTAGTCTGCCGCTAAAAAATAAATGTAGCAATTTTAATTAATTATTATTAATTAAATTTAATTTTCAATTGATCAGCCTGTCACTGTATATCTTAATATATATTACAATGTTATTTTTTAATATACGAAATTTATAAGTGGAAGAATTATTAAAAAAGTTGTGGCATCATTTTTCAATTAAGATATATTTACATTTCGAATATTGTAAGCGGCCGCCGTAGCCGAGTAGGTTGGTCAGAGAGAACGTAGATTCGAATCTCGGTGAAACACAAAAATTAAGAAAACGTTTTTTCTAATAGCGGCCGCCCCTCGGCAGACAATGGCAAACCTCCGATTGTATTTCTGCCATGAAAAATCTCTTCATTAAATATATCTGCCGTTCTCAGCCGCCTTGATATTGTAGGTCCCTCCATTTGTGGAACAACATCAAGAGGCACACCACAAATGGGGGAGGAACTCGGCCAAACACCAAAAAAAGGTGTAAGCGCCAATTATTATTTATATATATAAACATACAATTTTGTGTATAAACATTTTCTTACCTTGCTCCAAATATATCCTTTTTCGCTAAAGATTTTCCGTTAATAATTATAATACGTAGGTGGCATGTATCACTCGAGTCATTCTAAAATATAAAAAAAACCAAAAAACATTTTATTCATACAGTAGAGGAAAAGGTTCTGGTAAAAGAAATAAAATATTTTGAAAAAATATTGGTTAAGATATAACCAAGAAATTATTAGGGTCGTTCTATTAATGTAGACCCATTCTGTAATACAAACATCGCAGAACTTACAAGACAACTGCAGATTTTGTTGTTGTTGTTATTTTAATAGCATGTAGAAATTCCAAATAAATGTTTTGGGAATGCTGGTAGAGTGGTAGTCCTTAATTGGATATAAAACAGAGTCGTTCCCAAAACATAGAACTGACTGTCGCGCGAGTGATCTTTTGTTATTGTTATTGCTACTACAACATAAAATATTCCCCATATATTTTCAGCGACTTTGGCAGGCAGAGTTCGGGTAAAACGTCGGTACCGACTATGCCTTACCTCGCCAACGGTATCATATTAGTAGGAGGCCTTGTTAGCTACCAATAACGTTTCTTTGTCGTGGACACTTCTCACTCCTCTGCACTTTGGACTGGAGTAAGGCGAATGATATTGGTTCCTCTCTTTCATTTCAACACAGAGTGAAGAAGCAGACTGACGACCCCGGCCCCCTAAGTAGCCAGTTGATCAGCATGCATATACCGTTACTACCAATGCCTCTGGATGGTTTCTCTTCTCCGATAACATGATTTCAGTGTTTTGCAGTTTGTGCAGATATTTGGTGAATAACATTACCTTATCTACCGATTAATGTTAACAAAGATTTATACAAGATATTTTATCTTAGTATAAATGCTTCCATGAAAGATAAGTCTACTTACAAAGAAAAAATTTTAGTTATGTATGTATCTATTGTTTTTTTAGACAAAAATATTACCAACACTTTAAATTATACACTTGTTGCAAATTAGAATTTTAAGAAGTGTGGGAAAGAAAAGCGAGTGATTTTATAAGTAATTCTTTATGTACTATTGTGAATGAATCTATTATCCACAAGAATCGAAGTCTTGCATTAGCAAACCCTATCTAAAACCCCCAATCAGGAAAATCCTTATTATTTTCCCATTATGTATTGTTTTCCATCAAACACGTATTAACTCCTACTTACATCATGATAACCATGGATTTGATCATTCACCGCCGCCTCAGCCATACTTAATCTATAATTAAAGTATTCTTGACAATGTAATGAAAACAAGTATCACTTATAGATTAAGTCCTTCGTTTACGCTTTCAAACAACCGATGCACTCACATTAACTATGCAATAAACCACAAACATTTGTAATTTAATTAAAACCGATAAAACCGAACTTTAGGCAAATATATTTAATTATGGTTTGATTTTAATGCGTTTAAAATGTTTTCAATAATTAATGGGCCACTGTTATATTTTACTAATATTGCCTGCATGCACTTCATATTCATTAGAAACAAACATTCACACTTTTAATACGGGAAATTTCTTCGTCGGAAACAATTGCAATTGGTCCCCTTAGGCTATTAAGTTTTTACAAACACGTTGCAAAATATACGCCCGTAGTTAATTAAACATTGCTCATTTTCTACTTTGGTTGTGCAAATTATTATCTGACAAACTATTGCGGCGTACCCACACAACAACACATTAGCAAACTTCACTCTGAAACAACCTGTCAATTATGCATTTGGATATAGCCACTTCATATTATGAATTGAAATTGGAGGATTTTCGAAACAAACCAAGGAAAAAATGATATACGGTATACAAAATACTAAAGGTGGTGTCTTCCAAAAACCGTTGCTTTATTTTTCGCGGTTATGACAACCGATGGCGTCAGTGCTTCAAATAAGCAAACAAAATTAAGAGAAGTTATTTAGTTGTGAATATTCAGTGAATGGAGATTTGTGAGTTTTAAATGAAATCAAATAAAAAATTAAAATCTGCATGTTAAATTGTGAAAGCACAAGGTATAACAATAATTGCAAATGATTTTTTTTTGCTGTTGCTGCCGATGACGCCGGGCAAGAAAGTATGTATGTGAATGCAATTTCTTGTATTTCTGTGCTTCCCAAGGCCTGTGACAACAGTACATAAAATAAACAACCAAAAAGGTAGTTCATTTTCATAGCAGCCTGAATGACTCGGGTTTTTCCGACCAAGGGCTGCCGCCCCACTAACCCTGTCTAGTGTACCGTACCCGTAGTAAACCAAAGTGAGTGGAATGTCAAGAATATAGCATAAATCGTACACACATACATCTACATCTATGGTGTAACCAAATAAATTTATACATTTGTTAATAAAATTAAAGTAAACAAAGAATAATTTGTAATTGTGCGATTTTAAATTGCGATCTTCCCCAGCTTGCAATGGTCGCTTTTTCGCTGTACTGAATTTGAAGACGAATCGCTTGCTAGTTACCGTGGTTTTTGTTTGTTTTTCTGTCTATGCTTTGGCACGTTGATTAAGTTAAGACAGTCGTTAAACAAGTAATTAAATGAGAAGTAATAATCAATAAAAGGCATAAAACTAAATATATTTTAAATTATTTTTTACCTTAACGTCACAATTAGCCTTTCAGCACATATAATTGGCATTTTATTAAAATTAGTCCAATTTTTAATAATAAGTGGCTCAATTCTAATTAGAATATAATCAAATGTGCTAATTGTCATTCTGGTATATTCCACAAATTTCTTTTCATCGTGGCGCAGCTCATCATACAAATGATGAAATTCACCAAATGCTTCTCTTCCCAAATTTATAGGGTGTACTTTTTTATTTACTTTTATACGTTTTAATTTAAAATATAAGCTTTGCTCAATCAGCAGGTCATCATCTGATGAGGAGTCCATTGCGACTAACATAACAAAAGCGCAACCAATTCGTCTTGCACTGTGCAACCTATTCGCTTACTCGCAACGCAAGCAATTTCTCTTCAGCTTCGTCTTAGCGTGCTCTGTGTTTGCAACCTTAGTGTCGTTGACTTATTAACGTCTGATGCACAATCGAAATTGAACATATCTTTCATGAGTTTGATAAATGTTTCGTCATTTTTCACGTTTCCATTTACCTCCTTCTCTATATCCATACAAAATATCTATCAAACAAATAAAATTAAAATTTTGTTTTGAAAAATGTAACCATTACATCAGTATTTTCTTATGAAGTTGTCACGTTAAACTATCGTCAGTAAACCGACTTTACAGACAACCTCTTTTTATTTTATTTGCTACTCTCTGTTGTCACGATATTTCTATGTACAATACGTTGATGTTGATCTAAAGCCCACACCTTTAATAAATGCGCCTTGCCTGTCATTCATGTTTCGGTTTTTCATTCGTTCGGTATTTTTGTCAGACTTTTCGCGAATGTTCTTGATTTGTCACACTGCCTTCCGCGTCATTCCGATTAGACACCAAATTCTTCTACCCAAACGGGTACCTTTCTATATCGTTCCTCTAGAGAGCGGTAAAATTTTTCGACAATTCCATCTGATTGGAAATGCCAGGGTGTTGTACGTGTTTTCTTAATCTCCATCAAGCAACAAAACTATTATATCATGCGGACCTTTTATACACATCCCTTGGTCTGAATGTTACGCACACATCCGGTCACTTACTAAAGTAGTTCATAGTTACAAACAGACTCGCGACATCATATGGTGTACCCGTGTAATTCCATGACTTCTGGCCTTTGTATCTTTCCTTGACGCAGTATATCGCGCCATTTTCAATATATTCGACTACTGATTATCTACAATTAATCCAGTAAATGTCCGCCAAATCTGTTCCAGCGTTTTAGTAACATCCAGATGATCTCCACTTGACCCATTGTGGAATCCCTCTAACACACTACACCCAATATGCCTTTGCCACATGACTTTCTATCGCCATTTCAGCCTTAGACCACATCTAACATCGTTTTCTTCTTTTCTAGGCCAGCATCATTTAAGTAACTTCTTATAGAACTGAGTTTCCAATTGCACTAACGGGTCCTTGCGGCTATGAGCTAAATTTTCGAGCTATTCAGCTATTTTCAGGATTTTATCAATAAGAAAAAATTAAAAACGATACTTAAAATTTTTACGTTTTTTATTTAACTTCTTTTACATACAAAAATGAAATTTTTTTTAAATTAATCAATTTCAAAATGGCGCTAAAGTAAACCCTTCCGAAAAAATAAACCTGGACGGCGTTATACATTTTGGCTCTTCTATTTATCTGAAACACAAAAACCAAAAGAATTATTAATCTACTGCCGTACCCGTACTAGAATAAAAAAAAAATGGCAAAATGGCTCGGTTTTGAATTTGACACTCTAAAAATCGTTTTTTTTTTTCTTTTGTTCAGTTGTTCAATAAAAAACACGAAATACCCACGGGCGATAGCCATTGATGTTGTGAATAACATATTAAAATTTCAGATGATTCGGTTGAATAGTTTTTTTTTACAACACCAGACGTGTTAAAAGCTATGATATTAGGAATTTCCGCATGAAAATTTCAAAGTATATTCTTTCGAAATATAGAAAAAACAAAAAATCGATGTCAACTATCCTCTCGGATCTCGGACTTTGAAGAATGCTTACGCTCTATTGCATAAGGTCGCTGAGATAGGGCATCAGCATTTCCATGTGGTGAAGGATCTCGAAGTCGTAATTTGCGGTGAACCGCCGTGCGGATCCTAATATGTGAATGTATTTCTTCAAAAACTTTTTATCTTTCGCTCTATCTTTTCAGGCAACCAAGTCTTTAGGAAATCGTGAGTTTTTCTGCTTGCTTTCTGGAATTCTTCGCTTCTCTGTTGAGGGCTATCACAGTTTATAAAGGCTTCTACAGCTCGGGGTTTTGAACACCCTACTAGAACAACGTGTCTTTTCGTTTTTTCACCACTGTTATTCCCACGATTATATTTTCCGTCTCTTCAGCAGCTTCCATTGCCCACACTTCATCTATCCCACAGCCGCCTTCCCCATTAGCCCTTAAGACTACTCAGATTTTGGGTGGATCCGTTGACACTGACTTAGGATTATCTTTCTGGACTGTACACTGTTCTTATAGCCAGTACTCAGAGGTATCACCATATTCTGCCGTGTATTCAAATCCAATGTAAAACCGTGCAGCAGCATGATTTCAGCTAGTAAAAATGTGTTCCCAACTGGCAAAGCTCCAATAATAACCTCACAAACTACCTTTCCGGATCTGTTTCCGTTTTCATTCCTGAAGCTTACAACCAACCAATGGTTGCACATTACTGCTAACCAAATCTGACCGGATGATCGAGTTCGTTGCACCTATGTCCAGAGTAAATACCTGGTATCGGAGCGCCATCCCCGCAAGTTCCAGCTTTAGCTGCTTTCTATCTGAGTTTGTCTCCGGCTGGCTGAGTAGCATACTAAATTGCGTGCAATATTCAGTATTAGCGCAGTTGTAACACTTAATATCCGAACAATTGAGTCATGTAATTTGCGGTAAGGGCTGTTGTATTAACTGATGTGTACTGATTTGCTCAAGAGGGCTGCTGTTTTCAGTGTCAGTGCAAAGGACTTTGTTTCAAGCAACGTTCCCTACGTTCTGAATGTCTTGCAATTTTCGTGTCCAAATCTCGTATACTGTTTATAAAAACACTTAGCACTTCATATTTTCAATGAAATTTGCAGTTTTCTTCGCATACACCAAATGCGATAAACACTCGATCTCTGTCGTATATTCCCGCAGGGCCTCATTGGTCACCTGTCTGGGATTGTATTCGTCAGTTCCACCAGAAACATTGGTTGCCTGTTCACGTCACCTCCGTAACGCCTTTTTTTTGCTACCATCAGACTGTTATAGTTACCCCGACCGGCTTTTGGTAGAACTCTTAAGTGGAACAACCCATGCAACGACTTTGTCTGACCCTTTCGAGCTTAAATAATGGCCCAGTACTTTAATTTTCCGGACTACTGGTTAACATATTCCGACGATACAATTGTTGTTCATAGAGGTGAGTTTTCATGGCATCTACTTCACCCTCAATAGTTTTCAGTTGCGACGTAATATGAGTCTTCGCTGCTTCTAGCTTGGATATACGTGTATCTTGCATTTCCAGCTGCGCATTTATCTTCGACGACAGCTCCGCTCACTTTCGGGAAATGTGCGATGAAACTTGGGATGATATTTGAGACGACGACTGCAAAGGCAATTTCGATATTGCGGCCATAATCACATTCATGTCGTCAGCTTTGTTGCCCGAAGCCATTCTGTTCCAACTCCTTCTTAAGTTGTGGGATCCTAAATTCACTCAACTTTGCTATTTTTTTAGGTCCAGTTTTATGGCATTTTATTCAACAAACCCACTTCTGAAACCAATTTTTACGTTTTTCACCAATAAAACGTCTCAGTACAATTCTAAGTAAAATTCACAAACTAGTGGCAGCACATCTGGCTTGCTTTATTTATTTTCAATGCCTAATCACATTACTTAACGTTAACACGTTAGCACGTTCACACGCTCAACTTAAAACTAAATACTTTATGCGCCTTTGCTTATAGTATGTTCACGTATAATTGGTTTATCTATTTTTTCGTGCTTAAAAGTAATAATACGTTCACATATAAGTAGATGATCTACTTTTTCGCGCTTAACTCATTTTCCATGCAAAATTTCTCTCCCAAAATCCGAGATTATAAAATAATCCCAGATAATAACGATACCTTTTGACATACAACCCTGTGTTATCGATAATTATTATTACGAATGTAAGGAGAAACATCAAATTAAAAACTAAATGAAATGGATGCCGGCAAAGAAAACAGGTCTATAAACATAATTCTAATAAAATGTTTGTTAAATATTATGAATTAGGGATTCATGTTACAGAAAAAAGCGTATATCCATAAACGTTTTGTCCTGTTCTTACTTATTATAAAATGTAATATAGAATATCCCATGTGTATCGCTGCCATAATTTTTTGCAACCTCAGTAAACGTCGCATACGGATTTCCTCCAACTGTTTATTACTAGCAATTGAGCAATTAAATTAGTTATTTATTCTCCTTCTCTTTTCCTCATATCGTTAATAATTAAACAAACCAAAAACTCCTAAATATTCCTCCAAAGCAATTTCTAAGTAAAAAGTCTTTCAAAACAATATTAAAAGCTGCTTGTCAATTTTGCAGGTAATCTGACATGCTGGAATTAATTTCATGGATTTATTGGTAACTACTGCATATATGAATGTACTTTTAGATGTTAGAGTCTTGCGACGCAAAGCACATTGAGCAAATATTAACAGTAGAGCTTTTGATCGTTGGAATATTAAAACTACCAGAAATGATTGACTACTTAAAGTCATTTAAACAAAATTTTACAAATTCTTAAACCAAAAAACAGAAAAAAATTATATCAGTTGCTCTACCACCACTACCTGTTCAATGGGCATAGGTGCGGAGTGCTTTTACATATTGAGTATATCGGTGTCGATTCTGTATTAAGAGTTTAACCTGCTACTTTATCCGGCACGTAATGTTGCTAACAATAACCACAGTATATAGAATATAGGGCAACTTCTGAAAACATCTACTTTAGTTATTCTTTTATGTTTCTTTATACGCAGCACTGACGCCACCCTGTATCCTATCATTCTTGAACAGCAACAAAGTGAATAGTCTTATTGTAGTAAATACCGTTTATCGATAAATAAATAAAAAGCAATTCTTGATGCGCTAAAGTTATCGCAAAGCTCCATTTTGTATCGAATGTATTATACGATTGTGTAAATTTCTTCCCTAGACAAGGTTACTGAAATCTGGCGAAAATACTCGGGTGGAAAATATAACTTAAATATTGAAGCAAATTAAAATGTCAGCCACGGACCAAATGAGGGCAATGCTCGACCAATTAATGGGCACAACTCGTAATGGAGATGATGGACGCGGCCTGAAGTTTTCTGATTCCCGTGTATGTAAAAGTTTTTTACTTGATTGTTGTCCTCATGATATTCTCGCTTCAACTCGCATGGATCTAGGAGAGTGCCCAAAAGTTCATGATCTTGCTTTCAGAGCTGATTATGAAAGCGCCGCCAAGTCGCATGATTTTTATTACGATATAGAAGCGATGGAACATCTGCAAGCTTTTATAGCAGATTGTGACCGACGTACAGAATCTGCAAAACAGCGTCTTAAAGAAACACAAGAGGAACTAACTGCTGAGGTGGCTGAAAAAGCAAATGCCGTACATGCTTTAGCAGAAGAAATCGGTAAAAAACTAGCTAAGGCCGAAGCGCTAGGAGAAGCAGGCGAAGTTGAGGAGAGTATGTCCCTAATGAAAGAAATAGAGGAATTGCGCACTAAAAAAATTAAAGCAGAACACGAATATCGCACATCAATGCCTGCTTCAACCTATCAACAACAAAAGTTGCGAGTATGTGAGGTATGTTCTGCCTATTTAGGTATACATGATAATGATATACGACTGGCTGATCACTTTGGAGGTAAGCTTCATTTGGGTTTTCTCACTATACGTGAAAAATTGGTGGAGCTAGAAAAAAGCGCTGGTCCACGTAAGGCTGAACTTAAACGTAGTGGAAAAATGAATGAGCGTGGTGACGACAGACAGCGGTCTCGGTATTTCGTGGGTGGTCGAGAGCTAGACCGACGTTCTCGTGTACATCGATCGAGATCTAGAGATCGAACTCGACGTAATGAGCGTGGAGGGGGTGCAAGTAGTTCTGACAGTCGATCCGAGAGGCGTGCAGAAAAGGATAAAGAAAGAGAAAGGGATCATGACCGGCGAGGAAATGCGGTATCACCTGTCAGAGAAGAAAGAAGGCGTTCAAGATCACGATCTCGAGCACATAACTACAGTTCTCGACGGAGGTCTCACTCACATGAGCGTCATCGCCGCTAAGGAGAACAGGATTGCAGAAAACTGAAACTATCTGTTGAATTAGATAACACTTTATTCGACGGCAACTACATTTGATTTTAATGTGTACATGAAGATTCCGGTAGCACGTATGTAATTAATTAAAATATTTTACGTATTTCATTATGTAACTAATCATAAATTCAATTCAATGTTTTCTTTTTGCGATTTCTTGAATAAAATCTCTTTCTCGATTATAGAAATCATATACCACCATTGTTCAGATTTTGGTATGTAAATATTGATTGCTTATTAAATAAAATATTAGTACGAAAATAGTAAACTTATTTAGGTAAACTATTCACTGACCAGAACTGTAAGCTGAATGGACCATTTCAGACCAAGGTTTCACGAAAGCGCATGGTTTTATGATTTCAAAACTTATCCTTCACAAAAGATTCTATTTAAAAAGATTTGTTTTGGCACATATTATATTAATGGTATGTAGTAACTTCAAATGCACAAATTTTCATAATGTAAAGTGATTTTAACGTCATTAGCATAGTCAACGGCAACCTAATTGAACTTAAACCAAATTCAACATAGTATCCACTTTCCTGGTAATTTGGGTATGTATTTGAAGTACGACAGTTATTTGAAAATAACTGAGTTTTTTTGTAGCCCCCATCTTTGAAAAATAAATATGGTTGGGAAATGAGTTGCCGGGTTTATTGCATATAGAATTTTTTCCTACCTATGGACATGATAAATCTAATAAGTGTTACAATTGGCCTTGGTATGTATTTAAATATGTATATTCTACCTCTATTCAAATATAAATTGAAACATTTATAAATTTGGTTTTCTGTATTTATTCGCATTCCATAATTTGACAAATGCTTAGTTCACCTATGGAAAGATTTATTAAAACCATAATTTCTAAAATATCAAGTAATATGCGAAATGCCAAATGCTAGTTATCCACACAACGTATTGGTCATTTGCTATAAGGGTGTCATAATCAAAAAAATATAATAAATAATTTTTAGATAAGTATGTAGAAATGACCTCAGATGAAAATCTGTTTTTACTTATACTTAGCGAGTCATAGTAAATTGACACCTTTATCTCGATATTTTCTTTTTTTTATTAGGATACTCTTGCAGAAAATGAGTGATATGTATTTGATGCACACATAACTTTTTTTAATAACTAGAAGTAGGATAAAGTTTTATAGTGGCGATTCCCCTAAGTCAAATTACCAAATGGTAATTATACCTACGTCTTCCACATAAAAGCTTTTCAGAGAAACCTATCTGCATTCGCAGATTACTTACTCTTTTTATGTACATATGTATGTGCCATATTGTTTATTTATTTTATCTAGTCTGACAACAATCTCAGTTGCCAAACTTTCATATTTCATATTGCCATATATTTCAGTGTTAGACACTACTCATGACATTTAGGAATATTAAAATACATAAAATTAGACCTTAATATCTAAAATTTATTAAATTACCCGAACAGAGAAAGATTGAGGGAAAAAACTTACAGCAATTTAGCAAAGTAGAAGATCCTTGCAACTTATCGGAAAGGTAAGTTTATCAATCACAAACTGATATACGCGTAGAATGCCAGCTGTGCCATCATGTAAGTCCCTAACGAAAGCCAATCTACATAAAGATAAACTTTTATATTTAACTGTACCATATGTTTGTACACTCATATGACAAAAAACCCCACTCATCCCTTGTGATTATAATTTTTTACATTTAATTTTACCAGGCGAGAGTGTGGCCGGATGACACTTATATGACTGCATTTTTGAATATATTAAACGTTTAGTTATTATATATTAGTATAAAAAATTATAAATATATTTCGCTTTTTTTGATATTTTTCTCTTTGACCTATAGTGTCATATTAAATCGCGTTTTTTTTTTGACATTCATTCCCTTCTTATTCCCTTTGTTCTTGACTCAATGATTTCCTTCTTCCTTCAATAGCCGAGTAATAAATTTAGTTTCCCCCTATGATGGAATGAAACCATCTCCTATTTACATACAAAACGCATCAGAAGCTTTGACAGTGAAGAGTACATTCTCTGCTCGTGGATTATTAAAGATTCTATTATAATCTTATGGGTGGGGTTAATCTTATGGATAGAATCATGGACCGTCATATGATCACAATTAACCCTTCTGCATCACCGCTCGAAATGCGCGATGTACTCAAAATACTTAACGTCCATAATAACTTGCGTCGGCAAGACTTTTACTGTTGGTTCTAATGAAGAATAATGTTACAGGATTACCAAAATTATTTATTTTCCTCAAACTTTAACAAAAAAAATTATCGTGTCTTATTCCGTTCTTTGTAATAAGTGAGAGTTTTTGTTCGCGGATTATTACGTCAAATGATGCAAAAGGGTTGAAAGTCGAAAGTGGAATGCTCGGGTTTTCTTTATAAAATAATTAATGAAAACTGGACAGATTTAGAAAATGTCAGCTGCATCGGTTTTAAGTTCAAAATAGCTGATGCAGTATTTTCAAATAAACTAAAGGAAGCGTAGATGACAGAAACGCATATCAAAGAAAAACGCTAAAAACTAAATTCAAGTATAGCACCTCTAAGGTAGATCAAATTAGACGTAACTGATCACTGGACTACGATTGATAATAAAGGAAGATTCAGGTTTCCAAAACTCGTCAGGACAGACATGGATGTATCGCACCAAAGATTTAACTTTTGTAACTACCAGCATTTATTGTCAATGATCACGCCTGCGAAATCAACGTGAGTTTAACTTTGGTGTAGGCTTTAAATTTAACTCGGTTTATTTCTGTAAACTTATATATATACGTACCATGTTAATAGATTCGAAAAGGTCAATACCCATAAAAATAACGGCTGGTCAATCGTCTTTACTGACGGATCTAGAACGGAAGGCAATGTTGCATTCAGCATAACATCCGAAGATGGCATATTTTTAAGTTTAAAAGCCATGTTCCCTTACTCTTCTATATTCTCGGTAGAAGCAGCGGCAATACACGAAGCTATGGTGTTATCTATCCAGAAAAAGACGAATACCATAATATGCTCCGACAGCTTGTCAGTCATCCAAGCGGCTAGTAATCACACTTGTAACAAATGGGAAACTGTTAATCAAATAAGGCATTCGCTAATAAAAAACAGTAAATCAATAAAACTACTGTGGGTCCCAGGACACACAGGTATCGAGGGAAACACTTATGCCGATAATGCAGCGAAATTCGCTTGCAATGCCCCAATTATAATCAGCCCGAAAACAGAAAGACTCGATATAAAACGACATATAAATACATGCATAATACACAAACAGCGGCAGTCATTAAAAAACTACAAACATTAACACTATTCCAATATTGATAAGAATGGAAACCCTCCCCTCTACCCAACAAATATACACGGATTTAAAACCCGAATATTTTCCCGCCTTCGCCTAGGCCACACAACACAGACACATGAACATATCTTAAAAAAAGAAAATCACCCTATCTGTACAAGCTGCAACACAAACCAAACATTGGACCACATCCTCAACAAATGTCCAAATCACGTTAACGCAAGAAAAGAAATACTAAACTCAGAACAAATAAGCGACATCCTCGCCATTCCCAGTCACTCAAATATCGAAAAAATAAGCAAATTCATTAAAACTATCGAAATGACAATATAACAAATAATCCACACAGCCACAGACGACACAGAGCTGATGGCCTCTGCAGCCAATGCTCAAACATAATTTTAGTACTGGTATTCATACCAGTCACTAAATAATAATAATAATAAATAGATTCGATATTTTTTTTGTTTTTTGCTGAATTTTATTTGTTATACCCTGAAATTCAATAAAAATATGCTTATATGCTAACACTAATACTTAGTTTTTATCATTAAAATAAGTGATTTTTTTATTTTCATTGCTAAGGTAAGTTTCGTGAGTACTCATTGGGTCTTTAAATATCCAACGAATTTTTTTCTCAATAAAAGTTCATCGAACAATTAAAAAAATTAAAAATGTTGTCCGTGTTTTTTTTAACGCTATAAATATAATATATTTTTTCCGCTAAAATCGGCCGCTTTGAGCATTCAGGGATTTAATTAGAGTTTGAAAATGTTTTTCTACAAATGGAGGGATCTATAATTTAATGCTGACTCCGAACGACAGATGTTTTTTATGAGGAGATTTTAAAAAAATGATTGAAGTACATAGAAAAAAAACTTGACATAATATTTAAATTCTGAAATAAACTTGAGCTAATAATCTTGAAAAGTGTGATAATTTTTTAAGTAATTTGGTAGATGTAAAACTACTTTACATCGTTTACATTGCCTAGTGGTCACATTGCGATTGACGCCTGCTAAATTAGAGTTTGGTATAGAAAATCTTCATGTCATTTCCACTCAAAGGGATAAACTGACGAAAAATCCGAGGCGCATTCATTAAAGGTGGTGACAAATAATCAATTCGCCTTGTTTCATTCTGAGCTAACAGCCACATGGACACGGCGAAAGAAAAAAAAAACATCTCAGCTGACTTACTAGTACCATCTTTAATAGATTCGCCTTGCAAAAAATCCAAGATAAATATTGAAGCCAAGCCACATTCAACAAGGTAGAAGTGATTTAGAAATTTTCCTTTTTTGAACTGTGACTCATTGTTAACCCTTCAGAAGTAGCAATATCAATTTTTTATTGAGTTGTGCGACTGCTTTTAAACAATTAAACTAATCGGAATTACGAATGGTGGGTTGATGTGTGGGAAGCGCCAGGACAATAAACTTGTGCGTTTTTTTAAGCTTCATAATTTTTAAGTTAAACGCCAACGTAGGGCAAATAGCTGCGGTGTTTTAATAAGAAGATCACACCATATGTGCGAAAATCATTAAGCTCGATTTAGCCGAGGCAACCGTTGAAGCAACGTGTTGCCTTTGTTTAAGGTCGCAACGTCCGTTGCTTCAATCTCAGTATTGTGTAAAACTGTGGTGCAGGAAAGGTACAAGCGGAAGATACGTCAAATCAAATTTTTTAAATGATCGACGAAATACGTAAAATTACTTCTCTTATTATAATTGATGAACTTTTGTACGAAAATGAGGAAGAAGAGATGCAACAAAAGAAGAGAAAAAAAATTTGGTCCAAAAATTGGCTTTTAAAAAAAAATCGAATTTTCGAACGAGAGGCTGCTGAAAGAACTGAAGGAAAATGAGCCAGCGGACTATAAAAATTACATAAGGATGGACGAAGCCCTGTTTAGAAAATTGTTGGACTTCGTAAAGGCCAAAATAACGAAACAAGATACCATAGTGAGAAAGGCAATATCAGCAGAAATTAGACTGGCAATAACTTTGCGGTATCTTGCAAAAGGAAACTCTTTAGCGGACTTGAAACTTTTATAAATTTTATTGTATTCATTTTTTAATTGTTCGTATGCTTTTTTTCTAAAATTTTTATTTTCATATTTTTCACTACTTATATCCCACAGCTCTCTCAAATTTTTATATTCGTTAATAAAATTAACATAATTTTCATTATTTTCAATTGCCATTTTTTCCTTTTTCACTTTATTTTACTCCGCACGAACCTTCTTCAGAGAACGTTAAATATAGAGAAGTCTTAATGACAGGAAAGTGTTCATTTTCGAGGGGTACTCGTCTCGCGAAGGCAATTTCACCACAGACACATTTTTCAACAAAAATTAACAGTAAGGGGCTGAATTATGTAAATTTAGCAGCAGTCGATAAGAATTTGTTGGTGATTAGAAGCAAAGAATGCTAGGTAGCTTTTTAATATGACCTATATATTTGAATTTCTCCAAATCATCCAAATTATGTATATGTTATGTCTGTCTGTCTGGTGTCTGTAAAACTTTGTTGAATTCCCTTCAACTGAATCAAAATCCTCTATAGCAAACGCTTCATTACCAGGCGCACAGGAAGATGGCATATGCAAATGTAAATTTGTGAATTTATATACATTTGCGCATATGTATATGCTGTGTGTATGTGTGCTCACCAGTCACAGCTCAAGATAAAACGGTAAAACTTCGCAAGAAATCCAGCGCGCACTCATGGCGCAGCGCATATTCATAGGCACAGCATTGTACATATACACATATTTACGTACATATATTGATGCATACATATGTACGAAGCCGCGGGCACTCGACTTGACAAAAATTGAAGATTTATCAAATATTGGCAAATAATTCTACGCGAAATATTCCAATATTGACTATTTTCGAATTGTCGAGAAAATTGGCATATGGGCGGCTCGTTTTATGAATGAAAGTTCTTGCTCTTAGAACTATGAGCTCGAATTTATCAATGAATTTTTTGAAGATGAGTTTTTGTTGCACAGTACAATAGTTGAAACTGTTCGGCGCCGCCGCGACTGTTCAGCGCTATGGCAACTAGAATGATGGCCGCTACGCCTGCGTCTATGACTGCATTTTGTTCTTGTAGTCGCTAGGCATAGAATTTTAGCTTTGAACGCCATACGCATTTTGAGGAATAAAGCGAATGCTCTGTGTATGCGGTTGTATGTACATGCATATGTGTATATTAATAAGCATTGTTTTGCTTGAATTCAATATTTATATTTGCATATGCCATCTTCCTGTGTGCCTGGTAATGAAGCGTTTTGTATACAGAATTTTTTGATTTGTTTGAAGGGATATGGGCACCAAGTGTACATACGCACATACAAATATGTAATGAGTATTCAAAAGAAATTTGTTTTTAGCATTTGTGAGGCAGGAATTTGATCATTAGGTTATTTACATGAAATATAAGGCGATGCTCGTGATGTAGGTCATGTTGCTTCAGTGCACACATATGCGTGCAACATATACATATTTAATAAAGATGCAATTGAACTTAGTTGTCCCATATATGCAAATACGTTTCTTTGAAGTTTGCCTTTATTTATTTTAAAGTTTTATACTATCTAGAAAATGCATACATACAAATGTATGTATATTATTATTCCCTGTAATAAAATGTAAATTGAAAAAGATTTGGTTTGCCAAAGGAACAAATAAATGCATATTCAAATGTAAATACATATGTCGATATACCAAAACACTTGTATGCTATGAATTAATTTCGACTCAAAAAATTAGTAAAAATGTTCATCAAATTTGTTTAGTTTTAAATTTACTAAAACGCACATACCAAAATGTGAGAGGTCGTTTTATAATGTATTTTTTTAAATTAAATCAAAATATTAAAGTTACTTTATTTGATTTGGCGCATATAATAAATTCAATCATTTTTTCTTCATCACCTTTGTTTGAAAATACAAATTGAATAAATTTTCGTTTACCAAGGGAACATAAAAATGCACAAGCAAATGCCTTGCAAAATGCCGTCGGCATTCGTCAATTTGATTTCATACAGAAACCAAAAACTGAGCAGAGCCAATGTACTTGTACATAATTCACTGTAATCAGCCCTGTTAAGAACTTCCCCGCTGTCGAGTTAAGCGAGGTGAAATAGTGTTCGCGGTTTCACTTCATTTTTGACAATTCACACTATTCGTAGCTCGTGAGACTTCTCTATATTTAACGTTCTCTGCTATTCACATAGCCGAAATTGAGTGAAGCGAACGATAAAGCAAAGCGTAAAGAAGGGCCAAATAAGAAATTATACACACAGGCACACACTTTTTTGCCACGGCTTCATCAGCATAAAAGCGCAATAAGGTATTTTTATAATGCGTGCTTTCACAATTTAACAAGCGGCACTTCATCTTCATAGATAACTAATTTAAGAGTCACAAATCTTAAAATTACAATATTGACCAGCTATTCACTGAACAAACAAGGAATTTCTCTTCCTTTTGCCTGATTCATTTATTTGTACTGTATTATTCTAACTCACGATGTCATCCGGTTGTCGAAATAGCGAAAAATAATTTGGCGTTTTTCGAAAGGCGCCACCTTTAGTTTCCGTACACCATACGTGTAATCTATTTAGTTGCCAGTAAAATGTTTCGCCGCAACTGACGCAACCGACTCAATGCGTGGCAAGATGCATTCATCAAGTTTGACGTCAGCTCTTTTTCCAATACAAAACAAACAAACAAAAGGAGGAGAAAATACATGTTTGTGAAAATTCAGGGTTAATAATTTAATATTAAACATCCAAATACAGTTTATTTGTATTCTATCATTTGTAACAAAGCATTTATATTAAAAAAAACCATTGTATTGCCGGCATTTGATAATAATATCAAATTTCTGGGGGAAAAAATATAAATAAAGTATCCCATTTCGGATGCGCATATGTATGTAAATCCAAGACATTTCGTTACCGGCGATAAAAGTTGCATTTGTTTGATTGATGTATTAAATATTGTAGAGTAGTGGGACCACTTAAGACTCATGTTGCTTTTTGGTGAGCATTTTTTTTGATGACATTGTGTGCGCTAGTGGGAAGTATATACAACATTTAACGTTAATGGCGAATTTTCCTACATTGGGTGCCCAACAAGGTATGCACATGTTAAATAAACATTTTATTTTTGTTAAGGAACGCATGTGTTAAAATTTTCCTTCAGAAACCAATCGTAAAATTCTTGAGGATCTACAATTAAAAAAACAACTTTTGCAGAAAGGCAATATCCCGGGACTAGGAGGTGGAATTTCAACGAATACTCTTTACCAGGTATATGAGCTACTTCTTTGTTGTGAAAAAGTGTGGAATTTCAATTAAGTTTTTTTAGATTCCTGCTAGTCAACTTCTGCAATCGTCAGATTTTTCTCAAAGTAGCGGTTTAGCAAACGCACCCCGTTCAGTGTTTAATGCAACTACATCGACAACATTGGGATTTTTTGTATCGCAAGATTCTTATTACGGAAACACTTTCATACCTGTATTACCACGTCTCGATCCTCCACCACCGATGAACTAAACTATGGCGTGCATAAAGTTGAAAAAGTTGGAGGAGTATTTGCAATGTCTAGATAATTTTCAAAAACCGAAGATAAATCTGGAGCAGTACAACACTCCGCCGCACATAGCTAGTTGTGTGCTCTACAACATTCAGGTAAGAACTTAAGATCAATAAATTTTAAAATATAAGTAAGGTCACAACCATTGCATTGATTATTTTGCATGTAGGAATAAATCTAGTAAAGTCCAAGCGATTTGCAGTTGTTACAATTTTACTACAGGTAAATATGTATATAAATATAAACTGCCTTTTGCATGCTTGTCCAATTGGATAGGGGTTTTTGCTTCGTGTTAGAATCGATTCAATTATACTTACCGCGGGTCGAAATGCTTCCAAAACCTAGTAATACTTATTACATTCCCATTACATTGTATTTAACCCATATAACATATGTTGCATTTTTTCTATTGTCAAATCCTAAATAGTTGTTATTGAATTGTAGTCACTTCAAAGATATATGAATATTTGACCGAATGAGGAAATATATATTATATTCCGAGAATAGGGAAATTTTAGCTTGCCGACACTCTTCATTGTACACCTCTGCTCACACAATTAAGTTACTAGGAAGTAAAATTAAAAAAAAAGGCATGCGATAGGTTTTACTATTTTCTATGTTTTGTGTTAAAGCGAGTTTGTTTTTGAAAGATCAAAACGGCTTTGTTCACTTATACTTTTCACTTAAATTAATTAATTTTAGTGCGTCTAGACTATTCGCTACAGAATTATGTAATTATTAACCATTGTGTAGGAAAGTAAGATCATATGGAATCGGATTCTAACAAAATATTAACAGTGTAAGGTATAGAGTTTATCAAAATATAAATAATTTTATTGTAGCGTACATTTTTTTCCAGATAATATGAGCACAAAATATTTGAGGCGTGCGTCTTGATGTTGTTCCACAAATTGATGAAGTTAAATTTAAAAAAATTCGTAGCAATATATGTATATACATTTAAGATAAGTTGTTGTTGGCTTAATTATATAGGCCCAAGTTTATATATAATATATAACACAAAAGATCGTTTAGGTCGTAGGCATACGTATATGCATGTACATATGTGCATATTCTTTTATTCTACATAAACTGAATGACTATTGTGGTTGTGCTCTTTTCTAACATTTCTGTAAAAGTTTTAAGTATGGTATTTATACAATATTTTTTCGCTCATGTATCCTTCTTTGCTTCAGACATTATATGGCGATATCGAAGGAAAGTATGTTGGCGACCTAGGTTGTGGCTGCGGCATGCTAAGTATTGGCTCATTTCTCCTCGGTGCTGGAATGACCATTGGTTTCGAAATCGATGATGATGCCTTAAATGTAATTAATATCAAATAACGTACTTATACAATTAAAAAAAATATATACATAAATTAATGTTTTGTTTTGTCTACTTACAAAGATATTTCAAGCCAATGTGAGCGAAATGGAATTGCCGAATATAGATTGTGTTTTATGTGACGTACTGACTTTGCCTAACAGTAAAAATTGGGAAAATACTTTTGACACCATCGTTACCAATCCACCTTTCGGAACGAAAAATAACATTGGAATAGATATGAGTTTTGTTCAGACTGGCATAGCTCTATCTTCCGGAGCGGTTTATTCATTTCATAAAAGTTCAACACGGTATAGACAAATATTCTATATATCCATTTGCTTCAATACCATTACAACTTAAAATTTTAAGCCCTCCATGATTCGATTAAGTGTTTTTTTTTTGTTAGTATACTACATAACTTTTGTTTTTAGGTTATCAGTCTTTCAGCAGCAAAACTAAACCAAATATTGAAGATTTATACTATAATTAATTTTTTTTTTAATCTTAACAGCGACTACATTCACAAAAAGGTTAAGGATTGGAACGTCAAGGGCAACGTGGTTGCAGAGCTCAAATATAATATCGATACCTGCTATTCTTTTCACAAAAGCAAGAGCGTTGACATAAATGTGGACTTTTGGAGATTTGATGTGTCTGAGAAAAATGTCTGATCCGAATGCCACAACCTTAAAAATCAAACAATCTTACTATAATTTTTATTTTAAATATTATTATATACATATGGGAGTTTATGCGTTAAGTTCAAATCATAGTGTTTGGTGACCGCTCATTGTTCCTTCTTAACACTTGTAGCATTTGTTCAAAAGCATTTATAAAAATATCAAACTATTTAACCGATATCGGTAAAGTAGTGATATGAGAAACAATTCTTATATTCGTTTCAATACAATGGATAGTGCTTGCTAAAGGCGTTGTTATTGTTTTATCAGTATTAGCTATTATCTCTTTATTACCATGGATAACTTATTACTTCAGCATACGCTGCTAGTTTGGTCGTCGCTATGATGACAAAAAAAAATTCGTTTTCCACCACGATGTTTTTTGCGTATTGTTTGTAGCGGTTTGGCTATTTGGGCGTATGCATATATGAAAGACGAACTCATAGGTGATTTCGGTAGAGCAATCACAACATTTACATGTATTTCGCTTTTGTAATTTTTCGCAAGCTAAAAAAAAAAACCAAAAAAATCGCCCGGTCTACCTAAGTTACTTTCAACGAATTCGCCTTGAATTTATGTATATATGTACTTTATATTCATCGGCCAAGGCATTGTCACTACATGCAAGTTTTTATGCTTCTCTTAGGAGATTTCTTGAGCAATTCAATATTTTGTTGTTATAACATATTTTTTTGACGCAATTGGTGCATTAAATATTTTGCCATTCTAAAAATTGAATCTGCATACGCTTGAGTTTGGAATCCTTTTGGCATCTTGTTATTTTTTTAGAACCACTGTTCTGGTGGCATTAGGATACTAGGTAAATGCTTGAAGTTCTGATACACATACATGGACGTATACTTTATATGTTTCATCATATTTTCAGATTCCACTTCACTTAAATTAGTGTATATATATATTATATGGCGGCCGCCGTAGCACAGAGGGTTGGTGCATGACCTCCATTCAGAAGTGCCTAGACTCGATTCTCTGGGCTAGAAACATTAAATGGTAGAAAAAATTTGCTTGTAATAAAATGCACTGGCAAACCTCCGAGTGCATTTTTGTCCTGGGAAAGCTCCTCGAAAAAAAAAACATCCGCCGTTCGGAGTTTAAAACTGTAGGCTCCTCCATTTGTAGAAAAATATCAAGACGTGCACCACAAATAGGAGAAGGAGCTCGGTCGAGCACCCAATAAAGGAAGTAAGCGCCAATAATATACATACATGCTCTGCCCTAAAAGATCTATATTATTTGTTGGATTCTTGGATTGTTGGACACTTGGAAGAAGTGCAATCATTTTTGTTCATAGTGACCACAGCGAAGGTGGCCCACTACTGATTTCTCTTTCCTATTCACATAGAAATATTTACTTGTATTTATTTAACTTTTTCAAAGACCTGAATTTCTTAAATTCTATTTTTTACTTAATTTTTTCGGCCATGCACTGGACATCATATTGTTCCATATCCTCAATAATGTAATGTATCCGTTTTCATTTAACCCAAAACTTCCAATACATTTATTATTTGCAACAGTTTCAATACAAATTTTGATCAAACACAAATTTAAATTTTTTATCAATGCTAAAAACAACCGATCAAGAACAACGAAAATGTTACTACTTACAGCAAATTTTTGTTTGATGAAAATGTTTCATTATTCTTAAGGTAAGTTTGGTTTTGAATTTTTTATTTATAAGTCATACTAGACTAAAACCCTGAGTTTGTTGAATGGCTTGAAGCAACTTATACTTTAAACGCTCTTTAGTTTTGTAACGAGGCAAATCTAATAGATTAAAACACGTATGCGCTACGGGGAGAAACCGTTCGTCAGTTGTTGGTTGAATACAAATCTGAAAAATATAAGTACATATGTTATGAATAATGAGCATAAATTATAAAAGGAAATTATCTACTTTGATTGCTTTCATTCCTTGAATAGGAATACGATCGCTTCCTGTCAAATATAGTAAGAACTTTTTCTTTTCGCTTTCCGGAAAGTCATGGAAAACTTCCCAAAACCACCGTATCTGTTAAGAGTCACAAATGAAATTGTATTAAGTGTTAGTTGTTGTTCGTTTTTGGTACAACATATGAACTAACCGTCTGATCTCCAGAATTGTAACCATTTTTATATTCACATTGCAGCTCAAACGCTTGCCAATCGTACTCTTCGTTTCCTACAACAACCGCCATCAATTCATCAGGTTTGAATATTTGTAATACCCGTCCCCAGCATACCTATATGGTTTCAATTATTATTTTTTCAAACTTTGTATGTAATTGTCAAAGGTACCTTCATAAATCCTTTACGAAACGCGCTAAATTGTGTTTCCACTGCTTTGTTAAATATAAAATCAACATATAAATCCACGAACTCTTTTCTGTAAAAAATTATTAGATTATATATTTAGACCATATTTTAGTAGAAAATAACTAAAGCTAACTTACCTATTTTCCAAAGTTACAGTTGTTTGACTTCCGTTCGGTTTTAATTCCTCCGTTTTCGATTCTCCGAAAATATCACGACTTATTTCAAAATTTAAATTGAAAACTTCTTCGAAATCAATTTGATCGTAATTTAAAATGGATTCCATAGAATTAGCCAACGTTGGTGAAATGTCGCGCAAATCACCAAGATCAACAGGCTCATCAAGCAGTTTTTTATAAAGCGCCAACGGGAATGGCAAATTTATTATTATAAAATTGTATATCGCTAGGCCACAAATTACACCAATTAAGAAGTACATATCTTCGGTTTCAAATGTTACATCAGCGAACCACAGAGCGCGTGAGTTTTCGAATTCTTTAAACATTCCGTATTTTGGGTCTAAAAGATCTCTTAGTAAGAGCATGAAAAATTCTTTTCGTACACCGCCAGCATCTTCGGCTTCTTCACCATGAAATTTTATCTGTTCAAAATAAATTATATCAGTACATAAATAAAATTGTGAACTTGAAAATTTTGTGTTTAGGACTTTTGTTCAACCCCTTAAATTTTTTGAAGTTAACTTTAGGCTCTTATGAAAATGTTTTCCGTATTTTGATTACAAAAAAAAACTTTACGAAAAAACTTTATTTGACTATACATACTTTTAGTGGTTTTTTCAAGTCACTCTGATTATATTGCATTATTTCTCGTAAAGTATCTTGCACCAAGTTCTCGCGAGAAACATTCAACACAATAAACTGCGAAATAGGCGTCCCAAATGTTAGTAAGGAAAGTATACCCTGTAAGAAAAATAAGCAGGATAAGTTCTTGGTCTTTACTGAAATTCATTGTAAATTTACCGAATTAGCAGCATTTTGCATGGCAGTATGCATTTGAATAGCTTGATCCGTCTGCAGAAGTGTAGTTTTAGCTGATGCATTGAACAAAAACGGATAATTACAGATATTAAAAGAATCTGGCTGCAATTAAAAACGGGACTTAACTACTTTGCAGTATATTGCTACCTTTTCTTATTAACTTACATTTTTTTCGAAGAGCCAATGTATATAATCTTGTTGGATATCGACATAATCTGTCAGCTCTGGCCAGTGGAAAATGTCGTAATCAACTTTTTCTGCACGTTCTTTATGATTAATTCGGTGAAGCACAACTAGCAAATTTAAAGCTGCTGACAAATTCGAGTTATAAGTAACGAGCTGAATGAGAAGAATATATACAAGTAAGAAATTATGTTGCGAAATTACGCACACTCGTAAAGAGTTTTTAATTACCTTCTTTTCAAAGCTACCACCGGAGTTAGCAGATATTCTAAAGCTGATTATATGGGCCACCACGTTTTTGTAGTTGGATACCAAGCTTTCAAACCAATCAAGTGGTGTATGTGCCCACCACATTATAACAATTTTTCTCGGTATTTCTTTGAGTCGAAGAACAGCATTGCTGAAGGGTGTATGTAGATTTTCATAGTTTTTAGAATTAACAAATTCATGATATAAAGGCAATATTAAATAAATTCTTAAAGTTTCAACATCCGCCGGTGATGGCATTAACGATGCAATTATTTCATTTGTAATTTTGTCCCAAATCTGGAAAGAATTGAAAATTTTTTAAAATATGTTAGGTAAACTCCAAAATTATGAAAAGTTAAATTCAATAATTGCACTTACGATTTGCTTAAGGCTTTCATGTTCTACTTTGCGTATGTTATCAAATGTCTGTTTAACTTCTGCCAAATCTACTCCAGGTTGCTTTGACGTACAACAGAAATGCTTGTTTTCTAACAAGAAAGAACCATTTATACAAGCTTGGCTTTTAAAAATCACTTCAATGGTTGTTAGTAAATCCAAATCAATTGAGGAATTCTTTTCAATCGTTGCACACTGTTCCGCTAATTCACTAGTTAAACACATGATTTGAGACTTAGGTCTGGAAAACAAAATCAAATAAATAAATTGTGATTTGACGACTGGAAAAATATACTCATAAATGCGAAAATCCACCGTAGGCATATTAGACGTAGTTACAAACGAATTATTACCACCACAAAAGATTTGTCGTATTAAGAAATCTGTGTCTAGATTTTCTTTGGGCTCAATATTTAGTAGTTTTGAACAGCTGGGAGATACCTAAAATGAGAAGGCATTCGATTTTATCGTAGAGCTGAGTTTTTTAAATATATGCATGTAATTTACCCAAGGCCCAACTATAACTTGCGGCAGCGAACAAATATTCACTTTGCTTGCCCCAAACTGTCCAAAACACCCTAAACCAAATCCGTAGACCCGACCTCGAGATGGCACTAAGCCTAGTGTATGTTTCGCGCCACAAGAAATTTGCGTTACGGTGCTACCCATTAGCTCCGTTACTTTTCGAGGCAGAACTTCGTTCATGTTGCCGCCATGACCAAGTTGGCCATACGACCCTTTACCACAAGTAAATACTCCTCCGTCGTTCGTTAAAAATACAGAGAATTGTTCCCCACAGGAAATGTAACGCACACAAAGGCTGCGTAGTGTTCTTAGCTGCGTTGGAAAATGTCTTTGCGTACAGTCATTCAGCCCCAATTGTCCGCAATTGTTCCGTCCCCAACCAAATACAGCCCCAGATTTTGAGATAATGAACGAGTGATTGTCTCCGCATGCAATAAAAGCAATGGGAATCCCCACCAATGAGTCTACTAATCGGGGATGAGCAGAGTGGGCCAATTCATTTGGCGGCGAGAGGCCCAATTGCCCATAAATATTTGAACCCCAAGAATACAAGGCGCCACCTACAAATAAAAACAAATTCTAAAAATACTTTAAAATCAATACTTATTATTGCACACTTACAATTAGTTAGTGCAAGGCAGTGGTTATATCCACTTGCGATTTGAATAACAGTCTGAGTAGCAAGTTTCTTGACAATTTTTGGTGAACGCACAATATCGGATCCATCGGGAAGTGCTAGTTGACCATAATCGTTATGACCCCAGCTGTATAGTTGACCCCACTCACTGAGCGCCAATGAATGCCTTGCACCACAACTTATTTTCGTAATCACAGTATTTTCGAGATCATTTATGAGTTCTGAAATGTTAATATTCGTGCTAGTTCGAGAATGACTATAAACTACAACAATGACAATATATAAGTTGTGGTTTGTGGTTTCGCGATTGCTTTTAATAAGTAGGCATCGCGGTTTTTTAGTTCAAAAATATCTTTGGGGTTTGCTATCGCACGCAAACACCATTATAATTTCTTATATCTATTGTAATCACATACGTGGCCTAGTCGTCATCTGTTGGTGGCCCAATTGACCAAAATCATTACAGCCGCAAGAATATATTTTTCCATCTGCAGTCAAGAACACTGTATGCTCTAAGCCACATCCTATGCTGGTCACTACGCTTTCTGGTTTCCAGGGTATTTCTCGTGGATCCAAAATCTAAATAAAACACGTGTCATTATATTTTTATTCTAAAACATCCAATATAACCTTTTCTTCCTCAATGTCGCCAAGTCCAAGTTCGCCATGTTCTGTGTTGCCCCAGCAAAATATAGACATGATTTATATTGTCGATTCCTCCTTAGCGCTAATCTTTCTCCTCTTTTAAAATGTTGATAACATTTTCCAACTATCTAAACTTTTTTGTTATATTTTGCGGTCTTAATTTGCACCGATAGTTTTTGGTCTGAAATAATAGAGGATTATTATACATTGAGGCTTTCAGTTATTTGATGTTCATTAATAATTCGATTTGAAAATTTATGTAAATCCCTAAAGAAAAAGATTCACGCGAATATTTGGATACCAAAACTTAAATAAAACCTTTAATTTGAACTTCTGGTTGACAATATTTATACAAAATAGAAAAAAACTATTAACGTTCCCCGCAAACAGTGACTTTCCTATTTTGCACAGTTTCGCTTTCGCATTTCTAAGAAGCCGAAATGAAAACAAACCTGAAAAAAACTGACAACGAACGATAAGTGCTGGTAAACAAATTTTAAATATTGGATGGGTAGCATTGAAGAGTTGCAGAGGTCGATTTTTATGTAAATAAGTACATACGAGAAAAAAAACTCTTCTAAGCGATGTTTTAATTAAAAAGTCCCCTAAGACAAGACTGGGTCTCCATTACAACCATGAAAATGTTGCTCCTAATATCTGAGTGCGTGGGCCTAGTCTAAAAATTATTACACAAAAATGTAGGGAAATTTTTTAGTATAATTCAGCACGCTTTAAAAAATGTATGTAAAGCAGGCATAGAGGGATGTATCCCCACCTTACTCCTAAAAACCGCACCCTCCAGAGGCTTATAGTTTTTAAATAATTTAAAATAGTTAAAATTGTTTACTTTAGCGAAAAGTTGGTGTTGCCAGACACCTGAACTATGAAAGAAGTTCGTATGCAGACACGTTAACTGGAAGGATGTTTGTAAATCTGCAACATTTTTTGCTTCATTCTCAAAAAATTCCTTATTAAATACAAACATCGAAAAGCAACAAAAACCCCTTTATAAACACTCCTTATTGATAATACTTTTGATTTGGAGCTTTTTTTTACTAAATAATTCTTCACATTTTACTAAAATTCTCTTATTACAAATGTCCTAAACGTTTGTATTACCGTCCAAAATAAATGTGTGGGACGAACAGTAAAAGGAACGCAAGTGAGAAAAGAATAAACCGAAACAAGAAAAAACTCAATCAACCAAGAGGAAACAATTTTTATATATTACAATAATATTTTAGAAAATATAAAAAAGCGAATTCTATTTATTGAGGGTTATGATCCTGACAGTATTCGTGGGTTAAGGAATAAGTAAAGAAAACGCATCGTTTCGCTAGAAAAATACAAAAAATTAGATTCGATAGAACTTTTGTGGTTTTTAAAATGAGTGAAATTGACCTTTGGTCCCCGATAAAACAATTTTTAATAAATAATGAAATTTTCGAATAAAAAATCGCGCGAATTATAAAACATTAGTTAGACGCATTCCAACGATATTTTGGTATAATAAGCAGATACGGTCGAGTAACAATGAAACGCTTTTCATGGGGGTTCCCTAGGGTTCTATAGGAGGTTGGTACTCTTATACAGGAACGGCACACGAAGTGTAACCAACTTCAGACCGCTTCCGCGTGCATCAGTTGTCTGTTAGTTGGCTAAATGATAGTCCAGAGTATTGTTTACAAGGGCGCAGCAGCATTTTGCTGAGAGTAAACGCGAAAAAAGAAAATCAGTAATCGATTTCAAACGTAATAGTGTGATTGCATTATATTTGGTTGGAAAATCACAACCAGCGATTGTTCGTGAGCTCGAACACCTTAAAGTAGGTATATTAAGTTTTTGTTTATCGCAACATTACTCGTTGAAATCATACTGGTAGCATCGCGAAACGTCATGGAGGTGGTCATCAAAATACTGTAACGTCACTGAAATGGTTCAAAAAATGAAGAAGGCACTTGTGCGAAATCCCCGTCGAAGTGCCAATCAAATGGCGAAATAACCGAAAATATCTGTCCTTAGTATCCACCGCTTACTGAAAAATTATCTCAAAGTCAAGCCATACCACATCCAAAAGGCGCATGATCTCACACCAAAGCAGCAATGCTCTCAAATTCACTAGACGCGAATCCGATGGATTATTCTCTTTGGGCAATTTTGGAGAGCAAGGTCTAAACTAAAAGATTTACACGTCTCGAGGCGCAGAAAAAAGCCATTACCCGCGGGTGGGCCAAAATACTTGCAAGTCACATTCGGACAGCTGGCGTTTCGTTTCTGGACCTTCTCAAGGCCATATATATATACCTATATAATTGGCGCGTACACCCGTTTTGGGTGTTTGGCCGAGCTCCTCCTCCTATTTGTGGTGTGCGTCTTGATGTTGTTCCACAAATGGAGGGAGTTTTAAAGCCGACTCCGAACGGCAGATATTTTTTTATGAGGAGCTTTTTCATGGCAGGAATACACTCGGATGTTTGCCATTGCCTGCCGAGCGGCGACCGCTATTAGAAAAATGTTTTTATTAATTTTGGTTTCACCGGATTCGAACCGACGTTCTCTCTGTGAAGTGCGAATGGTAATCACGCACCAACCCATTCGGCTACTGCGGCCGCCATAGTCAAGGCAAAAGGAGGTAATGTCGAGCAAAAGTAAATTGATTCTTAATTTTGTATTATTTTCACACATTTTTTACTTTAAATTGAATAAAAGTAGATTTCCAAACTAATTTTATGGCCTATTTTTTAATTGGTAACATTTCGAGTGCCGGACCCTGTATTTCGAATGGTGGGTCCTTGCTTTTGTAAGGTCCTCCTCTCCTCGCCTACAATCCAAATACATCCGGTAGTAATGGAAAGTTTAGACTGGCTTATGGTTCATAATCCACGACAACAATACTATTATGTTATTCTCAACTATAAAAGGTTTCCCTATAACTCCTCTGAGTTCAATCACTGCATTGCTAAATAAAAGTCACAAACTTATGCCAATTAAAGTTGCTTGGTTTACTTAAATTCCATGCTGAATCACTCTACTTTACGTTTACCGTACATGAAACACCAAAACGATAGAACAAGTTTTTTTCTAATAGCCATTGCCCCTCGGCGAGGCAATGGCAAACCTCCGACCGTATTTTTGCCATGAAAAAGCTCCTCATAAAAAATATCTGTCTTTCGGAGTCGGTCATGATTCAATTATTAAAGGTTTGCTCACTAGTGACATTCGAATTTTGACACTCCCTTACAAAAGGTTGTATTTAAGAAGGGGCATACAAAGGAAAAAATTAAATCCTTTTTGGTAAAAATGGTAGCAAAATAGTATTTTGTTACTTAAATGGAAACAAACTGCGAACGGTTTAAAAAATAAATTTTAATTAATATTTGAATGTAAATAATGGTATAGATAGAAGTGATTAGCGGAAATTGCCAAGTCTAATATTAAGAAATTATTTTACATAATCCAAGATTTTATTTTGTGAATTAATTTTTAAATTTAAAACCAATCGCAACGTTTCGCCAATATGAAACTATTTTGTTAAAAATAAATAAATAATTGGCACGTACAATTCTGTTAGGTGTTTCGCCGAGATCCTCCTCCTATTTGTAGCGCGCGTTCCACAATTGGAAGGCCCTACAGTTTTAACCCGATTCCGGTAGATGGTTTTTTATGAGAAGCTCTTTCATACTGGTACTGTGCTTTTCTAAGCCTCTGGACACTTCATCCATCCATAGAAAGGTGGGCTCATTGGAAACAAGTTCTGCCAACTTTTTTATAATGAGGTCTGTAATGTAATCGATTGCGTCGGGACTATTCAATAATTCTCCCTGCTGTAACTCTTTAGAAAACGCTAGCTCTTTGCAAAACATGAGTTCCGTTTAAATCACCACATCATAAGAAATAAAGCTTTGTAAATTCTCCATCTCGATCTCGGATTGCGTCAAATACTCTATCATGTCCTGACTTAAGCGGTATCTATTTCATGTCATACTACCATAGTCCGACATACCGATGAAAACTCTTGAGCGAGTTGTTGCTCGTAAGCAGTTCATTTTGAAAATGAAATGTTTTTTCTACAAATTTTAGTTTTCCTCCTCTTTTAGTCAAAATTTCTAGAGCTAGCAACCCAGTGCCTTGCTAAGGGAGCCGATTTGTCAAGAGGGAATGAGAAAGCTGCTTACTGAGCAAACCTTTTATTATTGAATCATGGGAGTCGGTTTAAAACTGTAGGTCACTCTGTTTGTGGAGAAACTTCAAGCCGCACGCCACAAATAGGACGAGGAACTCGCCCAAACACCCAAACAGGATGTAAGCGCCAATTATATATTATATATATATATATCGGCGGTTTTTTTGCATCTTAGTGTTCTTAGTGTATGCCCTTGCGCGCTTTTGACACAAAACAGTTAAAACAATCACCATTCGCTGCGACTGTCGCGGACCTAGCAGACATATTTAGCACAGTAGCAACTCAATCCTTGAACGTAATGAGAACCCCGCAATGTTCAAGTTTCGAGCTTGCCACTAGTACTGAGGATTTTTTCCATACAAATTAAAATATTAATTAATATTAATTAATAATAAGATCGTTTAACAAGAATTGTTTTGCGTTGTTAAATCTAAGCTAATTGAATGCCTCCTCCAATGTCATTTTAGTTGTATTTGGCATCACATCGTTAGTTCCTTCACCGACTGTTTCGTCGCCTTCATTACATTATTCTTCATTTAAAGCTAATCTAAAGCTGGTTTCGAATAAGGTTCAACAATCCATTGCTCGATTTCAGATTGGGAGACGTGCTGCAATGATTTTACTTTCCGAAACGAAGTTGCAATGATTGGAATATTGGATGCATCATCCGCTATTTGTAATCGTAACTCCGAAAGAGGAATGATATCGTCACAATCCGAGTCAGACGCTTTTTCAAATAGTTTTTGAAACGATGACTGAATTGAAGTTGCAGTAAAAGTATCAAATGCTCTAGCTAAAAAGCATATTGCATTTTTCAGGTCGATATTTCACAGTCGATAGTTACTCCACGAGCAGCATTTTGACTTAAGAGGATTTTTTTATAGTTCGATTTAGTAAGCCTTATGATGTTTTGATACATATGCTGTATTTCAGCCCTACAGTTTGAAGGAAAGCGAATTACCGATATTTGGCGGTCTTAGTTTTTTAACTTGTGCTTAGAAGTGTTTTCCCCGGAAGATTTTGCATTCAAAGGAACTCTGTTTATTTCAGCAATTTATGATTAAAACAGGACTCTTTGTTTTGACAAAAAATGAACATACCTCTGGAACAAATGTTCCCTGAAACAATTCTTTAAATAAAGCTTAGGTCATTCAAACACTTTTATTTCCTTTGTAGACAACATTCATATCAGTAAAATTGTTTAATGAACGCGGATTCGCCGATTTCCCAATAACCATTATTTTTACTTTATGATTTCCAGCAGCATTTGCACAAGCAAAAATTACTGATTTTAGAGTGCACATGAGTCTTATTAGGTAAGACCCAAAATAAGTCAGACTCATTTGCCATTGGTCCTCTGATTCGCAAAACAACTGAACAAAACCTTTTCCATTTTTGGAAACTCTGAAATCTTAAAGCTTTTCCTTTTACCTGGACCGGATTCATATCGCATAACAAACTTATTTATGGACTGTTTTTTTAATACGAATTATTCTTGCGCTGTGCACGTGAACGGTTTCAGCTAATGCAATAAAAGAAATTTCCGCTTTTAATTTGTTCAGAATGTCAACTTTTTCTTTTATTGTAAGCAGCGTAAATTTTCTCTTTGCCTCTAAGTTAACATAAAATTGTCATTTCGTCAGCAAATGGAGTAGACGGTACTTTCCCTAAATTCATTCAGCTGATTCAATTCAAAAAATGTCATTGCCAGAATGACATCGATGGTATTTCCCCGTGCTTTATTCTCAAAAATAGAAGGTAAAAAGAGCAAAAGGGAAAGACAAAACAAAAAATGTTGCAAGCATCGAGGTTAAAATTTTCTAATGTCGGAGTACCCAATGAAAAAAAAAATAAATAAAAATTTAGTCGCAAGTATCGAGGTGTTCGAATTTTGTACTGTATATACGGAGCTGCGGGAACTCGTCATGAAACAAATTAACGGATCACCAAATATTGGCAAATTGGTCCAGTGGTCCAGTTATGGACGGCTCAGGTGCGTGAAGAATGATATGGTGGGCTCGTTTTATGAATGAACGAGCTTTGATTTAAGAAATATAGTATATGTATGTATGTTGCGTTTATGGATACAATGTTTTTTGTTGTATTAAAGAACATTTTAGAAAGCTGGGTGGCAAAGCGGCCATTGTGGTGCGCATGCTGCTGTTTCTGCCGCTATGATAGTACGAATTTTGTTTTGTAACTACAATATTTGAAATTTCGATCGATTGGCGGACGACGAAAGCACTGCGTATATGTATGTACAGGTGCCGTCCATAATCCATTTTTTCTTGATGAAAACTGCTAACTTCGAAATATAGAATTTTCGGCGAATTTGGTGAAACGTAATTTTCTTACAGTGGCAAGGTTTTTGTAAATGAAGGGTGCTTTTTTAGCTATTATCTTTTTAAACAGTTGGTTTAAACAGCTGACACACGTTTCGTGTTTTGTTTCACTGTCAAACATCTTCAGTTTCGTCTATAATTTAACCATGAATCGTCTCACAAGCGAACAACGCTTGCAAATCATTGAATTTTATTATAATAGGTCTATTTATAAGTTCGTGCGGTTTTACAACAGATGGCGTAACTTGATTATTATTCCATCGATCCACATTTCCAAACATTCATTGGAGAGCTACTGTCGTAAGGCACAAACGTCAGTATAAGTTTTTTATTTGAAGCGTAAACAACAATATTTTTACCACACTTGAAAATGTCGAATTTCGTGCCAAATAATGTGTTTTTGCGGGGAATTCTTCTTCATTATTTTAATATGAAGAAAAAAGCAGCCGAAAGTCATCGTATCTTGGTGGAAGTTTATGGTGAGCATGCTCTATCTGAGCGAACGTGCCAGAAGTGGTTTGCACGCTTTAAAAGTGGTGATTTTGGCTTGGAAGACGAAGAACGCGAGGGTGCGCCGCCAAAGTTCATGGATACCGAATTGGAGGAATTGCTCGATCAAGATCCGGCTCAAACGCAAGAAGAGGTTGCAAAAACTTTGGGAGTTGATCAATCAACCATTTCCAAACGTTTAAAAGCCATGGGAATGATCCGAAAGGTAGGCCATTGGGTGCCGTATGAATTGAAGCCAAGAGACGTTGAACGCCGTTTTATGGCATGCGAACAACTGCTTCAACGGCACAAAAGAAAGGGTTTTTTGCATCGAATTGTGACTGGCGATGAAAAGTGGGTCCATTACGACAATCCAAAACGTCGGGCAACGTATGGATACCCTGGCCATGCTTCAACATCGACGTCGGCGCAGAATATTCATGGCCTGAAGGTTATGCTGTGTATCTGGTGGGACCAGCTGGGTGTTGTGTATTATGAGCTACTGAAACCGAATGAAACGATTACGGGGGATGTCTACCGACGACAATTGATGCGTTTGAGCCGAGCACTGCGAGAAAAACGGCCGCAATACGCCGATAGACACGACAAAGTTATTTTGCAACATGACAATGCTCGGCCACATGTTGCACAAGTGGTCAAAACATACTTAGAAACGCTCAAATGGGATGTCCTACCCCACCCGCTGTATAGTCCAGACCTTGCGCCATCCGATTACTATCTCTTCCGATCGATGCAACATGGCCTGGCTGACCAGCACTTCCGTAATTACGATGAAGTCAAAAAATGGATCGATTCGTGGATTGCGGCAAAACCGACCGAATTTTTCACAAAGGGAATCCGTGAATTGCCAGAAAGATGGGAAAAAGTAGTAGTAAGCGATGGACAATATTTTGAATATTAAATTTGTAACCATTCTACGTCAATAAAGTTTCAAATTTCGAAAAAAAACCGCACGAACTTATTCATAGATTAAAAATGCGTGTTCTGTTAAGAAAGTTTGAGATCCACTTTTTAATCGAAAAATTGTGTTCAACGACGAAGCTCATTTTTGGATCAATGGGTATGTAAGTAAGCAGAATTGTCGATTTTGGAGTGCAGAAAAGGTCACAGTTTGGTGCGGTTTATGGGCTGGAGGTATCATTAGACCGTACTTCTTCAAAGAAGCTGCGAATCGTAACGTAACTGTGAATGGTGAGCGCTACCGTGAAATGATATCCAACTTTTTTTTGCCCAAAATGCAATAGCTTAACTTGCATGACATGTGGTTTCAGCAAGACGGTGCCACATGCCACACAGCACGCGTAACAATGGACTTGTTGAGAGGCGAGTTCGGGATTTATTTCATTTTATTTCACGTTCGGGACCTGTCAATTGGCCACCCAGATAGTGCTATATAACGCCTTTAGATTATTTTTTGTGAGGCTATGTTAAAGCTTATGTCTATTCAGACAAGCCTGCTTCAATTAACGAATTGGAAGACAACATTAAAGCATTTATATGTGAGATACCGGCCGAAACAATGGAAAGAGTATGCCAAAATTGGACTAAGCGGACCATTTGAAGCGCAGTCGCATGAAATAATCTTCAAATATTAAATTATATGGACTGTACTATCGATTTAAATAAAAATTTCATGAATTGTTCCGAATTTTACGTGTGTTTATTTGAAAAACTTTCCTATAACTCTTAAAAAATCACCCTTTACATATGTGTACATATGTTTTTTATGTGGGTAGGGGCAAGGGCAATACTGTTGCACCGAATGATGGTTGTTTACCATAGTTGTTGTGTGCCAAGTGCGTGACACAAATTATATTTGTTCCAGATAATCAAAAACTTAGGTTTGTTGTTTCAAACTTTATTTTTGTAAATTGACTGCAATTTTTACGAAGTTCGGGTTGATTCCAAGAATTTTCTTCAACTAACTAAATATTTCTTTTCCAGCTTGCAACTGCTCGATATTCGCTACTCTTCTTATCTCTGAATTCTATTCAAAAGATTAAATACAAAAAAACAATAATTCCGACTACACCAATATCACTATTTGTCTCACAATAAATAGTTGCTTGGCAAAGGCCGATACCCACGAATTTATTCATGTTTAGCCAAATAAGATTTTATTCAAATATCATCTTTTGTCTCACGGCATAAGGCACGTTTTACTATTTTCAATTTAAACTACTCAAATATCAAATTCTTTTGGTTTACTTGTTTTCCACAAAGGAAGAAAAAAAAGAGAAATAACAAGAGCAACGAAAGTCAAAGCAAGGGTTTCATAGAAGTCCTCGGGAAAGGGAGTTTCTGGCGAAGATGTTACTCGCACAGCGGCATATGGTATATTCGGAGGTCGGTTATAGTTTTTTCCGTGCATATAGGTACATATGTACGTTCATATATAAATTAATTCATGCATGCATTTGTTTTTTTTTCTTTGAATTTTCTTTTTATGTATACGACCAAAGGCCACGCAAGGCATCGTTTCTCACCTCTACAACTTGCTGCGATGGTTTGCTTTTCCTCTTCTTTTCCCCAAAGTAGACCTCATCTAGGTATGTACATACATATGTAAATGCCTTCTTCTTTTTCTTAAGTCGAACGACAACAAAGTGCAGTCGTTTCTTTCTCGTGCTAATCGGTACCTGTTGGACACACCAAGTGAAGCCAAGTCCTTCTCCACCTGATCTTTCCAACGCAGAGGACGCCTTCCTCTTCCTCTGCTACCACCAGATGGTACCGCATCGAATACTTTCAGAGCTGGAGCGCTTGTACTCATTCGATGCGCTAAGCACATACTATATGCCTGCTTGCCAAAAGTTGAATGATTATGACTCTATCTCATTACTCAATGCATCAAGCTAAAGGGCATCTTTCTCTTATAGCGAGAGATAAAATAATCGAAGCAAAGTTATTAATTCGTTACTCAAATGTGCCTTAATTCTTGGCGGGGTACAGTAAGCGCATAAATATGCACGTATAAGTATGCAAGTGAGTTATCATCTCGCTTGAATTGTTATATTTATGTACATATGTAAGTACACATACATTGCTAATTACTTTCATACATAAATAAGTGCATAAATTCAGCAGATGGACAACCTGTGAAGCTCGTATATAAACCATTTGTTTATTGTTTTAATTTCATTACGAAGGAAAACAAATGCAGTAATTTGTTCATTGGACAAATTTACGGTTCTATCTGTAATATTTTGTGTTAATTTCACTGTTTATATTATCTTACGCTTTAATGTTCTGCTTTGTTTCCGATTTCTGCCACAAATGGTAATAAATTCATTGCTCTTACTACATAACTACAAACGTATGCATATATGTATGTTTGTTTATCTAGCAAATGTCATATCACATTGTTTATTTTAAAATTAATTCTTTGTTTATAAATGATTCCAATTTTGATTGGAAAAGGAAATACAAATAAAGATGCGTGTACTCATATTATGTACATATGTTTGTATGCATGACTCTAATCTCTACAAAGTGAATGTCTGTACGATGTCCGCGCATCGTTACGAAACGACAACACCAAATGACGTAACAATTTTTATAAATTCATATTTTCACCCAATGAAGGTTATAGGCATGTTTTTATGATGGAACTCCCTTCCCACAGCCCCCAGGCCGCGCCATCACTCTCATTCGTCACTAATAATCGAATATTTACTTAAATTTAATCTAAAAAATCTTAGTTTTTCCTATTTCCCACTATTTATAGCACTCTAGACTTCATAATCCGCATAAGCTGTTCAACTATGACCCAAATTCAAAGTTCAAAAACGGTTTGAGAAAGAAAATTAATAAAAATAATTTTGCTTGATATTTTTCTGATTGGTTGTTTTGATTTTATTCAACGAGACATAGCAACGGATGCCGGGTATTGTTGTATTATGGTTATTAATAAAAAATTATTTTCTATGAAATTGTTGTTTGTATTTCTTTTATAAACATATCCTAAATCCCTCAAAACTACTCCTACGCGAGCGGGCCGCGGGTTAAAGCTAGTATATATATATATTTATTTTAAGGGCCGATGTTGAATGGAAACCACACCTAAACCTCAAGTTTTTTCTGCATTTTATTTGATATTTTTCAATTTTAGACTAACTAAATTTGAACCGTACAAAGATCGAGCAACGCGTTGAAGTTATTCAGGCTTATTATGAAAACGGGCGTTCAAATCAAAATGCATAACAAAGAAAATCATCTTCAGTGATGAGGCACATTTTCATCTCAGTGGATTCGTCAATAAGCAGGATTGCCGCATTTGGGCGAATGATAATTCAGGTGCTGTTTATGGGCCGGCGGCATCATTGGGCCGTATTTTTTTCAAAATGAGGCCGGTCAGGGCAGTTACTGTGAATTGTGCTCGCTATCGTGAGATGATAACGAACTTTTTATGGCCCGAATTGGAAGATATGGATGTGGACGATATGTGGTTTCAACAGGACGGTGCCACTTGTCATACAGTTAACGAATTTGATGGTCTAATAATCTCACGTCGCGGCGATGTCAATTGGCCGCCAAGATCATGTGATTTTACACCGTTGGACTTTTTTCTTTTGGATTATTTGAAAGAAAAGGGGTAAGTCGATAAGCCAGCAACAATTCAAGAGCTTAAGGATGAGATAATTCGGCACATTAACGGCATAGAACCTCAATTATGCCTCAGCGTCATCGAAAATTTGGACCATCGGATGGAGGTGTGTCGCCAAAGCCGCGGTGGCCATTTGGCCGATATTTTGTTCCATATATAATTGAACCATTCCAATCTTATATATAAAAATGGAAACGTTTTTTTGTGTTCGTTAGTCGCCGATTCACGCCTAAACGCATTCACCGATTCCAATCAAACTTTCACAGATCATTGGTATTGGTCTATTTTTGGTTTATGTGAAGTTTTAAAGAAATCGGTAAAAGTATGCGTGCGTTGTGTAAGTGTGAAAAATACAATATTTGCGTGTTTATCTTATACGGACATTACGTATACGGAATGAGAATACACGCAAATGAATAAAATATAATATACACAGACATGAATAACATTGTTTCGATGTCGAGTGACGTATGCGACTGTATTATTCGTAACGCAATAGTTGCCCTCTCTTTTCTTTCCTTTTTATGCATGCGTGACACGGCATCAAAGCACATTGCTTTTTTTTAAACTGGAAAAATATTTTGAGCTTCATTTGAACGTTTTATGATTTAGATTAAATGAAAATTCGTTACATATATTTGATTCCATTAATAACCATAAGCCTGTATTTTTCGAAGTTCAAAGTTTTTGGACAAATATTGAAACGTTTACTTAAATTAAATGTTAAATACATATATATATATATGCGCAAATGTAAAAGTTTAGATGGATTTAAAATATACGAAATTATTCAGCGGTTGAATCTATATATATATTTTTTGAAATCCATCAATATGGATCGACAGGCGCCATAAATGTTCTTTTAAAAAATAAGATGTGTTAATTTGATGGTAGCTCGAGTATTAAGATCAGGTTTCTATTAGTATAACTTTGTTCGTGGGTTTGCGTAATTTTTTTGTGGTGAAAGTCTAAGATCACAAAACAATATAGCATTAGCGCTTGCATCGTCTGGAATAGCTGCTACATTATTAGATGGTGGCCGTACAGCGCATTCCGCTCTTAAATTACCATTGAATATGCAAATTAATGAAAATCCAACATGTAACATTTCAAAAAATTCTGGAATGGGAAGAGTTTTGCAACAATGCAAATTAATTATGTGGGATGAATGTATAATGGCACATAAAAAATCAGTGGAAGCATTGAATAGAACTTTGAAAGATATACGTAATAATCAAGAAATATTTGGTGGCGCTTTAATATTATTGTCTGGTGATTTTCGTCAAACTTTGCCAGTAATTCCCCGTTCAACACCAGCAGATGAATTAAAAGCATGTTTAAAGACATCCCATTTATGGAGGCACGTAAAAACTTTGACTTTGAAAATATAAGTATATAAAGTATATAAAGTATACATATATAATGGGTGGTTAAGTTTCAAGGGCCGGTGTTGATTTTGAATAAAATACAATTTTTTTTGGAAATTATTTTCATTTTTCTTTATTATGATAATACTAGCGGACCGTCTGCCTGCTTCGCTAGGCATATCAAAATTAGAAATGAATAATGAACACTCGATTTAAATTCACTCTATGTGTATTTATTCTTTTTTTACAATATAAAATTAATGTTAATTTTAAACTTAAACTAACGCAAAGCCTTTTCGTAAACTATTGTACATTTTTTGTTTCGCCCTGAGTTGTGGTATAAATAAACAGAACTGATGGCTTTCCTACACGTGAACATGATACATATAATTGTCCGTGGGAGAAGCATGTATATTCTAAGTCAATTCCGCATAATTCCAGCGATTGTCCTTGTGCTTTGTTTATTGTCATTGCAAATGCAAGACGTATTGGAAATTGCAATCTTTTGAAGTCAAAAGCTAAATCTGGTGGAATCAGCGGAATACGCGGAATCAATACGTATTCACCTTTGAATTTTCCTTTTAAAATTGTTGCTTCAATAAGATTATTCATGACATTTTTGACTGCTAATCTTGTTCCGTTACACAATCGTGGCTGATTTAAATTTCTAAGTAAGGTATCAATTGATTTAAATGTTACAATCTCACCAGGCACATCATTTAAAATATTCGCATTCAATTGACCAACATCCTTATTTTTCGCAGCCAGTATTGCTCTTTCAGCTAACCAATTGTGATTTTGATAATTTTGCGCAATATTTGGAAAAACACTTGAAACTAATTCTTGTTTTGTGTGTGCAAAATTACAAAAATTATGTGGCAAAGTGATTAAGCCAGTAGCAGCATCAATAGGAATTTGTCCATTTCCTATCTTCAGAAGTGTTGAACGGGGAATTACTGGCAAAGTTTGACGAAAATCACCAGACAATAATATTAAAGCGCCACCAAATATTTCTTGATTATTACGTAAATCTTTCAAAGTTCTATCCAATGCTTCCACTGATTTTTTATGTGCCATTATACATTCATCCCACACAATTAATTTGCATTGTTGCAAAACTCTTCCCATTCCAGAATTTTTTGAAATGTTACATGTTGGATTTTCATTAATTTGCATATTCAATGGTAATTTAAGAGCGGAATGCGCTGTACGGCCACCATCTAATAATGTAGCAGCTATTCCAGACGATGCAAGCGCTAATGCTATATTGTTTTGTGATCTTAGACTTTCACCACAAAAAAATTACGCAAACCCACGAACAAAGTTATACTAATAGAAACCTGATCTTAATACTCGAGCTACCATCAAATTAACACATCTTATTTTTTAAAAGAACATTTATGGCGCCTGTCGATCCATATTGATGGATTTCAAAAAATATATATATAGATTCAACCGCTGAATAATTTCGTATATTTTAAATCCATCTAAACTTTTACATTTGCGCATATATATATATGTATTTAACATTTAATTTAAGTAAACGTTTCAATATTTGTCCAAAAACTTTGAACTTCGGAAAATACAGGCTTATGGTTATTAATGGAATCAAATATATGTAACGAATTTTCATTTAATCTAAATCATAAAACGTTCAAATGAAGCTCAAAATATTTTTCCAGTTAAAAAAAAAGCAATGTGCTTTGATGCCGTGTCACGCATGCATAAAAAGGAAAGAAAAGAGAGGGCAACTATTGCGTTACGAATAATACAGTCGCATACGTCACTCGACATCGAAACAATGTTATTCATGTCTGTGTATATTATATTTTATTCATTTGCGTGTATTCTCATTCCGTATACGTAATGTCCGTATAAGATAAACACGCAAATATTGTATTTTTCACACTTACACAACGCACGCATACTTTTACCGATTTCTTTAAAACTTCACATAAACCATATATAGACCAATACCAATGATCTGTGAAAGTTTAATTGGAATCGGTGAATGCGTTTAGGCGTGAATCGGCGACTAACGAACACAAAAAAACGTTTCCATTTTTATATATAAGATATACCCTTTTTAGGTGGGTATTTGTGGTGTGCGTCTTGATGTTGTTTCGCAAAATGGAGGGACCTAAAGTTTCAAGCTGACTCCGAACGGCAGATATTTATTTTTTTTTATGAGGAATTTTTTCATGGCAGAAATACATTCGGAGATTTGCCATTGCCTGCCGAGGGGCGACCGCTATTAGAAAAAACTTTTTCTTCAATTTGGTCTTCACTGAGATTCGAACCTACGTTCTCTCTGAATTAAGAATGATAGTCATGCACCAACCCATTCGGCTACGGCGGCCGCTCTACTCTAATACGTATCAATAATAACTCAATTCTTTAAATAATAAATCTGCCTGCATAAAGTTTTGCGTATTCCAAGTTACTCCAACGATATTAGCACTGTGATTGAATTATTTGTAAAACTAAATAAAAGCGCTGACAAAAGACCAAAAACAAGCATCAAGACAAGCATCCCTGAAATGACTCGGAAAAGTTTGATATGCTTGAGCTCACGTCCGAAAATTTTCGAGTAATGACCATTGAGATTTGAGGTGTTTGTTGCTCATACGCCCGGGCAACACAAAAAGTGCACATAAAATTGAATTCTCCGTACCATATATGGTACACCAAAATGCTCAAAATGACTGGAGCCTTGTCTGCCATCTGTAAGTTCTTGTACACAATAACTAGAGCAAAAATATATTTATACATACATAAATATATAATAAATTGTAATGAAATTTATAATTATTAGCTGTACATTAATTATTAGATGACATAAATAAAAAAGTTTGTTGGCTATGGGAATAAGTTTGTGTCCTTTCTTAGCCAAAGTTACGTATTATTTACACAATTATTATAAATAAAACATGGTATGTGAAGTATGTGCCATTGGAAGCCACAACTTTACTCCATCTTTCAGTCAGCATACGGATTCCTCTGACGAAAAATTCGAGTTCTTTTGAGTTGATCCATTCATTCAGCCAGTGTGCGATGCTTTCGTAAGAAGTGAACCGCTCTCTAATAAAGGCTGAGTGCATTAAGCGTAACAGATGGTAATCTGAGGGTCCAATGTCTGTGGAATACGGCAGGTGGGACAAGATTTTTTAATCCAGTCCCTCTAAATATTTCTGGACCGATTTAGCAACGTGTGGACTGACGTTGTCATGCAACAAAATCAGTTTGTCATGTCTATTGTGCCGGAACAGCTTTTCTCGATTCAAATGCATTAGCTGCAGTCGGTAACGATCGCCAGTGATGGTTTCAGATGGTTTAAGGAGTTCATAATAGAAGACACCTTTCTGATCCCACCAGATGCACAACATAACCTTTGAAGCTTGAATATTTTTTTTCGCTGTCGATGCAACTGGTTTACTTGGCAGGCTTCAACATTTACCACGTTTAGGGTTATCATAATAGATCCATTTTTCATCGCCAGTGACGGTGCGATGCAGAAAACTTTTTCTTTTCTGCCGCTCAAGAAGCATCTCGCGCGTCACCAAACGTCTCTCCATATCCCTCTCCTTCAATTGATGTGGTACCCCGTTACCTGCTTTCTGAACCATTCTCAACGCGTGCAAACGTTTACCGACGGTTGATCTGTCAACATCCAACTCTTTAGACATATCATCAAGGGTTCGGCATGCGTCTTCATCCAATAATTGTTGTAGTTGAGTATCTACGAAGTTTTTCGATGCCCTTTCGCGATTTTTATCACTCTCGTTGAAAATGCCACTTTGGAAGCGTCGAAACCATCAAGTTACAAGTTATATTTGATGAGCGTGAGTATCCTAAATATTGATTAATATACGACACGTTTCAGCTGCACTTTTCTTTAAAAGGTAATAATGAAGCATAACTTTTCGCAAATGCTGTTTTTTCGGGACGAACGTAGACTTTTATGACGTCATATAAAAAATGATCTTTACTCTTCAAATGAATGTCAACTTCTGTGATCGAGACCTCACATATAAGCCTTCAAATCACCAGTATATTGCTAGAGCGAACACAGAAATAGTTTCAACAGCGACACATCTTTTACGTCTTATTAAAAAGGACCTGCCGAAGAGTTCATTTGTAAGATCGCGTATATACTTTGATGCAGTTCATTTTTATTTATAAGTTGTACAAGTTAAGACTAGTGCTGCACGTTAACTCTTTACATCAATAGATATTTATTCAATTAAAGTTGTTTTAATTAATTTATTATTACTTTTATTTTATTATAATTATTATAATTTTTAAGTAAAGACAGCATTAGGATAAGGATATGTTTTTCGCGCTAATGTGTTCTGAAAATGTTCAAGAAGGTAGAGCAATCCATAGCACAACTGCATTAACATCGAAAAAACGAACCCACTCACAGGTGGGTGTACCGGAGTGAACTGCATCTCAGGGAAACATGAGGAAAAAATATTGATTATATCTATTATAGAATTCTATTAATATATTTATTAGTTATTATATTAATATTCTATAAAATCGATAAAAAAAAACAATCCCGTGTCATTTACCCGCAAAAGGAAACTATTTATAATCTGGGAGTTACAAGGATAAGTTTTTTTCAAAGCAGCAAAATATCTTGGTGTGCTGCTTGAACACATGGAATACAAACTTGTAGGAGTTTATTTTCGCGAAAAAAATGCCACCTTATTATACGATGACTTTGTGAAAAAATTCCCATACGCCTTCTGAACATGGTGCGCATTTTATGTGAGAATAGAACAAGAAAAATTTAACATTTCCACAAATTATATATAGCTTGGGGAGGAAGAAATGCATTATTTCTCCATTAAATTCTCGCACAAATGGTTTATAGCTGTTTTAAGGTCGATTTTTAGCTCCTGGGCGAGGCTACGACCCGCTCAGCTTCGATTTTCGACATTTTATTTAACATCAAAAATGCCTGAATGGAATCGACGAAATCAAAATTGCACGTTGGTGCTGTTACATTATCGACACCATAAACACAATTTCAGCGGTAGGGCTTGCATTTCTGCCTTTCTCAAAGAAAAACTGTAAAATGTACGGAATTTTCTCTTTGTTGACTTCCATTGTTAACACCCTGTAACTCATAACTGAATGAAATGTCCCCTTGACAATGGGCATAATCTTTAAATTGTTTCATCGATACTTTACGAGATATCGATCACTACAGCCATCTACATACCTAGAAAATAATGGATTTATTTCCCTCCAAACTAATATTTAATACAATAAGATATGTATATATTGAATATAATAAAATAGAAAGGTTTACTTCTATTTTTTGTAACAATTGGAGATTTCGTACAACTTATTCCCAATAGTGGCTGATATTATATGTACATACTATGTAGACTTCGGCGGCCGCTAAGTGCTAAGAAGGGGGTTTGAGAGGGGAGGAAGATCCCTAGTTCTATCTAGGGAAGGTATTTAATTATTCGCATCAGAGATTGGTTCGAAAAAAGCCGAACAGCAATTTAGAAGGCTTTGGACATCTATAAGCACTTCAAGAAAAGAAGAACAACTGCAAACTAATGGCAAAACTTTAAGAAAATCTGTTTGGCAAGCGGCGCGTCTGGTAGGCATTTCGAAATGAGCAACAATTGGAAGATTTGGGCTGCATAAATAAATTTCACATTTGTACTTTTAATCTGTACCCTATCCAATTGTATACTGTATACTGTTCTTTTAAGCCGTAAAGTATGCAGACACTTTCCTTGAACACTCTATATATGTACATATATAAATCAGTATGAATTTTTATATTATTCCGTTGTATAAAATTTTACATTTGCGATAAAATTACAATTACATTTTGTAATCAACCTATTGTGTAAGCAAAATAATCAAAAGAAGTGTTGATGTCACCTCAAGCCAAAACCAAAAACAAAAAGAACTGTGTATCGTCTGTGCCAGTAAGACATGCCGTATGAGCTCAAGCTGTCGTCCTTTCTTTAGTAAAAACGCTCTAGGGGGTTTCCAATCGTTTCTGTTTTTTCAATGTAATACGCGTATGTAGGTTTTCCTGTTTATTGTTCGCAAGAGCCATCCGCTCTCAGCCCTTGGCATGGTGTTTTGTACGAGTATTGCAAAATATAATTAAGGCCGCAAGCCAAATATTGTTAAAATTGTATTTATGATTATTAAGTTTATACATATTACTTGTTATGATTGCCTTAAAATGTAAACAAGCACGACAAAAGCACAAAACTTCATCTACACGCACATAGGTGGCTGGAGTAACATACTTAAATTAAAAAATAATTTCAATTTTCTGGAAAGAACAAAATAAATAATTTGCTTTTTTTGTGAGATGTCTATAGAGTATGTGTTTGGTGTGACGTGCTTCCTGTTTTATTTTTCATCTTTCAACCTTAATATTATACATCTTATACAAACTTATAATATATATATGTATGCCCGCTTCAGTAGCCAAATGGGCTTATGCGTGACTACCATTCGGCAGCGCTCGAGTTCGAAAAACCAAAATGATGGAAAAGGCTTTTTCTAATAGCTATCGCCCATCGGCAGGCAACGGCAAACCTCCGAGTATATTCCTGCATGGAATACTTGTACATATATGTATACCAGGTGTGTTCAAAAAGTATCGCGAATTTTGTGTTTTTTCCAAAATTATTTTTTTATTCATTAATATCTAATTTGACCAGTTCAAAGTAATCCCCATGAGATATTATGCACTTGGCCAACGTTTTTTCCAATCTTCGAAGCACTTCAAAAAATCATTTTTTTATCTTGTTCAGCTCCTCCTTCGATGCCGTCTTTATCTCGTCAATCGTAGCGTAGCGTCGTCCTTACGTCCTTACATTCCACCGAACTTGACGCGCCCTTTTCGGCAGCTTCCATTGAGGTGATTGAGCTTTGGTTTCCACATCATAAGCATAAACCCCCGATTCGTCACCAGTTATGAGCCTCTGGAGCAAACTGGGTTCGTCGCGGACAGAGTCCATCAACTCATTAGCAATGTTCACGCGATGCTGCTTTTGGTCGAAATTGAGCAGTTGTGGTACGAATTTTGTGACAACCCGTCTCATGCCCAAATCATTGAAACAAAGCGAATGGCACGAGCCAATCGATATGCCTAGGTCCTCAGCAACTTCTCTTACGGTGATTCGACGATTGGCCAATACCATTTTCTTCACTTCATCAATTTTTTCGTCTGTTGCTGAAGTGCTCGGGCATCCGGCACGCTTTTCATCGTTCACATCTTCTCGGCCTTCTGAAAACATTTTGTGCCACCATGAGAGACATAAGTACCAACATATCGCCACAAAAAATCGAATTTCGAATATACGTAACCTGCGAAAATTCAAAGTTCGCGATACTTTTTGAACACACCTCGTATGTACTTATATATGTACATGATTAGGTGTGTCATAAGGCGAACATGCTATCCTGCATGCCTTGCGTTTTAGGTGTTCCTCACCAGTAGACAAAGCCAACAATTTAAGAGGCATAATATGCTTAAGCATACTAATAAACTTGTTTAATTAGGCTTTCATTTTCACATACTATAACGTGATTTCGTCATACAGTAGCATCGTAAATTTGCTACGAAAAAAGTTGCTTTTCCTTAAGTGTGGTTTGAGAGTTATGCACACGTACGCATTTTATCTCTAGAACTCAATTTCATCGACATCCGTTTATCTTTGCTTATTTGTATTTTGTATTTTCTGTTTACTGTGATATCACAGTTGAGCCTTGGCTTATCAAAGAGCTACCATCATGCACAATCAGTCTTGGCCATATATACATATGTGTATGTAAGTAGGTACCTATGCACGAAGTTTGACTATTATATACTTGTGAAATTTATTGTTGTGTTGTTTGTGTAACTACTTTTTCTTCTTGCATTCACGCTCTCCAATGGGCGTAATCTTGAATTCTATCATTCTTGTTAGGAATTTACCCTTCAGAAAATTTTCGTTAAGTGTTTACCATAAGTTAATAAGAAGAGAGGGGAATAACAGCTTATATTCAATAGCGCGGATAATTTTGTCGATCTCAAATATTAGGTACTAACAGAATTTTTTTTGTTAATTTTTACTACTTTATAAGAGTAGTAATAATAATAATTAATTTTTCTCAGCGTCCTCTGCACTAACCGAGCAAAAGGGTAAACATTTTTATCCTATATAAAAAATGAGGGTGCTACACGCAGCTGATTTTAATTTATCTGATAAGGTAATTGTACGAAAGCTTAATTTTCCACCAAAATTTGGAAGTCAATCGTTAAATTTTATAATTGTTAATATTATTATAGACAGTCAGATATTGGCGAAGGTAATTTAGCATTTGTGTGGCGTTATGCGAGGGATTTTGAAGACCCCTGTACTAGAAAAATTTTATATAGGAGGGAAACACGTGGCCGCCGCCTCGGCGCTCAGACTCAAAAGTATGGCTCTATGGAAAGACCGGTGGTTTGGCCACGCTTATAATTTGCTCTCTCTGAGTAGTCATAAACAAGAAATAGATTACTCTATTCCTAGACTCGCCTTCGACAGGTTCTTTAAGACGAGTATACCGTCAAAAAGGGAGTGGCAGACACCAAGGCTATGGAAAAGGGGGGAATTCAATTTTTATACAGATGGTTCCAAGCTAGACAATAAGGTTAGATATGGAGTCTTTTCGAGGGAATTGGGACTGGAACTATTAGTTCGACTACCAGACTACTGCGGCGTCTATCAGGAGGAGGTTCTAGCTAAAAAAGAAGTGGCTACATATCTAAATACGCATGCCGTAACAAAAACGACTATAAATATATTTTCTGATAGCCAGGCGGCCATTAAATGAATGAATGCCGCTATACTAAGATCGAAGATTGCACAGGAATGCCGGATAGCCGTAAATGATATTAGCGTCGTATTCAAGGTCAGCCTTATTTGGGTTCCGGGGCACAGAGATATTGAGGGTAATTGTAAAGCTGATGAGCTAGCCAGGAAAGATACTGCTCTTCAACTATATATATATATATATATAATTGGCGCGTACACCCTTTTTGAGTGTTTGGCCGAGCTCCTCCTCCTATTTGTGGTTTGCGTCTTGATGCTGTTCCACAAATGGAGGGACCTACAGTTTCAAGCCGACTCCGAACGGCAGATATTTTTATGAGGAGCTTTTTCATGGCAGAAATACTCTCGGAGGTTTGCCATTGCCTGCCAAGGGGCGACCGCTATTAGAAAAATGTTTTTCTTAATTTTGGTGTTTCACCGAGACTCGAACCGACGTTCTCTCTGTGAATTCCGAATGGTAATCACGCACCAACCCATTCGGCTACGACTGCTCTTCAACTGCTCAGTGGTAAAACTACCATTGGAATACCTTTGGCCACAAGTAAACTAATAAAAGCAACATTATCCAAAAGGCCAATAGGTCATGGAGAGATGAAGATAATGGGTAACAGCTAGACTACTATGGCCGCGCAAATGGTTGAAGAAAAGGAATTGCTTAGTCTCTCAAGAGATGATATCTCTAAGGTCGTAGCTTGTATAACTGCTGATTGGCTATTTTGGGAGGCATTCCTCGATACTAGGAGTTTTCTCCCATGAATATAGTAGAAGTTGTAGAGATGAGGAAGAGGAAGAAACAGTTGATCACTTCCTTTGCAATTATCCAGCCTTAGCTAAAATCAGAGCAGGTAGTCTAGATAAATACTTTTTCAATTCTCTTACAGAGCTGTCTGGCGTGGGGATGAAGGAAAGTAAATGGGGCTCCCGTGCCGCACAGTGGTATCGCAACGGACCTGTAAGGTCTAAGTGAGTTGGTCGTGCAGACCGACTACCATCATAACCTAATCTAACCTAGTTCGTTCTAAGCTCGAATTTGCATCTCAGATATATGTGAAAGGGTACAACGAAAGTGCTCAGTGCATGCTAACAAATCTGGGTTCTTTGCCAATAGACGTACCGTTCAGTTATTGATAGTTGTTTTTTATGCAATTTTTGGCTATGAAAAGATTGGCTTCAATGCTCCTCACAAATCTCCATTACATTTATCGTCAAAATGGTCAAATCTAACTGCTATAAATTTTTTTGGCCAACTCAAAATCGATGTATTTGATACCATAAGTTGGTTCTCCTAGTAACAAATTACTTAGGGAAATTAATTTGAGTTATAAAACTACAGATTAATCTTTACACATCTTTTTTAAGTAGAGCAAGAATGCAGGAATCAAACTTGAAAGATGAAATAACAACATTAAAACTTCACAATTGCATAAATGAAAAAAAAAATTATTTCGGTTAAAGTAACTTTTGCAGCTTCTGCAATAGTCGAATAGCGTATCATTACATGCCAGACTATCAAACAATCTCGTGTTGGCTGAAATGACACTGCTACTTGCACCACGCAGTTTGCAGGTGAGAGGTTTATACCTACAATCTCCATACTAAGAGTTTTGCGAGTGGTAGTTCCCTCTCTCGCTAATTTGACTACCTTACAATTCTCTGGTATGTCAGTATGCCCTGGTAGCCATATCAAATGGATGATGGAATTAGTGACAACCCTACTAAGAGATTTTATCGCTGCTTAACTGTCGGGTAAATATAAATTTCTTTGAAGGTAGTCACATTTTTACCTAATCAGACGAGGCGAAGCGCTTACTTTTAGCTTCTTACAGTAGACACCAAAGCCAATTTCATCGTCAAGCTATGCACCATCTGTAAAGAACCGTAGGCAATTTTTCCGACGAGGTATATTGTCAATCTACTCACATCGAGCTGGAATTCTAGTACTAAATGACCTATTAAAGTATGGTTTATTCAAACAATAGTCAACAGGATTAAAGTAAAAAATATGTAATATTTTTTTAATCTAAAATCTGTTATTTACAGTGCTTTTGTTAGTTACAGAAATCGTCTCTCTCATGAGAACCCATGAGTGCATTACAGAATTTTGGACCCAGCGACTGACATAAGAATTGTATGGTCTGGTTTTTGGGTAAAGGAATTATTAATTATTTGTAATTATGGCATACTCGAATCCTGATCATAGAATGCACTCCAATAACTTGCTCAAATAATTATTTGTGTCGAGCATTTAAGGCACATTTGAACCACTATGCAGAGAATAACAAGTGGCTTGGCGCAAAATATTTGCTGTGAAAATATATTCCTTTTGGGTCACTGTAAGAATGTTACATTCCTAATGAATTGCCGCAAACAAAACTCCCGTTATTTCAACCCACATTGAAGAGTTCCAAGGAAAGCAGGCAGATGTAGCAAAATGCTGCAAAACATTTATTCGTACACTTTTAGCTCATTATATTTTTGCTGCAAAAGTAACAGTAAAAATCGTTTGTATTTTTACTAATATTGCTGGGAATGGTCATTACGTTAATACTGGTAAATTGGAAGCTAATCACCACCAAGCCGGAAGGCGGAAAATATTAACTCGACGTGACGAACGCAACAAAGTAGCATCATATATGCATCATGGTCTTTATTGATGATAAAATGGACAAAAATCTGTATTTAAGCACTTTGAAGAATAATTTGCATGATAGTGCCATTCAACTTGGAGTGGGTGTTAAAGGGTTTTTGTTTTAACAAGACAATGACCCAAAACACTCATCTCGTGCAAGAATGGCTTATTTACCTCTGTAAGCAGCTTAAATATTTACCTCAATCACCGGATCTGAACTCAATTGAGCATGTCTAGGAGCTCTTAGAAAGGAGAATCAAAAAGTACAAAATAACATCAAAGGCGTCATTAAAGACAGCTTTAAGTGTTGAGTGGGAGAAAATTGCAGCTAATGCAACGACGTTTGGAAGCAGTTATTAAAGCTAAAGGCGGCCTAACAAAGTACTAAATACTCGTTTGTTTTCATTATTTTTTCAATAAAATATTCCTTATATGGCTATGTACGAATAATATTTTTGTATAAAATTGTGCCTTACTTCGTTATTACCTTAAGTTCTCTAATTCCACAAATGAATTTGGAAATTTTTGTTCCTTAAATATTGAATTAAAATGTTATTTTTTACGAATATACTAAAATTTTCTTCTTTTGTATAAATCGTGCTAAGTATCAGGTGTATCTGTTTATAAACTGTGACGGTACGAATAAATTGTGTGACCACTGTATTTCACAACAACAACTGGCTCTTCTTTACATCCCAACAAACCTTTTTGTTTGATATCAACTTGGGCTGAATTTTATATTAAACAGCTTTCTCAAACCTTCAACAGCATCTTAACAAGCGGTTTCATTTTTCATTCCCAACTTAAAAGGCACTTTTTTAAATGGAAGTTTTCTTTTTCTTATTAATAAAAATGGTTGAAGTTCTTATTTTCATGTACTGCGATGTTAGTCGCTTTAATCACATTTTCTTAATGTATCAAGTACGACTCGAATTCAGTTCAAGAGACCACTGTCAGCTCTTATGCGAACCAGACTTGCTGTTAATTTTGATAGCTACCTGGTTTGGCGAAAATTTATTGTAGGGTGATGTGCGTGCTGTTTTTTAGAAATGCATTAATAACTGCAACAGTACGCGCCAAAATTCAGCTGTTGGTAAAAAGATATGTTGTTGCTTCGAGAAAAAGTATTCGCAAGCTCATCGAAGACAGCAGCTTTAACATATCATTTTTACGTCTCTGTTACCTTAACCTATACCAAGTTGAGAAATTCGTAATTCTCTATTTGACCACAAAGGAATTTCTCCAATTGATATCAAACGAAATAATCTTTGGTTTTATATTATAATTCTAATTCTAATTAATTTCTTATTTAATGCAATGCTTGCAATATATTATTTGCATTTAAATTTTTTATTTAAATTCTTCTAAATAAGAATACATTTTATAAAATAGAATTAATGCCATTTTTGACATTTAATTGACATGAAAACTAATAATTTAATCGAAAAGTACTTATACTTAACAATGACACAAGAAAAAGGTTAAAAATTAATATATCGTGTGTTTTTTAAGAGCTTCAGAACTTAAAATATTAAACAGAAATACTGTTGGAATGTATTTTGTTTTAAACTGGCAGATAATTTCTTGGCATTAATTTTTTTTAATATGATATTCGGCATTTGTCGAGCGTCGCTACGTGTTACATAGTCTGTCTATTCCATCAGTCCCATTTTTGACAAATTTTTATAATAAATCTAAGTGGGCCCAATCAACAAAAATGCGACGCAAACGAAGATCAATTCCTGCACGAACTGTATTTTATAGACACGGAAGCCAACATTCTTTCATAAAATTTTCCACGTAGTTGCAGGACAAATTCTAACAGGTTGAGAATTAATTTTTTGAAAGTAAATTTTCACAATTTGGAAGCGTCGTTAAATGATGACTTGCTCAACCTTACTGAACAGAAATGTCAACACAGTTTGCCATTCTCAGCTGTCAAACCATATTTATCGATATTGATAGTTCTGATACAGCTAGCAAAACACCCGATACAAGTAGGGTACATTTCGCACCAAAATATGAAGCACTTATAATTAATTATAAAAACTTTTTTAAAAGTTTTGTATATAAAAGAATTGCAAGAAAATATAAGTACTGCGAAAAAGTTGTTAATGGTTTCTAAAACATTTGTAACAGGCTCGAAAAAATGGTTCATACCAAATGATAAAGAATGATAAAACTCAACTTGTAAACTAACGGTGTATGAAACGTTGGATATTATTTTTTCTTACGTTTGCTGGATACTACATGCGCATGTATGCATGTATGTATGTATATAAGTACATACATTTGTATGTGCATATATTGATATAGATTCTTATGTAGCCCGCGTGCTTTTGTGTCACCTCTACGCTCTCAATGTTTGCCAATTAAAGGCAACAATTTGCCTTTGCACGTTCTGTTCAGTGCCATTAATCTCTCCAGTTGCTTTTTTGTTATTGTCTGGCCTTGTTATTGTTGACATTAGGCGAAGTCATCCGATTTATTTTCAGCGAGGATTAACTTCCCAGTTGGAAATAGTCGTTTATAGTCCTGTAACTAGAACATGTATAATACATACATACATTTCAGGGTGCATATTTTCCCGATGTCGTAGGAAAGTCATGTAAGTGTTTATATTTAGATGTCACAGTAAGGCAGAAAATGATGTTAAATGAACATTCCCTTCGTTTGCTTATTTTTCCCTTACTCTTTCCCTCTCTACAATCTTATTCCCTCTCTCTATTGAGTGGGCTTATGCATTCCAGTATGCCTCCTGTCATATGCGCTAAAATATATTTTTTATGTCTTCTGGTAACTCTCTTTTGGAAAAAATTTAACAAAAGAAAAAGTTATAAAAATTGTATTTCATATTTAACGTAAAAATGTGCAAGTGGGCATACCCGAAGCTTTAACGTTAATTAGATGATCATCAAAGCTCAGCTTTAAGCTCTTTTCTCTTTAATCTGGTGATGGACTTCCTTACGCTTGAAATCCAAGGCAACCTTCCTTGAACACAGCTATATGCTGACGATGTAGCCCTTCTTCCACACGACAAAGTCATCTACAAAAGCATGATCAGGCCGACAATGACATATGAATCCGAATGCTGGACTGTACCCAGTTAACTAGAGCTGAAAGTGCACGTTGCAAATGCAAAAAATAGAAATGAAGAAATTTGTTAAATCTTCTACAAAAAACCACAGTTTTATCATTTTAGGAGTAACATTACTAGTTTGTTAGCTTTCCGATTTCCTTTTAATTGACAGTTTCAAAACGGAGCGCTCAAATAACACCACACTCTTTTTGAGGATGCATATTACCATTCACGTGCAGGACTAACAAGTCAGAACTGACGAAATTTCCGAGTGGGCTAGTGTGCAGCAAGTGCAACTGTGTATGTGTGCTGGCACATATATATGTGTTAATGGCTAATTTTCCAATAATTAGATGTAATTACATATACATACATTCTTACACAGATAAACGAAGCTGCATAACACAGGAGAAATGTTATTTGCTTTTGGCACCTTACTAAAATTTAATCTTGGCTGAAAGTGTTTTGAGAAATAATGGTTTCACTAGGTATTGATGACCCTAAGGAATTTATTAGTCATTGCTCTTTTCGAAATTCTAAATTATTGAGCGCCATGTTAATTAAAATAAATTGTACAAATTTCAAAAGCAATACAGTAAACCGAATTAAATTTTTTCCAGGCTTGTTTTAAAGAGTATAAAAGAGCGTTTAAAAAGAGCTTACAATGTAGGAGCAAACTCAATTTGTTTGGAAGCGGATCGAAGACGGCCTAAGTTTAATTCATTTACTTAAGACAATTCTCGCCAAGGTTTTAAAACAAAAAAGAGACTTGGCGCATGTTAGCAAACCATAAAAGGTTTGGGATTTTATCTGAACTTTGGGTGAATATCATTTGTTACGCTATGCTACACATCTTCGAAGTATAAATTAAAAAAATGAATATGGACCTCAATAAATAAGTACCAGATTGTCCAAAAATAAAATACTATGATAAGTATGATATATTAACTTCTCCAACTCCATACTAAGTTAAAAATTGGGCATATTCAAGTTTTAAAAATAACGCGGAAATGCTTAGTACCCAATGCCTAGAGAAAAATGTATATGCCTAGTATCTATGTATACAGTTATAAGAAGAAGAATAAATCAATTAGAATATAACTGAAATTTAAATGAAAATAAAATTAAAAATAATAATAAAGGTTAAGTAAAAAAAAATAAATAAATAAAAAAATAAAATTAAATTAAATGCCAAATAATGATAAAGCAAATTTCTTTTATTATTATACTAAAACATTCATGCATAACTACAAGATCTAACAATTTCAATTAATAAACAAAATAATACATTATGTGTGTGTGTGTGAGCCTTTTCAATTTTACAATCTTAAACGCTTGATAGCGCGATAATGGTAGCCATCATCGGCTAGTATAGCGCTTTCCTCAGGACCCTCAGCCTCCGCTTGACCTTCCTCTAGTGGTGGCAAGTACTCACTCTCGCTTACTGCCTTTGGCAGAGACATTTCTTCCGTCGGTTGCTTGTAGTGATAGCCGTCATCCATTAGTATGGCGCTATCTTGTGGTGCTTCTTCTTCCTGAGCTCGTACTTCTGGTTGAGCTGGCACTTCTTGTTCCTCCTCTTGTGCTACTGGTGGTTCAGCTTCCATTTCTTCTTCCACAACAATTGGTGCTGCTGTGCTCACTTCCTCAACAGTTGGAGGCAAATAGATTGGTGCGATTTTAAGTTCGGCAGCGTTCACTACATCTGAGTCATCAGTGTTCGCACTTGGGGGCAAATACGATGGGCTTGGTGGCAGGTAGGAAGGCGATAAGTGCGAGACGTCACGGCGTATGCGTTGGCGGTACTTAAGACGGCGTACGGTGCGGTATTCATAGCCGTTGGCACCAAGAGCAGTTCCTCCTAACATGGCATCAGATTCGGCATCGGCGGTGGCGGGTGCTTCAGTCTCAGCCACAATAGGTTCAACTGTAGTCGACTGTGCGTCTTCGGGTAGAGCAAGTTTGGCTTCGGGTGGCAGATAGCTGTAGGATGGTTGTGGTGGTAGCAACTCGGAAACGTCACGTTGCAAGCGTTGTAGTGGCAAGGCTGTTGCGATAGCAGTGGCTGTAGCCAGCAACAGGTACGATACCAGAGTGAATTTCTGCAGGGGAAAGTTTACGAAAATGAAATTATACATAAAATATGTAGGTTAATTGGTAATGTAGTAGAAAGTAACGATATTATTTTGTCATGATTTCAACTAAGACTCTTTCTTATTATATATTAAGTTGCTAATTTTGTGAACAGTTTTGATGTTTTAAGTTTTTGTTTGGTTGAAAATTTAAATTTTTTTAATATATTCAAATAACTGAACTGGTTATTTATTTTGTTTTTTATTTTTGTTGCTACTAGTAAAAGTATCAAAAGTGCTTATAATTAAATTAATTAGCCAATATAATTTTTAGTGGTACACTTATGCACTAATTCTTATACTTTTTACGCACCATTTCCGAAATAATTTAAGTACAATTTATTTAAAGAGGTTTTTAAGTTTAATATTATATTTTTTGAACTTATCTTCACAGTTGCTAGATTGCTAATGATACCTTTACTGCCGAATACTAATGTTTTTATACAAAAATATGGCTTTAAAAATCATAATCGAAAAACAATTGAAAACCCGTAAAAATGAAGAACTCATCGAAATAGTTAATACTTCAACTCATGAGCTACATTTCAGCAAAAACAAGTGTAATAATAAATAACACAATAGCCGCCCAACTAATTCAACGTTAATAATATTTGCTGGGTAACAATTTGGCTAACAATTTGGTACTGAAGTGTCCACTTCTGCGCCACTTGAGCCTCATTCAAAACTAAAATACGTCGACTGCTTAATTTATCTATTATTGTATATTTTTGGCATGAAAATCAAAATTTTGTTTATATATGTATATGTACCTACATGTGTACACAGCCTCAGGTGGTGAATGCTCAACATACATATCTATGTAGATATGCATGACTGTTGTATGCATACACGTATGGTTTATTACTACGTTTTCACGTGCTCACCGTCTAGTCGTCGTTATATAATTGCAATGTCAAGAGTGCCCACTTGTTACAAAGCCAAATAAATCACTTTGTTCTTCTTCTATTTAATTTAAATTATTCAAAGAAGGCCATTTTCATAATTGAACTGCATACTTTAGGGTTTCTTAGTTTCAACCTCTTGCTTAATAAATACTCATAAATATATGTATATAGATATATACAGTGATGGACAAATGTCTACATACACTCCCTACTTTCGTTGGCTCGAAAATCCAAATAGTTTATCGAAAATTGTGTTGGTGCAGTTGAAACCGTTTTTTATTAGCGCAATAAACTACAAAAAATCATTTTTTATCATAAAAACACCAAGTTATGGCGACAAATTGCAACAATATCGTTGACAAAAGTCTACATGCAGTACAAATCTAACTTAATCTGAAAACTTGAATGAAAACTTTACTTAATCCTAACTATTATTGCTTGCAGTATTGAGTAGGTCCACTTTTACAATCAATAATGGCTTGAAGTCGATGTGGCTACGAGGCAATTAAATTTGTCTCGCTCTGTTCCAAGCTTCTAATATGCGCTCTTTGAGTAGAGTAGCGCTAGAAACCTGGCTTTTTCTAATTTCGCTCTTCTTCTCACTCCAGGTGCTCCATGCTTCACATTTGATACTAAATTCTTTAGATTAAGTGATAAGTATATTAAACTTTCACTCATTTGTAAAACAACTTTTTTCGCGAACCTCAGCGAAGCTTACGGGCTTTTCTCAAAGAAATTAGCAAAAGTCCCCTCGGGCGGACACTGCGTGGTATGGTTGACTAAAGTTTAAAATTCACCATATAACTTTTTTTATTTCTTATGCTGCTGACGGCCGCCGTAGCCGAATGGGTTGGTGCGTGGCTATCATTCGGAATTCACAGAGAGAACGTAGGGTCGAGTATCGGTGAAACACCAAAATTAAGACAAACATATTTCTAATAGCGGTCGCCCTTCGGCAGTCAATGGCAAACCTCCGAGTGTTTTTCTGCCATGAAAAAGCTCCTAATAAAAATATCTGCCGTTCGGAGTCGGCTTGAAACTGTAGGTCCCTCCATTTGTGGAACACCATCAAGACACACACCACATCGTGTACTGCGATGTTAGTCGCTTTATTCACATTTACTTAATACCCTGCTATCACTCGAAGTCCGTTCAAGAGACCGCTGTCAGCTCTTACGTGAGCCAGGATTATTGTTGATTTTGATGTGCGTGTTGATTTTTTTAGAGTTGAAGTTGCTAAATAGTTTTGTGGTTGTTTCGAGAAAGAGTATTCGCAAGCCCATCCAAAAATTGAGTTTGAGTGCAATATTGAATGCGAAAGCAAACTCTCAGTGCACAGATAAGATAGCAGTTTTAACATATCATTATTACTAATCTGTTACCTTAATTTGTATAACCAAATTTCTTACGTCTACTGATGCTTACGTGCCCAAATCCTCACTGAATTCAATATTAGTAAGGCAGCAAACGTAATAAAAGAAAAAAATCGCCCATTGAATTCTTTGAATATTTATTATAAATAATAATAATAATATTAATAAATAAATAATTAAAAAAAAAGAAACAGTACTTTACCTTATCACAACATGACATACCTACTTTGGTTTTTCATTTTTCCCCAATAATTTTGTTATTTTATGTCAAAGAATATACTTTTTTTAATTTATTGTGATTAAAAAAAGGTTTCTATTAAAACTGCAATAAACGGTATGGTTTTCAAACCAACGAAAATAGGGAGTGTATACAGACTTTCGTTCATCGCTGTATATACATATATGGACAATCATATGCGCACAACTAAATTAACGAATAATCTTGCATACAAAATGATTGCTCTGTTACAAATTTGAGCAGCAACTTTTCAGACGGTTATTGAATGATATGTATGAAATATCGGGTGTTTCTTTAAGAGATTGAGAGCTTAAAATGATAATGCATAGATAATTTCATGGCATTTATTTTTTTTTGTATGATATCCGGCATATGTCCACCGGGTTTACGCGTAACATGGTCCATTCGTTCAGTCAAATTTTTAACTACTTTTTCCAATAAATCTGAATAATAAACCTAAATGAGCACAAACAGCAAAAATGCGACGACAGCGATGGTCATTTGGCTTCAATTCTTGCACGAACTGTATTTGATAGACACGTAAGCCAAGATCCATACGTAACATTTTCCACGTAGTCGAAGGACAAAACCCCACAACGAGTCGACATTTCAGCGTCTTCTTCAATAATTCGTTCTATGAACTTCGCAAACAGAATTTTGTTTTTTTAAAGAAAATGTTCACAATTTTGAAAGAGTTGTTCTGGTATTAAACCTTTCATGATGGCTTGTCAGGCCTTACTGAATAGAAATGTCAACACAGTTTGTCATTCTCAGCTGTCAAACCGTAGTTATCGATATCGATAGTTCTGATGCAGCTAAAAACACATCCGATACTTAGATACATATGTACGCAAGTACCTAAACACTCATACGTAGGCTGCGCTGGGCGTTGTGCTGTTAGAATTTGAATATCAAATAACGCACTTTGACCACAAATGTAATGAAAACGATATTTGTGGGAATTTTTTGTGGTTAGTTTTGTGGCGATCAAAAATAAGTAATATGAAATTTTATGAACTCATTTTAAATTACAATTAAAAGGATATAGCAAAATTTGCACTTACCTATGTATGTATGCAGGTATGGTTATTAGGTAAATTGGAATGTACAATAATACCTTCAAATTATTAGGTGACGCAAAAAGTTCTTAGCTTTTTTCAATCGCTTCAAAAGGCGAATAGTTTTTATGACGCAAAACACAAACAAAAAGATGGTGAGTAGTTTAGGAGGAGTGGACGTGTTAGTGCACCAATGCAGTGCGGCTGACCACCTTGCATCAAATTTATTGCTCACGGGATTCTATGGGAAGAGTTTTGCATGATGCAAAGCATGTCTGCATACCGTTTTCAATTCAGCATTCCAGAAGCCATTTGCTAAGTGAATGAAATGATTAGTAAAAAGCGCAGGTTGTTTCAGACTTACAGGTGTGAAATAATGGGTGTTCCAATAAGAGGTGTTATTTTGATATTCAAACAAAAATGCTAATATATTTTTTAATATAAATGATCGGATGTTTATTTCATTACAAAGAGGAAGGTATGCCGTTAATAGCGTTAACATCAGGCAAATGACCACCACGACCACGCTTACAGGATTTCATGAAATTTTACATAACCAAATTGCAAAGTGGCTGCCCTATGTCCTCGATAGCCTCACGAATTCCATCTTTGTGGTCTTTAATCGACCCTGGGCTGTTGGCGTAGATCTTCTTGTTCATGTGGCCCCAAAGAAAAAAGTCACGAGATGTTAAATCACAAGATCTTGGTGGCGAATTGTGATCACCTCTTCGAGAGATAACACGGTCCGGAAAGTTTTCCGGTAAAAGATCAATGGTTTGCTTGCTTGTGTGGCACATAGCGCCGTCTTGTTGAAAATAAACGTTGCCCAGATCAATACCATCCAATTCCGGCCATAAAAATCGTTAATCATCTCACTATAGTGATAGGCAATAATTCAAAAATATGTACAGTGGCTCACATCCAAAATTTTGCAGTCAAATTTTTTAACCCAATGATGAGATCAATAGAAAATAAAACACTTTTTTCACAAAATTGATATGTCGGTTTGTAATACAACATATCTTTATTTAAGATATACCGAAAAAAAATCCTTTTGACTATTCACGATTCACGGTATAAAAAATAGCACAAATTAAAAATGCAACTCACAGCCAAAATGGTGCAGCCCTAAAACACTTTGCTTGTTGTAACTATTGCAATAAAAACTTCAAGATGGTGGGAAATTAATATTTTGTAGGGCTTAGAGTTTCGATGGGATTACCCCACCTTCTTGTATGCACTAGAAGAGATTGTTAGCTACATCCCTACTAACACCTTTTTAGGAATAGATTGGTTTCGAATTTCTTTATCTAGGGTCGACAACAGATTCTCAATAAAATTCAAATATGGCGATTGAACTGAGGTTTGAATAGTATGCAGGCAATTTCAAATAAGCCTATTCTGTATAATCGCCGATTTATGCTTTGAGTATTTCTGGGGAATGTTTAATAGTAATGCACTTTGTAATAAATTTTTCTATAAGCTATTCAAATATTTATACCTATCCATATTACCTTTAATCAAATTTAAATTTCTGGTTTCTTCAGATGACATCCATCTCCATACCATTAGGCGTCCTCCACCATGTTTGATTGTGTTGCGCCGATTTTGTGGCTATCGTTTTGCATTTGGTACTCTTCAAACAAAACTTTTGCTGTCTGATCTGACTTGTTTTCGCCAGAAAAAATTATAGTGCTCCAGAAGATCTCATTCTTAGTTATATGGTGTCTTGCAAACTTCAATATAGCAGTACCGTTTTTGGATAAACAGTTAAATAGCTTATTGGAAGATGTGCGTCCATGGAAATCAGCTTCCCTTAGGACTTTGCGGCCAATTTCAGTATGGCTCCATTGCACCTGTCGATTTTGACATTATAAATATAGATTTCTGTCTAGTTTTTTCAAAAAATGTCTCCCATGTCTCAACTGTAGGACTGGCAACTTTATGGTAGAGTTTAGGCTTTATACTTTTGAGCAATCGGTGAGACATTTGCCTCAACCACAAGCTATGCACTTCAGCAGTAAAGTTTTAATATAAACTATTCACCGAGATTTCTTATGCGTGTAAGATTTTTCATTCATTAAGAGCACTCGAACTTTGAAATTAAAATTAAATAAATTATTTCCATTTTTTCTTACATGTATTCTTCATCGTTCAACATGTGCCGATGGGAGACACCGTCCACAGAAATTGCATGCTCTTGGGGATTTGCAAAAATATATGGTCCAATTATTTCACTCACTGACAATGCACACCAAACCGTCACTCTGAGACGGTTGATGTTTCAGTAGTGGGCAATTTCGCTTATTTATAGTTCCATTTAAATGAAAATAGGCTTCATGACTCGCTGAAATTTTAAGCTTTCATTCGCAAATTGTAATCGTTACACTTAAGCGGTTCCCCTATTTAAATTTTGTAGGAGTGAAGTCCAAAATCCATCCTCAATATTTCATGCACAATAGTTTTTGAAAGTCCCAGGGCAGCCGCTCTCTTGCGCCTGGATATACACGGATTGTAATGCAAACTTGTAGCGACGAGTTCAAAGTTTTAATTTATTCTCGATGTCCGGTTGGGCCCAGGCTTGCTACCGAACTTGTTGCCCAGAAACTTTGCATCTATGTACAAACGAATTAAATCTTCACTTGAAGCATCACGTAAACGTCGAATATTGTGTAACGTGAACAACGGCTACGACGTGCAGTTACACACGACTCATTGGACTTGAAATAGGCTTCGTGACTAAATAAGCCTCATGAATAATGCGGTTCTTTCATGTACTTAGTTGTTAGGGAGAAACTTTAAATTTAAAACCTAATTTTGCCACCGGACACACTGTATTTTATAAGTGACAATTTAGTATCGGTTGCTAAGATGCGTTATACGGCATTGGACCTGCACTACATTTTTGACGAGTTCGCCAACTTTGCTGTGCAGTATTGTGTCGTGCAGTTCCGTTGTCGCACAATACGGCTCGTCTTATACGATTCCATACACACAATATGTGTCGTGCTGTGCAACCTGTGCAACAATTAACCAAATTAAGTAAATTTTTTATTTTGTGCATTGGTTCAATTCTTTTCATTGGTCTATTTCACAAGGCTTTGGTAAGAGAATTATCATCCTCTCCTTTCAAGAAATAGTTTTTTTATTTTTGTTTTTCTCTATTTGATTCCGGTTCCTTTAACAGTACTGCTTCCATATTTCTATTTTTTATGGGGGACGCAGCAGGGTGGTGTCCTTTCGCTCTACTTTGGCTAGTTGCTATTGACGAAGTTCTGACAATGCTAAATAAGGGTGGGGTTAAGGTAGTAGCATACGTCGATGACTTGGCCCTATTGGTATCGGGGCCGTTTCCCTCAGCCATGGCTGAGATTTTGGAAAGGTAACTGGCTGTACTCAGTCGCTGGGCTACCACTTGCGGCCTTCGAATCAACTCTGACAAAACGAAGCTGGTGCTATTTACCAGAAAATATAAACCTCCACTCTTTCGATTTCTCAAATTAAACAACCACGTTCTCTCGCTTTCATCGGAAGTTAGGTATCTTGGAGTGATACTTGATTCCAAGCTCCATTGGAAGCTACACATTGAAAATCGGGTAAAGAAGGCCTGCAAATCTATGTTCCGTGAAAAATGGGGACTTAGCCACAGGACGTGCTATGGTTTTGCCAATTTTAACGTATGGATGCCTGCTTTGGTGGGAAGCTCTACGGAAGGGCTACTACATTACTAAACAAAGGATGCAAAGGACTGCATGTTATGGCATCACCGGAGCAGGTAAAACTTGCCGTCGTTTTGAACTTACTTCCCATCGACTTTTACGTTATTTCCATCGCAGCTCATTGGTTAAAGGAGCAGTGCAATCGGGTTAAAGGAGGTAGGCCTCTGGAGGCAATCTCGCAAGGGACATGGTAGCTTTTTCGGAGAAATATACAAAATATGATACTAATTGCTCCGATGATGATTGAAAATGCATTAAATGTGCTATACGAAGTTTTTATGTAGAACTCGCCAATTGATAATAAGATTTGATTTCAATCGAGAATACATACAGGGACATTTTTAATTTGGCAGCAGCTGAATGCATTTCTTTTACATTAATGAAAACGAAATTAAGAGAAAAATTTGAATTTAAAAAATTAAATATTACAGGGAGGACCTTTTTCAATTTTTGTATGAACTGAGTTTTTATTTCTATTTCTTTAATTAATTTTATGTTGGAAAATGATTAATCGGAAAATAATTGTTTTAAATGCTCATAAAGCTGCAATAATTTTTTTCTTTTTGAAAAATTGTATTCACATATTCAGGTGCACTATATGGCTGTTCAGTGTATATCGAGCATTCAGGTAATGAAAAAAATTGATAGTGATAGTCGTGGTCATATATTTAATTTAATTTTCGATAATGCACGAAATGGATTAATCAACCAATTTATGCTTTCTCACCTTATGTGGTTATAAATTTTGTCAGAGCGATTATACATAAATGTGACACGACCAGTACAACATTTTTTTCATAGCTGGTGTCGTTAACAATTTACCTTTATTATGTGTCGATGTATTTATAGAATTGACGCGTACATCCTTCGTTAGTTGTTTGGCCTAGCTTCTCCTCCAATTTGTGATACGAGTTTTTATATTGTTCCATATGGCTTTTCATGAGGAGCTTTTCCATGGTAGAAATACAAGTGGATGCATGCCATTGCCTGCCTCTAAGGATGACCTCTTTAGAAGAAACCATTTAGTGCATCATGCCCACAGCAGAGTTCAAACATGGGCCATACCGAGTGGTAGTCACGCACAAACTCATTAACAGGCCTATGTATGTGTAGGCAAGCCGTAATTTTTGTTGCTGTTAATACTATTTAGTAATAATGCGATTCCTGCCATTTTAATTATGCGCGGTTTGGCTTTTGACAGCATCCTGAATTGTTCTGGTCATTTCTATAAAATGTATTGTACATGTATGTGTATGTATGCATGGATGTAAGTACATGCATATGATTAACATGGAACGTAGTCGCTCTGTTTTAAGCAAACATTGCGAAATTAGTTTCATTAATAATTAATATTTTGACATCAACAATATAATTGATGTTGTAATGAAAATCAGATTTACACCAAATTAATTTTTAAATATATTTACGTAGATGAGTATATGTAGCTATGTACAATAGCTATATTGTAATGCATTTTAAGTTATTACAAGCGGAATGGCAATTTTTCTGGGTTAGGTACTGTTAACGAATTTCAAATTAAAAAATATTTTGACATAATCGGTTCAACAAAGGAGACTGCGTTGGAGCGGATGGCTTATATGCGCCCTATCGAAAGGTTTATAATTTTTGCAAATGGCCAGTCGTTTTTGGCACTTGTGAGCTAGACAGCTTCAGCATATCAATGAGTGCGTAAAGGTCAAAATAAAGATTGCCTTCACTCAAAATAGTTTTTTTTTGTATTTAGCAAAAATGGGATTCAAAAACAAATTAAGAAATATGATATAGGAAATACAGACTATTTTTAATTTAACATAGCACATAAATTTAAATAGATGAAGTTGCCATAAAATCTATCAGGTTCCCAAATTATTACTTAGCAACTGGTTCATTATAGCCATAATTAGTTCTATGAGATGATTCGACAAACAAACGATTATGTCTTAATTCAAACCCAAAATATCCATCACATTCAATACCATGATTTATTATATTTTAAACAAATATTAGTGTGAAGTAAGTACGCGGAGCTTGCAAAGATTGTATACCAAGGAGGTAGCCTCTTTGCATACTTAGTTTGAGTGAAACCATCTTGGCAAAAGTTTTTTGAAAAATTTCAATTTTAATAACAAGCGACGGATGGTATGGGCTCCACACCTTACTAATGAGTTGTAAAGATCAGCATAGGAAATGCTTGGGAAAAAATATGATCAGCATTTTTATTAAAGGTTAATTTCGTGTCCAATATCGTTCCAAGACCTTTAATTTTGACAATACGATTTTTACTGAGAGTTTTGGAGTATGAAATCACATTTCATTTCTTTGTGTTTAGGGAGATATGATTAGCGGAACACCACTGCTGAAACGCAATAAGATCGGACTGTAAATTATGGTATTCAATAAAATGGCTTACTCCACTACTTACTATACTTATACTTTGTCATCCTCATATTCAATAAGCAAGGCTTTCGAAAAGGTGAAGAACCCACTAAGGTGGTGGCTTAGTTAAATAATTTTTCGAAGTTGCGCGAAAAGGTTATTCGCAAGTAAAAGTAACCATAGTTTATAATTTAGGTACAATTAAGGGTACAGATACCTGTAAAATTTCAAAAAAAAAGTTTTTTTTATTCATAAAATGTTAATATAATCTTTTAAGAATATGTCAAACAATTTTTAGAACGTAAAATTAAGCATTTGTTATATTATAGATCGTCAACCGTGACGACTCTATTCTTTGCGTTCGAGCGCTGGGAGAGGTATAGTTACGTTGTATTCAAACTTTAGACGCGTTTTTCTCAAAACTATATTATTCGAAATGGTGTACACGATAACTCGAAAAGTTATTGACCGACCTCCCTGAAATTTTGATGATATTACTTTCTATGTGTTTAAAGTTTTCGAAAATTTTTCAAAAAAATAATTTTTTTGAAGCCAAAATAGTAGGAAAATTCGCCCCAAAATTCGTTTTTTTTAGAGCTTTTTATTCCGCGAATTTTTTCTTTTTCCATTTATTGTTAATTCATATAGAAAATATGACATTAATAAACACAAAACATTTTGGTTTTTTGTATTCAGGTCACTGACGCCGATGCTACAATGCGCGCCGATTGAGAAGCCCCGCTGCGACCTTCCTGAAAGAATTGAATGTATATCCGTCATTTTAAATGATAAAAATGAAAAAAAAATACCAGTCCAACGGTTAGACGCGATAGAAGTGAAACCTTCCGTTAAACAAACTGAGAGAGAATGAGACGAAAGCAGCATTAGGAGCGGGATAATTATAGGTTCATTATAATATTGCTATAAAGTTCATATTTTATTTTCTTCATTTTATTAGTATTCATCCTCAATGTTTTCAATTTCAACAAATGATATGAGTGGCTTATGATAGCTAAAATATGATACAAATGCTTTGGTATCGATGTTGTCAACATATCTTTGAAATACCGCGTCAATTGTTGTTTTTGATCGCGTTGTCGATTCAGTGCGATTGTTACACATTTTTAAATTGAATGTTGTATTGAGAAAGTCAATTAAAGGAACCGCTGTGTCCAAAGCAAAATTTACGTTAAAATCGCCACTTAAAATCATTGGAACTTTATCGTAAGTTTTTCTAAGTATCCGCGATACTTCTGGTGTATACTTTATTAAATTTTCGTAAATGAATTCCGTGATGTTATTTATTGATTGATTCGGTGAAATATAAATTGCCACAATTAAAACTGGTTTTCCATTGCTCAATCTGGTTTCGCATGCACATATTTCTCCCACTTTAGAGAGCTGAACAGACAGTGATTCTAGTTGCAATACAATACAAGCATCGTCATTTTGATTGTGGTATATTGCAACACCGCCTGCAATTGCGGTAAATATTTAAAAATGAAAATATTTACGAATATAAAAATACGGACGCAATACTGCTCACGCGGTTGCTATTATGAGCGTCGTAACGCGAATATTACACAGACGTACTAACATACACACAAACATTCGTAGGACGCTTGGTCTAAGCAAGTATTAGGTAGTGTAGTATAGGTATACATAATGCCTTCTCGCTCACCGTGGCTCCGTAATACGCAGGCGCGCACACATACGTACTAGCATACATACAAACATACATACGTATGACGCTTGAACTAAACACCAAAGCAAGTAATAGGCAGTGTAGTATACATACTACAATACTCACTATACTAGCGTGGCTCAGCAGTACGCAGCCACACACATATACGTATACCAACATATAACGCTTCGTAGCCAAGAGTGTCGCTTTTTCGTTTCATCGAGTCTCAAATCACTCCCAACGATTCTAAAGAAGTTTTCACTTCAAAAATTTTCTATATTATTTTAATGTACTAATAAATTGTATGCCAATTTTGAAAAAAAACTATTGACTTCTCCATTTTAAATAATTTTAATGAAAATCAGGGAAAATATGGCCGTTTCCAGGTATCTTAAACTTTTCCTTAAACTTTCTCCCCGTGAAGGTACTCGATCACCATGATCATTGTGCAAAATTACGAGTAAAAATACACTTTTGATTCCTATGCCAAATTAGAATTTGTATGGTAACATTAAGAGCAATAGAATATCGACAAAAGTAAAAATAGGAAATAATATCTTTGACTTGGAAAATTTACAGTATCAAATATTTTTAATATATTACTTTGGGGGAAAACAAGTTCATTATTTTCTAGGTACATGATTGTATCACGTATTGTATCGATCAAACAATTTAAAGTTTACTCGTATGCTCATTGTCAAGGTGATATTTCACACTAAAAAATTCTTTTGCTGTGTTTTGTTTGTTTCATTCAGTTGTAAGTTACAGGGTGTTAACAATGGAAGTCAACAAAGAGAAAATTCGGTACATTTACAGTTTTTTTATGGTGCTGATACTGTAACAGCTAATTACGTGCAATTTTTGTTTCATTGAATCCATTCAACCATTTTTGAAAATGGCGATAAAATCACAGAACAATCGAAGTTGGCCGGTATGTTAGTAGTCATAGCATCACCTAAGAGCTAAAAATCGACCGTAAAATTGTTTTAAGCCATTTGCGCAAAAATTGTTCGCAAAAATAATAGATTTCTTTTTCTCTAATTAACATTATATTCTTTAGCTACTATAATTCTTTGTTATTGACAAATATGTAAATTACTGCGATTATGGATCTGTATACTGGTCACGATCGATTAATTAAAACTGTAACAAAACGCGAATGCTCCCGAATCGATAAAGATAAATAAAAAAAATTGAGACATGGAGAGGGATAGAGATGGAGATAAGACAAAGATACAGCTGAAGTTGAATAAAAAAATAAATATAATGAGAATTGTCAGCTATAATTTTGTAGTAGTAAGGGACCTTTTTTATTTGGAACCACCAAGAAAACCTATAACAATATCAAGCTTGAGATAAAAAGGAGAATCTCACTTATTATTGTATTACAATTATATTGTGTGGCGTATAAGCGTGAACGATAACCACTCCGATGAAGTGCCGTTGGAGTATTTGATGACGGCCCTATGGTATAGCGAATAAAAATCCAGCGGCTGCTCTGGCTAGGGCGTATGATAAATACATACAAACATTTCAGTCATGAAAGTATTCGTTGCGGTACCTGTTGAGGGTAGCAGAGGAAGAGAAAGTCCCCTTGGCGTTGGAAAGGTAATGTGCAAAGAAGGAGGAAGGACGCTAGATTTAAAGGAGTTGGAGTCACTTAGCGTTTATTTTTAACGCCAATCAGCATGAGAAAGTGGAAATTAAAACCGCGTTTTGTTGAATTCGGCAAAAAGGGCATTGGTGGTTTCTATGCCAAACACGAAGAAGAGCTTGCTCCTCATTTAATTTTTGTGTTCTCTCGCAATCTTTGCTTTTATTATCACCATTCCCGGGACCGTCTGCATATGGATAACGCATACAAAGTTAAAATGAAATAGCTTTTACCTAAAAATCATTGCCACAAATTTTAGGAAAGAACTTGTTACAGTCGTAAATTTTCAGCTATTATTGACTTTATATTTACGCCAATCAAACTACAATTTCAGGTATGTACTAAAATTCCGTTTAATTGATATGAAACCATAAAATAATCATTGACCTTCGAATACAAATAAAATAAACGATTGCATACTTGACTGAGCTTGTAGCCTATTCCCAATGGCTATTACCTGAATCGTAAAAGTTAATGATTTTTCTTGAGCAGTTGCTTTAGGCTACTTCCGAAATGTTGTGCAAAAAAAAAAGCGGTTATGTTCGGAGATGTCTAATAAAAAATGCAGTGTATCGTATTGAGCATGGAAACTAATTGGGTAAGGAATATGAGGGGCAGTAAATCGTAGCTGGAGAAAATGAATCGGTTAGAATATTTAAGGAGAGGTGTGCACATATTTGCAGCGCAGTTGGCAAGAGCTCACAACGAGCGTGTTAATAACCATGAACGGTAGGTGGTAGGTACTGTTTCGCGAAAGTACATAGTAGAAGCAACAAATGTAATAAAGACATGCCAAATTTAACGCAAAATAATAACAACCATTATAAGTGACGTTGTCATTGTGGTGCGCCATTACAGAAACCATTATCGTAAAATAAACACAAAACAAACAAAACATGACGAAGACAGGTGAAGACGTAAAACGAGGCGCTTAACTTATAAATGACAGCATGCCAATGGAGATATTTTTTTTTGTTCTCCTATATATTGCCCTAATCGGGAGAAAATAGCATGATTTTATAACAAGTTTACGTTTCATTTTTAACTTGAAATTAAACACATATTTTGAACGTAAATTTATTAACTGCTTATGAATTATATTTAGCAAATATGCCTCGTGCTTCCTCTTATCCATTTCGCTTCATTTGGTAAAGTTTTCGATTACATTTAGGCATCGAAATATATCTCTCATATCGAAATCTATCTTTCAAAGCTTAACTTTTTCTGAGCTTTCATTATAAACTCTTTATTTTAAATATACTTACACAAACTAATCTTACTAACTTACTTATGTGACCTATTCAAGGATCACAACCCGTTAGCGGATTAAGGCCAGCAAGTCACATCAGGCGTCTTGGCTTTGCACGTGCCTTCCCCAATTTGTTACATTAAGCAATGAAAGGGTTCCATCGACTTGGTATTTCCATCGGCAGCATGATCTTCCTCCACGTCGTTATTCGCTAACTTGCCTACTGAACACCTTCTTTGCTAGAGCTTTTGTATCCATACGCTCAACGTGGACCAGCCAGCGCAAGCCTGAATATTGCTGCGCTTAACTGAGTCCATATAGTCGTACAGCTCATACAGCTCGTGATTCATTCGGCAGTAGTAGTTATCGACAACACGAAGAGGACCGAAGTTTTCGAAGCATCTTTCTAAGAACGGCTACCTTAGTCAGTGACACAGCCCATGCTTCAACACCATAGAGTAGCGCGGATAAGATGAGCGTCTTGTAGAGTGCTATTTTTGTCGGGTGAAGGCGGTCTCTGCTACATATTTCCTTATTGAGATCATGGTAACACCTATCGGTTTATCTCCAGGTTGACACCGTTTGTTGTTGTGTCGGCGGTGCCAAAATATATAAATTCCTTGAAAATTTCAAAAGTATAGTTGCCCGCTGAAATGCTGCATACAAATCGTGCAGCATATACTTTGTCTTACGCTCGTTAACCGCAAGACCCACTCTAATTGTCTTTCTTTCGATAGCGGAAAATGCTGCGGTAACATCTCGCTTGCAGTGACCTATGATGTCAATGTCATCAACACATGTAAGGAGCTGGACACTTTTGGTGAAAATAGTGTCATTTTAATGAACACGGCTCTCCGCAGTACCCCTTTCCATGTGAAGTTGAATAGGTTGCAGACAGTGCTGGACGTGTTGCTTAATGTCATTTTACAAAGCCGAATCAGTTTTGAGGGAATACCCAACTCAGACATTGTGGCGTACAAGCGATCTCTTATCGGGCTATCAAAATCAAGAAGAATAATTTCACGACATTCTAGAGCGATTTGTCATGAAATTATTCTTCCCAAAAGAATTGATTGCTTTGTGCTATAAATCGGTAGCCTCATTGAATCAATCACAAATAACATTTTTCCACACCATAATAGATTAAAACATCTTGGTTAACATATCTCGCTAGTGCAATCCGTACAGTATTTAAATATGAACTTCGAGCTCCTGTGGGCAAAGATTAATAAGAGAAGATTGTGAAATTTAGGTTAGTGGATACCCTCCATGCCCTTTCTCCAAAGGGCGTAGAGGGTATCCACCTAGGCCTGGAAGCCAATTGAGATACCACTAATTTAGACTTAAGTTCTCCCTATAATTTCCCAATGTGGTGAAACTCTTTTGTCTCACGGATAAACGATAAAATACTGTTGACGACTTCAGATTCCAAGTCTGTTAGACATCGAAGATAGCAAGAGTTTGGACAGCGATATAGCGTTCTTGCAAGAGCGGTACGCTCTCCATCTTCTTCTCGTTCCTGTAGCTGCGACAGAAGTCATTTGAGGGAAGCCCAGCAGACATGGGAAATGGTCTTCCTATTAGGCAGTACCCGGTGGTAATACCAACCACTGTTCTAATGGAACATTGTTGAGGATCCTAGTTCTGCTCATTTGTTCTGATGCACGGACATCAGCTGTCTGTTAGTTGGCTAAATGACAGTCCAGAGCGAAATCTCCGATGAAGTGTCAATCAAATGCCGAAAGAACTTAAAATATCTGACCGTAGCATCCGTCGCATACTGAAAAATTAAATCAAATCTCAAAGTCACGTCTTACAAGATCCAAAAGGCGCATGATTTCATACCAAAGCAGCAACAAGTCAGACTTGAGAGAGCGAAGGAATTGCTTGGCTTGGCCGAAAGTGGTCAATTCCCGAGCATTGTGCTTCCTGACGAGAAAATTTTCAAATTGAGCATTTCGTAACGATACCAAAACGATATGGTTTATTTAACAGACCGTTCATACGAGAATTTGAGTCATTGATTGGCCACTAGAAGACAGCACCCGCCACAGGTAATGGTTTGGGCCACTGTAACCGCAGATGGGCGCTCTCCAATCGTTTTCATCGAGCCTAACGTCAAGGTAAATGCGAAATATTATAGGGAAAGTATTCTGGAGGTTGCTTTGAAGCCGTGGGCAGACAAACATTTCAGTAGCAGGCCACGGATCTTTCAATAGGACTCGGCACCGTCTCATAAAGCTCGAGTGAACTAAAAATGGTTAAAAAATAACGTTCCGAAGTTCATAACGTCCACACACTGGCTCTCTAAGTCACCAGATGCGAGTCCGATGGATTATTCTATTTGGGCCATTTTGGACAGGAAGGTCCGAACTAAAAGATTTACCAGTTTCGATGCGCTGAAAAAAGACATTCTCCACGAGTGGGCCAGAATACCTGCACGTCACATTCGGGCAGCTTGCGATTCGTATTGTTTTCACACATTTTTTGTATTATTTTCACATTAATTTTGTATTATTTTCACATTAATTTTGTATTATTTTCACACATTTTTCCCTTTGAATTGAATAAAAGTAAATTTTCAAGCTGAATTTATGGCCCTTACGGTCAGTCTAGAAATATATTTGGAATGCGTCAGAAAGAAAAATTTGGAATCTGGATCGTATTCTTAATTTCATCCTAAATATAAAACAAATTTGATTTTTGGGTTCAGCATATCATAGTCTACCAGGGATTTTTTTAGCAAAATCGAACCATTTTCTTATATTATTTTGGCCATTTTCTTATTATATGGAGCTGTAGTACTGTGCGCCGTTCACTCTTTATGTATGAAAACATGTCTGGATTGAGATTGGGTGCCATATACAGTTCGAGATTGTGTTTCTATGCTATTACATACTCAATGGTTTAAAATTAAATAAATTTAATCAAATAGTCCCGAGATTTTTTATATTTTTAAAAACACCTATTAAGGTTCAAACCTATACTGGACACATACTATGAATGGGAGGAGAAGTTTGGCCAAACAACTTCAAAGATATAAGCATTAGTTTATTAGGTAAAGTGCGTTAAGCGGGCTGCTCTGCAAGGAGTGACTGCACGCACTAAATAAAAATACTGTAAATAATTTTGATTATGAAACCACGCTCTTGTAGTTCGCTGTAAATTTTGTAAATAAAAAATTTAAAAGCTTAGTAATTCAAATATTGCTAATTAGTTGTCTGAATGAAATAGACTAAAGTTTGCCTTTCCAGTAATTCCATTAAACAATTCTTTGTATTTTTATTTTAAAAGATAATTTTTTCTACACTTTTCATCAAAGAATGCAGTGCTTCCGTGTAACGTACTTTGTTTCTGGGTCGTCTTTTCATTTTGCTTTACATATTAGTTAATTTAAGTTTTTATAAAATTCAGTTATTACAACGATTTACAGTATATGACGTCAGGAGATGGTACATGAAATACTTATGTAATGCGAAAAAGGCTTCGAAAACTTAAATAAAAATTAGAATTTTGCTTGTATTTTGTTTTTTCAAAAGTACAGATGTCACTAGCTCTTATGTATTTGAAGCCTGTTGCGCTTACTATGTGGTATAATTAGCTGTTTCTCCGTTAGTAAGTGTGCTTGTGCAGAATATACCCACTGAAGCACAGTGAAAACTGATACAACATAAGTTTTATGAAATCACCCAGGCGATGGCAAACATTAACGAGCCGGAAATCTCAAGAGAGAAAAACTGCTTGATTCAAACATTTCAAGCTTCTATTGACCAATTCTATTGTATTATTGCTACGAAACATGCCAGTCCTCACGAGACATCCCCTGCACCGAGTACGCCACACTACTATGTGTACATACCATACATTCTGTCAAAAAAATATCGGTAAGCGTTCATTTAAAAAGTGCGCGTTACACATATGTCTAAATTGTTTTTGCTGAAATGTTGGTACAACTATCCTCTATGGTGTCGCAGAGTTTGAGTGTGATTTGTCAATTAGCTTGTTTTTGGCATTTAATTATATCACTCAACCGCAGGTGTGCTCTGCGATTTTCACTATGGATAAAAATATCGAACAAAGAATTTGTCTTAAATTATGTGTTTCGAACGGGATTTCGTATGCCGAATCGTTGAAAATGTTCAAGAAAGCCTATGGCGAGTGTGCTTTATCAAAAACACGGGTCTATGAGTGGTAAAAGGCTTTTGCAGAGTGCCGAGAAGTCGTCGAAGATTTGCCCCGATCAGGTCGCCCATCAACGGATGAAAACATCGACAATTCAAGAGAGTGGTGCTGGAAAACCATAACTTAAGTTTGAGGGAGGTAGCTCGTGACCTTAGCGTGTCTCACGAATCGATTCACAACATTTTACCCCATCAATTAGGCATGAGACGTGAGGCTGCTCGACTCGTTTCAACAGAGTTGAATTTCTTTCAAATATTCATCGGAAGAAGGTGGCTGAAGATATGCTTGAGCAAGTGAATTCGGACCCAACGTTTATTCAGCGCATCATATGATGAGACGTGGGTATATGAGTTTGACATGCAAACCAGTCATCGGACAACTCGATGGCGCTATCCACATGAGCTGAAACCCAAAAAAAAAAATAGTTTAAAAAAACTAAAAAACACGCTTTTATTGCCAATCGAACTAAAAAGTATAAAATAAATTTTGATGACAAAGAGACCTATAATGAAGTAATAGCAAATCGGACGATCAGTCAGAATCAACTACCTCAGAACAGAATTATAACAAAAATTAAGATACAAATAGAATAATTCAAATGAGAGTTAAAAGCGTGGGATGCTTGATATAGTAAATATTACAATCATTCTATTGGCAACTACATATGTACAGAGGGTTATGAAAGTGAAGCAAAATGCATCCCACGCTTTTAACTCTAATTTGAATTATTCTATTTGTATCTTAATTTTTGTTATAATTCTGTTCTGAGGTAGTTGACTCTGACTGATCGTTCGATTTACTATTACTTCATTATAGGTCTCTTTGTCATTAAAATTTATTTTATACTTTTTAGTTCTATTGGCAATAAAAGCGTGCTTTTTACAATAGTTTTTTTAAACTATTTTTTATTTTCTACTTTTTAGTTCGATTAGCAAAAAAGCGTGTTTTTAGTTTTATTTTTTAAATTATTTTTTATTACGAATGAAAATTATTGTTATCATTGCAGTCAGTGAATTAATGATTCGATATATTCGTGTTATATTTAATTCCTTTCTTATCGACTGTGAGTCTAAAGCTATGCAGTTATCGGCCGTGATAAAGAAATAATCGGCATGAAGAACTTATTTCGTGGAGGGAGCCTGAGAAACGGCTACCCCACTCCATTGGCCAGTTTTTTTCGATTTTCGTGGTGTGGTGCACTATGAATTCCTTCCACCTGGCCAAACTGTTAATAAGGAATATTATTTGAGCGTTATGCGTCGTTTACGTGAAGCAATTCATCTAAAAAGACCAGAATTATGGGCCAACAACTCTTGGTTTTTGCATCACGATAATGCACCGTCTCACACTGCACTCGTCCTTCGTAACCATTTCGCCAAAAATTCCACGCATATCGTTCCGCAACCACCGTATTCGCCTGATTTGGCTCCGTGTGACTTCTGGCTATTCCCAAAACTCAAGAGACCACTCCGGGGAACACGTTTCGAGTCGATTGAGGAGATAAAAGCTGAATCGAAGAAGGTACTGATGGCTATACCGGAAATGGACTATTTGGCATGTTTCGGGGATGGGAAAAATCGTTGGCATAAGTGTATTTCATCGAGAGGGGATTGTTTTGAAGGGGATGAAATTGATTTACAAGAATAAATAAAGATTTTTCATTTTACAACGAAATTCACCTTACTTTTTGCCCACAGGCAAAAAAAGAAAATATTAATCCTGGCAATTCTAATAAGGATAATGGAAAACTTTTATCAAATTATTGCATTGTCATCGGTCCTTGATAGGTGTGCAAAATTCCAAGTCGATCAGATTTTTAGAAGCCAGTGAAAATTAAGCTCAAAGATTCCGTTACATACATACATACAACCCGACCTAATAAAAGTGTGTTAAAAACCAAGTCAAAGTCGGTCAAAAGTGAAAGTCATGGTACTGGTTTTCGTTGATTCTGGTCTTGGTCATGGTGTTGTGTACTCGAAACTCGTTCCAAATGGTTCTAGGGTAAATGGAAATGGCTCATATTGTGAACACCTTTTTGACCAAAAACTAGACAAATACCATCGAAAAACTACCGTATTCGTCGGATTTAGCCCCCTGTGACTTTTCCTTCTCCCAAAACTTAAATTGCCACTCCGCGGACGCCGCTTTGCGTCGATAGAGGCCATTAAAGAGAATTCGCTGAAGGAGCTGAAAAAGATCCTGGACTCATCGTTGGCATATGTCTATTGCTTCGAATGGAGCCTATTTGGAAGGCGACAAAATAAATTTTGATGATAAAGCAATTATTTTGCGTTTTATTGAACAATTCCCGGTACTTTTTTGATAGAATGTATATGCATATGGTATTTATTTAAGAAAATTAAAATAGCCATAGCAAATTGCCTACCCCACTGATTCTGAATCTGCGCTGCCAACTTAGCAGTAGAAGTAAAGTTCCATGCAATACGGTGTAGCAATATAATTTCCCTAGGCACAGGTACTCCGAGACTCAATAAAAAATAAACAAATTGTAAAATAAAGCAATACAAACCATGGTAACAGCACAAATATGTATGCATGTAAGTGAATTTGAACTCAAAGTGTGAAAATTTTTTATCAATTGTGACAGGTATATCAACAAATAGTAGTAAGCATTGTAGATTTTGTGTATGTATGTAGATACATTTTTATTAGTGTTAGCGTTTGAGTTGTTGTTTGTATCATAGTTTGTTTGCGTGCTTGTCAAAATTTTCTGCACAAGTCAGCCAAGACAGCTGAAATAATTGGACCTTAACGCATTTATTTCGTATTATTGAAGCTTTTGCACTTGCTTGCTTCGTTTTTTGTTTAACTTTCATCTAATATAGTTGTAGTTACCTTTTAAGCATTTTGCACGAAATTTGGGTATAATTTTGGAATTTTACATTTTATTGACACAATTTTGAGGCGCGTCCTAAGCAAACATTTAATTTCGTTAAGATGGCTAAGAAATTCTGCTGAAGAGCTTAATATACCCCTACAGTGAAGTCTTGATAGAATGAAAATCCTTATCATGAAAATATCTACAGTAAGTCACACTCAAAATTGGTCATAGGAATGTTTCAACTGTGAATATTTTGAATTTTATTGGGTTGGGAATAAGTTTGCGTCCTTTCTAGCCAAAGTTACGAATTATTTAAACAATTAAATAATAGATGATATTATGTGAAGTACGTGCCATTAGAAACTACAACTTTACTCCATCTTTCAGGCGGCATACGGATTCCTCTGACGAAAAATTCGATTTCTTTTGACTTGATCTATTCATTCAGCCAACGAGTGATGCTCTCGTAAGAAGTGAAATGCTCTCCAATAAAGGTTGACTGTATTGATCGGAACAGATTGTAGTCGAAGATGCAATGTCTGGGGAATACGGCGGGTGGGACAAGATTTCCCAATTCAGTCCCTTTAAATATTTCTCGACCGATTTAGCAACGTGTGGCCTAACGTTGTAGTGCAGCAAAATCAGTTTTTCATGTCTACCGCCCCATTCTGGCCGGTTCTCTTTCAGAGCTGGATTCAAACGCATTAGATGCAGTCGGTAACGATCGCCAGTGATGGTTTTAGATGGTTTAAGGAGTTCATAATAGATGACACCCTTCTGATCTCGTCAAATTCACAACATAATCTTTGAAGCTTGAATATTTTTTTTCGCTGTCGATCCAACTGGTTCACCTGGCAGGCTCCAACATTTACCACGCTTAGGGTTATCATAAAAGATCCATTTTTCATCGCCAGTGACGGTGCGATGCAGACAACTTTTTCTTTTCAGCCGTTCAAGAAGCATCTCACTCGTCACCAAACATCTCTCGATATCCCTCTCCTTCAATTGATGTGGTACCCCGTTACCTGCTTTCTGAACCATTCTCAATGCGTGCAAACGTTTACCGACGGTTGATCTGTCAACATATCATCAAGGGTTCGGCATGCATCTTCATCCCATAATTGTTGTAATTGAGTATCTACGAAGTTTTCCGATGCCCTTTCGCGATCTGTATCACTCACGTTGAAAATGCCCCTTTGGAAGCGTCGAAACCACACTTTACAAGTTATATTTGATGAGCGTGAGTATCCTCAATATTGATCAATATACGACACGCTTCAGCTGCACTTCTCTTTAAAAGATAATAATGAAGCATAACTTCCCGCAAATGCTGTTTTTTCGGGACGAACGTAGACATTTGTGAGGACATATAAAAAAGGATAAAAACGAATGTCAACTACTGCAATCGAGACCTCACATATACCCTTTCAAATCACCAGCATATTACTAGAGCGAACACAAAACTAGTTTCAGCGGCGACACCTCTTTTACAAGGGCGGAAACTTATTCCCATACCCAATATATTTGCATTTGTTTCTATTTATTTATAGGTATACACTAGCATGTGGGATCTTTTTCAACATCAGGTTAAAGAAGTTACACCACAGCGAGTCACCTTGTCTGAAACCTCGTTTGGTATCAAATGGCTCGGAGAGGGCTTTCCCAATTCTGAGGCTGGTATTGAGCCACGTCATTTATTTATTTGCACATATACATAAGTGAGATATATATTGGGTCTGTGACAAAGAAGTAGTTGAGCCAGTTTTTAAGGTCCTCTTTGTTATCGAAGGTAAACGGCCTTCAATACAATTAACAAACTACAATTAACGTAGCAGAAAAAGTTTAATCGAATGAATACTTTCCCTTTGCCAACAAATTGTTGTAAAATAAAATAAAATATAAAACCGCCATGAACTTATTCCCCAACCCAATAAATATAAGTACATATGTATGTAAATAAATATAATGAACAATTCTCATTGAATTTGTATGAATTTGGTGGTTATTTCAAATATGTTTTAGCTAAAATACATACTTATGGATTTACAAAGTTTCCGTATTTTTCATTTTGTGAGCTCAAGTCTATTTTATAAATTAAATTATTGTTATTATTTATTTAACGATACAAAGGAAATGAAATATGTTTGTTCATCAAATCTATATACTTATACATATGTGTGTATATGAGCACTTGGTGAGTTTTTTGGGTTGTACTAACTTCTATTCGACCATATAAAAAATTATGTAAATTTTTCAATACAAAAATTCTGCGTTTATTTTCAAAATTCGTATGGAAGAAGGAGAATTTGACTCAATGCTTCATTTCACGTCCCTATTAAAAATGTAGTTTCAATAAGAAACCAACCTTTTTCAGTGTTATGCAAATAACGGAAATAGAATTTTTTATAAGTATATTGTAAGAGCAGAAAGGTAAGACGTATGGAAATTTGTGCGAAAAACTCACAAAAAGAGAAGTTTAGTATCCCTCGAGATACAAGGTACAAGAGCTTCACGAAAAAAATTCCACATTTTCTCAAGTTACACGGCATTTCAGTCAACTGCTTTTCATCAATTTTCATAAAAAGTGCAAAATAGTATCTATTTGTCATATATTTATTAATATAATTAAGTTATCTGCAGAATACTTTTGCTTTCTGCTCTTGAAAAGAGGAAATATATAAGGCACTGACACTTAATTCGCCGTGTCAGGTGAGATATATGCCAACGCAAGCTCTTTTAGCAAGGCAGGTAACTTAGGAAGGTAATAAATCCCAGATGTGTCAAACTGCATGCGCTAAAGCTGAAGAAATTGGGTAACCGATGGATTTTTGAATTACTGAGATTTTCTTATGTCGGTAGACTTCCAGGCAAATTTTCTTTTAAAAGCTGCGAGTTATAAAACAGAAAATAAGTATTTGCGTTCAAAACTCTTTTTTTGTCAGGTCCTCAGAATATCCGTTACTATAGCCCACACGTTTTATTATGATTATACGAATTTTATGAGGATATCCAAAAAAAGTAGCAAATATTTAGACTTAACCTAAGAATTAAAACATTTCATTAAAAATATATACCGTATACGGTACGGCTGCAAATGCTCGTAATTCCAATACCTCAATCGAAGCTCGTTTATCTACAAAGCATTTAGACTTTACATACCCCCACAAATAAAAATCCAAAGAGTGATTTCACACGATCTTGGTGGCCAATTCACTGGTACGAGACGAGAGGTAAATTGCTCACCGTCTTGTTGTGGAGATGACGGACTTCAATTTCCGGCATCAAAAAGTTTTTTTATCATGACGCAATAGCGGGCGCCATTAACTGTTACTTTGGCGCCAGCCTCGTCTTGGAAGAAATATGGGCTGATGATCCCTCCAGCCCATAGGTTGCACCAAACGGTTGTTCTCAATGGAAGTAATGGCTGTTCTTGAATGGCTTCGGATTGCTCTTCAGCCCAAATATGAAAGTCTTGCTACCATAAGGAGGCCTGAGTGCGCGATGAACATTCTTCACGGAGCCCTGATTATATAATTGTACCTTTCATGATGAAATGTCAATGAATATTGAAAAAAATTATGTATTTAGTTCGACAGTAGTTACGCGTGATCTTCCAAAAAACCCTATTGGAAAAAGTGCCTCCAATCTGATCAACCTTTATATTTTTGGTTGTAAGTAAATTGGTCAGGTAGTTAGAAGTGATTACATTGCATCGCATCAATAAAAAAAGTATTTGCAATAATGCCGAGCTATTGTATGAGTGCAAATAGTAAACAATTGGTTTATTATAATCACCATAAAGGAAAATCAATAAAACAAATGGCTGAAAAGTTTTCTAAATGGGTTGTGGTTGAAACACTCCAGTGGCAGGCCAAAAAACTCACACCAAGGATGTAAAAGTCAAACCGGAAACAAATTGAGGAAGAACAGCAGTGCAGTCTTAGAATATGAGCCGTAGCTCAGCCAGGGTGTAAAAGTAGGTCACGAAACAGTCCGAAGAGTTGTCGTAGAACTCAAATTTTCATCAAGAATATTTGAAGCCTTTTATCTCGTTCTCATATTTATGTGGTTTTATTGGTTTAGAAACAAAAAATATTGTATATCGCACGGAAAAGCTTTGTCTGCATATGAGAGAGACCTTACAAAACGAGAGATTGCTTCAAAATTAAAAAGAAGCAAAACTGTGATTTTGCATTACTTCATTTGAAAGACAAGTGCGGATGTACCAAGAGAAGTAGTAGAATATTAAAAAAAGTGCACCAGAGTTATTCCGGAAATTACACGTTTAGCTATAAATAAATGAAGAATTTAAGGTTTTATATACCTTGTGAGCCCGAAAAAATGGACGATTGTCATCATTTTTTTAAATATGTTTTGGAACTTTTATTCAAATGAGGCATAAATCATACTGAAGGGTTACTCTCGAAGAATACATTTTGGTGTTTTTATTTTAAAAAATGTTATTATTTATTGTTGATATCGCCTCTCCCCCGAAACACCGTTTTTTAGAAAAGGCTTGCCGTGATCACGGTAACGCATGAACAGCTCAACTGGAATCAAAAAAATTAAATGATTATTGGAGAAAAATGTTTTTTTAATGAATCTGAATGGTTTACTTACCCAAAAATTTCTCTCGATATGAAAACCGCTTTGCACCAAAAAAAAAAAAAACGATTTTTGAGGGGTTGAATAGTTTTTGATAAATAATGATCATCGCGACGGTAATTTTCAAAAAACCCGACTTCGAGATAATCGCGTCTAAAGTTTTGCGTGCACTTCTCGTTCCAAGGAAGGTCGCGCGCTTCCACGGTCTGTAACTTTCGTTCTAGTGCTCCGATCTTTATGATTTTTTGAATTAATATTTTTAAGATGATGTGCTTTTAGAATATGCCATACAAAATTTTCGATTTTTTAGTTCAACACGAGGTAAATAACCCCTTAAATAACTCTGCTGAAACTAATGACGCTTTTAATTTGGAAGTTCCTACTCGTCGTGCAATTTTGCAAGCGGATTGTAGTCTAGAATATGTAAACCGAGTATCAAAACTTAAGGTAACCACACGATACAAATACGATTGGCATTTGCAGACAAGTACCGATTTCGGAATGAATGGGGAAGAGTAATTTTTTCCGGTGAAAAAAAAATTCAATTTGGGGGGACCAAATGAATTCCAAATTTATTGGCATTGGAAAAAAAAGGATGAGAGAATGGCTCGTAATTTCGGAGGGGGTTCTGTCATTGTCTGGGCAGCCATTACTGTCGTGACACAAAAATGAAAAGTGTCAAGTACTTAGACCTGCCATAAGTTCTGTTAGAAGTTAAGTCCGTTATAGGTATGAAATTATAACACTGTTTTTAATAAAGTTAATCAAGCATTTTCATTCGAAATGGTTACCATTTGCTTTTACAAAAGCTTTCAAACGATTAGGACATTCAGGTATTGCAACACGCACGGTTTCCATGGATATTTTTTGAGACTCTCCAAATTTCATGGTCTTCGACAGACCATGTTTTCCAATTTTTACCACAAACTGTAGTTCAATAAATTCAGATCTGGACTTCCAGACGGCTAATCCTCTCCTTATGAATCCAGGAATATTGTCTTTTAGTCACCCCTGGGTGATATTTGCCTTATGGGCTGGAGCGGAATATTGCTGGAAGATCCAACGCTCCCCATTGAATCGTATATTGCTCAACTGCTTTCCCACGCCTTCTAAGACATCCTCCTGGTACAATTTTGCCCCGGTCTTAATCCCTTTTTCGCAGAAATTAAGAGATGTAATTTCTTTACAAAACATTCCCAAACAAACCATTACGGAGGCTTGATGTTGGTCATGCTGAACCCTTGAAACAACATTTTATGCGTCTTTAGAAGATTTTGCCGTTTTGCTTCTTAAAAACTTCTTCAAGAGTGAACATTTTCTCATCTGTGAAAAGAATATTTTCATGGCCGTTGACCGCATTTCACCGAAGCAGCTGCTTACATCTGTCCAGTCTGATTTTCCTCAAGACTTTCATGTGGAGATCATCTCTAATTAATCTTGACATGAGTCTGACAGATAAATTCATTTCTCTGGACATGTTTTTCTGCTTTCTAAAGGGATTTTTACGAATTCTTTCTCGAACGACTTCTATGGATGCACTGGTTCGAACCACGCGAGGACGACCACTTCTTTTTCTCTCTGTCATTCCGGCGTTTGGGAAAAACGATTAATTGTGCGGTAAACAAAAATTCTCGAAATAATAAGTTTTTTCAACAATTCGTAAATTTCACTTACACTTTTACCACACTTTTGTAATGTAACACTGCAAAACGATTTTCCTTAGCTTCCCACACCATTGTTAACTAGCGAAATTTGCCACAAAACCGTACGAGTATAATTTATGAGTAGACAACGTATGCATTGTAAAATTTGTCACAGAATTTATGGCAAGACCAAATATAAACTTAAGTGGTGCATACATCCTTTCTGAGGTATTTGGTATAGCTGCTGCTCCAATTTCTGATTTGTATCTTCATGTTGTCATACAAATGAAGGACCTACTAATTCCGATCAATTTTCCTAGAATAAATGTTTTTGGAGCAAGAATCCGTTAAGCTATATGGCCTGCTGATTTTTTTCGTTTTAATCAATTTGTAGGCAGGTGAAAAACATGTACTATATATTTTCTGTAGGATTAAGTACGCTAACTACCAGCTACTGAAAACATAGATTTTCTGACTTATTTAACCTAAACATGTACATATAAATGTATGCAGGTACAAATGCGTGTATACGGAAATGAGAGTTTGCAAAATCCCATCGTGTGCCAAGCGCCAGTGAATAGTAATTAACTGGTAAGCGCCTAAGCGCCAAGTAAAACTCTTTCAAACAAGATGTCGGTGTATATGTATCTTCCAAGTATTACACCCTCTTTCACAATGAGCATTTGTAAGTACTTGCACATGTATATGTGTGTATTACAGAGGATGGAATTCAGGGCAAACACCAACTATCATACTTTCGGAGAAAATACAGCCGATTGAGTAAAGCGCAGACTGCTCGCAAAAGCAAAGGTTAGGCAAAGCAACTGAGCTTTGCATTTGATGCCATGGTGTGGTTAATTTGAATTTTTAAACAGCAAGCAATTACAAGTGGATATCTGGCATGCACAAACGAAGGACTTACCACCAACCGATTATTTTCTGTTTTGTGTTTGTTGCGAGCACAGCAGTCAGGCTATTAAGGATTAACGCGCTGTGATGAAGCGGATTAGCGACGCTTTCGAAGGTTTAAGGAATTCACAATTGAAGTGAAATTAATAAATTTAGTTTTACTTCAGAAATAGTGTCATTTGTAATATAAGTGAGCGGTATCTAGAGGGTTATAATTCACACAAAAAATTATCGAAAGACTATAAGTCCTAAGAAATAATTGCCATTCGTTGTTCTATCAATATGTCTATTTAAGAAATTGTAATGCAAAATCTTGGAGAAAAAAAATTAATGTAACTTCGAATGTGTTAATGCAAACTATCATTGCATCCAGTCTTTCTTGTTCTTCTCTTTAAGGGGGTAGTATGGTTAATTCGGTGTAAAACAAGCATATTTTTCGAAATTTTTTTTGTCGACACAGTTGATTTATTAAAAATTTTAAAATTACTTCATTATAAAGTCATATTTAAAGAATATTGTGTGAAATTTTCATTGATTTTTATGAAGAAATGAGTTGGTGGCAGCGAATCTTCGCGGACGTCTCATAAAAAAGTTTTATTGCGGTGCCCCTCAGAACTCATTACTGGATCAACTAAAATCAAAGCTAATAAAGTTTCGCAGGTAACAACGTCGAGTTCTTTTTTTTTTTTTTTTTTTTTTTTTTTTTAATTTTTTAAAGCGCTTTGAAGTCAAAACACCGATTTTTCATAAAAAAAACTTGAAAACTTTGTTGTTTTAAAATATGACAAAATTTAAAAAAAAAAAAAAAATCTACGTTGTTACCTGCGAAACTTTATTAGCTGATGAAATCAATTTGGTTTTTTGATTTTAGTTGATCCAGTAATGAGTTCTGAGGGACACCGCAATAAAACTTTTTTATGAGACGTCCGCGAAGATTCGCTGCCACCAACTCATTTCTTCATAAAAATCAATGAAAATTTCACACAATATTCTTTAAATATGACTTTATAATGAAGTAATTTTAAAATTTTGAATAAATCAACTGTGTCGACAAAAAAAATTTCGAAAAATATGCTTGTTTTACACCGAATTAACCATACTACCCCCTTAAAGTTTCATAATTTTTCATTCACAATAGATATTAACTGTAATTTTTCGGCAATGTTGCCATCGAAAACTCCCTTAATCCGCTTCAATTTTAAGAATTAAGTCTATTTGTCAATCCGCATTGTATATATACCATATATATATATATATATAGATATGATTGGGGCTTACACCATTTTTTGGGTGATGGGTGGAGCTCCTCCTCCTATTTGTCTTGATGATGTGGAAGGACCTACAGTTTCAAGCCGACTCCCAACGGCAGATATTTTTTACGAGGAGCAAACCTTACATTCGGAGGCTTGCCATTGCCTGCCGAGAGACGACCGCTATTAGAAAACACCTTTTCTTCATTTTGGTCTTTTGCCGAAATTCGAACCTACGCTCTCTCAGAAAACCGAATGGTAGTCACGCAACAACCCATTCGGCTACGTCGGCTGCCGTTAGTTCGGCTAATCCGCATTAGTTGCACTTAATTCCTGAGAAAATTCCGAGTTAAGTCGTTAATCCCGATTAACGACACCATCTGTCTAGGTTATAATTTACTTCCATCTGCGTAAATGGTTCGTATGAACGGGTTTATCGTCCAGCAAGACGGAGTCTCACCCCATACAGCCAAAATTACAAAAAAAATGGTTCAAGACAAACCTTATTGATGTCTTGGAATGACCTCCGTCAAGCCCCGAACTTATCCCTATCGAAATTTCATGGGCAATTATGAAAAAGCGGCTAAGAAACCCTGCCCTCTAGAACTGTTTTGAAGCTCAGGCGAAAAATTTAAGAACTTTGCAGCTCCGTTATTTTGGAAGAGTGCGAGGAGCTGCGGTCTTCCATCACAAATCGATGCAAATCAGTAATTGATGATAGGGCTGACATCCCTAAGTACTAATTTGAGATAGTAACAGCCGTACGAATTGCAAATGACCGCTTTATGTTGAGTTTTTTAATTAAAAATTAATAAGCATACTATTTAGGTTCGAATGTATTTTTTCTTAAAGAAATTCCACTATCTTTCGAACCAAAATATGTTCTGTGAAATATAAAATACAAATATTTATAAGGAAGATGCGTCAATAAGTTTGAAATATTATATATACTTATGTATGTAAGGAAAACCCGTAGAGGCACGAATTAATAGCGGCTAGATCAAATTTATGTTGATGTTTTTCCTTACCTTGAGAGCTATTTTGCTGAAGTACAAGCTCGTGCGTGAATTGAATTATGGATACATACATACTTACAAGAAAGTCGTGTTACTGCACTTCCAATTTTACGCAACCGATATATTTACACTAACTCATCAGAACGCTAAAAAGCTTTTCACTTATATATTTATTCGTATGTAAATAGCTATATATTATTTACCAGTCATTTTTCAACATGTAGGCTTTGTAGAATGAAAAAGTAATTTTGCATTCTGTTTTTACTTTCTTTTACATATTAAACAATAAAAGTCACAGACGCTAACGACTTTAGCAACACGTTGTGCCGCTTTTTTATATACCTCAAGTTACTTCGACGCGACAAATCCACATAGTAGGTATGTATGAAAAAAAAAATAAAATTTAACATTGTCACAGACGCGAACTCAAATGCCTTTACAACTACATATGCGTATGCAACTTGTTACACAACATGAGTAGCGTCTGCTCAAATATTTTTTGTGGCTTAAATGGATTTTCGTGTTTTGAATTTGATTTGTCCGCGAGTAAAAAGTGATATGTGGAAATATTCAATCAGGCAATACAAATCAAGGACTTAATACTAAGCAATGAGAATATATACTCATGTATTGGCGTACGAGTACATTGATTAAAGTCAGTAAAAACACACTTTTTTTTCTTGTTCATTTTTGTTAGCTCTGTTCATGTTTATTTAACGCTTGGAAGTGAAAAAAAGTGGCACCTGTGTTTTAATAAAACATATCAGAATGTTTCTACGCATAAACTCGTATTTGATCAAGAGTACTTTCTTTTATTGTTTGAATTTGCACATCAACATAGCCCACAAATACGGGGTAACAGTACTAAACCGTTTTGAGCCGTTCTCAACTATTGTGCGACAAACTTTTTTTTAAAAAAATTTTAAATTAAAAAAAAAAAAATTTCCTCAGGCACGAGTTTTTTGTGTTCTTCAAAAGCAGTATACATTTTATTAAAATCTACCTAGCGGTTTTTAAGTTACAGTGTTAACAAGTTCAAAAAACATAGTTTTGAGACACGCATTTAAAATTTTTTTTATCGATTTATGTCGAGTTATGCGAAGTATTTAATTAGAAGAAGGTTTTTGTAATAGAGCCAGTGGTATCGTCGGTATACTCCTGCTGCCCTGATTCGAATGCTTTAAGGCATATTTGCCGTGTCGCACAGCTCAAGGGAAATGCAGTGTATACCAAATCGACTCCTTGATTTGCAGCTTTCTTTTCCTGCTTATCTGCGCGCCCGTTTCCTTCAATACCGAGGAACGATTTAACTAAGTAAAACTCAATGCTGTGTCCCTGGCGAAGAAGTTGCAGGTGCTGGTGAATTAAGGGGCTAGAACTGTTCTAAGGCTTCAGCCAAGAATACTGAGCAAATGCATTGTAATTTATATTTATGCGACGTCCAGTCGTCACCTTGTTTACGAACTATAAAGGCTGATCCACAAGCACCTCTTTCCAACTTGCTTCCATCGATGTGTATATGTGTGTCACATTTGCATTGGCATTCAATGTGATGCCATACTTTCAAAACGCATGTACTGACGCTGAGAAGGATGTAGCTAATTTTTTGGTGCATTAAGTTGTCCAAGCAAAGTATTTAATGTTTTATCTTATACTCCAGATGATTTCACACTTTCTATTTGCAATACTTCTTTCATTTTTGTATACAATGGCGAGATTCCTGCAAGGACCAAAACGTAAGTAGGTGAAACTATATGAAAAGCTCTGATTTCTAATTAAATTCTATGGCTTTGCGCCATATAACTCCAGCTTAGGTACAATATATAGATTGCGATAACATTTCCGGCGTGTACACCCCATATGGGCCTAACAAACGTGCATACGTTTTTATATACTCACTGAATTTTTTTGACAACGTTCTTAGCATGGTTGGTGAATCTCAGTCTAACATCCATTACTACACTTCTCTTCTTCACTTCTTTGGCAAAGATTAGTAGATTGCATTTAAAAATAGTTCACCTCGTATTAATTGTAAATGCCATAGCATTTCCAAGTATATATAATATAATATTAGGTGCAGTGCGTCGTTGACAAACACACAATTAAGTCCATTGTACTGCATTTGGATTCCCTTTTTAATTTTTTTTCATCTACTTGACCTCCGAAGAAATCTGAGTAGATCTTGTGGTGCCGAGGAGCCGAGGTGGTCGCTTCTTAACACATCAGTGCCAAAGCCCTCAAGCCTGAATCGTGCGAAGGAACAGACGCAACTTTCTGTGCGCCGTCTCATCGTCTTTTTCACATGCTAGGTAGAGTGCACTGCCTGAGATGCCCTCCTTTTCCACGTGCTTTGCCCATAGAAAGTGGCCCGTCATCAGTCCAACCAGCATCCTACAGTCCCCTCTGCTTAGTGACAGAAGGAACTGCGAGAGTCGGTCGGACATGACAGGTAACATCAGTTACGTCCATCTGCAGTCTCTCTCAGTCTGCCAAGCTCGCTTGTGGATTAGAGTAACAGTGTTTGTCGGGCTCATTTTCTGAGTTTGATTAAAGTTGAGCCTCTGGCAGCACCACACTGCATCTCTTGGCAAGCACGACTCTGGATGGCATGGAGTCAAGGGGCATGGCGAGGATCGTTGGATCGAAGTCCATGTCTATTCTGTTGTGCAATGCCGATCAGGGGTGTACCGATTTCCATTGTGTTTCAGCCTGCAGATGTCCTTTAAATTCTTTTCTTGGATGAAAGCATCAAGTGGTGGTATCCATCCAGATCATCTAAACCCGGGCCTGAACTTGTCGGTAAAACTCCGGTGCAACAGTGCGTTGTAGTCTCAATAAGGCCCTCTTGACTCACATGAAAGTGAGTCTACTCATCCAGACCACTGATGCATAGGTGATAATATGTCTTATCATTGCCGTATAGATTCATAGGACCTTGCTAGGAGAAAGACCCCACGTTTTTCCAGAAAACACTCTTGCACTGCCAGAAGGTTGTCAGTGTCCAATTGGTAATAACTAGAACGATATGCATTGCATGCGATCGATTAATTACCTGCGGTTAGAGAGGTAGTTATTTCGCAAGTGCGCTGTTCAGGTAAGATGGCTCATTAGTCATTTTATTACTTCTTTTTATCTTGTTGCCAAAATTCAGTAAAGTTGTACGATTTTAGTCACAGTCAACCTTTTTATGATGCCGCGGTAATTTTTTTATAGCTGTCCTGCTCGGGCTCCAAGAGTATTTCTGATATGTTAAAGCTCCTTATAAAAATCCATCTGCCGTTCGGAGCCGGGATAAAACCGTTGGTCTAGGTAAGTAGATATTTTTTATATGTACGTTGTTAAGGGGTTATATTTTCCGCCCAATCATGAAAACACAGTAAAATAACAAAGAAAGTGATTTTATTGTTTTTCAAAATATTATCCTTGGAAGTTTACCTCCCGTGGCAGCTCTTTTTAAATCAATCACTGATCCACCTCCGTTTAGCGAAGTATCAGTATACTGCTTAGAGTATAGTGCAATAAAAAGAAGAGCTCTGTTGGAAATTTACTTGAACGGAATTCATCGTGGAACTACGAGTACAAGACTTAAATTTGTAAGATGAACTTCAATTGTACAGCCATCGCAACCGACATTTGAAGCAATCCATTTTGCTCTACAGTAAAAACAAAGCAAAAATCAGACACCCACGCACACAAATATGTTTGTACAAATAAATATGAAGTTAATGCCATCATGAACACGAGAATAAACTGAGCGCAGACCTCTGCAAGTGAAAGGGCAACATTTGGGTTGATTCGCAAACGGTTCAAAAGCAAATTCCGTTCATGATTTCTAGTCAACTCAGTCGCTTTACTTACCTAGCCATCGGCGAGGTTGATGCTCATTGGCTTTTAGTGGTTGAATGACTATGGCAGGGAAACTGTCGGAAACACAACACTAAAGAGCAGCGAATGCTCTTATGCAGCTGAGTAACTTTCGCGTATTAGTAGCAAACGGGCCAAATGAATCCGATATTCTAAGTTAATATTCATCCAAATCATGAAGAAAATATTTCCTGCGGCAAAATTACATGGAGTTAATAGATATAAATTAAAAGGAGCTGCAACTTCAAAATATTTTTTTCTTTATAGCAGGATGGAGAAGAAGCTCCACATACATAACTTTCTAGTATGTATAAGTATATCAGGATAGAGTGATTTTTTGTTAAATCGCTTTTGGCAGACCTGGACAATGTTGGCTTTGTATCACTGAAAGAAGGGTGGAAAATATTAATTACCTCATCGTATGTAATGAGGTGCTTCTGACACCATTAATTAAAAAAACTTTCAATTCCTCCTTTTCATTTTCAATTCTCAAAATTATGTACGTAGCTTCGTATGATTCATTCACCTTTGCTTAATTGTGAGTGTTTATATTGAGATCAAAGCATTTCCACGGCCTGCTAATGGAACTTATAAAACTATTTACTCTTACTGATGTATTCGTGACATTAAGTGACTTTCACTGACGAGTTTTAATAGTTATTATTAATAAAATATTTATTTTACTTTAGTGCTGCAGTTAAAAACAAGTTACGAACATATAACTTCAAATATTTTATGCACGAATAACTGTGTAAAATTTTAAGGTTTTCAAATTTGACTAAGTTAGGAGTACTCCGAAAAGTAAGCCGAAGAAGGTATTATTTTCTGATTTTTACTCGTATAAAGGCAAGTTTTGCCATGCTATTAAAAAAAAAAAATTCAAAATTGTTATACATAAAATTCCTACAGTTCTATGTTACTGAAACTATTTTTAGTAGTGTTGACGGGTATTAAGTATTGAGCTCTCAAAGGAATAGAAACAGTATATTATTTAATTATATAAAATTTTAGCCAAATTTAAATAGATTTTGACATCTCATTTTTTCCACTTTTTGCTTGCACAAAAGCGCTCGAGTAAATATTATAAAGGGCCTTTCAAAAAACGCATCTTAATGCTGTTTAAAGTAAAACGGGTAAAAATGTAGACTCTTTCAGGTTTTATTACTTTTATTTAAAATACGTCTCTTAACCATTATATGTGAAAAATTATTGTACATAATTTAAATGTCCACCATGAGCTGGACAGTTACTGGCTGTTATATGCGAATTAAAATTTTCAAGGGCTCGCTCTCTCTCTTGTGTTTCAGCTCAGAAATCGTTGCTGCCTTATTCAAATAAACTTTGCTTTATCAAAACAACTCCAGTCTGGTCAAGCAGTCCTGTTTCTATCTTCCACAGAACCTTTAAATTGCCGACTTATGCGAACGATTGTTTTCACCAAAAAGTTACAAATTTTGCGATTTGTTGTTCTTAATGCTCCAATATTTTCATAATAAGTTTGAATAATTTGAAAGCGTTGTTCTATTGTATAAAATGGTATATTTTACTACTTCATTAATGTCAAAGATGGCGTAAGAAAGGTACCGTAAAGGAATTATTCACTACTGGCTTCTAGGCGTAACTTTTGAAACACCCTTTATAAGCAAAGCTTTATATGTTTGTTTTAAACCACCAACAGTTTCTTCTTCTGCATGTTTGTGTGAGTATTCAGGCTGCTGCGGTGAACCATAAATTTCAATAAAATGATTTACTCCTGTTTACGTAAAAATCGAGATAATGGTGATGTGCGAGGTATTTGCATTCATATATTATATAATGATAAATTTGGCAAAATGTTTTGTAATTTCACTTTGTGCGCCTAATAGTATGCAAAGGGTAGCACACAAATAATATATACGTATATTCGTACATAACCTATAAAACTAAATTACCATTTTACACAGATATCATACATATTTTGTCGTAACTCAACATACTCTACGCCCGGATACATATGCATTTGCATATGCGTATATATGTATGAAAATGTGTACATGCAAATAGGAAAACCTCTTTTATTTTGCTCATAAAAACTTTTACTTTAGCATTTAGTGAATGGGATAATTTTTCTTTTATTTTCATGAGAAATGTTCGCACACAACCATGTAGGAAAATTCACTAGTATTAAAAGGTATTCCCTCTAGTCGATTTAGAATCATGTTTAATTCATATACTTTCCCTCTGCCATTTAAGCAGATCGTGAATTTTACACAATGATATTCCAGGAAGCGGCTATTGTGCGTCTATGTATGTCTTCAATAATAATTCAGAGCTAGTAATAAATTTTGGCAACTGAGAATTAGTATGATTTGCATCTGCTTTCGATTTTTTGTTATATTCGAAAATTTATATCGATCAGGAATCCAATTGAAGTTAGCAGAGTACAAGAGTTTCGCATTACGTAATGAGTCTCAATTTGATGGCGAAAGACGCCCAACTTTCTGATAAAATTGCTATGCACTCCTTTTGAAGATGCTGTGACTTACGCTATCATTCTCTATTGCGAAACCAACGTCAATTTCGTTGCAGAGTTGTATCATTCGTCCGTTTGTAAAGGGTTTTCCAATAAAAGATGTTATTGGTGAATGGATTGCGCTATCGAGAGATGATTAACAATTTTTTATGGTCGGAATTGGATGATATTCAGCTGCATAACGTTTATTTTCAACAAGACGGCGCTATGTGCCACACAAGCAACGAAACCATTGATCTTTTACCGGAAAAGTTTCCAGACGGTGCTATCTCTCAAAGAGGTGATCACAATTGGCCACCGAGATCTTGTGATTTAACACCTTGTGACTTTTTTCTTTGGTGCTACGTGAAATAGAAGGTCTACGCCAACAGCCCAGGGTTGATTAAAGACCATAAAGATGAAATTCCTGAGGCTATCGAGAACATAGGGCATCCACTTTGCAATTCGGTTATGGAAAATTTCATGAAAAGGATATTGTCCTGTAAGCGTGGTCGTGGTGGTCAGTTGCCTGATGTTATTTTCCACTATTAACGGCATACCTTCCTCTTTATAATGAAAAAAAAACATTCGTTCATTTGTATTAAAAAATAGCATTTTTTTTAGAATATCAAAATAACACCTCTGTTTGGAAGACCCTATATTCTGCAAAATGAACACAAAATTAGCTGGTTCTTAATTGGCTAAGCATAAGAAAATAACATTGCCTATTACGAATAGTAGGCAAAACAAATTCAAACGAAAAACAATTTTGCCATCGTTGTGTTATATTATATTTAAAATGGAGGACTCTTAAAAAAAGGTAATGTTTCAAAAATATTTGTTTTTTAGTAATAAATCGTTTTTATTCCAGTGTTAAAAAAACTACTAGCACACAGTTTGTGATGCTAATCCAAACCTGGCAAGAGGCGCTCTTGTATTCCGAGTTGAAAAACTCTCATCTGATGCCCAGTGGGACAAAGTGGATAATAAATTAAATGCGTTCGGACCTCCGCGCAGAAGTGGGGTTGAATGGAAAAATGTGAGTATGATTACGGTGCGATTTCTTCATTTTTTAATATACTTGAATATATATAAATAGAAATGTGAAAGTTTTGTTCGAATTTGTCCATAGATTTGGGCTGACGACCAAAGATTTTCAGCGGCGCCATAGCGGTCCATTTCGCAACTCAACATTGACAGAAGTAGGGAAGTCCATTGACCGTATCCTGCTGATGTCCACGGTAGTAGGTTCTTGGAATATCTACATCTGCAACACTATCTATAGGGTTTTTCAATAAGGGCGGGTAGATGTTGAAATGGAATAATATGGCGTTTGCTGTGTGGCACGTAGAGCCGTCCTGCTGGAACCACATGTCGTCTAGGTCCACATGGTTCAATATGGGTCATAAGAAATTGGAAGGGCCACCACGTCTACCGAAAAATGGGCGCAATGTGCGCAACGTTTGAGTTAATGAACATTCATTTTGATAATAAAGTTTTATCATTTGAACGTGCTGTTCAATCGTGTAACTTGCCATGATGATTTGGCATAAGCAACTGAATAATAAACAAAAGATTTGACAGATGTAATCAAAACAAAATGGCTGCCACAGGGCGCCGAAATCGACCCGCGCCAATTGAAAAACGTTTTATAACAGCCCCACCAACACCATCGTGATCTACACTATCGCGACCAATATCTACACTATCCGCACTAACTTCCATGGGTATAAAAATACCAACAATGAAAATAAGGAACCGCATTTGTAACCAAACGATTACATGTAAGTTAACACAACAGCAGCCAAAGAACTGCTGCCGCTTCATGAGCTGTTGACAAATTCAAATAAACAACCGTCAGTAGCAATTGTCTAAAATCGCAGTCAGCAATAATCAATAAAGAGGGCACATGCAAGTGCAACGTGACGTGGGGCCAAGAGTAGGTATAATTTTAAGTTAAAGAAATAATTGTGATTAATCTTTATTTGGATTCAATATAATAAAGACAAAAGGGGACGCAAGTCCGCCAACTTTTTTAAAAATAAAGTTTAACTAATGAAACTTTAACTTGTATAAAGAAATGAGTATGTTGCCAATGCAGACAAGCACTGCCAAATATTCAAAATTTAGTTTAAAAAAGATAAACAATTTCAAATTAATTACATATGGTACCTATGCATATGACAAATGCTTTCATCTCGCATTTTACTAGTAAGTACTTAGTAAGTACAGTTAACTCAGAACATAAATAAATGCTGAGTTCACCAAAAGTGTTGCCTGGGTTCTCAAATTATTTTCATTTTTAAATTTGTTTGGATTCATTCATTTGCGTAATTTAAAACATGCTACACATTTACTACTCCCATTCACGAATGCTTTGAATTTTATGCAAATGTAATGGCGTCACAAAACAACACCTTAAATGCGAAGAAATGCCACACGACCTCAGGTTGTCAGACCTAACATAAGCATTTATGTACTCGGCATATGTTTATATGTAATAATATGTAGGTACATAGATGTATGTATGTATAATATACATATTATGTACACACACATATCATTTTTTTATTACATATAACCATATGCAGATACACTCATACATTCAGACACACATATGTACATTTGTAGATATGTACAAAAACACGTTACGAATCGTTGATGGCTTTTAGGCGATTACTCCCAAAGCTTAACTCATACGCACATATTTCCTACATATTCAAAATGAGTTCAGTTAGAGATATGCTGTAAAGATTCAGAGTTATAAAGGATTTGGAAGTTGACACTGCTAATATTCTGCCAGGCTTCAATTTGAGTACACCGACGACAGAACAGAGAAGAGCATTCCAAAGCAAATTAAATAAAATACCTATTCTTTCAAGCCAGAAATTCTACAGCTAAGCATGGCAATAAATTTACAATTTTTCATTTTATGATTAACTGACATTTGCCCTCATGGGAATAGAAGTAATCATGTCACAGATTAATTATTAATACAAAAAGCCCAAAAATGTGTGTGATGAGTAGATCAAAATCTGAAAGTATGTTAGTATTCATATTTTACATTATTTTTTCAGTAAAGAATAATTGAAATAGAATGGAAAAAGTAAAGCCGAAAAGGTCTGTTCTTAAAAATATAATCCATTGTAGTTGAAAATTATAGAATGGAAGCAAATATTCCGGAGTTGTGGTACCCACGAATTATTATTGCACAGTATATAAATTATAATTTGTAATACAAATTTTTTGGTCTCGTGAAGAGTGGGAAAAAACTTAGGACGAGAGGAGTGCTGCTCTGATAGCACAGCACGAAGAGTTTACTAAAAATGCAACGGAGTTGTCTTGGTGAGGGAGACAGCAAATCAGCTTAGAAAACAGATTGCCAGCCTCTGTTCAAGGAGTACCAAAAATTCGAAATGAAAAAAATGGTAGAAGAATGGAGAAGAGCAACTACGATAAACGAGTGCAAGGCATTTATCATATGCCGGCAAAACTTAAATGGGCTTAAAGAGAAAAATTAGCCTTTAAGGTCGAAGATATCAAATATCAAAGCAGGACAAAATAGAAGTGCTGCACAGTAACTATGAATGTAAGGGGTATAAATAACTTCAAGGAGGTAGAATGCCAAAATTAAGAAATTTGTTAACAATGCCTTGAAAAACATAGAACAAATATATGAATCGAATCAACAAAGAATAATTGTGTAAAACTGTGAAAGTTAATGAACAAAAAACATGAAAAAATATGTACATATTTTTTTTTCTTGGCCTCCAGTTTGACAGTGCGTGCCAGCGCGACTAGTCTGTTCGCCTTCGCTTGCATGCCAGAGAGCTTGTGAGAGAGGAAGCAGATGTTAGCGGCGAAGTCCAGGTCCTCAAGATATCTGGTGAAACTCCATATGATGCCTTTTTTGTGCAGCATCCATTGGCTCACGATGTCTTCAAGGACGATAGCGAAGAGAAGGTGCGACAGGAGACAACCTTGCCTTACGCCTGCGTTGGTAGTGAACGGACCGCTGATATCGCCTTTGTGAAGCACTGACAGTTCGGAGATCTCGTAGAGGGCTTCGACGAGGCGGATTATCTTGGCGGGAGCTCTCTTTCCGCTCAGTCCCAGCCATATTCCGTCTCGTTTGATAATGTCGGCATTTTCGAATAGCATTTATTTCTTCTGCAATATTTGCAATATTTGAAAACATGTTTTACTATAATATAGGTTGTCAAAAAAGTCTTGCGGTATTTTTATTGAATTTTCAATTGTTCATAAAATTGGTTATAATAATGCGATTTAAGTCAAATATGCGCCGTTTTGTTCGAAGACGAATTCCCAACGAGATGCCAACTTCATAATGCCTCTCTTATAGAGACTCGTTTCCCTATTGTCAAAAAACTCGGAGAGCCAATTTTTACAGGACTCTCTTGTGGACAACTTCCTACTTCCAAGCTCGTTCGCCATGGACAGAAATAGGTGGTAATCACTTGGTGCGAGATCCGGACTATACGGTGGATGCAAAAGAACCTCCCATCCGAGCTCCCGGAGCTTCTGGCGCGTCACCAAAGATGTGTGTGGCCTGGCGTTGTCCTGATGGAAGACAATTCGGCCTCTGTTGATCAAAGATGGCCTCTTCTGCATGAGTGCTGCATTCAAGCGGTCCAGTTGTTGGCAGTACAGGTCCGAATTGAGCGTCTCGCCATAGGGAAGCAGCTCATAGTGGATGATTCCCTGCCAATTCCACCAAACACACAGAAGAACCTTCCTGGCCGTCAATCCAGGCTTGGCCACCGTCTGGGCAGCTTCACCGCTTTTCGACCACGACCGTTTGCGCTTCACTTTGTGGTAAGTGACCCACTTTTCATCGCCAGTCACCATCCGCTTCAAAAACGGGTCGATTTTGTTGCGATTCAGAAGCGATTCGCATGCATCCATACGGGCAAAAATGTTTTTTGCGTCAAGTCGTGTGGCACCCATACATCGAGCTTCTTATTGAATCCAAGCTTCTTCAAATGGTTTATAACGGCTATAGCGTGAACCGATGCGACGAATACAACTAGAACTAAGCGCTTGCAAAGACAAGCTTGCGGAAATACCGCTAGACTTTTTTGACAACCTATATTAATACAATCGTAGCGTAAGTAAAAAATAAATACATATAATATATTATATATATACAATTAAATTTCTTATGATTAATTTGTTCGGATGCATCCAGTGATGCGGCCGCCAACAAAAAATAAACTCAACAGAGTAATTCGAGTGAGGTTTTTCTTATAAGCCTCATATAATGGCTGTCTTCTCTCATTAGACAAGAGGGCAAAGTATTTGGGAACAACAGTAATCTCTTTTTATAGCTGGTTTTCTTTCGTCTTTAACCGTCTGTACTTTGAAGTCCCCGTGGGCAGTGAGCAGTTTCTTTGAATTCTGGGATCTCGATGCCATAGAGTTTTACTAGACTGTCCTCTACGTCTGTACTCACGTCTGTTTGTCCGAGTAAATGCTATTTGAACCGATTTTGTCTCATTCGCTTTAATTTGCCAATTTTATAGCCGTTCGGTACTGTTATCGAGACATTTTTGCAGTTTAGGGGATGCTTTGTTAACGACTTTATCTAAAGTTAGGGCATCTGTATCATAGGTTAATGTTCCGAATAGGGCGCCTGATGAGGCAGGCAGATCGTGCGTGAATAGAACGACGCCTTGACGCCCACCAGCATTTATTTTGTGGAGGTTAGTTGCTTCATCGCCTTGTTTGACAAAAAGTTCGGCAGGATACGAGTTTATAAAGTTATAGAAATTTATTTGTAGGGATTTTTTTTCTAGCTCGGCGCTTTTCTTTGAGCTTGCATTCAATAAAGGTGGGCATAGTCTTTTTTGCAGATCTGTGTATTTGTATTGGGCAAAGGCAAAGGTATACTTGGGTGTTTCTTTATTGAGCCACTGTATATGACCCTCAAACGATTCATTTTCAATCGTCACACCTCCATATCACTACCTAAATAAAAAAACCAAAAAAATAGCTTTATTTTAATATAAAAAAATATAAATTTATTAGATCAATGTTTTTAAAAAATCTGCCAAAATGTGCGAATAATGGGATTTTAGAAACGAAGGAATGAATTAATCACATTTTTGAAAAATGTATATTCTTTGTTGCACATGTCGTAAGCTAAACAAATTTATTTTTTGTTTTTAGGTAATGCAAAAGGTAATGACATCTACACAGCTTTTCGCCGACGAAGCAGTTTTGAAGGATGCAGGACCAACTACTTCTGCCATTTTCATCTGGCAATAGCCTCTCCTCCAGCCATACCCTTGTAAGTTACAATAAATTGAGGGTACCTCTGAACTTCTACCTAATTACTATTCGTAGCAAATTTATTAGGGCATACTAGATTTTAAAGTCTATTCTCTGCGATTCTCCTTCCTTTATTCATTCCTTTGAATTTTTCCTACTTCTTATTTTATATGCGTTTTTTTCAGCCAAGCACTTTTAAATATGATTGAATTACTGTCGAAAGCGTGATTATGATACCTTTCTTGCTTTTGGTTTAATTAACAAATTCTAATTAATAGAATTCCTACAAATGCAATTCAAAGTAGTTAAGTTAAATTGAGAAATGCGGAAACCTGATACGTTTCTGTAAGCTCCAAGGTAAAAATAAAGTCAAAAAGGTTAAACGAACAAACTGCGAGCACTTAAACCACAGCGCGTTTTGAAAGATGTGTGGTATATGTACCAATTACGAGGGCTGGGATTTATATTTCTGACCTTGGGCGCTTCTAAAATTTTCAGGTGCCAACTAATGCTTCCATTGGAAGTTTGGCATTTTTTCTCTAAAGGCACAGTGGCTTTACAAATTCATCTCGGCAAAAAATGGTGCTAAACCATGAATATACAATAAAATCATTTTCAACCACCAATGTTAATTTTTCCATCGTTAGGAGAGAAATATAAATAGAAACCCTCGTATTTGGCTCATTCGTACTACTCGCTCACTCACACTAATACTCGTAGGCCACCTTTCACTGGCAAGGGTTTGGTTTACGTTGCGTATATTTGTTTATCGGATTTTCGATGTCCACAGAATATGCACAGCCTTAGTTGAAATACTTTAAAATTCTACAACCACCGTGCAACCACGGTAGGGGTTTGGGGTTAAAACTTTTAACATTATAGAAAAAGGTCATTAGGAATAGATTCAATGTAAGTGCTCGCGAGCATTCTATAACATTTTTTAGAACTCTCAAAATTCTTTTTTTGAGGTATATATACTTTTCCAAGGTATTAAAAATATTTTTTATAAGATCAAAGATTACACTAGTTTACACCAAAAATGGTCCTCGACCAAAAATCGTTTTTTAGACTAACTGAGGTCGCTGAAACCAAAAATGACTTTAATTTTTTTTTTGACGAGATAACGTCTTATAATTCGATTTAACAGGTTGCACGCACGAAAAAATGTGTCGTTACCTTGCTCATATGTCGTTACCTTGCTCATTAGTGTTACCTTGCTCATATGTCGTTACCTTGCTCATTGGCGTCAGCTTGCTCATTTGTCGTTACCTTGCTCATTGCATTGAATGAACTGCAAGCGAAAGCGCGGAACGAACGACAAAGCAAACAAAGCAAACGAACGGCAACGTTCGACATCTTGCTCTCTCCTACTTAAGTGAGCGTATATATGTATGTATATGCGCATATTTACATATATAAATTCACGTATTTGTATTTGCATATGCCTTCTTATTGATTATTATTAATTTGATTTACTTGAAGAATTTAAAATAAAACCAAGTTTGTTAATAATACCTGTTGTCTTAATGTTATTATGATTAATTTTTTTATTATAATATATATGAAGGAAAAAATGTATGGTAATATTTACCATATACCTTATAAGATATGTTGTATACTAATATATGTATATAAACATGCATATACATATAAGTTAAAGATTTTCGCGTGGAAATCTCTTTTTAAAAAAGATTGCGGAACGACCGCTCTTTATTGAGTTCAACTTAAAACCAAAATTACAAAATTTCTTAATCTAAAACCTAAACTTAAAATGCACCGAGCTACCTGTGGTGGCGTGCGCAATTTCGAGGAATCGCTGACTTGGGTTGCGCGTGCATTACATCCGGCTTAATTCAGTTGGGGTGTTGCTGCCGTTGGCTTTTCTGCTGACGGTGCGTCTGGAATACTGTGGGAAGCGCTATGTAAGCGCTGTACATCCGCTGTACTCATGTTGCTGATCGGCATGTGAAAAGTTAACATTTGCCATGTTAACACTTCCCCTCTTAAAAACGTTCGTCCTCGAGCGTTGTTAGAAATAGGGTAAGTTATTGAAACTTACATATCTTGATTGATCTCTTGGCAGATCTTTGAGTTGACCCAAGTTGAGGCTTGCTGGAGGCATCTGGTTGCTGTCTAAGCTTTGTGCGATGATTATTTTGTTTTGAGTTTTCCTCCAAAATTTGAAAAATATTAGTGCTATGCAAGTAATAGCTGCAATTGATCCAAGTGAAAGTGAGCCAGTTGATATTGTTACTGTCTTTAGGAGATTTATTTTTCGGGTATTATTTATATGCAGTTCTTGCAGAGATTTTAGTGAAAGCAATTCAATCCGTTCGTTTTCGATTGGTGCTGGTTGTAGGACAGCTGGGATAGCTGGAGGAGGAATTGCCTCATAGTTGATGAATATTTGATTATTAACTTTCAATGTTGAGTTATGGAAGTTGATAACATGAGTTCCCGTCAAGTTCTGGGTTGTTGCGTCAGCATCTATTTTTCCCATAAAGCCATTAAGTAGTAAAATGCCTGATTTTATTTCTTCAATATGTGGAATATGGTGCCCGTTGCTTATGGTGCAAGTTGAATTAAAGCTATTAATTATTCTAGGTATACAATTACTATTAGTTATATTAACTATCTGCTTTTGTTTACAAATTTCAATTATCTTATAGTTATTACAATGAGTTTTTATTCCGTAAACTTGATTGTTTCCCTTTAATATTTCACTATATTCGACATTAATTATAGTGTTATTCGCCTTTATTACAGGTCTTATAATAATTTTTTGAAAATTTTCTTTAATTGTTAATGGTATTTTTACCATATAAAAAATTGTAAAATTTTTGCTAATAACATTAACTTCTGATATTTCTAATGCCTGTTCCGCATTTTTAAATGGAATTTCATCATTTTCTAATTTTTCAAGTGCAATTTCAATTTCGTTCTTGTTTAACAATAATGAGTTTAATATATCTCTCTTTGCCCATTGTACGGCATATTTAATATTTATTAATTCCTCTTTTATTAATATAATATAATCTAATTCTATTTTGTAAATTAATAATTATTTCATTTACTATACTCATATCTTTCCGTATATTATTAAAAAGTTTATTCACAATTTGTGTAACGTTATTAATTTTTTCATTAAAAATTTCGTTTATTAGAACTTGTTTATCATTATTGCTGTTAAGCTGGTTTAAATTATTTGATATTGCTTCTAGATCCTCATGATCGGGGGATCCGGCTATAAATTTCCAGGCAGTACCTAGAATATTTATTGATCTTTTTTGTCATAAGTTTGCTGGTTTAAGGGTATCAAGGATTTGGAGAGATTGGACTAATTCGTGCTTTAGGATAGGTAGTAAAATGCTATCCTTAGGAATGTCTGAAGAAATGTATTCGTAAATGTTCGTTAGAAATTGTTCGTATTTGTTAAGGTCGATTATATGTATAGCCTAAAGGCTCCGTTTTGAATTTTTGCTGTCCCGTCATTGATTGTAACCAGTTGAGCAGTAGAGTAGTCATAAATGTCTATTGTTGCGGTGGTCGAAATAAAGAGAGTTCTGAAAAGAAGATTAGACAGTTTTATTCTAGTTTTTTATATTGCTTTTGTGAACTATTTTTCCCGATTCTGTTACTATGGTTGAGTGTTTATTCTCCTTTACTATTTCTTTTTTGAATTTTGGGGTAATTTTTGTGCCTAGCCTTTTGTTTATTTTTACATAGATAGTTTCGCCTGGATGATAAATTTTTATGGTTTCCCTTCTTTTGTTGTGAAAACAAAGGTCTTTTGCCTGTTTATTTTTTAATTCTAAGATGTTTTCCTCCCTTGCCTTTTCGAACTGGCTTGGGTCTGTGGAGACTCTTCTCCCGAAAAATATCTCTATTGGTTTCTTTTTTGTTGTTGAGTGGATGGTATAATTATATTCATAGACTGAGTTATCAAGGAGTTCAGCAAATGAAGTAAAATTCCGTTCTGCTTTTAGGCAGCGCATTATTTCTGTTAAGGTAGAATGAAATCGTTCTACTTGGCCATTAACTGAACTGGTATAAGGCGGTGTTTTAAAAATTTTGATGTTGAGAGTGTCTTCGAGCAGAAATTTTATAGTTGCAGAATTAAGGGAAGTTTCGTTGTCTATAACCACTGATTCGGGTACGCCAAATTGGAAAAGCAATTCTCGTAGAGGTTCTTTTACGTGTTCTATTGCTCTCGATTTAATTATCTTTGTTTGTGCATATTTTGAGAATTTGTCTATTGCTGTCAATACTATATTTCTGTCGGTGATGTAAATATCAATATGCAAAATCTGTCCAGGGTATTGCGGTATGGGCGTTTCGCCTAGTTCTGGTTTACTGGGGTGTCGGTCGTATTTATTTTCCTTGCATATCGAGCATTGCTGAATTACTGTTTTTATTTTTTTCGTCATTGATGGGAAGTAGTATTTTTCAAGGATTTGAGATTTATTTTCTCGGTGGTTTCTGTGTGCTCTTTTATGGGTTGTAATTACAATTTCTTCCTGTTCTTGTTCATTTGTAACGTCCTGTACTTGAAGTTGAGTAAATCGAATTTTATAGTTGCTAAAATGGATTGGGTATATTTCCTGAATTTTTCCCATAATGCGTTCTTCTGTCTTAATGCAATTAACTACGGATGGATTTAGATATCTCTTAAGGAGGCTTATTAGATTTGCTGAATTGTAAACTGGTTCCTCTAAAATGTGTCTGTGATAAGTGGGAAATATTATTTTAAATTGATATGTTGAAGTTAACCCAGTGTTTAAAAATATTTGATTTTTGAAAACGTTTATCGGAGTTTCTACGTGCGGGATTAGATTATCGGATGAACTTTCGTCACTGTGTTGGGTTGTGGACAGAGCGTTTATTGGCTCGGTTATCGTTCTTGAAAGTGCATCGGCCACAACGTTTGTCGTACCTGGTTTATAATGGAGTTCATGATTGTATTCCTCCAGGATAGCTTTCCAGCGTTTCATTTTTGCATTATTGTTTTTGTTGCTCAGTGCTTGTGTCAAGGGTTGGTGGTCCGTAAATATATTGACTTTGGCTGAGCCATAAAGGTAGTTTCTGAAATTGTTTAGTGCCCATATTATGGCGAGAAATTCTTTTTCGTTTGTCGCATAGGATTCTTCCGTCTTAGTAAGTGTTCTGGATATAAAAGCTATGGGTTTCTTATCTTGTGCGAGGACTGCACCGATGGCATAATTGGAAGCATCGGTTGTTAGATGAAATTCTTTACTAAAATCGGGGTATGCCAGTATAACGTCATCGGACATAAGAGAGTTCTTGACTTTGTTGAAGGCATCTTTTGCTTCGCTGTTCAATACAATATTTATCTTGGCTGATTTAGTTTTTGAAATACGTCCCTCTTCCCCTCTTAAGAGTGAAGTTAGAGGTTTAGTTAGCATAGCATAATCTTTTATGAAACGGCGATAATAGCCTGAAAGGCCTAGAAATGAACGGAGTTGTTTAATAGTTTTTGGATATGGAATCTTCGCTATTGCTTCCACCTTTGCAGGGTTTTTCGTTATCCCTTTGGATGAAATTATGAATCCCAGGAACTCTACTGAGTCTCTAAAGAAATGACATTTGTCCAGCTGTATTTTCATGTTAGCATCTTCAAGCGCCTTAAAAATTTGTTGTAAGTGGAGGGCATGCTCTAATTCGGATTTACTAAATACGACAATGTCGTCGATATAAACGTAACAAATTTTGCCAATGTGATGGCGAAGAATGTCATCAAGCGCGCGCTGAAAAATTGAAGGAGCGTTTTTGAGTCCAAATGGTAACCTCGTGAACTCGTATTTGCCGTTATTAATTGAGAAAGCGGTTTTCTCGATATCAGATTCCTTTAATGGGATTTGATGAAATCCGCTTTTTAGATCTAGGACTGAGAAATATTGATTTTTCCCTAATTGGGACAGTACCTCATTAATTTGGGGTATTGGATAACGATCCGCTATGGTTATCGCATTGAGTTTGCGATAGTCGATTACTATTCTGTACTGTTTATTGCCTTGAGAGTCCGGTTTTTTTGCTACAACCCAAACGGGTGAATTATATGGTGACCTTGAAGGTCGAATAATGCCGTCGTCTAGCATTGTTTTAATTTGGGATTCTACCTCACCTTTTAATGCCATTGGGTAGGGGTAGTATCTTGTGTAAACTGGGGTATCTTTATTTGTCCTAATTTCGCCTATAACTTTCGTAGTGTAAGTAAGTTTGTCGTTAGGCTCTGCAAAGAGTTTAGAAAAGTTGTTCACTAAATTGTTGATTCTGCTTCGTTGGGTAGATGTCATATGATCTTCTGTAATGTTAATTGCGTTCGCTGAATTGGATTCGAGTTGCTTTATTTTAATTTTGGTGTTACCCTTGATTGACATAAAATTGTCTTTGATGTGGATAACAGCTTCGAGAATTTTAAGGCTGTCGTTTCCAAGGATACCATGGAATGAACGTAGCGTTGGGAGAAGGAAAAATTTTAATTTTGACTCTGTATTAAAAAGTTTTAGGAAAGTATGTTCCTTTATTTCTATGTCCCCTGCTATTGATTTTGCGAAAAAGTTTGATTCATTTTTAATTGGATTAGGGACGATGGAAGGTTGAATATAGTTTTTCGTTGATCCCGTGTCAATTAGAAATTTCACTATTTTTCCACTCTCCAGTCTGCATTCAAAATAAGGCAGCGAAGAGTGAGTTAATCTAAAAAATGTATATCTGTCATGTCAGTCAGATCGTTGTCTTGTAATTCATCGTACTGGTCTATATAGTCATTTGTATGTTCTGCTATAGATTGCTCTTGACCATAATTTTGATCGGAATCTATATGGAAATTCCTTTGCACTTTATTCGGAACCGGTGGGTTATCGATCGGAGGTCTCTTACCGAAAAAGTCGTTAGCGCGTGGTCTGTTCATGTAATTAACATGGCGTGTACGTAATGATGGATCTATGTCCATTGGTTCCGGTCGTGGTTGAGGTTTCGGAAACGGAAACGGTTGCGGACGCGGTGTTAGGTTGTTTGGTTGCTGAGATATGTTGGGCTGATAATGCCGTTGAAATTGAAAATATGGTCTATGCGCTCTGTTGGGGATAGCCGGGTTTGGTCGCGACTGGGGAAAATATGCTAATTCAGGGTAGAACTCATTGTTGGACCTTCTTGGTGGAAGGGGTGGACGAAAGTTGTGAGGTTTCCTGTTCTGGTCACTGCCTTTCAGTGCGTAGTAAGAACGAAAACTCTGGTTTTCCAACTTTAGGCATAAATGAAGAGCCTGTGGAAGATCCGCTGGTTCTCTCATTCCGAGGAGTCTTGGCAGATCGCCTCTAAGTCCTCGAATAAAGGTGTCAAGGGCCTTATCCCGATAGGTACGCGTGATTAGATGCATGGCTTCTTGACTAACTTCCATGCTTCCGATTTTGTTAAGGATAAGTGACAGGTGGGAATAGACGCGCTGATAAAACTCTTGGACCGTCAGGTTGCCCTGCACTAAGGAGGTCATTTGGTACTCAAGGGTACCGATGTCGCGTTTGTCCGCGTAATGTAAAGTGAGGCATCTGGAAATCGCTTTCCAGTCCAAAGGCGTGTTATATGATTCCAGGGCAATGTCGGCATTGCCCACAATCTTGTTACGTATGACGTTGAGGATTCCATAATATTTCGGCGTGCCTTTTTGCGGTTCGTAGATCTGCAAAATGCGATCTACGCTCTTTTTCCAGGAGTTGAATTCCCCTGGGTTTCCCGAAAATTCACGCAAACATCTCACTACATCTGGAATTTTGTCTAACTCTGTTATATTGTTCGGTAGGCTAGAATCGATAGTCACATCCGAAATGTCAGTAAAATTCGCATTAGGGTTGAGGGCAGCTTGAACTAAGTTTCGTCCCTCTTGTTTAAGTATGTTATTTACGACTCCTGCTATAACATTCGTCAATTGCTCCATGTTGAATGCTTTGCATTCGAGGAGGAAGGAGCAGATTGTGGAGGAGGAGCGCTTAGCACAGGAGGTCTTACCAAGTTATTTGGATTAGACATGATAGTTTTCCTCTTTTCCCTTGATTTTTATAATTTATTTTTTATTTAAATTTTTGATTTTTTATTTTTATTTATTTTTTTATTATTATTGATCAAGCTGGAGGGTCCCCCCGAAGGTGGTGAATCGCAGCTTTTGCGTGTAATATGTGGTTACTCCTTCTTGGAAGGAGGGCTTTCGTACTCTGGAGGGTCCCTGGTGTTGGGAATCGCAGAGTTAAGCTATATTATCAATTTGTAATTTATTGAGTTACTGGCTGTACGAGCCGTTCTTTATGAATTTTATAATTATTATTTTTGTTTTACTCCTTCTTGGAAGGAGAGCTTTCTTATCCTGGAGGGTCCCTGGTGTTGGGAATCGCAGAATTAAGCTATATTATTAATTTGCAATTTATTGAGTTACTGGCTGTACGAGCCGTTCTTTATGAATTTTATAATTATTATTTTTGTTTTACTCCTTCTTGGAAGGAGAGCTTTCTTATCCTGGAGGGTCCCTGGTGTTGGGAATCGCAGAATTAAGCTATGTTATTAGGTTTAAATTTTATTAAGTTATTGGCTGTACGAGCCGTCCTTTATAAGCTTTATAATTATTAACTTTGTTTTACTCCTTCTAGGAAGGAGGGCTTTCTTATCCTGGAGGGTCCCTGGTGTTGGGAATCGCAGAATTAAGCAATATTATAGTTTTTTTTATTTTTTATTTTTATTTAGTTGTATTATTTTCTTAAACTTACAAAATTTTAGATTTCTTTTTCTAAATAAAATTTCTCTTGATTTTTTTTCACTTTTTGTTTAGTTGCGTTAATTTTCTTACAAAATTTCTCTTTTTAGAATTTTTTCCTTATATAAAGTTTTTCTTGATTTTTTCTTCACTTTTGTTGCGTTAATTTTCTTACAAAATTTCTCTTTTTGGAATTTTTTTTCTTATATAAAATTTCTCTTGATTTTTTCTTCACTTTTTGTTTAACTACATTGATTTTCTTAAAAAATTTCTCTTTTTGGAATTTTTTTCTTATATAAAATTTCTCTTGATTTTTTCTTCACTTTTTGTTTAACTACATTGATTTTCTTAAACTTACAAACTATATTGAACTTAAAGACTTACACAAATAAATAGATCTCCATCCTGTGAGGTGACGGGCAGGACTTATCCGTTTTGTTCTGAGGGTTCTTCCCGCGATGACTCCGGGTCCTGTATCCGCACACGCTTTGTGTCCACCGACTGAAGCGTTCCTCCAGGTTGTGGCTGCCCAGTCGCCTACTGCTATTTTTGGTGCTGAAGTGTTGAAGATTGTTCCGCCACTGCTTGAGGGGCCTTTAGAACTGTATTCTTTTTTTTTCACTCGCGTCGAAGGATATTCCGCCACTACTTAGGGGCCTTGGAAATTTTCCTTCGTTTTAGCACTTGCGACTGGGCCCCACGTTGGGCGCCAGTTAAAGATTTTCGCGTGGAAATCTCTTTTTAAAAAAGATTGCGGAACGACCGCTCTTTATTGAGTTCAACTTAAAACCAAAATTACAAAATTTCTTAATCTAAAACCTAAACTTAAAATGCACCGAGCTACCTGTGGTGGCGTGCGCAATTTCGAGGAATCGCTGACTTGGGTTGCGCGTGCATTACATCCGGCCTAATTCAGTTGGGGTGTTGCTGCCGTTGGCTTTTCTGCTGACGGTGCGTCTGGAATACTGTGGGAAGCGCTATGTAAGCGCTGTACATCCGCTGTACTCATGTTGCTGATCGGCATGTGAAAAGTTAACATTTGCCATGTTAACATATACAATTTCGCGCAATTTTCAAAACGAACAAATCTATATGTAAAGATGCATACAAATCATATGGACATATCAAATATGCGAATCTATTCCGTACGCAAGCAAATGTAAGATAATGTGCTTGAACTGCAAGCGAGAGCGCGGAACGAACGACAAAGAGCACAATCGGCCCCCGCGTTCGGCAACGTTCGACATCTGGCTCTGTCCTACTTGAGTGAGCATATACACTGAAGAGCAAAACTGTAACAAAATGGAATACTTTCTATTTCAACACATTTTTTTTAGACATGTTTTAACAAATCAAATATTTTTTTTGCATAACTTTATTGGCATATATGTACTCTCTCTCTCAAACCGGTTTGGTGGCAATGCAACAACAACAACACTAGTAGCAAGCAATAATGCAAATAAAGACAAATGTTACAGTTTTGCACTCACTCTTAATTTTCAAATTTTCCGTTATTTTTCTCGTAATTATATATTTGGTGGATTTTTAATTATTATAAACGTGACCGTGAATAAGACAAAATGTTAAATCGGGAAGTACAACGCCAAATAATTGATTTGCTGAAGAAGGGCGAGTCTATAAGAAAAATAGCTAAAAAATTCGAAGTGAGCCACATGGCTGTGCAAAGGCTGCGGAAAAATGTACCAGACGCTGTTCCCAGTAACAAAGGAGGCCGGCCAAGGAAGATAAGCGACCGCGATGCCCGCCATCTGGCAAATTTGGTAACAAGCAGCAAGGCGGTCACTCCCAAAGAAGCACTAAAGATGCTGGATATTGATGCCAGTCAGTGGACAGCCAGGCGCAGCCTGTCAAAACTGGGGCTAAAGGCAGCGGAGAAGAAAACCAAGCCAATGCTGACAAAAAGACATGTGCGGTTGAGGCGGGATTTTGTTGCGGCTCACCAAAGCTGGACAGTTGAAGATTGGGATCAGGTACGTCTTTATAAATGGATTATAAAAGACCTTTTTTCATAAAATTTCAAAACGATTGCAGGTTATTTGGTCTGATGAAACCAAAATCAATCGATTTCAGTCAGATGGTCGGGCCTGGTATTGGGTTAAAGACCCAAATGCAGTCCAGCCACATCACATCAAGTAGACAGTAAAACATGGTGGTGGCTCCATTATGGTGTGGGGCTGCATTTCCAAAAATGGTGTGGGTCCTTTAGTACGAATAGACGGTATAATGCGGAAAGAGGAATACTTGGCCATATTGCAACAAAATCTGCCGGGTGTAGTGGAAAGCATGGGTCTTGCTGCTGAAAAAGTAATTTTTCAGCAAGACAATGACCCTAAGCACACCGCACATGTTGTACGAAATTGGATGCAACGCCAAAAATTTCGTAACTTGAAGGGGCCTCCACAATCACCGACATGAACCCAATCGAAAATTTATGGAGTCATGTAAAATCGAAGCTTGCCGAATATTCAAGTCCGCCCAATGCAGTTAATGAGCTGTGGGAGCGAACACGCGATGCATGGGATGCTATTCCGACTGACTTTGTCTTGAGGTATACACGAAGTATGCCCAATCGTATCCACGAGCTGAAAAAATCCAAAGGATGTTGCATTGACACCAAACCGGTTTGAGAGAGAGAGTACATACATGCCAATAAAGTTATGCAAAAAAAATATTTGATTTGTTAAAACATGTCTAAAAAAAAATGTGTTGAAATAGAAAGTATTACATTTTGTTACAGTTTTGCTCTTCAGTGTATATGCATGTATATGCGCATTTGTATAGAAATTCACATATTTGTAAATATTTGCATATTCCTTCTCCCTGTGTGCATGGTAATGAACTATGAGGATTATTAATTTGATTTTTTTGAAGAATTTAAAATAAAACCAATTCATCATCATCCTTACCGAATTTATAATTAGTGACGACTAGTTGTTAATAAAATACTTGTTGTTTTAATGTTTTTATTATTACTTTATTATTATATATGAAGGAAAAAATGTATGGTAATATTTACCACATACCTTATAAGATATGTTGTATACTAATATATGTATATAAACATGCATATATACAAAAGAACAAATCTATGTGTAAAGATGCATACAAATCATATGGGCGATTCTTTCGATATTAAATATAATATATGTTCAGTGATATATTGTCGAATATTCGTGCATTCATCATTTAAATAAATAGCATCGGTCCGCTAGTGGTCAATATCTGCAAAGTGAGCAGGCGAACTCTGCGAATAAGGTTCGTTATTAGAGTTTGTCCTGCATTGATTACGTCATTACAGAATTGTACTGCAGTATCAGTAATTTGATAAATGTTTCGTAATTTTTCACCTTTGTGTAGATGTAACTTGATCAATTTCATTGCGATTCCATTTACCTCCTTCTCTATATCCTATCAAACAAATAAAATTAAATTTTTTTTGAAAAATGCAACCATTACATCAGTCTTTTCTTATGACGTTGTCACGTTAAACTATCGTCAGTAAACCGACTTTGCAGACAACCTCTTTTTTTTCAAAGAACGGTTTCCGAGATATTCCCAAATAACCTGTTTTTTGTGCAATAGTGCAGTTATTACCTGCAGTCTCGAAAATAGTGCGCGTCATTTCTTTGAAGTGCATAAATTTCGAAAGGCACACATATAACCAACATGGCAATATATAATTCGTGTGAATGGAAGTCGTAGTTTTCGCAAAGCAGCTGTTGACAGTTACTTTACTAATACATTTTTGATGTTTTTTACTAAATTATCAAAGTTTATTAACTTTTTTCTGGAACAAAATTTTTTTTTTATACCGACATAGGTTAGGTTTTCTGAAAGACAATTTTGTCACCTACATTTTAAGCCTGTTTGAGGTTGAAAGTACGCTTTTAATCTCAAACTTCTTCTTTTATGTTGCACGGAATCTTCTCGAAGTTGCATACAGCAGTAGTCGCTCATCATTCCTTGATCCCAAAAGCCCTCATAACGCTTTTCAATCGTAGCAATATCTGGATGAAATCGCTCGCCTTGTTCATTACTTTCAGCCCCCACATTCGGAGAAAAAAAATCAAAATGACTGAGAAGTAGGTGCATTTTTAACGACATGCGAGCACAAAGTTAATTGTAAATGTTCCCATAATTTTCTAAATATATTTTGGAGTATGTACATTTTACAATACTCACAAATAGTTTTAAAGTATTTCACCATTGTATGAATCAATTGACGGTCGATGTTGCTCCTGTTGTTTCCCAAGTATCCATGAACAACTTTTTGGGAAGCTTTCCAAGCTCTAGCTTCGGAACTGTCAAGGCATTGTTGAAATTCTGTGTCCGTAAACAATTTCTTTATCTGTGGACCGACGAATATACCCGCTTTGATTTTCTTTTTCAAATTAGTCTAAAAAACGCTTTTTGGTCGAGAGCCATTTTTGAAACTGAAAATTTGTAAATCACAGCTTCGATTATTAATTATTAACTACTGGTTGAGATGCAATTCATATACTTTGGCTCCCATTCCTGGCGATAAAGGTTACATGCAACACAGTAACTTCTACACTTTTGTGTTATACAAATTGTTTAACTAACTATAAGAAAGTTACGATAATATCTACAGTAAGTGAAAGCATTTTTAATGAATTCGAAATTTTGCCTAAACCAGTTATTTAAGAAATTGGTTGAAAATGGCTAACCATATTTCATGCCGATATTTCTTTACTCTGTTGATCACTTATACCAACGATTAATCCTTTTTGAATATATTGATCTTTGTTGCAATATTCTGACTCTTTCTGTTCAGCTCAGACACTTTCATGCACAATCTTACTTTCTGCCGTATGTGTGTTATATTTGTCAAATAACACACCCCACGCATAATGGCAACTTCATACCAACTTGATCAAAAATACAACTTTACTGCAATGCATTTATGCCAGCTTTTGATCCAGCTCCGCAACACTTCTGGACCTCTATTTTCGGTATAGCCATCAGAGCCGTTTTCGAGTTTCCTTTACTTATCTCGTGAGTTCGATGACTGTTGGATGGTTTTCGATTCATTCTATGTAAAAAATTCACGGATAATGACAACGCATTGTGCAACGGTGCGTTATCATGGTGTAAAACCTTCGAGTTGTTTTCCGACAAAACATTTCAAAACATTTCTTCACGTAAACATCTCATAACGTCCAAATAATAGTCTTTATTAACTGTTTGACCTTCTGGCAAAAATTCTTGGTGTACAATACCGTTGTAATCCACAAACACCGTGAGCATTGGTTTCTTTTTTGACTGACAGCGACGTGTTTTGGTAGCCTTGGTTCATTCGTTGCACTCGGCTCACCCGCCTGTTGTCTGGATTGCGTGGCGTATTTGTACACCCACCACGCGTCTCCAGTAGTGATGTGTTTGATGAATGTTGGGTCGGATTCAGTCCTGGCAATTATGTCTTTGCCAATAGAGACGCGATGCTTGAAATTCAGGTGCTTTGTGACCAACTTTGCAGCAACACGGCGCAATATTAAATTATTAACCGCAATGACCTGAACGGATCCATACGCAACGCTCAAGTCCTTTCCCAGCATTCTGATGGTAAATTTGCGGTTATTGATGAACTTTTCTTTCACTTTATTGATGTTTTTATCAGTTTTTGATGTCATTTTCCAACTTTTCTGATGTTTTTGCACCATTGAATTCATTTTTAACGCAAAATTGAATACAAACTCTTTGTTGCAAATTCATCTCCATTTTTAAAACCGTACAAAGTCGAAAACACTTGCAGAGGTAATAGGACTATGAATAAGTTCGTGCGGTTTTTTTTCGAAATTTGAAACTTTATTGACGTAAAATGGTTACAAATTTAATATTCAAAATATTGTCCATCGCTTACTACTACTTTTTCCCATCTTTCTGGCAATTCACGGATTCCCTTTGTGAAAAATTCGGTCGGTTTTGCCGTAATCCACGAATCGATCCATTTTTTGACTTCATCGTAATTACGGAAGTGCTGGTCAGCCAGGCCATGTTGCATCGATCGGAAGAGATAGTAATCGGATGGCGCAAGGTCTGGACTATACGGCGGGTGGGGTAGGACATCCCATTTGAGCGTTTCTAAGTATGTTTTGACCACTTGTGCAACATGTGGCCGAGCATTGTCATGTTGCAAAATAACTTTGTCGTGTCTATCGGCGTATTGCGGCCGTTTTTCTCGCAGTGCTCGGCTCAAACGCATCAATTGTCGTCGGTAGACATCCCCCGTAATCGTGTCATTCGGTTTCAGTAGCTCATAATACACAACACCCAGCTGGTCCCACCAGATACACAGCATAACCTTCAGGCCATGAATATTCTGCGCCGACGTCGATGTTGAAGCATGGCCAGGGTATCCATACGTTGCCCGACGTTTTGGATTGTCGTAATGGACCCACTTTTCATCGCCAGTCACAATTCGATGCAAAAAACCCTTTCTTTTGTGCCTTTGAAGCAGTTGTTCGCATGCCATAAAACGGCGTTCAACGTCTCTTGGCTTCAATTCATACGGCACCCAATGGCCTACCTTTCGGATCATTCCCATGGCTTTTAAACGTTTGGAAATGGTTGATTGATCAACTCCCAAAGTTTTTGCAACCTCTTCTTGCGTTTGAGCCGGATCTTGATCGAGCAATTCCTCCAATTCGGTATCCATGAACTTTGGCGGCGCACCCTCGCGTTCTTCGTCTTCCAAGCCAAAATCACCACTTTTAAAGCGTGCAAACCACTTCTGGCACGTTCGCTCAGATAGAGCATGCTCACCATAAACTTCCACCAAGATACGATGACTTTCGGCTGCTTTTTTCTTCATATTAAAATAATGAAGAAGAATTCCCCGCAAAAACACATTATTTGGCACGAAATTCGACATTTTCAAGTGTGGTAAAAATATTGTTGTTTACGCTTCAAATAAAAAACTTATACTGACGTTTGTGCCTTACGACAGTAGCTCTCCAATGAATGTTTGGAAATGTGGATCGATGGAATAATAATCAAGTTACGCCATCTGTTGTAAAACCGCACGAACTTATAAATAGACCTATTAGAATTACTCAAGGCGACGTAACTTTTACAAATGTCAGGCAATGGCAATAAAATTTTAAAAGGAATGGTAATCACGGATGGGGCGATCTAACAAAAATAAAAACAGAACTCAAATCAGTTGACTTAGAGCGTCACCTGGCGATTGTTTCGGCAACTTTTTCTTGAAGGCTGTATGCATATATTTAATGAAGTGGCATTTAAACTAATGATTTATTAAAGAAATGCCTCCAACTTTTTTCTTAACATGCATATATTACGAGTATTAAATGTATACTTTTTATTATATTAAAACATCGATTTAAACAAAAAAATAAAAAAAACTGTTGCCCCTACACATCATTAAATAAAACCAATAACAAAACGTCTTTTTATTTTAAAATTTTCAATGATTATCATTTGATGCAGTAAAATAAGTTTTAATTTACTACTAAAATGGAGTGAAGGAGATTTGTTTGCCCTCACTTTTCTTAAAACAACAAATAATTGACGCGTACACTTCTGCTAGGTGTTTGGGCGAACTTCTGCTCCAATTTGTGACGTGCTTCTTGACGTTGTTCCACAAATAGAGGGAGGGAGGGAGATAGGTACCTACAATTTTAAGCCGAATCCGAACGGCAGTTATTTTTTATGAGAAGCTTTTTGATGGCAGAAACACATTCGGAGGTTTGCCATTGCCTGCCGAGAGGCGACCACTATTAAGAAAAACTTTGTTTCATTTTGGTGCTTCACGGAGATTCGAACGTCGTTTCGCCGAATTCCGAATGATAGTCACACACCTACCTATTCGGCTACGTGAGCCGCCACTTTTCTTAGAAGATAATTAAATTATTCGGAAAAATAATTATTTAATAAAAAGAAATTTTACAAAAAATCAAAAATAAATGAATGGGACCCAAATCTTTATATGTCATTATTGAGACTTAATTTTTCACGCTGGAAAAAGTTTTAGAAAAATTTGCTGAAAATAAGCGACGAGGTGACTTCAAAATGCAGTTTTTTTTAGTTTTCATGCGACTAATTTTCTTCCATTGTGATTTGGTTTTAATTTATGTTCATTTTTATTATTAATTTCTATTATTTTTTTTACAACATTTAGAAATGCCCCCGAAAAAATTCTAGTTGCCTGCCACTAGTCATAAAATTATTTAGTAGTTGGTATAAAAGGTGCACTTGAAAATTTATGAAAAATTATAAAGAATTTATGCGGTTAGTGCAGTCAACCAGAAATTTCCACTTGGCCTGTTTTTGGACACTTGGTCAAAGGTAAAAGTGGTGGGGTCATCTAAAATTACCTTTAATAACTGGCATAATAACTTTAATCTGGCAGCTATGATATACTCTGCAGCTCACGCTGTGTCTTCTTGTTAAGTTACACTGTCAAAAATATATGTATATGAGTTAAATATTTTCGCGTTGTGTTTTTTTAAAACGTCTTGGATCAGCTACCCTCTCTTTATTCAGTTGACTACTATACAAAAGTTCTTAATCATCTGTGGTGGCAAGATTGATTTCCAGGAATCGATGGCTTTGGTTGCGCGTGCCTTAATTCAATTGAGCTTTTGCTTAAATTTGGCTTTTCTACTGGCCAGCGTTGTACATCCGTTGTACTTATGTTGTTGACTGACATTTAGGAAAATTAACATTTGCCATGTTAACATGTACATACATATGTACTTATATATTGCTTTTACTAAATTATCCTTTATCGAATGGGAGAAAATAAAAATATTTTATTACATAGCAACCTGTGTGTATTTATTTCCAACATCATTACAGCTATTAATTAATTACAAGCCATTGGCTTTTGTAATAACTAAACTAACTACATGAAGGTTTTTATCATTTGCGCTGCCCACTGAGCGATTCTATTGAAAAGTATTTTATCAAGATTGAAAAGTTTCGTCATCGTGTATAAGGTGGTACGAAATAAATCTCTTATTAGGAAGATTTATAATTCTTGCAAGTCGTTATATTTGACACTTGTGAACTAGACAGCTGCAGTACATATAGGTACAAACAGACAATGGAGCGCGAAGAGGCCAAAATAAAGAATTCCATCACTCAAGGTCATTGTTTTTCCTCAGTAAAAAAGTTATGCAAAAACAAAATTGACAATTAATTCTGCACCACCCAGTACCTATAGCTTAATTGTGTTACGTGTGTCCTGTTGCTTGTTTGCAAGCGCCCCTTTTATGCTGCTTAATTGCAAACGTCAATATGTAAGTTTATGCTATGCATTTCTCTACAAGCAAGCGGATATTGAATTGTAGTCACATGCCTTTAGTTTTTGCGTTCTTGTCTAACTTCCCGTTAAACAGTTGAAAAAAAGTTCTTAAACCTTTGAAAAAATGTTAGTCCTCAATTTGATATTTTGCTTTATTTACCATTTGAATGTTTATTATCAATTTTAGAATTCGCTGAGACAGATCTGAAAAAATATGTATGAGAGAAACTATGTGTTTGCATTGATTATGCAAATTTAGTAGATTACATTTTGTTCTGGAAAATTGTGCAATTACTGCACACAGATAGTATGTGAACCAAAATATTTATTGATTGTTTTTAAGAGCTTGAGAATTGAAAATGATAATAAATCTAAATAAGGCCAACCAGCAAAAACGCGACGCAAACAATGCTCCTTTGGCTTCAATTCTTCCACGAGGTGTATTTTATTAGCACGGAAGCCAATATACCTACCTACATTAAATTTTCCACGTAGGCGAAGGACAAAGGCTAATGGATCATTGGGAGAAATGGACATTTCGGCGTCTTCTTCTATACTTCGCTCTATGAACTTCGCTATCAGATTTATTTTTTTTAAAGTAAATTTTCAGAATTTGTAAGTGTTAAACGATTAATGATGACTTGACATATCTTACTGAAGAGAAATGTAAACACAGCTGCCCGATAGTTCTAATGCAGCTGAAAAAACACCCGTTATTTGGTCCCATGCTCCCACTACTAACAACACACACTCCTCATTTGCTACTAACCTCTTCACTTTTATTTTGACATCTCTTCTTCACGTTTACTAATTTTTGTATTTTTTATTTTGCATATTTAGTCTGTGAAAGAATAATTTCTTACTGTACTTACTTACTGTAAAAGAGTTGTGTGGTATAGGGATCGGAAAATTTGGCGCTATAACGTCGCATAACACAGAGCATAACAAATGCTTTTGAAATTACAAATTTAATATAACTGATTAATGAAAATTTAATATCAAACACCAAGAATATGGTTCATCTAGTTCTCTTGGACGCAGGATTTTAGTTCATCCTTTGTGATACCATTGCAAGGCAAAATAGGTGAAGCAAACCGATAGCACTAAGGGAGAAAGATGAAAGTGTAAAAGGAAGGAGGAGGGCGTTGAGTATTTGTGGATTACGAAACAGTGGCGGATGAAATTAATCTGATTTTTGATATCAAAGCCTGCTATATCAGCAGGCGTAGGAAAAAAGTCAGAACCAGGATGTTTAAATCTTAGTCCCGCGGGAGCAGGCAGCTAAAGAGAAGGTACTGATATGATTCCACCTCACCCTCCATACAGCTGTCGCAAAAAGGTCTGGAAGTAATTCCAAGTCTCACGGCATGCATACCTCGCGGATTACACCCACGAAATTTGAGAGCTGAGGTTTTGTCATTCTCAGAATATGCCTCGAACGCCTCCGATCTCCACGTAGCCAGAAGAATTTCGAGATCTTAAAAGTGTGTGTACTTACCCAGCGCTCGCCGAGTTGATGCGAAACCCATCGTTCTAGGAGTAGAGCGCGCGTTGTCAAGGGGATCCCAATCCTCTACTTTCGCAGGAAGCTACCTCACAAGCCCCTTGTTTGGCCAGCTCGTCCGCTTCACAGTTTTCCGCAATGTCGGTATGACCAGTTAGCCAAACTAGACTCATGTCAAAGAATTCGGATGCAATCGAACGTGAAATCAGAAATTCCCTGACCAGCTTCGAATGCACCGTTATTGAGTCCAGGGCCTTAATTGCCGCTAGCTATCGGAGTAAATATTTATTTTCTTATCAGCTGCTTCTTTGATTTTTGCTACCTCTGCTTGGAACACACTGTATTGATCCGGTAACCTGAATTTGAGTCTGATAGGGAAATTTTCGCTTAATGCTCCTCCGCCAACTGTTCCATCCAACTTCGAGCCATCCATGAACAGATTCACCAATCCCTGTACCCAAGCATTGTACACAGTCCACTCCTGTTTTGATGGAATGTGAGTGGAGAAAGTTTCGCTTGGACACTGATTCATTGTCAGGGTGATGAGCTCAAAGTTTCTAAGGATATTTGAGTGCCGGTAAGTGAGGTTCAGTCTGATGCCCGAACCTCTCAGCCTGATTGCGGTACGCGCAGGGGCAGTTTCACTCGCGATGTCTACAGGTACCACATTTAACATTGCATTAAGTGCTAGAGTAGGAGTGGTTCGAAACGCAATTTTTTATTTTTTTCGTATCAATGCCAACGTTTGAGCCAAATACGGTTTGAGAGATGACGTTGAAAATATGACCACCATTTGCAATTGGAGAACTAATGACTTTTAATTTGAAAATCCTATCGACAGTAAGTTTAGATGCATTTTAGGATTAACGTTTGAGAAAATTATTCGTTACCAAATGCTTCTGAACTTCAGATCGAAAAAAATGTTTATTGGGTTGCTACAATACTTGTCGAAGCATCTTTTTCCGTATGTGTGCACAAAGAGGTGCATGTATAAGTATGCATTTCACTACGTTGCAAATTTATTGGCTTCCGTTCGATTTTAATTTCGAATGCAAGGCCAATGCCTGCTGTGTGTCACTGTGTGTATGCAGATGCCAAAGAAAGCGTACATACAAGTTTTTATACATACATTAAATAAAATTCCAGCTCTACTTTTCTTATCAGGTATTAGTTTTGCAATTTATAATCCAAATAGGTGCAGTGAATTTTTATGGTTTGCATACGAATACTTCTCCTACAAATAAGTAAAGTTAAATTTGTTTGAAAGTCGGTCGGACAAGCAGAGAATTTCTATTCGTCCATTATCCACTATCTAGTATCCATTATTCCATTAATATAAGCTCATTGACTTTGGCTGTAGCTCCTTCATCTCAATATGGGACAAATAAAAAATTTGCTTACTGCAAATAGTTCATTACTATTTTCTTACTCACAGAAGTATGCTGGCACCAAATTCGCAGGGGAAAAGAAAAAGGCAATTTACTGCTTTATCAAACCGCACTCTAGTTGTAATGTTAGAATTGATAACTGAGATGTCAAAGAAATCAAGGCAAAGTAGCAACTCTAACTAAGAGCAGTGGTATACTCGGTTTACCCCCTTGCAGCGACAAAGCGGAAAATATCAGGTGATGATATAAACTCGCCGACATTTCATTTTAATACCAACTAAAGTGATGGGGGCGTTGATTGCAAGAGTTGTACGGCAAAGAAAAGAAAAGGCTCAGAGGGAGAAATATTTTTGGTGTGAAAGCCTATAAGAGTGCTTATGATCGAATTCCTGCTAAAAGGAACAAACAATGGTAGGTTAGTGTGAACTAATTCCCGAAACTTCTACTTGTAGAACTGGAGACTAAAAGTTACATACATAGCATAAAGTTGAAAGAGCCAACGTCCAGCAGCAAATTTTCTTGCACTATAAATGTCATAGCGATGAGGTGCGCAAGAAGGCAACAAGCATTTTTCTGAACTATTTTGAATTCGTATTCTTGTTGAGAGAAATGAGCAGTTTAGTGCGGAAGGCACTTGAGCTAACTAAACCTATATCGAGTGAATCTCCTGCGATCTCACCCTATCGAAAAGGCTCGTTTTAGGGTCTAATCGTTAGATCATATTGACGACGTTAGCTGATAGGCTAATAGGTCTAGGCGGCGAAATTTTAGTTTCTACAATAAAATTTTATATTATTTTGCCTTCTAAATAATCATTTGATGCTTTAAGCCAATTGGAGGCCGTCGGAGTCGAGGGAATTTGTGCACCGTACTTAGTCCTGGCTTCGATGACCACTGTGGAGCTGAGAACTCAAAAAATTCTGAACGTTTTGACATGCGACCACAAAAGTTATACGTGGAGAAAATTAATTACATCTAAGCAAACATGGTGCACAGAATGTTTTCGGCCTATTAATTGCATATCTTTTATACTGAAATGCCTGGAGCGCGCCTCTAAAAAGTATCTGAAACGCTGAAAACTTATCTAGAGCAAGTTTTCTGTTTTCCAGTAATTAAAAATAAAGGGTTTTTGCCAGCAAATGTGCAACTGCATAAGAACAGGTTACCTACCAGCCATTTTCTGATCGAAATTAAATCAGATTATCCGTATCTACATATCTACGTACAAGGTGAAGCAAAATTAATCATCCAATTTGGTTTGTGAATAACTTTTTTATTAAATTACAAAACAAAAAAAAAAAAAATATTTAAGTTATAAATATCTTTATTTTCACCATTATTTACCCCATGTTGTGTGTTTGTATAAATTATAAAATATTTGTTTTTTAAGAATAAGAATTTACAAAAATTTTATATTACAGGTGGCGCAAAATTAATCAATTATGCAAAGATTTAAAATATTTGCAAATATCGTCCTACGGCAATCCGCCGTAGCCGAATGGTTTGGTGCGTGATTACCATTCGGAATTCACAGAGAGGTCGTTGGTTCGAATCTCGGTGAAAGCAAAATTAATAAAAAAAAAAAAAAAAAAAAAAAAAACATTTTTCTAATAGCGGTCGCCCCTCGGCAGGCAATGGCAAACCTCCGAGTGTATTTCTGCCATGAAAAAGCTCCTCATAAAAAATATCTGCCGTTCGGAGTCGGCTTGAAACTGTAGGTCCCTCCATTTGTGGAACAACATCAAGACGCACACCACAAATAGGAGGAGGAGCTCGGCCAAACACCTAACAGAAGTGTACGCGCCAATTATTTATTTATTTATTAATCATATTTGACACTTGTGAGCTAAACAGCTGCAGCATACAAACAGACAAGCAATGGAGCACGTAAGGGTCAAAATAAAGATTTCCGTCATTCAAAATAATTTTTTTTTTAGTAAAAAGTTGAATGGTTAATTTTGCGCCACCCTATTAATTTTGCGCCACCCTTTATAACACTTAGTAAAGGTAGCTTTAGCAACCGTTGTGATCTCCAAATTGGTACATTTGCAACAGAACTCCATTAACCAACTCTAATTGGATGAAGGTGAACTTCACACTTAATTCCACTTTGCTATTAATTGCTCTGGTTGCTCTTACAGCAGTTGACTCACATTTGCATTGCAACTACAAGGGATGCTTTAGAGCGGTATGTGTGTGATGCTCGCTAGTTACAAGACATCAGAGAGCATATTCGTTTAGTAGGTGGCTATCAGTTATTTCTGCTTAAAGCTCAAAGTAGAGGTGCCATAATCTTAACCACATAAATATGATGATCGAACCAACATATGGGCAACACGGTAATCGATTAGAGGTGACATAACATAATGCCGTAGTCATAACCGTAACTGTACAGACCAATTGAAATTTGGATTTTCGCTGTAACATAAACAGCTGATTGTTGATTTGCTGCATTGTGGTATATAATCACATTATATTAATGAATAAATTATTTATTTCCTCGTCACTGCGCGTGTTGTTCAATTTTGTTTAGAGTTATCGTCGTGTTCATTCACCGCTAGGCCACTTTTCTACTCGCTAGAGAATTCCGCTTCACACCAAGAGAAAAAGTTGTATGTGAAAGTACTTATAACAAGAAGATTAAATGACTTTGTTTATAGCCGCTTAGCTTATAAGCGAGAATTATAAGTACTGATATTTTTTTTATTATATCATATTTTGCGTACATTTGCATCCCGCTAGCTTTGGAAAACAATGCTATTACATAACAGTTTGTCAAAACGAAAATAATGCACTGCTGCTAATGTACAGTCGACTCCCGTTAATTCAAAATTCGAGGGACTCTTAAAATATTACGAATTATCGAGTGTTCGAAATTTTTTAGAGAAAACAAACTTCGAATTATCAAGTGTTTTTATTTAACTGCTAATGTTTTACATATTCATAGTGTGAATTAATTAATCTTTGAAAAGAACTCATTTCTACGAGTTTGCTTTGAAGCACATTGCTACTGCTCAGATTTTCAATAATTTGTTTAAGGAGAAAAAGTGCGTGATATGCTGTTTCTCAGTTGCGTTTTGTAGACAAATGCTTTGTAAGTTATCGAATGAGCCTCTTGTTACCTTAACTGACACTTCTGCCAAAGGTTCAGATGTCTCGCCTTCATCTTCATCGTTGCTCTTTTCATTCGTATCTGTCGCAGATAAAATTTCGCCATCGGTTAGTGATCCTGAGACAGCAACATCTTCATCCACTTGAACATAGTCAGAAAAACTCACGCCGCTGATGTCAAATACTGGTGCCATTGATCGTCCTCTACACTGTCTTCAGGACGAGGCAATTCACTTTTAGTTGTTCTTTTCCGTTTGAGCAACAGTTTGAGCAGCAGTAACTTTCTCCTTGTTCTTTATTATGGTTGAGAGAGTACTGAGAGGAATCTTAAATTCTTTTGCCACATCGCTTTTCTTCTCACCTCTTTCTACTTCTTCAATTCATTTCTTCTTTTCAGCAATTGCCAAACATTTATAGTTTTTAGGTCTCATATTTAATACAAATTTCTATTCTGTATACCAACGAAGCGATTCGTGCGAAAGCGTGCGTCAAAATGTGCTTATGTTTTATGCGTAAGGTTGCAAACACAGTGCACGCTGAGACGAAGATGAAGACGAAGCTGAAGACGAAAAACAGTGCAGAACAAATCGTATGAATTCGCTCGCTCGTACGCATAGTGCGCGCTGTGACGAAGACGAAGATGAAGACGAAACGCAAGCAATCAGCTTCAAACGCTGCTGTACTGAATTTGAAGACGAATCGCTTGCTAGTTACCGTGGTTTTTGTTTGTTTGTTCTGCCTATGCTTTGGCACGTTAATTAAGTTAAGACAGTCGATTAACAAGTAATTAAATGAGAAGTAATAATCAATAAAAGGCATATAACTAAATATATTTTAAATTATTTTTTACCTTAACGTCACAATTAGCCTTTCAGCACATATAATTGGCGTTTTATTAAAATTAGTCCAATTTTTAATAATAAGTGGCTCAATTTTAATTAGAATATAATCAAATGTGCTAATTGTCATTCTGGTATATTCCACAAATTTCTTTTCATCGTGGCGCAGCTTATCATACAAATGATGAAATTCACCAAATGCTTCTCTTCCCAAATTTATAGGGTGTACTTTTTTATTTACTTTTATACGTTTTAATTTAAAATATAAGCTTTGCTCAATCAGCAGGTCATCATCTGATGAGGAGTCCATTGCGACTAACATAACAAAAGCGCAACCAATTCGTCTTGCACTGTGCAACCTATTCGCTTACTCGCAACGCAAGCAATTTCTCTTCAGCTTCGTCTTCATCTTCGTCTTCGTCTCAGCGTGCACTATGTTTGCAGCCTAACACGTAACTACGCGAAGTAAAGGTATTTTAAGTGAAGTCCCAAAATTCACAGTTCATACTAACACACCAAGAAACTTTGCAAATTTGCATTGCTGAGTTCTTGACCATATGAGTTCGAATTACCACGTCGTAGCAATGATTTTTTCGTTCGAATTACCGAGTGCATAAAAATGTATGGACATAATTCGAAATGTAAAGAGATTTTGTAGTTAGGGGACTCGTGATAACTTTGAATTAATGAGAGGTTCGAAATATCGCAGGTTTGTCTTATTCACTACTCGCAACTGTCATAGTTATCATTTCTTAAGTCAACCACGTTTGCACTTTCATTTCAAATCCAAATGAACGAAACAGGCAAATTATCTTAGAATCACTTTAAGATTTAAAATTTTCCTTTGTATTGTACCGGAAAAAAATAGTATAATCTAGTTACTTCTCTGCTTTGTAAAATCATTGAGAAAATTATTTTCACTTTCAATTTAACTATTAAAAAGTCGACTTAATTGTGCCAATTACCAGAGCAACGTTACCGTAAACTTTTGCTGCTATTCTCATACTGCTGGTTCAATTCCTCTCTACTTTTACTCCTTTACTTTATCAACTTACATACTTTTCTCTCTGGTCTGCTTTGTTTTCAATTCAATTTGTTAATGGCTTAGAAAATTACGCACGCATCGTGTAATTTCTTTCATTTTGAGCACAGGCCGTTGGGGGCCACCAACAACGACAAAAGTAAACGAGTAAAGAAGTTCTGGACAGAACTTTTTATAGCCTCACACACTTAAGTAATATTTAATTAGGGCTGGCTTTCAACTTTCGGAATCTAGCAAACCCGTAGGCAATAAGAGCTATATTTAGTTTGTAATATTAGAAGTGTGTGGCTCCGTCCATTTTCGAAAACGTTTCATTCATCGCATTACTTTTTTGGATCTTTCTTTTTACTTTTATTTATAACCGAGACATAACATTTCAATAACAAAAAGGCTCCAAACTTTCATAAACCGCATAAAGAGCTATATTGCGGTTATGGTGGCCAGATAACTAGATTTCTAACGACGAGCCCCTTGCTCGAAGCGAACAAAGTCTGGTTGAGATTAAAATACGGGAACGAAAGTGGAAATAGATGGGCCACACAATCCGTAAACCTGCGACTGACATCAGCCGAATCTCACTAGACTAGAAAGGAACATGGAGACGAAGCCTGTAAGATGAATTCACGACGACTCGCTTACTTGGCCACAGATAAAGTCTAAAGCTGAAAATTGACCCCAATAGAATTTAATTGTATCGGCACTTTGCGCCTTCAGGCAGCGCGATAGCAAATAATAATAATAGGAGATGGGCGTGATTATCGAATACTTTCGATTTTTATGAGCATAAACTTACCATTTTTTAAGATAAGTGTTCTTGCTGAGTTTCGCAAAACTATATTTGGACCGTGTTCAGGGAAACTCTTATTCGTGTTGTTCGCTCAGGCCAACTCCGTTGCTTGCAGTTGTTTTAGTGTTTTGCCTACAACAAACAACAACATTGAGAAGAATGAAAACTCAAAGTCAGTTGTCCGAGCACAAGCAACTTAGAGTTCCGTTTCTTTCCTCATCATTTCCTCTCTACAGAGATGAAGTGCGAGTTGCTTCTACATAAGTTGCCCTGTGTGAACACGGCCCTTGAGGCTGCACAAAAACTATCTGCATTTTTTACGTGCCAATGGTAAACTACTGCCCCTTCATCTGATTTGCGAGCTATAATTCTTATTGTCTGTTTGCATTTGTTTGATTTAAAAAAAAAATTTAAATTTTACTAAAATGTGCGCGGATATATATTATTAAGTTTGGTTCAGGCTGAATCTGGTACTTCTTTACTTGTTTCTTCTTAAGCTAGTAAGTTTAGTAACTGAGCTTTATATACTTTGCCCAGCCAAGGGGTACTGCAGTTTGACTTTATAGAAGAAGTATGGAGTGAATGAAACCAGAAAATAATGGAGTACACTACTTATTTTACAGTTATTTATTTATTTAAAATGCGCATTCTATTATATTTAAATGCTAAATTTTCAAATAAAAAAATAGTGTAATTTACTTAGTCTATCTTATACCTCTATATTTTAGGGATGGTATAGGATAGAAAAGCAAAGGGATATATTAGTAAAGTAGTAGTAAACGATAGGAACAGGATAGAACAGACAAGTATAGTAAGAAAAGCATATGTAGGTTAGTAGCATTATTATTGTAAGGGGCAGTGCACTGAGATCTATGGTGTCTCGATCAAATATTTATATTATATTAATTTTAGTCCTTTTTCCAGGAGGAAATTTAGTATGAACCCCAAGTCGCTGGAATATATCTTGCCATCCATTATTAGGTGGCTACCCCGGATTCTTTTGCATTTGTGCATTTGTTGCTGTTTGGTTGAAAATTCTGCAGTCTCATAAAATTTCGTAATTTATTTGATCCGTGATATTTCTTATTTATTTAAGCTTATACCGTTTTTTGTAATAAGAACCCATGAGTGGTTAAACCCTGGTATACGAGTATTATTCCATTATATTTTTTCCCTTTTTTATGCTGGAAGAGATAGGTTCTGAACCTATATGGGAAGTTGCCATTAGCTTGAGAAGGGCTCAAAAGAGAGATCCGAAGCAAAATTGTGAGAGTAACTTAGGTTGCTACTTATATGCCATAGGGTATTTGACAAAGAGAGAAACGAATGAAATGGCTACGAAGTAACATTGGCAGGGACAGTGTTGATTTTTTCGAACATGACCAACACAATCTCAGTTTTAGTTGGACTTTGTTGTAAAAAAACCGCTGCCACATCAAAAATCAGCTGATACCTTCAAAATAGCTGAATGCGGCCATCAACGCTGTTATGGTTATGATGTAGAGAATACATCGTACTGATATTCCGCTGTCAAAGAATTTGACAGAGTCGCTGTGTGTGTGATGTCACACTGGTGTAATTGGGGATAATAAATATAGTATTTGATTATGTTATTTGTGTGTTTTCTTCTGCTTGCACTATTTTCCTTTTTACATTTCTGTATCAGTCTTACGTCACACAAAAATTACTCCTCTCTAATGGGTGCGTTGATTTTCTTACAAAATAAGCTCAACAATTACTTTTATTGTATTGAAAGTCTTAGAGTTATAGATATTCAAACAACCAAAATCACTTTTTGAATTTGTTGTTTTTTATCTGGAATTAATTTTTGTACATTTACTAAATTACAAAAATAAAAATCAGCAATTTTTTTCATTTCGTTTAAAAAAATGGATTAAAAACCTGATCTTTTCGATTTACTGAAAAGAATCAATCTGAAACACACACCACAAGAAATATCGATATAAAATTAAATTCAATTTTCCTTTTTTTATACGTACCGTATGTACCTATATTTATATGCAAATGCATATCTATTGTATGAGGATAGCAATTATTTTTATTCAAAACTGAATCGGAATTTTATTATTCACAATCGATTTGCCTTAGCTACGATATAAGAAAAAAAATGATTAGTGCCTCTGAAGTTTTTGGTGCGCCATAAAATTTAAATTGTATGTGGAAGATATACAAACCAATTGTGTTACCCTGTACAAAAAAAAATATTTGGCTCTAAGTTTAGCAGAGCAAAAAACGATTAAATCGGTTTTTCGAAACCTCGATGTTTTTTGCACAACACAATAGCAAGTTTCATCCAATGATAACAATTGTTGCACTACGCTTTGAGCAATGGATAGCTTCTGCATTAACCCAGTTCAATTTGACACGCACTGAATGGAAATATGTAGGATAGGATAGCTCCTACGCTCAAAAACATGATGGTAGTTTTCCAGTGATATCGATTTTCCTGCATTTGTCCTAAATTCTTATTTCTTAGAATGCTAGATACTTGCATGTTTCTTTCTCGAGCTAACTGTCCTTTTTTTATTAGGGTTTTCATATTTGCGGCATATTTTTGCCTTTTTAAATCTAAATATATAATATTAATAACTTAAATAATGTCTGCAAGATCCATCGTCTATTCCAGACCAAATTGCAGGAGAAAATATTTTGTAACCATTTGCACACGATTTTGTGTGCTGAGACTTGCTATTTGCAAGACTACTTAGTATTGTATTTTCATGGAGCAGACAATGCATTAGGAGAGTTTTTTGTGACCTCTTTTCACAGAGATCTCTTTACATAGATGTGTAAAATCTCATTGCGTCCTTGTTCTGAAAAGTCAGGTGTAGTATATTTGGTTATCAGATATACTTAATTTTTGGTCTGGACTCCCAGTTTTATCAAAGCACAAAAGGTAGTAGTTTTTTTGTTATCAAAACAAACTTCAACCAAAAGTTGGTTTGAATAACTGAAGCAAGAGATTTAGCTTTTCAATCTGCGTGATATGTAACAACTGAACTATATAGAAAATCATGAAAGTCATCTTTGTGGGATAATTTATATACACATAAAAGTTATGAATATATTAAACAGCAGCATAATATTGTATTTTCTAAGAGGATTATTGTTATATGTATTGCCGACTTAGCTTACACAAAATGGTTTGGTGTACGGTGCCGTAAGTTCTACTGATACCAAAATATTTATACTATATTTTGTACACAGTTGAATGCACTTTCGACTCATTAGCAGACACCTGGAAGAGAAAAACAGGCGGTTAAAATCTGCTGAGCTGAAGCGAATTTTAACGAACTCAAAAAAACTAAATACCAAGTAAACAAAAACACAAAAAGTGCTGCGCGTTACATAGCTCCGGAGACCAGCACAAAAGTGCTGACGCATTTCAATTTGAAATTTGTTCAAAGACTTTCGAAAGTCTTTAGAAAGGGAGAGGGAAAAGGTGCGTATCGTATTACAACAAGGGAAGCAAGTATCATACAATTGCAAAGCGTGTACTTGCGTATACATTTCGATTGAAAAACAAAAACAAAGTGCTCAGGAAATAAAAGCCAGAAAAATTAAAAATTAAATTTTATAAGTGAATTAAATACTTATTTACAAGGATCAGTGGTTTATGTGAGTGCAAGGAATAATAAAACCGCAAAAGCATGGAGCAGAGAACAACAAGAGACAACTTAAATTTGAAAAAGGAAATGAGGACAAATTCAAAGTAAAACGTTTTCATTTAATTAAAGTTAGAAAGTTATTTGTGAAGTAAAGGTGGTGTTTAATCCATTTTTCACTTGCGAAACGCGAAACCTATGGCGGTAGTATTACTACTGCTGCCGAGCTGCATGACGGAGGCGTATGAGCAACATTCCATTTGCAAATAAATACAAATTGAGTTTAATTGAATTACTTTGCGTAGAGGAAAGTTGGAGGATGGTTCCATGTGTGGAGGATGGTTCCATGTGTAGAAGTCCACGCAAGTGGGGAAAGTTACTGATCGCCATTCACTTGGGAATGGCCAGGACGATTCTTCTGCATATGGTTCAAGCAGCTCACAACGGCCGGGATTAGCCCACGTATCCTCTGGGTAGCTTCCGAACACCCGTTCGGGAGTGAGCTAACGTGAGAAGGCGAAACATTCCAGGATAGCTGGTTGTGCGTTGGGTTTGGGACCCACCACTTAAAAATCCCCCCCCAATGAAAAATTTGAAAAAGCCTCGGATGAGACCTCCCTATGCTGATGACGACCCCTGCAAACGAAATAAGGAATATGATTTGAGGGCATGCACCTGGAATGTCCGGTCCCTTAATGGGGAAGGTGCCTCTGCCCGGCTGGTTGATGTCCTCGTGAGAGTAAAGGCTGACATCACTGCCATCCAAGAGATGCGATGGACGGGGCAAGGTAAGAAAACCATAGGACCTTGCGACGTCTACTACAGCTGCCATGTAAAGGAGCGCAAATTCGGTGTCGGATTTGTTGTGGGAGAGAGACTTCGTCGCCAAGTACTTTCGTTCACTCCGGTGGACGAGCGTCTCGCAACAATCCGCATCAAAGCCCGTTTTTTTAACATATCGCTAATTTGCGCCCACGCCCCGACGGAAGAGAAGGACGATGCGACCAAAGATTCTTTCTATGAGCGCCTGGAACGCTCCTATGAGCGCTGCCCCCGCCACGACATAAAAATCGTGCTTGGCGACTTCAACGCCAGGGTGGGCAAGGAGGGAATTTTTGGTCCCACAGTCGGAAAATTCAGCCTGCACAACGAAACATCCGGTAACGGACAGAGGCTGATCGACTTCGCCGGGGCCCGAAACATGGTAGTCTGCAGCACCAGATTCCAGCATAAGAAGATTCACCAAGCCACCTGGCTGTCTCCTGATCGAAAAACACGAAACCAGATCGATCATGTTGTGATAGATGGAAGACACGCTTCTAGTGTATTAGATGTACGTACGATCCGAGGACCCAACATCGACTCGGATCACTACCTTGTTGCGGCCAAACTGCGCACACGCCTCTGTGCAGCAAAAAACGTGCATCTACCTACGCAAAGAATGTTCGACATCGAAAAGCTGCAATCACAACAGACAGCCAGAAGATTCGCCACTCGACTCTCACTCCTGCTCTCAGAGAGTACTGCCCAACAAACCGGCATCCACGAACAATGGAGCAACATTTCTCGTTCTCTACGTACCGCCGCCGAAGAAGAAATCGGATTCCGGCGAGCCCGAAAAAACAATTGGTACGACGAGGAATGTCATGCTGCCGCAGAAAGAAAGGATGCCGCCTATAGAGCCACGCTGCGATCGGGCGCAACGCGAGCCATGTGGGATCGCTACAGAGAGCTGAAAAAGGAAGAGAGACGTATTATCCGAAAGAAGAAACGAGAGGCCGAAATACGTGAGTGCGAAGAGCTTGAGATGCTGGCCAACAGGAACAACGCCCGAAAATTCTACCAGAAAGTTCGGCGGCTTACAGAAGGTTTTAATACCGGGGCGTTTTCCTGTAAGAACAAAGACGGCGAACTGGTGACTGACGTACAGAGCAATCTTAAATTATGGAGGGAACACTTCTCGAACTTATTAAACAGTGACAGCTGCGCATGTCACCGAGAAAGTGAAGATCCCGATACCCCAATCGTTGACGACGGAATTGTCGTTCCGCTGCCCGATCATGACGAGGTGAGAATAGCGATAACGCGGCTAAAGAACAACAAAGCCGCGGGCGCCGACGGACTGCCGGGTGAGCTATTCAAACATGGCGGCGAGGAGCTGGTAAGGTGCATGCATCAGCTTCTATGCAAAATATGGTCGGATGAAAGCATGCCTGCCGATTGGAATTTAAGTGTACTCTGCCCAATCCATAAGAAGGGCGATTCTGCAATTTGTGCCAATTACCGCGGGATTAGTCTTCTAAATATCGCCTATAAGGTTCTAGCGAGCGTATTGTGTGAAAGGCTGAAGCCCACCGTCAACCAACTGATTGGGCCTTATCAGTGTGGCTTCAGACCTGGAAGGTCTACCATCGACCAAATTTTCTCAATACGCCAAATCTTGGAAAAGACCCATGAAAGGAGAATCGACACACACCATCTTTTCGTCGACTTCAAAGCTGCATTCGACAGTACGGAAAGGAGTTACCTGTATGCCGCGATGTCTGAATTTGGTATCCCCGCAAAACTAATACGGCTATGTAAGATGACGTTGCTCAACACCAGCAGCGCCGTCAGAATTGGGAAGGACCTCTCCGAGCCGTTTGATACCAAACGAGGTTTCAGACAGGGTGACTCGCTGTCGTGTGACTTCTTTAACCTGATGTTGGAGAGCATCGTACGAGCCGCAGAACTTAATCGCTCAGGCACAATTTTTTATAAGAGCGTACAATTGTTGGCGTATGCCGATGATATTGACATCATCGGCCTTAACAACCGCGCTGTTAGTTCTGCCTTCTCCAAACTGGACAAAGAGGCAAAGCGAATGGGTCTGGTGGTGAACGAGGACAAAACGAAGTACCTCCTGTCTTCAAACAAACAGTCGGCGCACTCGCGTATCGGCACCCACGTCACTGTAGACAGTTATAATTTCGAGGTTGTAAAAGACTTCGTCTATTTAGGAACCAGCATTAACACCGATAACAATGTCAGCCTTGAAATCCAACGTAGAATCTCTCTTGCCAACAAGTGCTACTTTGGACTAAGTAGGCAACTGAGCAGTAAAGTCCTCTCTCGACGAACAAAACTAACACTCTACAAGACTCTCATCATGCCCGTCCTAACGTATGGCGCAGAAGCGTGGACGATGACAACATCCGATGAAGCGACGCTTGGAGTGTTCGAGAGAAAGATTCTGCGTAAGATTTTTGGACCTTTGCACGTTGGCAATGGCGAATATCGCAGACGATGGAACGATGAGCTGTATGAGCTTTACGACGACATAGACATAGCGCAGCGAATAAAGATCCAGCGGCTACGTTGGCTGGGTCATGTCGTCCGAATGGATACAAACGCTCCGGCTTTGAAAGTATTCGATGCGGTACCAGCTGGTGGTAGCAGAGGAAGGGGGCGGCCTCCTCTGCGTTGGAAAGATCAGGTGGAGAAGGACTTGGCTTCACTTGGTGTGTCCAACTGGCGCCGGTTAGCACGAGAAAGAAACGACTGGCGCGCTTTGCTAAACTCGGCCAAAATCGCGTAAGCGGTTATAGCGCCAATTAAGAAGAAGAAGAAGAGGAAAGTGTAATACTTGTGTAGGTTTGTTTAAAGTCTACAATAGGGGAATTTTTAGGTTTCATGAAAGATACAAAAAAAAAAACTCTCAGTTGTTTAACGGAAAAAATGCTTGGAAAAAAATTTTGCGATGCTATATTAAAATTTACTTACTTGCACAAAGATGCAACGTCAAACGTTGGGCGAAGTTCACACTGAGGTTTACTTGTGTTTAGTCGAACTTCCTCTCCAATTTCTGTATTTTTATTTAATAGTTTTTTATTTAATTCGAGCTGCAGTTGGTTTTTATGAAACATTTTTCCATGCCAAAATTGCCATTGACTGCGGAGGGGGGAATTTTATATCAGTTTCATTTACTATAAAGATGCCGTGAGTTTGTCGTATCAGGGAGTAAAGAAATAAGAAATCCGGTCAACAGGCTGGAAAAGAAACAAAAAAATTTGAATATGAGTGTAACAGTTGTCCGTTAAGTAAACTAAATATTATAAAAGCGAAGATTGGTTCAGGTGCGATATAAAAATAAAATATTACAATTTGCGTATCGAGACACCACTTAGTTCGATATGAATCACTATCTAATTTTTCATGTAAAATTTTGAAATAATTTGTCAAAGAGCAAAAAAAAAAATATATTACATAAAAAAATTGAGTGGCGTTTTAGATGCAAGAACTATAAAATAACTGCTTCGAAATTAAACAAATATTTCATTTTATTGTCAACTCTGACTCTTCTGCTCCACAGAAATAAGTTTGCTGCGTTTAGGAATTTTGAATACACTGCGGTAGAGTAAAAATTGCGTCAACCTTACAGTTTGAGCTTCGAATGCGAAATCAAGTTCTTAAATTATCGAGATAGAATCGCCAGCGAACAAAGTTACCTCGAAATAAAACAGCAACAGGAATGTTTGAATGCTATTTCGAATGAAATTCTAGAAATAAAAATTTTGCATTTTCATGTCACATATTTGCTTACCTTGGTTAAGTTTTTAATTATTTATCTTTATAATAAAGTAAGGGAACCTTAAGCCGCATATATATACTAAATATGGGAGTTTTTTCAAGAGCTTGAGAATTTAAAATGATAATAAAAAGCAGAAATATTGCTGAAATGATTTTTTTATTATTATTTGGAATATAATTTAAAGCATTTATTTTGTAAATCTATACTAGAAAGGTGAATGTCTGTACGTTGTCCGCGCATCATTACGGAACGACAACACCAAATGATTTATTTTTTATGATGGAACTCCCTTCCCACAGCCCCCAGGCCGCGCCACCACTCTCATTCGTCACTAATAATCGAATATTTGCTTAAATTTAATCTAAAAAATCTTAGTTTTTCCTATTTCCCACTATTTATAACACACTCTAGACTTCACAATCCGCATAAGCTGTTCAACTATGACCCAAATGCAAAGTTCAAAAACGGTTTGAGATAGAAAATTAATAAAAATAATTTTGCTTGATATTTTTCTGATTGGTTGTTTTGATTTTACTCAACGAGGCATAGCAACGGATGCCGGGTATTGTAATATTATGGTTATTAATAAAAAATTATTTTCTATGAAATTATTGTTTGTAATTCTTTTATATACATATCCTAAATCTCTCAAAACTACTCCTACGCGAGCGGGGCCGCGACTTAAAGCTAGTATAATATACGGCCTATGTCCGCCGTGGCTACGAGTTACATGGTCCATTTGATCAGTCCCATTTCCAATAAATCTGACCGTTTGACGTCAATGGTTGATTGAATATTGCAATAAATCGATTTTTAAGCGCGCTGTTTCAAAGTAAATTTCCACGATTTGAAAATCTTGAGTTGGCGTTAATCGATTTGTGATGAGTTGCCAAAACTTGCCGAATAGAAATGTCACAGTTTGCCATTCTCAGCTGTTAATCCATAACTATCGATATCGATAGTTCTCATGCAGATAAAAAACACCCCACATAAATTAAGATAGTGCCGGAAATATTCTTGTAGACAATTCTAGGAAAGTGTGGAACAAATGAATTTGGGAGATCACCAGAGAGTTCAAATAGCTTAGCAAAAGTAGCTTTGTAAAGAAGAGAAAAAATTTCAGACACAGGCACATTTTTGGTTAGATAAATATAAACAAAGCAGCTCTGTTGTTGTAGCAGCATAAACATTCCTCGCTAACGTAGAACCGACTGTCGTGGAAACGACACAAAGCAGCTCTGTTTATTCTCAGTGCAAATTCTAATAGGAATTGTTATTGATATTTTTAGGGAGGTTCCTTTTTATTTTATTTTCTGTATACTTTCTTCTTATAGTTTCAGTAAGAAGATCCTTAAAAAAGTTTCTGCCAAATAATTCCCTTTTAACCCTCAAGCGATCTCCCGAATATTTTTTTTCTGGTGGGAAATTTGTGGGCTAAAATACTGTAGAAAAATGTTTCCACATGTAAATGCTTGATATAAAAATATATTCTAATCGTTTTTCGGACACAGAGGTATGTAGTTTGAAAGATAATAAACCAAACCTTGATTATGTAAGTCCCTTCATTTGTGGAACAACATCAAGACGCACGCCATAAATTGGAGGAAGAGCTCGGCCCAACTCCCAAAAACGGGTGTACGCGCCAATTATATATGTACATATATATATATCCAAAGATTTATAATTTTTGCAAATGGAGTCGTACGTCAATCAATATAGAACAGAACTGGAGCGCATAAAGGTCACACGGTAAAGATTTCTATCACTTAAAATCATTGTTTTTTTATTTAGTAAAAAAGTTATTCAACAACAAATTAACTTTGCGCCACCTTGTATAACCGGATAAAACTTATTTTAGGTCTGGGTACAAAAAAACGGAAAAAACACTTTATTTCTCATTATTTATCAGTTTTTTGACTGTAGGTGTGGTGGTTAACTGATTTTGTATCGTTTGTAATACCAGACGCACGCACGGATATTTAGTGTTAACATATAAAATGTGGGTACGGCTTTTGTCCTATCTCAATAATATTTCTGTTAATCGGATCTATATAAGGTGGGGAGCAATATGTGTACCAATTTGGGTGAGTTTATTTTTAACTTGTTATCGAGAAAAAAAAAACTTAGGTTTATGGGCTAACTATTTGTACCAAAAATTAGTAATTTTGCATCATTTAAAGTAGAAATATCACCTTTTCGTTTTTTTTTTTAGCTACCGTCAATTGTGTTAACTGAACGATAAAATGTGTTAAATTTCTCCATCTAATCTTTAACATGCAGAAGAATTTCAGAATTTTACCCAATTCCCTGCTCTCCTATCCAATGCTATCCTATTTTATTATGTAATCATGGCTTCAATCGTTAAACATTTTATTCCTATGCATTATTCACAGCTATATTCACCACTTTACCAAAAATGTCACAAGTAAATACGATTGTTATGCGGGGCTTATATTATTTAGTTTTGTATGTTGGTGGAGATTATTGTAAATTGAAAATGTTTTCAATCACTGAGGAGAGCGGAGTGGATGGGTGGATAGGCAAGTGAAATCTACATAATCGATGTCGAAATGTTTTGAACCTATTTGTTGGCATGCTATGAAGCTGTGTTAAAATAAAAGTATGTGAAGTGCGAGTGCCACTCGTATGTACATTCTGGCAAACAAGTACCGAGTATTGATAATTTAAAAATCACGTTTAAATGGATGGCCAAAATTAAAAAAAGCCAAGGGTATAATATTATTTAGGAATTGTAAGAGCAAATTCCTCGATATTAGTGGAACAAATTAAGAATTTTGGACTACGATAACGGCCCAGAAATTTCTGGCCAAGAATACGATAAATATTATGAATCAGCCATTGCATGCGCCTGAAATGGCTCCGGCTGACTTTTTTCTTTCCAAATTACTACTTCGGGGCACCCTGTTTTAAACGACGGAATACGTAAAACGGTGTTTGTGGCGAAAACTAAAGTTGTTTGCCGAAATTGCGTTTGAAAAATATTGTTACTGATCATTATTTCGGAAGGTACCTGCTGTGAAGGCGAATAAAAATATTATATATTTTATTGGCAAGTTTTCGGTACTGTTTTAACAGAATGTGTATTGCTTAGGTGAATTTGAGTGTGCACGTGCTCCTTACTACCACATAGCATGTAAAGATGAGTTTCACATGTGAGATTTACAACAGCCTAGTTGTTTGTTTTTCTAGTTTCCTTTCTCTTTTGCTTCGCAAGTTACTCATGGCACGAGGTAGGTTTAAATGATGTTGAAAAATTATACCCATGTGAAATTATCGCATCGAATTGCGATAACTAATTTACTGATTTACACAATCAGACTTACGATTAGTTGAATTAGCTGTAAAGTTTGAGTACCTTTGGGTAGCTGATATTGAGTGTGGGCGAATAGTAATAGAAATATCGATTAAAGACAAATTAATTCAATGTATTTATTTAGGGTTAATTTATTTGTGGAGAGTTTTTAAGCTGAGTTCATCTGTGCACAATTCAGCGTCCAAGCTTACAAGGTGAAGTCCAAAATAAACAAGACTGGGCTGAAATGGAAACGACAGAAGCTTTGTTCTGATAACTTCGAGTTTATTTATTCAAAATAGTCTCCTCTGGCCTCGATACTCTGTTTTACTTTCATGGCCAAATGCAATTTCCGAATAGATAGAAGTTACAGGGAGCCATATCAGATGAAAATCAGTACCAAGAGTGGATCGATGAGATCGATGAGGTGAATTATCATGCAATAAGCGCTAGCTTCCTCCTTCGCGGTATTCAAGGCGAATTCGACGAAAGCGATGCAACAAAAGTTTCAAAACGCCAAGATAGAAAATTGCATTGTCCATTGGCACGAACTCCTTGTGGACAATTCCCTTGGAATCGTAAAAACAAATGAACATCGACTTGATTCTTGACTTTACCAAACGCATTTTTTTGAGTGGTGTCACGTCTGGGGCCCCCCATTCGGTCCTTTGACATTTAGTTTTAGGTTCATGTTGAAAATACCCCGTTTCATGACTAGTTACAATATTGTAAAGGAAGATCTGAGCTATTTTTGGTTCTCAGTTAACTTGTGTGGAATGAAACGTGCACAGACCTTTCGCAAGCCCAAATGATCAGTTAAAATGCGATAAATCGATGTTGTGGAGATATTCAACTCCGATTCCATGAATTTAAACGATGATTTCGGTCCATTTTTGATAAATTAACGAACAATTTCGATGGAGTTTTCGGTTATTACTGAATTTGTTCATTGTCATTTATGTCCTCACAACTATCTCTGAAACGTATAAACCACTCATAAACTCTGGAATAGACGATCATCGCCATGAACTTTTTTCATCAATTTAAAATTTTCGGTAAATGTTTTAACGATTTTAAAACAAAATCTGATATTAGCTCTTTGTCCGGAACTCTTTTTTGTACCGATGACACAAACATACTGACACTTGAGAAGCAATAACTTCGCTTTCACTGAACCGAATGTCGTCAAGCTTTCACTGGAAGTCAGCTAGGAATGTGACTTCCAACGCACTAACTCATTAAAAATATGGAGCCATTAAAAACATATTTATGCCGCCAGTCTTGTTTATTTTGAACTTAACCTTGTAGTTTAGTTAGAAAGCAGAGTTAGACTTAGATGAACCCTGGGTGTTCATGGCACAATAAGTTAGGGTATGGAGTAGGCAATTAGCAGAAATCAGAGCGAAGCGACCACTACGATTGCAGAAGAATATTGCAGCAATACGCATTCATTAATTTTATGTATTTCAAAATAAAAAATATTGGGTGTCCATTTGTTATTTTTTTTTTTACGTTTCTCCACTGCTTCACAGAACTAATCTATAAATGATTGAAAGTAATCGAAAACACAGATTTACACTCCGAAAGTTATTGCCTTCTTCTTTATTTGCTTATTCGTTTACGAATGTATAGAGATCATACGATATTTTATATCTTTTTGTTCCTTAACTACAGGCATTTTTTTCGCCAAGACTTAGCAAGTGGCGAATAGATGAAGCAAATGCACATATGCCGGCAATGCGGGAAGAGAACTGTTTTAAATTATATGTGCTGGTAAGGCAGTGCGGCCTAATGAGCTATAGCATTACTCGCTAGCAGCGATACTTACTCGATAACTTTGTTTTTGCTTTCCCATGCAAAATTTTCGTCAAGCTAATCGAGCATAGAGATAGCGAGCGGGGAATTGACGAATAGAAGAGGCCTCGATTAACTCATTGTAGAACCTCTTTGTTAGAAACTAGATCGAAAAATCTACATTTTGAATGCCTCCAGTCGCTTCATGGCAACGAATTTGAGTGTCCAACATTTCATGCCATATAAGATCACAGACAGCAAATAACATTTCACAAGACGAACTTTACGATTCATATCGTCGTCGTGGCAGGTATTTCTATTCTAGTTCTTATTTCAATTCAATTTCAATTTTCATTAAGCCAGCATCCAAGGTATTTGAAATTTGAAACTTTTTCTATCTGTGCATTGTGAACCTCGGTGTACGATTAACGACTGTCCCTGCGTGACTCCTACTGACCTGCATAAATTTTGTTTATTGATGCTAATTTTAAGACCGTATTTTTCTCTGTGATGAAGAACTAAATATATTTAGCATCGTTTGTAAACCAGTCAAGTTACTTGCTAAAAGTGTAGTATCGTCAGCGCATCTAATGTTATTTGTAACCACTCCACTAACATTTACGACTTCGTGTGAACCCCTAAAAAGCTTCTTGAAAGATTTTCTCAGCATAGATGTTGAAAAGAAGAGGTGATAAGACACTTCCTTTAAGAATGGAGATTTCTTGCGAATTTTCGTTTTCAACGTTAATTTCGGCCATTTGGTTTCAATGCCGATTGATGCTAGGATGTCAAAGAGCTTGTCTTGTCACATTGTGTCGAAAGCTTTTATTATGGTATAGAAAATATCCTTTTGCTCATCTTTGCAGTTTTGGATTAGTTTTAAAATTTCTGCAGCAATTTTATCAGGACAAATTGCCCTTCGAGGAACTTACAGCTTTTTCTATTTCGTCTAATGTTATGCTGTAACCGGGGATCCCATTTGTTCGGTTAAAAGATGGTCTACTTTTTCTGGATAGATTACGCACATGCCGTTCCCATATAACTTTTTTCTAATTTTTGTCTGTTATGACCCCAATATTTTCATTAAGTATCAGAGTTGTCATCCTTTTAGGGTATTTAAGCCGACTCCGAACGGCAGATATTTTTGTGAGCAGCTTTTTCATGGCAGAAATACACTCGGAGGTTTGCCTTTGCCTGCCGAGGGGCGACCGCTATTAGAAAAACTTTTTCTTAATTTTGGTGTTTCACCGAGATTCGAACCGACGTTCTCTCTGTGAATTCCGAATGGTAATCACGCACTAACCCATTTGGCTACGGTGAGCATAATATTAGTCCAATACGGAAATACAACGATGTTTCTGCAACTAGTTAATTACAAAAGTTTGATCAAATTCGTGATCTGAAGAGAATATACACAATTATTTGAATAAAATTGAGGAATAAATGTTGCATTGCCCAATTTCAAGTAGATAAACGTATCTATAATATTTATAACTACATTATCATCATTGTTGGCTGGACAACCCTGGTTGGGTCTTCGTCTGCTGTAGCATAAGCCTCCAATTGTTTCGTGCCCGTGTCCTTCATGCTCGAAATCCCAATAAGCCTGCGTCTTCTTCAACGCCGTCTATCCACCTAAGCGGCGGGTGGATTTACCGAAGAGTATTTGTTGTGGTGGCAATATGTGACCTGTCCATCTTAATCTGTTCATCATGATTGTGGTTATCACAGATGGGTGCGCATATAGTTTTTCGAGTTCATGATTGTATCGTTTGCCCATTCGCCTTTATCGCATATCGCATCAAAATTTTTACGCAGAATTCTCCTCTCGAAAATCAATAGCTTCTGTTTATCTGCATCTTTGAGTGCCCCCGTTTCACTGCCGTATAGCAAGATGGAAATTATAATTGAGCGATTCATTGAAATCTTTATTTTTCTGTCTAGAAGGCGACTCTTTAGATGTTGATACAGCAACAAATATCAGCGGTTTGCCATAAGGATTCTCTGGCCGATTTCTGCAGAAATTTTGTTGTCCTGATTAATGATTACGTCCGTTTTAGGTTGCGAACTCTCGCTACAGATTGTTGGTCGCGCGTGTTAAACGTATTAACTTATCGGGATTACCGAATTCTGCCATCGCTAAGAAGAGCTGGTCCCTAATTATGCTGTCTCAAGTCGCTTTGAAGTCTATGAAAAGATGATATGCCACCATGTCATATTCGCGAGACTTTCTAAAATCTGTCTTAGTACGAACATTTGGTCAATCGTTGATCTTCCCCCTTTAAAACCAGCCTGTTAGCTACAATGATGCGTTTAGCATACGGTTTAAGTCTAGCGCTTAGAATATTTGAAAATATTTTGTAGATGCTGTTGGGCCGGTAATTTTCAAAGATCAACATGTCTCCTTTTTCATGTAGATGGCAAAATATTCCAATTTCCCGCATCTTTGGCATGCGTTCTTTATTCCAGATTTTGCAAACCAGCAGATATATAGTAAGGAGGTTTTTATTACTCATATTTTTAAAGAGCTCTGCTGGAATCTCGTCAAAACCACAGGATTTGGTGTGTTTTTGGGCTTCAATAGCCGTCATGAAATCCTGGAAAGTAAGTTCTTCCACTATTTCTGAAGACTATAACTACATATATCGAATTATTTTTCAGAATATTGAAATTAAATGAACGGGGACGGGCCAAATCTTATGAAATGCTTGGCCTCTGAAACGCTATTAAAGTTTACTACTTTTGAATTGTTGTAAGCCATGGTGGAACTTTTTGGTAAAGCGCGAAGATAAGCGCATATGCTTTTCAATAAACATCCAGTGAACTATTCGTTTTATAAAGTTGGGGAAATTGTGGAGGAAAGGGCAGACTGATGAAGCTTAAATATAATTTATTTCTTAGTGTACGGACTATCGCTCCGAAGCTTTAGAATAAAAGGTGTTTTTAAATACAAATGCACACTTTTCAATCCCTTATTTGTTTTATATTTTATTTGCTTGGTTTTAGTTACTAAATAATACAGTCATGCTGTTAAAGGCGAGCAGATTGTGATTTTAATATAATATTTTACTCCCATTGAGCTGTGTTCAAGATCTTCAAATTGAAAATTTATTCGTGGAAAATACCTAATTTGAATATTTTGCGAGATTTCGTCTCACGCTTCCAAACATATTTATTTGTATGTATGCATATCCCATTGGAAGTGAGAAAAATATATAGACAGTTAGTAGAGCAAACATTTAGGCGAATCAAAAAAGAAAGAAAACTGAAAAAGCAAATAACTAATTTTACATGCCGTGTGGTAGTATGGAGCACGTGCATATCTGCGTGTGGTAATAAGTGTAAAACTATACTCAAAGGCACCTATGCAATACACATTCTGTTAAAAAAGTACCGAAAATTTGCCAATAAAATACAAAATATTTTTATTCGCCGTCACAGCAGGTACCTTCCGAAAGAATGATCAGTCAAAATATTTTTCAAACGCAATTTCGGCAATCGTCTTTAGTTAAGGCTTATATTATAAACACTTTTTTGACCAAAAACTTGACAAATATCATAGAACAACCACCGTATTCATCGGATTTAGCCCCCTGTGACTTTTTCCTTTTATCAAAACTTAAATTACTACTCCGCGGACGCCGCTTTGAGTCGATAGAGGCTATTAAAGATAATTCGTTGAAAGGGCTGAAGAAGATCTCTTCAAACGTGTTTGAAAGGTACTTTGATAACTTGACTAAAGGTGACAAAACAATTTTTGATAATTAAACATTTATTTCGCGTTTCATTGAATAATTCCTGGTACTTTTTTGACGGAATGTATGCACTTTACATACTTTCATTTTCGCACAGTTCCATAGCATACCAACAAATAGGTTCAAAACATTTCGACACCGATTATGTAGATTTCACTTACCTATCCACCCATCTACTGCGCTTTCGCCAATAACTGGGAATATTTTCAATTTCCAATAATCTCCACCAACATGTTTGCTAAATCAAATATTACAAACCCCGCAAAACCATCGTATTTACTTGTTTTATCCGTAACATTTATGGTAAAATGGGGAATGTAACTGGGAATGATTATAATGTAAATTTACAGCAAATTTAGGAATGAAATGTTGAAATATTAAAGCCACCATCACTTGATCAAATAGGATAGCATTGGATAGGACAGCAGGAAATTATGTGGAATATGATAGAATACGTAGGGTAAGATCGCGTAGGAAAGGGTGAGTTTATTAAAAATGAAACACGAAATTCTTTTTCTACCTGTTGATGTCAGGTGGAGAAATTTGAAACATTTCTTCTTTTAGTTAGCAAACTTTAAATTAATTATTCAAATATATAATAACTTTTCATTGCGATTTTTAAGAGTACTGATAGTATTGTAGATACATTTTTAAAATGATTCCTCTTTGGTCGATTTATATCTTTTGGCACTTTCATAGCGTGGATAATTAATGAGAAGCTGAAAACTGCTTGCGATGCTACTGGATCTTCTTCGATTATTGTAAAAGATTTGAAGGACACTTTGCAAATACTTCTTCTTCTTCTTCTTAGCATCACAGTCCTCGGTGAGCCATTGGTTCATTCACAACCTTTCGCCACCCGTCTCTATCTAAGGCTACTTCCTTCCACTGCCGCACGATCAGCTTTGTAAGGTCATCTTCAATGTCTTCGAGGCTTATATTTCTGGGGCGTCCTCTTCTTCGGCCTCCAACAGGGCGCAATTCAACTGCCTTTCGAGTTGTTCTTTCCTTGGGCATTCTACATACGTGTCCAAATAAATCGTATTACAGTTTCCAGCTTATGATTATACTTTATTTTATAAGTACCGTCCTGCAGTCTTATTTCGGGCAGATAACACTGTATTTCCCTGAACCTCGAATAGAGCTCTATATGCCTAAACTAGAGTTTGAGGGTCGTGCTAGGGCAATCTTTCCAAATAGGCAAGATTGGATCGAGGAGAAAATCTCTACCGAAGCTTGCACCTCTTTTGTCACTGACAGTTACAAGAGGGAATCGGGAGTTGGGGCAGAGGTTTTCTCTAAATCAGCCAATTTATTTATCTCCTATAAACTGCCGAATACTGCTAGTGTTTTTCAAGCAGAAGTCTTTGCGATCCTGCAGGCGTACAAAATGCATAGAGAACGCGGGAGCGAGGGAGATATTAACATTTTCTCTGATAGTAAAGTGCGATCAAGGCTCTGACGATGCCATGGTGCAGAACGAAACTAGCAAACTTGGGTGTGCAGGTAACATTTCTCTGAACTGGGTTCCAGGACATAGGTACATATAGGGAAATGAAATTGCTGATGAGCTTGCCAGAAAGGGAACTGAATTGGCATCAGAGACCTCCTACCCGGCATCCCCCTGACAGTTGTTAAAGGGGAACTGCAAAAATTATTTGTCAGGCAAGCGCAGAAAAGATTGAGCTCCATTTTTTCATTTGCTATTTCGAAAACCCTATGGCCATAGTAAAATATACTAAGGGCTTAGAGAGTCCTTTGGACTCCACGCCATTCAATTTCCAAACTCGTAGCTGTGTTTACCGGTCACTGGATGGGTTACCATTTAACCCCCATTGCAGAACCTGTAGGGACTTTTCAGAGAAGGAGACTGTAGAGCATTTTCTTTGTAAATGTTCGGGTTTGGTAGCTAGACGAATAAGATCACTGGGTGCACCTTTCGTCGACAGACTGGGGTAGCTCGCCAACCTAAATTCAATCAATCTTCTCTATTAAATATATCATCTGCTCTAACTGGCTGTAGATATCTGCCTGTTGGAGGTCTCATAATGGTATCAAAACGGCGTTTTAATGCTACTTGAGGAATGCCAACCTGGCACTTCAACCTTTTCACCTACCTACCTACCTAAACGCACTCTGTAATTCACTCTTGCTTTTCGCCATGGTAAGTATATCATCTGCTTATGCACAAAGCTGGAACGGCTTGTTTTATAAAGTCTCATTTGGATTTAGTTCGGTAATTGCTGCATGCAGGATCTGGTTGAATATCAATGTTGATAAAGCGTCTCCCTGTTTAACTCCCGATATAATGGGAAATGATTCGGAACACTCTCCTGTGGTATTTGTAAGCGTCATAATAGAAATCTCAATTAGCTTTAGAGGGATGCCCATAAACTACAGCAAAAATTTAATATGCGTTCTAAATACTAATTAATATGCCTAAGCAAATACTCTAGCTGGTTCAATATTTGGTAACTTCGGAACACGCTCTAAAATTTGGCTCTTGAAGAAAATTATGTTGTCAGGTCTCAGTCGCTTTTCTTGTAATTAACCGCTTAGCGTAACTCCGGGGGAAACGCTTATAGAATATCGAATCGCACGTTTTTGGGTTGCGGTTTCTTTTACAGCTTCGTCTGTCAGTTAATTCCTTGTTATGCCAATATGAGCTTAAACACACGAAAATTTGATGGAGTCACTTTGGCGAAGTTTACACAAACATTGGTGTATGGAAGCAATTATTGGTGGGGTGTTGCTTTGAATTCTAATGGATTAACGACCCGATTCACACTCGCTAAAATTGCGTAACTTGTGTGTAACCAAACACCTCTGTACCCAAATCAGGGCTGAATCGATAGAGTACGCTTCGGCTTGGAAAACTGTTTATATAGTTTTGAAAATATTGCAGATAAATACCTGTGTAATGCTTGTATAGCTCTAATAGAAACATGATGCGATAGGACAGAATAAAAAACGACAGTGTGGATAGGATAGAATAGAAGAGGTTGGGATAGAGCAGAATAAGAAAGGATATGATGGGATAAGTTTTGGAACAGTGAATATTTAAAGGATGGAAAAAAAAATAATTTAAGCTTTTATTTAAAACTTGATCATTTTTTCAGTGCGCTTCGGTGCTCGCGATTTTATTTCAGATCTATGACTAAGGAATCACAACCGAAGTACTACTGGTATTACATCTGTGAATAATTAACTTATTTTTTTATGGTTTTAATTATTACCCTCCTTATTTGAAGCTCGAGGTTTAGGTGAATCCATTATCATGTCAGTTACACTTTCAGGACTTTTCCTGAATATCGTCCGCATAATAGGTCATTAAAGCTCCTCAAAAATAAATTTGTGTTAAAGATTGAACCATTTGATTCTATAATTTTTCTTTTGGGCCTTAAGCTATTTTCAGGCCGAGCTCCTCCTTCTATTTGTGGTGTGCGTCTTGATGATGTTCCACAAATGCAGAGACCGGCAAATAGGTTTTTTTATGAGGAGCTTTTTCATAAGAGAAATACCCTAGGATACTTACCATTGCCTGTCGAGGAGCGAGCGCTCTATTAGGAAACAATTTTTCTTGCCCGGAATTTCAAATCTGTGCATTATGCGAACCTCTACGAGTGCCAGCCACGCAGGAATCCTTTGGGTTACGGCGCATCTCTAGGTTTGATTTACTGCTATTTCTGTTAGTTAATTACTAGCCACAATTTTTTTTGTATCACGATTTGCACAACATTCGCAGTTTGATAAAAACCTCCTATACTTCTAGTGACATGTACGTCTTATCCTCATCATTCTGCACTTTTTGGCATGCATTATCTAGATATTTGTGGTTATACCTTTCTCTTTTGGCTACTACAAGCAACCGTTGTAGGAACAAAATTATCTAATACTTTTGTTCACTAGTGTTCTTGGGTATAAAAATAATCGCTCCACAGACAACCAGCTCTTCTTTCTAAATGCAGGCAAATTAACTTGACTCCTTCTTTGTTGTGTTTGCTTAAGATTTCCAAAGTCCTATTTGTGGCAACAAAATAGCCACCCAGCAGGTGCTCCTAGCTGCTGCATTCAACTTTGCCACAAATTGCTGCTTATGAAAAAGTTTGTTAACTTGTGCATAGTTGCTCCAAAGCTGCGAATGGCTATGCAGCGTCTCTTTAAAGGTTGAGAAATTGGAAGCCCTTTATAAGTTAGCTTACCTATAAGAAAAGTTTTCCAAGAAATGCTGTTGAGTGAATCAAAACAAAGAAACAAAAACAAAGAAAAAATAGGGAAGGGATGAAATGGTATAGAGGTTTAATTAGTTTTAAGTATTTTTAAAGCACTTCACTTTTTGTTGAGCTTCTAGATAATCTGTCTTCCGGGAGCGAAATTTAGTCATAACCATAGCCGAATGGATTGGTGAATGAAACAGCAAATGATAGAAAATAGTCGTTCGCCCTTTGGCAGGTAATGAAAAATCTCCGAGAGTATTTCTGCCATGAAAAACTCCTCATAAAAAACCACCAGCTGTTCGGAGGCGGCATAAAAGTGTAGTTCCGCGTCGAATGTAATTCCAAGACCTTTGAACTCTGTTACATATTGTAATTCATGGTGAGCAATCGTGTAAGATGTATTGTAATAAAAACATTTTGACGCCTCGAAAATGTCAAATGAAAACATTCTTTTAATGACTCAGAGGAGAAGCGATTTCACGCAGAGTTTTATTTGTGTTAGTGGGCCAATACGTTGGAGAGTCAGAGGAGGCTGTGGTGAGGTTCAATTTCGTTTGCGACCTTTTGAGATAGAGAAACGGAGTCCCCAATGAGTGTGTTTGGCATTATAGTCTCCTCCAGCTAAAAACCTGTTTCCAAGGGTTTTAAAGCATTTTTCATACTCCCTCGTTTTGATAGCATGAGATTGTGCCATGTCCGTTCGAACTTTCCACAACTATATTTGAGTAGCTTCTGTGCAAAAAGAGTTTCTGCCGTAATGCTTCATATTACTTTTTATCTGTAAAGTGAGTTTCAGAGATCAGAATAATATCCATATCGTGTAATTTGAGCAGAGTTTTCAATTCCAATATATGTTTTAATAGGCCATTGGCATTTCAGATAAGAATATTCATGGATTTGAAAGGCTTAATTTTTGAGTCGTGAGAGTAGCGAGCAGATTCATCATCGATGAGACTTGTTGCAATACTTACTTGAGAGGCTCGATCATTTTTCGCATTTCACTTGATTAGACGGATGTTGTTTCTTTAGGCTGAGGGATTGAAGAGGCATTCGTATTGTGTGGAAGATGTTCTACAACTTGTGAGTATGAGAGTCAGTTTAGGCGTGTCTTAGTGGTTGGGTGACAGCTATCGAACTGGTTGAGCTTTGAGGCTGAGTGAGTGCGGTGTTTTCATCCTTTTTTCTCAATGGCGGATATTTGAGTTTTAGAACCTTCTGGCATATCATGCAGCATTTGTAATTCACTGGATGACTTCTTTCTTGTAAGACGCTTTTGACGTCATCTGTTCTTGTTTTGCGCAAGCTATCCAGCGCATTTAATGCAGACGGGTTTTTTGCGGTAGTGTGGCCGTACTACTGACAGTTAGCGCATTGAGGCATTTCGCATTTCGGACTTGGGTGGCTCAAAAACAATTTTGTATTGAATAAATACTTGACATCATAAATTTCTTTATTGTTCGGGCTTGGTTTCAACTCAATGATGAACATTGGGAAAGGTGTTTTTGTATTTCTGTCTTCCATATTGAAGATATTTAATGCTGTGTAGCCAAGCTCTTCTAGTTCCTCTAGAATTTCTTGGATGCATATAGAAGGATGTATATTTTTTAGAATAACTTTGACGTTTTTTTTTCATTTGGCACATGTAGTGAAGTAAATAAAATAAATAATTAAATAAATTGAATTAAATCCAACTACAGTGCAAAATGTACTACTTGCACTGTACGTTGGTTCACTATTGTTTATTTCCGACTTTTGCTAATTGTTTTCCGACGGCTAACAGAGATTTCAATCAGTTCAATAATTTTTGTGGCTTGCCACGGTTTTTTGCCAAAAACAGAAATATTGTTTATTCTATTATTTGCAATAATTCGCTTCAAGTGCCAAATACTTAATAGACAGATTGTCGATATCGGCAACATGACAATGAACTTATTTCAGCAGGCCTATCGGTGGTGCGTTATATGCAGATTTTTATATGTAGTAACCCTTGTTCGGTTTTTTCTCAGATTTTTTTAATGATAAAATAATCAGGAAACATAAAAAAATGTTAATTGAAAACATATGCATGCTATTACTTTGTGTATTACGTATCATTTCTTAATGTTAAAATTCAATAAAAGAGGAAATAAATTTCATATCATATTTTTAGGTATTGGTGTTATCTGTCACGAAAATATTTATTTGCAAATTGAAAAATTCATCAATTACACATCTGAACCGTGAAAAAATGCCAATGTGGAGGCAAGTTAAAAAAATGTGTTTTCTAGAGCACTTTACTTATTGTAAATATCGAAACTAATTACTCCAACACCACCTATTTAGAAACTAACACAGTACAGTACATACAGGGTCTTTCAAGTTTCAGTTCGAGCTTAATTTTTAGCAACATTTTGTTTTGACAGCTGTCACAGTTTACTGGCAAGTCATGTTAGGTAGAAAATCTACAGTTTACTAAAAGGCATGCGATTTCGAACCAGATACATATAACAAATTAAAATCTGCTACGGACGATGATCATCTTCTTAGACGAATTTTGTTTTCATTTGAACGGACACCTGAACAAACTAAATTGTTACTTTAGGTGAAATGGTTGAAGTACCACTCTGACACTCCTCAAGTAGCACTAAAGCGCCATTTTGATACCATTATGAGACCTCCAAATGGCAGATATCTACAGCCCACCAGAGCTGTTGATACAATGGAGAAGATTGATGGGATCTAGGTTGGTGCACTCCCCTAGGCTGTTGAAGAAAGGAGCACCCAGTGATCTTAATTGTCTAGCTACCAAATCCGGATATTTATAGAGAAAGTGTTCAGCCATCTCTTTCTCTGAAAGATCCCCACAGCTTCTACAATGGGGGCTAAATAGTAAACCTAGCTTTTCGGAGGGTGTATCGATCGTCCAATAACCGGTGAACACAGTTACGAGTTTAGAAATTGAATGGCGTGGAGTCCTCAGGACTTTCTGAGTTCTCCCATTATTGTATTGGCGCCAAAGGGTTTTCGAAATAGCACGTGAACAAATGGAGATCCGTCTTTGCTGCGCTTTCCTCAGTAATATGTTGTGCAATTTCCTTTAACAACAGTCAGGGGTATGCCGACGACCGGGTAGGATGTCTTTGAGATCAATTCAGTCCCCTTTCTGGTAAGCTCATCAGGAATTTCACTTCCCCTAATCAAGTTATGGCAATTGACATACCCAGGCAGATATTCTCAGCAATTTGGGCGTAAAGGTCACCTGATTGCGGCATTTGGCATGAAATTGGCGAGGTAGAGTTCCAATTACGCATAAATGTCATAGAAAATTTCACTAAAATTATCGTTATTTGTAAGCGTTCACGCTCTATACTCTCTATCATATATTTACATCAATAAAAAGATAATGAAATTCTATTCAATATGTGTTCAATATGATAAGCTTGAGCTCGAATGACCCTATAAAAGCTTACTTGTAGCAGCATCCACAATGTAAACACACTTTTAAGTTGTTTTTAATATTTTTAGGTGTCTCTATTTTTGTAGCTGTTTGCATTGCTCCTCTTTTGCTTTCCACATTGATGTTCTTTCATAGTTAATGGTGCGCTTTCGGATTTGCTTTGTAACTGTGATTTTCGGCATACATACATACATACAGCAAGATATGTATTTGGCTGTTTTCGTTTTGTCTGCTGTACTGCGTTTGACATTGGATTGTGAAGCATCATAACGCTCATTGTGCTTGACATTGACTTGTACAAATATTCGAAATGTGCGCTGAATCAAGTTAGAAGAAAAAGCAAAACTTTTTAAGAAGTTGCCGAGATGAGTGCACAGTGGGCTTATAGTCAACAAACAGCTGAAAATGCCACTCTGTTTCAGTTAGTTATACAAGTATGTATGCATGGTTTTTTTCCGAAATTGTGGCGAAAGAATTTTTGTTAGTGATAATAACCGGAACTCTCACACCAATCCCTATCCTCAAGTCTTCACAAATCAGAGGCGCCTGTCATATATCTCTGCCACTAACAACATTAATTAATCGATATTAATTAAATTAAATCCGACCATTTACTTAAATTCAACCAAAAATAATTTTAAAATTCAATCAACTGAAATTAAATGAATTCGTGCAACTAAATAAATTAAAATTTTTTTTCTACTCATCTCAGCGAACAAATAAACCAAGAAATTTTAACATTTGTTTTTTTTTTTAGCTTGAAAGGCAAGAGATGGACCTATGACCGGTCTGTTAAGTATAAATAAAAATAAAAATAAATAATTGGCGCATACGCTTCTGTTAGGTGTTTGGCCGAACTTGAACACAAACGCACCTTAAAAGCAGTTTTTGAAAGTATCTCAACTCGAATATTTGAACGAAAACGAACCAGAAATACAAACAACTATGGAAATAACTCGGTTAAGGCCTTTTTTTGGAAAAATATTAGAAATAGTGCGGACCAAAAATATTTCAGCGACAGAGTCAGCTGGCTATTAATATTTTCAGGACAAAAGTAGTTCAAAAGATTATTCTACCTATTGGTAGTCGTAAATTGGATTCACTAATTCTCGAGATTAAAATGTTCAGGACAAAGAGACAAAGTTTTTAACAATTAATTATATTTAGTGCATTCTCTTCATAATCTGCACCGAATGTATACATGTACATGTATTTCGGCAAAAGATACGTATATGTACGTATACATATATATAATTGGTTCTTACACCCTTTCAAGGACAAGCTCCTCCTGTTAATTCGGCTATGCGTCTTGATGTTCTTACACAAATCGATTCCGAACCGCAAATATTTTTTAGGAGGAGCTTCTTCATGGCAAAAATACTCTCGGAGATTCGCCATTGCCTGTTTCTATCATTTGGTGTTTCATTTTCATAATTTGTTTTTCAACTCTGTAAAAAAAAACTTTTCGTACAAATTTTGATACTTGAATTCAATACCAAATCTTTTGAAGAAAAACCCGGACTCAAAATGTTTTTGAACATTTTCGTTTGATAATATGTTGGCAATTCTTTCTTGTTTTAACGCTTCAGAAAATTGTCTAATTAAGCTTTTCGAAACATTTTTCGTTGGATACCCATTTTGCAATATTTCATTAAGTTAGGAAAAAAGTTTGCCGCAAAATATATTTAAAAGCCTATGTTTCACATTCATATTGCGATATTCTACTTAACTTACATAATGAACTCATTTTAAGGCGCGACCACTATTATAATAAACTTTTTTTACCAAAAAGCAAAGAAAGCCTTTAATGCCATATGCAGAAATGCTCGGTAAGACTTGGGGCGACTCACGCATTACAGAAAAATATATATAAACCGGGCTATGAGCACAACTCCAATAGCGGTAATAGAAAGACTTTTCAACTAGCATCCAATCAAACTCAGCCAAAAGATCTGCTCTAAGACTGAAAATGCCAGGAGAATTCTCACAGAGGCTTTCTGGTCACAGAAATATTCTGGATTCATACGGAAGATTAGACTACATATAATTGGCGCGTACATCCCTTTTGGGTATTTGGCCGAGCTTCTCCTCCTATTTGTGGTGTGCGTCTTGATGTTGTTCCACAAATGGAGTGACCTACAGTTTTAAGCCGACTTCGAACGGCAATATTTTTATGAGTAGCTTTTTCATGGCAGAAATATACTCGGAGGTTTGCCATTGCCTGCCGAGGGGCGACCGCTATGAGAAAAATGTTTTTCTTAATTTTGGTGTTTCACCGAGATTCGAAACAACGTTCTCTCTGTGAATTCCGAATGGTAGTCACGCACCAACCAATTCGGCTACGGCGGCCGCCGATCGTAAGTTAGGTTAGGTTAAATGGCTGTCCTTGCGTGAGGCCCTCTTGGACAAAAAAATTTAAAATTTGGATTAGAGTGTTTAAGGATGATGACCAACGAGAGGCGATTTAAGTTGGTGTTAACCGCTTCAAGCTGCTGATGAATTTCACCGGATATGTGATATTTAAATCCGAAATATCCGCTGGTGTAGCGAAAAAGTGAGAGCCCAGATGTTTAAATCTTAGCCTGACGAGAGCAGGGCAGCTGAGAAGAAGGTGCTGAGATGATTCCATCTCGTCCTCTCGACAGGTTTTGTAGAAAGGGCTTGAAGCAATGCCAAGCCTCACCACATGGACACCTGACGCACAGTATCCGGTGATGATGTCTACCAAATTCCATAGCTATAGCTTTGTTATCCTCAGAAGTTCTCTCGAGCTCCACAATCTACCCGCGGCCAGAAGGACCTCACGACTTTGCACGTTTGCGCACTAGCCCAGCGTTCGCTGAGTCCAAACGAGGTCCCTCTTTCCAGTAGCAGACTACAGGTACTTAAAGGAACTCCAATGTTCTCATATTGCGATGAAGCCGTCTCAAGGGTCCCCTGTCTGGCCAATTCATCGCCCAACAGCTTCCCTCTATGCCGCTGTGACCGGGAATCCAAATGAGCCTAATATCAAAGTATTCCGATGCAATCGAGAGGGAAGTCGGGCATTCCCCGACTAATTTCGAACACACAAACAGCGAGCCCAAGATTCTAATTGCCGCTTGGCTATCGGTTTAGATATTTACCTCCTTTACAGTAATTACAGAAGCGAGCAGCCAATCCACAGCTTCCTTAATTGCGGCTACTTCCGCTTGGAAAACACAGTAGCGATCAAGTTTTGATGTTCTTTTCTTAGCATTTTCATAGGGTTCTTTAGACTCTAACCAGGCAAAAGTGCAACATTTTCTACCCCATACAAAGATTGGTGATGAGCGTTGTCCAGTTGATTTTAATTACTTGTGTACACAAATTCGCCAAAATTTATACAAAAACTGTAGGTAATTCGAATTTTATTATATTTGGTACATAATATATGGAAGGGTTGCATTTTGATTGTTGTTTCTCATATGAAATGTGTAAGATTTTCGCAGAACGTGCTCACAGTTTTTTCCGAGAAAAGAAAGCACTATTAGTTGCAGTTTCAGCTTCAGCTAAACCAGCAGCTATCAACCATTTCTTCCTGGTTAACGTCTGCTTAAATATTCATATTCTCTTAACAAAATATTTACAATATTAATTATAGAAATGCAAAATAAGTTAAATAAACATCAAAGAAACGCTGAAAGGCAACAAAAAAATTTATCTCAACAATTAAAATTCTCAATGCTTATGCACACATTACTAAACAAATAAGAGCATTTAAAGTAGTAACGTTTAGAAACAAAGAAAAGAAGAAACAAAAAAAAACTATTACCTATATTTTGTCACGCATGCGCCAATGAATTACAGTCATTAATCGATAGTTAACAGCTTTTTTTGTTTTTAGATTTTTAGTTCGCTACTGGGTCTTAACGGCCATGGTATCGCATTACATGTCAAAAATTAACAGTAATCGAAATCAAATTTCATCTATGGTGACATTGAAAGGCCGCAATGCACGTCATTACACGCTTGCCAAAGCGATAGGTTTAAACTGAATGTTGGTCGAACATTAAAGCGGAAGACAACTGATAGTTGATGCTGAGCAATAAATGGCTAGACAGTTACATACGATTGTATGTACATATCTATAGAAGTACGTATGTGTGTATGTATGTTCATACATAAATACATACATATACACGCGTATACCACTTGCTATCCGCTGTGCTGCAGCCGCATTTGAAGTGGTGCTGCTCGAACGTACAAAGACCCTCCTCAAGCGTAGGGAAAAATATGCTCATAATTGTGGCACGCAAAGTGTGATATGTACGTTTGATTGATTTGCTGCTAAGATGTTGGGTAGTATGGATGTTGTCTGAATTTGTTAACATTTTTGTTAGCGCATGCGTAAACTTTGCAGACGTTTACGGTTTGCTCTCTTCATGTCTCGTACGCTCTTCACAGCCATCGATTGGCACAAGTGTCTGACCGAAGTGTGAACTATGTTTTGTGGCTTTTAAATGCTGCAGAGTAGCTGTGAGCGAAAAACTATCGACAGCTCATTGAAAGAGTTTAATGTGGATCGTAGCTGATGAGTTCGATTATTGATTTCAGTTTTGTGTTTTTATTTTTGGATAGTGGCGTTGAAGCGTTAATTTTTCTTATAAATAGAAAATACGATTTCAGCATCAACATCATTCGATTGCGTTCAACTCAGTGGGCCACTGCCAAGCGGAAAGATAATTATTTAATAGCAATTGTGAAAATACTTCTTAGTTGGGATACATCAAAAATGGTAATTGTGAAATGAAATATGTCAGACACATTTGACTTGTTTTAATTTAATTAAAGTTCATAGTTTAATTAATTTTAATTAAAACCGAAGTGTAAAAATGTGCAAATAAATATATGATAATAATTGAACGTATTTGCCTACATTTAGAAAATCATTTTCGTCGCTTTGTGCCTTGGGGTAGCAGTTGCAGCTCTTCCCTTACAGCAGCAACAACACCGTCTAACCCGTGATGTATCCGAAATTGTAGCAGCCGAACCAGCGAAAGAATATCTGCCGCCGGCACCTGTGGCTGCTGAATCTCTGAAAAGCATCTATTTGCCACCAGTTGAATCAGTGGGAGCAGCAGAACCAGTGCCAGTTGTTGCAGAAGAATCGTCGCCAGATACCCGCGAAACCAATGCTGCAGAAGAAGCTGAAGTTGTGGAAGCCGCCACCGAAGCTGTGCCTGAAACAGCCGTGTTCGGTGAGAATGGCTACGAATATCGCACTGTACGCAAGCTTAGACTACGTCAACGTCGTGATGTCTCCCATCTGAACCTTGGCTATCTGCCACCAGTAGCGAATCTGCGCTTACCATCCACATATTTGCCACCACAATTGGATGTACCACAAGAATTACCACAATTGAAAATTTCTAATGAATATTTGCCGCCAGTGAATGAAGAGTTAGTATCTGAAGAGCCCACAACTGAAGCAGTTGATACTGAAGCACCGGAAACGGAAGTACCAACCACCGAAGCACCCTCTACAAGAGAAGCAATGTCCGTAGAGACAGCTGTTTTTGCTGATGATGGTTACCATTATAAAAAGCCAGCAGTTTCACCCGATCTAGGTATGGAACCTTTGGTAAAAGTGGCTGAACCCGATACAGCGCCAGATGTACCAGAAGGGCCTGTAGCACCAGAATCACAGCCAGAATCAGTAGAGGCAGCTGAAGTTGAATCGGCACTTGAACCCGAACAGCAGCCAGCAGTTGAGCAAACTTCAGAAGAAGAACAAATAAATGAAGTTGAGCCAGAACTCGCCTATCTACCACCACTTGAACCAGGTGTAGTAGAGGCGCAGGGTCCAGGACAGGAAACATCTGCCCTTCTTGACGATGGCTATCATTACCGTGCTGTGAAGCGCGTCAGATTTTTCTAGAACGGAAAGATTGCATCATTTACAGTATACACAATTTCATTATTTGTTGATTTGTTTTTAGCTCGCATTTACTGCAATTATGCCAGAACGTACCTATTAAATTATTCAAATAAGACTTTCATCAATTTTTTGAAATATACACACATATATACTTACGAACATATTGTAAATATGTAGTTAGTATTGTTGGCAATTTGAGGAATAACTTCAAGGCGCTCACCACAATAGGATTAGAGTAAGGAAAGTGATTGCAGTGTTTGGTTCTAACATATTTTTCAAATCACCAGGTGCATTGCAGCAGGTGTATATCCCTGGTTACAGGCTCATCAGACGTTTAAATGGACCATTCGAATGCCTTCATCCGCGATTTGCGCTAAATATTTTAACTGGAACTTTAGACTTCCTTGGACTTAACTGGAACTGGACTTCCTTTACTGGCTCGTAAGTCGAATTATTTAAGGGTACCCGGTGGTCTAGAAATTTCAAAAAATCAATTTTTTGTTTTTCCGATATTTCGAAAGTATGGTAGGTAGGTAGGTAAGATGGCAAGAGTACCCCAGGTACGCTACAAGTAGCACTTACGTGCCGTTTTGATACCATAGAGTGGACCACTACCTGTGAAAGGATTAAGGGAGGAGATAAGACCGTCTACAGCCATCCAGTGCTGTTGATGTAGCGGAGGAGAGAAAAGGGATCTAGGCTGGAGAATTTCATCAAGTCATCCCCAAAGGGGACGCTGAGGAATCTCAAGCGCCTAGCCGCCAAAGCCGGACATCTGCAAAGAAAGTGTTCCACAGTCTCTTTCTCTGCAGGATCCCCACAGCTTCTGCAATGGGGGTTGTACGGAATTCCAAGCTTCTCCGCGTGAGTGCCGATCACCCAGTGGCCAGTGATCACCGCGATGAGTTTGGAAATTGAATGGCGGGGGGTTCCCATCACCTTAAGCGTTCTGTTTATATCGTATTGAGGCCATAGTGCTTTTGAAATGGCACACGATGAGACAGACCTCCATCTGTCTTGCGCTTTTCTTAGAAAGAAGTTGTGTAGTTTCCCTTTAACGACGGCCAAGGGGATACCGATGTCTGAGAAGAGGGCAGCTGGACTCGGTTCTGCCGCCCCCTTCCTGGCAAGCTCATCGGCAATTTCATTTCCCTCTATATTCCTGTGCCCAGGAACCCAGATGAGGGAGATGTTTCCTGCCCGTTCAAGGCGTTTAAGTTCCTCCTTACAGGAGTTCACGAGAAGAGAGCTGCAATGCGGCGACGACAGTGCCTTGATTGCAGCTTGGCTATCGGAAAAAATATTTATGTCTCCCTCCCAACAGCGATCCCGAAGCATTTTGCATACCTGCAGGATCGCGAAGACCTCTGCTTGAAAGACGCTGCTTGTCTCCGGCAGTTTATAGGAGACCGAGATGTTGGCTGATTTGGAGTATACCCCCGCTCCCACTCCAGACTCCATTTTGGATCCGTCAGTGAAAACAGAGGCCTCTATATCCGCAACAACTCTCCCCTCTTTCCAATCTTGCCTGCTCGGAAAGATAGCCCTAGCACAACCCTCAAAGCACAGTTTGCGGATGGAGAGGTCGGTGCGAATATCAGAGAAGGAAGGGGAGATCTGCTTCAAGATGCTGCTATGCCCAACAGGGAGTTGTCTCCAAAGGCCAAACTCCTTCAGTCTGATAGCACTCTGAGCAGCAATGGATTTAACCTGCAGATCCACAGGAATTAAGTGGAGTATAACGTTGAGCGCAGCGGTGGGACATGTTCTGCAGGCACCAGTTATGCCCACACATGCAGTTCTCTGCACTCTCTCTAATTTAGTGAAGTTGTAGCCCTTCTGAAGAGCTAACCACCAAACTAGGCAACCGTATGTCAAAATTGGCAGAACCACTAAGTTGTACATCCAGAGTACGACACGTGGCTTGAGGCCCCATTTTTTGCCGAACATAGATTTACAGGTGTAGAAGGCTATATTAGACTTCTTAACTCGATTTTCTATGTGCAGCTTCCAGTGGAGCCTGGGGTCAAGTATTACACCAAGATACTTGACTTCCGATGAAAGTGTAAGACACTGGTTGTTAAGTCTAGGAAGCTTAAACGGCGGAGGCTTGTATTTTCTGGTGAATAGCATCAACTCCGTTTTGTCAGAGTTGACTCTGAGACCGCTACTGGCGGCCCACCTGCTGAGTGTAGCCAGTGCACCTTCCAAAATTTCAGCCATTACTGATGGGAAGGGACCTGAGACCATCAGGACCAAGTCATCGGCATATGCTACCACCTTTACTGATACCATCGATGCCTGGAGATTTGAAAGGGGAAAAACTCTCGATTGCCCAGTTTATCCTGTTGACGGACAGGACCGGTGTCAGGGACATCACAGGTAACCCCTCCTGCCGGTTCGGGTCTTCGTTACGGACCCGATCAATAGAGTTTTCCGGGAAATGGGCATCAATAAAGATTTTTAAGGATTCGCCTGCAAATTCAGCCCACTCCCCGTTCTCTCTTTTGACAAGAGTTTTACAGGAGTGGTCCTTGGATAGGATCCTGCTGAGTCTGGCCGAGTCTTTTACGGATTCGATGGATTCGCAGTACTCTTTCCAAGAGTTGCGCTTCGCATCTCTAATGGCTTTCTTATAAACTTTCAAAATTTCCCGGTAATCTTGAAAGTTCCTTATTAGATAACATTTGTTGAAGACTCTCCTAACCTTCTCTTTCAAGTCGGTCAGCGTTTTGCTCCACCAGGGAGGAAAGTCTTTCTTGCTAAAGGATACTGGGCAGGCCACTTGTAGTATAGTATCTTAAGAATATACTGTGAAATTTTCATGCGGAAATTCCCAATATTATAGCTTCTACAGCCTATTAACTAGGTAGAGAGCAGTCCGCGCGCTCCTATGCCTCAAACTTCAAACTCATTTACGTCGAAACGACCTTTTTCGGCCTGGTGTTGTAAAACTTAACAAAAGCTATTCATCCGAATCGTCTGAAATTTTAATATCTTGTTCATAACATCAATGGCTATCCCCCGTACTAGAATCATAGGGGGCGTCCATAAATTACGTGAGGTGTTTTTTTCAATTTTCTGACCCTCCCTCCCCCCCTGGTGAGATGTCGTGAGATTTTATTCAACCCCCTCCCCCATCCCCCAATCTCACGTGAGATTTTTCGAAATGTGGGTTTCTTATGTAAACTCGTTGGATTGTTATTGTAAAAAGAAAAAAAATTTGCTTCGTGCTTTTATTTACGACTAGTTAAGACTAGTAATCAATATTGCTGAGAGTTATAAGTGTAATAAAAATGTAACAATAGAAGACTTAAATCGTAACTACTGCGATTAAAAAAAGAATATCTACTCTAATTCAGTCCATGGAGAATCATGCGCGGTTTCAAGAGAGACTATTGGGACCAATATGTCCATATGATTTTCAGTAAAATCATGTGCTCCTTCAACTTCGTTCTAATCTAGCCACTCTAAGCCGTTGACGCTTGCGCACAGTAACTCATTAGCTCGTCTTGTGACAATCCGTGAGGGTCGCACTTTGCGGAACATACGCGCTTGCTTAGCTGGTGCAATGTGAGCTGCTCTCCTGTGCTCTGCAGCTCTTGTGATAGATGCGAAGTAAATACCGCATGTACTGCAGCATATTTTCTCTAAATCATCACGTATACTTGGGCAATAGAGAAAATAGGCGTGCTGATGAAGGCATTCAGCGGTTGAATCGGTACGCGTATTAGAAATGGAGCAAATGATTTTCCGTCATGTTCTTTAAAGTCCGGAATTGTCAAACGTCAACCTGAGTGATAAGGCGTTCGGCTCATAGTGGCGCGAAAACAACCGACGGGCTACACTGTACCGCAAATTCAGATTAAATTGAGCTATTTGGTATAAAACAAATATGATGGTTTGACAGTAGTAATGTATAACGTCGAAGTATGAATGAAATTATTTTCTTTCGAACGAATTAGTGAATGATCTTAATCATACTACGATTACGCTTGAGATTAAATCTTAAGCATGTACAATTTTTTTGTTTCAATCAGAAAAAAAATTGCGTTATATTTACCGAGACCCCCCCTCTCTCCAACGTAAGATTAGATGAGATTTGACTCGACCCCCTCCCCGCCTAAACATCTCACGTAATTTATGGACGCCCCCATATTATTATTTCCATAAATATGACGGCAACGAACCCACAGCCGCCTTCAGCGACGGATTCTATGGGAAGCTTCCTCGTAAAACTTCTATTGCCAGCCAATAGGCGACTTTTACCTTTCCTTAAAGTTTAATCACTAAGTGATAATTATGAAGTTCTGGTGGTCCTAAATATTTGCCTTGTCTATGTCTACTAATTAAGTTCAGAAATAGGCGCAATGAGTTAAAATCTGCCGAGCTTATGTCTGGGCAACTTAAAAATACTGACTATTTTCCTATATGGGAAATGGTGTATTATATAATATAAGGCTACTGCGGACTGTGATCAAAATAGATCTATTGTGCAAAAACTGAACGGCTTTCTGTGCGGCAAAGGTGACATTATAGTTCAATAGTTTTATGGGAAAGTAGTTGAGTGGCACAATATTACCAAAATATAGGTAAAAAAGAGAATATTCGATAATAACTCCTTACGGCTACGAACAAAGAAGAAAGGGCAAGGAAAATATGTGTTGCTTATGGACTTGATACAGTATGCAACCACAAAACGAGACTTACAATAATTCCATTTAGGTAATATGGACATTAAAACTCTGGTAGGCTATGATATTATGAAAATCGTGCAATGGGAGCTCTAACATTATATATATGTAAAGGGTGACTTTTTAAGGGCTATAGGAAAATTTTGCAAAAAAACACCCGTAAAATTCAGAAAAATGCATGAAATTTTTATTTAAATCGATAGTACAGTCCATATAATTTAATGTTTGAAGATTATTTCAAGCAAATGTTGACCGCGACTGCGCTTCAAATGGTCCAATGTTTCGTCCGGTATCTCACATATAAATGCTTTAATATTGTCTTCCAATGCCTTAATTGAAGCAGGCTTGTCTGAATAGACATGAGCTTTAACATAGCCCCACAAAAAATAATCTAAAGGCGTTATATCGCACTATCTGGGTGGCCAATTGACAGGTCCCGAACGTGAAATAAAATGTTCCCCGAACTCGCCTCTCAACAAGTCCATTGTTACGGGTGCTGTGTGGCATGTGGCACCGTCTTGTTGAAACCAAATGTCATGCAAGTCAAGCTGTTGCATTTTGGGCAAAAAAAAGTTGGATATCATTTCACAGTAGCGCTCACCATTCACAATTACGTTACGATTCGCATCATCTTTGAAGAAGTCCGGTCCAATGATACCTCCAGCCCATAAACCACACCAAACTCTGACCTTTTCTGGATACATTGGTAGCTCTTGCAATTCTTCTGGCTGATCTTCACTCCAAAATCGACAATTCTGCTTATTTACGAACCCATTGATATAAAAATGAACTTCGTCGCTGAACACAATTTTTCGATAAAAGTGGATCTTAAACTTTCTTAACAGAACACGCATTTTTATAATAAAATTCAATGATTTGCAAGCGTTCTTCATTTGTGAGATGATTCATGGTTAAATTATAGACGAAACTGAAGATGTTTGACAGTGAAACAAAACACGAAACGTGTGTCAGCTGTTTAAACCAACTGTTTAAAAATATAATAGCTAAAAAATCACCCTTTACTTTCTAGCCACGGCGTCTTCCCCTTAAAAACGCGAACACACTGCATTTTGAGGCTTTATATTCATTTGTGCTTTAACAATTTAACTAGCGGCACTTCGTTCGTTGTAATTTCTCCTACTCTTGTTTGTTTTGTTCGTTTGCTTTGTTTTGCGAAGGAAGCTGATGTCAGACTTGTCAAAATCGCGAAAAATAAAGTAACAGTTTTTTAATGACGCCACCTTAGCTTCTCACTTTGCCTTGGTTTTAACCCAAATGCCTTAATGTTGAATTTAAATTTACTACTTAAAATTGAGGGTTTTCAGAGCTTTGAATTTTTGTAACTGATTTTTTTATTATATTTCCATATGCTCACAAAGCCAGAGGGCTTCTGCTTATACTTGTGTATAATATGTAAGTAAATATATTATATTATATGTACACATATACAAAAATTAATACAAATGTGTTTAGCCACTGTTAGACTGCTGGTAATTAACATAAAATGTAATGAGAGTGAACGAAAAGGATAGCGAGGTGTTGCAAGATTAGTTATTGACCGGAGAGTCGTTTGGTGGTGAAAAGTTAATAATATTCAACAGCCCTATTTATAATTCACATGTAAAACTGAAAAGGTAAAAGGTTTCATGATAAAAAAGTAAAAATAAAAATGTCCACATTGAGCATGACTGGGGTTATTAATGAAATTTTATTGGCAATCATCGCATTATGCTTGGCTTAGTGATTAACTCGATAACAGTTAATTTACATATTAAAATATAATAGATGTAGGTCAAATACCCATGAAACGTATGAAATATGCAAATGTGTTGAATCTTTGGCTTCCCAAACAATCAATCAGGACATGGGAGAAATCGGTCAAAAACCACGCCCATCTGCCATATAAGGTTAATTACTGTCTACGAGTAAAAAGTACGGAGGTGCTAAATACGGTCCGGAGCGACCTTAATAGACCTGCGTACATTTTAACGAAATTCAATTGGGGCTGATTGTGAAGTATAAAAAACTTATAGACGAAACTCAAACTTCGGTATCAGACGGATGTACGGAAATTCAGTCTTAACAAGTACGAGGGCGGGTCAATAAGTCCGTGACTTTTTGTATTTCTGACCTCTTTGCTGAAAAAGAAATACTGCTCCTGTCAACGGGCATCTGTCAGTTGACTCCTTTCAAAATTTGAACGTGCTGCGTCAGTTAGTTTGTGTTTTACAGCTACCTTTATCAGACTACCCAATAATTTGAGGAGACCACAAACGCAATCGTGTAACAACTTCACAGGAAGGTTTGGCGTTGTTTAATCGCAATATGGAGGAGTTTTTGCGCCGTTTTGTAACCGTGGATGAAACATGGATCCATCACCACACATCAGAGACCAAACAACAGTCGAAACAGTGGGTTTCTAAGGGTGAATCGGCTTCATAAGCACACGAAATTCAGTTTTTTCCATTTTCTCCTCAATGAGGGCAATTTTGCAAGGGAGATGGGCGTGATTATTTACGAACCTACTTTAAATAAAGTTTGAAAGTTTAAAAGTAATGAGCCTAACTTTTTTTAAACAGTTTTATTAAACCTTTTAGCTTATACAACTAATATTCTTCAAAATAGGACCCTTGAGCGTCAATACACCGCTGATAGCGGTCCTTCCACTGTAGGAAACATTTTTTAAACTCATCCGCCGGAATCGCGTTCAATTCGGATGTCACAGTTTTTTGGATCGCCTCGATGGAGTCGAAACAAGAAGAAGTCCGTGAACAAGAAGAAGTCCGGAGGGGACAGGTCTGGGCTGTAGGGAGGGTGGGGAAGCACCGGAACCCCCATCTTAGCCAATGCAGAGATGCAGGGGAAGACGGTGTGCGCCGGCGCATTGTCGTGATGAAGGGTCCAATTGTTGACGATTTCCCGCACATTGTAATAAGTTAAATTTAACTCTTCACTGATCTCACGTAGACTAGCACGACGGTCAATCAATGTTCAAAAATTCACGAACCCGATTCACATCTTTGTCTGTTTGGGTCGTCGAAGACCTTCCAGACCACTGTTCGTCTTCGACGTCCTCCCGGCCTTCCTTGAACGACTTGTGCCACTGTTTTACCTGGGCACTGGACAGAGATTGGTGGGCGCAAGCCTCCTTAAGTAGCCCAATGGTTTCGGTACTCGTTTTGTTTAGCTTTACGCAAAATTTGATCGAGTAACGTTGCCCCAACGATCGCTGCATTTTCGCCACTGCAAAATCCTAACACACTTTTCAAACAGCTTTCACGAGCGGAGCGATGTTGACTGCACCGCTGTTGCCAGCGAACTGGGACCAGTTTCTAGTGGAAGGGGAAGGTTCAACGATCATTTTCCCCCACCAGCCGATTCGGTTGATCGCTTGGCAGACGCTCCGCGCGGGAGGGCTCATTACTTTTCAATCAAACCGTGTAGGTGTACCAAATTTCACTGAAATATATTAATTTTGTGCCGAATTATCATTCACACAAACGGGAGCGCGGACAGATATTGCAAAATCTACTCCTCTCGTCATTTGGGACTGAAAATATACGTATGTATGTCTATATCTATCTCGATTCCTTTGCGCTGTTACATTCAACCGTTATGAGAACAAATTTATAAGACTCTTGTACACAAATGCACGCGGATATAAGCATGGAATGAGTTTCCATATCTGATCAACAAGTGGCTCATACCTAAGTTTATTACTATCGAGGCAGTGCTCAATGTTGAAAAAATGTCTCTCTCATTGGTTTATTCGGCTGTTGAAGATTTGGAGATTGCAGAGAGAAAGGCACAACAAAACTTTTGGTTTTATTTGAGTTTTCATTACTTTCCTAGAATTTACTAGGCGGCATTTCGCGGCAGACAGCTGCTGCGTTTTGCTGGCGTCCATAATTCTCTTATAAAAGCAACTGGTAGAATTTTTATTTGAGGTGTAAACAAATGTGAAATGTTGATGTGTTGCTGAGTTTTTTGGCGGCAAAATAGCAAAAGGTGGATATTTATGATATTTAGGTATTTGGTATGGTATGAATAGTTTGTGCCGTTAAAAAAATAAAAAAATAGAAAGGCCGTTAAAAAAATAAAAATATTTTTGCATTTACTGAGGTTTTAAATCCCTAAATAAATAGTTTCATAACGAAAAAACGGTTGGCAATGTCAAAAAAATTATCATTATTATTATTGTTGTAATTACTATTTTGATTATCACTAACATTTATCCTTTTTAATATTTTTTTCTTGTTTATTTCTTCATTGTAATGAAATATGTAAAACTGAATGTTTAGCCATAGAGCTCCGTATAAGAGCGCCTTCGCGAACGAACGTCGAAGAGCGTGCGATGCTTGAGAGCTTTCCTGCGTCGCGCAGCTTTTCAGACACATAAACAAATTCCTTATTCACTGTGGGCATATAAATTCCTGCATCCGACGAGAAATAACTTCAGTTGCGTGTTTTACAGCGTTCGTAAAGGAACGAAGAATTCGGAAAATGGAAGTAATGTGATGGCTAAACACAAATAGAAACAAATATTAGACTTGCAATTTTACAAATTTACAAATGATGGAGTGTTTGTGTTAAGGAAGTTGAAGTGGTGTTGGGCATAAACACAGTAGTGCGAAACAAATACATACAAAATAATGATAAAATATAATCAAATGTATAATAAATTATATAAAAATATTTGAGTAAATCAGAAGGTGAAACACTAAGCAAAAAAAAAAAAAATATAATAATAATAAAAAAACTATCAATTAGAAAAGGGTAAAAAAATAAAAAGTATAAAAACAAAAATACCTGCAAGTAATGTTTAGGGTGGAAGTATTCCAGAATATGAAATATTTTGCAATATGTTGCAAAAATCTATGAGAAGCAAATTGTTGTTTTTCAAAATTTGTTTATTTAAAACAATTTTTTTCAGAAATTTATTTATTTAAAACAGTGTCAAAACATTTTTGAGAAAATATTCACTGAATGTATTAGAATATTCATTGCAATGAATACATTGAGTCAATGAAAAGAAATAATTTTTTTTAAAGCAAAACTTTTGTAAGCAAATAGTCACGGAATGCAACAGTATATTAAAATCTATTAGTTAAGTTGGCGAAAGATTTTCATAAAAAAATAATGAAAAAAAAATTGAAAATTGATAAATAAATTTTTGTAAATGTACAATAGAATGGTTTTTAAATTTAAACAGAATGTAAAAGAATAGTCCAAAGCATTAGTTAAATCTGGGAAATATCTTATAGAAAAAATATTAAAAATGTGAAAATTAGAAAAAAATTCTTAATATTTTGAATTAACAAATTTTTTAAAATTAGATGTTTTTAAATTTAAAAAATAATAAAAATGCGAAAATTACAAAAAATTCGGAGTATTTTGAGATGAACAAATTTTTGAAAATTTAGAATGTTCTTTTAAATCCAAAATGTTTAAAAGTTTTTAAAAAAATTAACTTTATTTTAAAATATTTATTTATTATATTTGCTTAAAATTTAACTTCATCTCGTTTTTATCAAATATCTACTCGGACGCACAATAAAGATACATTAAAAAAAGATTAAGTGTAAAAATTAATCGTTACTTGCGATGTATAGCATATAACGGAAATCGAAGGAGTGTTGATCTCAAAAAAAGAAAAACAAAAACGTTGAAAATATTTAAAAATTTAAAAATTTAATAACAATATTTTTTAACCTACAACCAAAATTTTGCTAAGTGACCAATCGATTTGCAATCGAGACTTTTGAAAGTGAAAGTGACAAGTAAACAAGTAAGCATGATCACAGTTATGTCCTTCAATTGCTCACGTTAGTGTTGGTGCCGCCGTTTCCGTTTCCGATGTCGGTTTCTATTGAACTGAAATTCTCTCTGAAATTTTATATGAAAGATATAGCCGTTCATCACTTTGTTGTTGTTGCTCCCTTTCAACAGGCTCTATCTGTAAGTGACTTTTCTTTATTTCATATGCTTCATACAGTCTGTGTCAGAAGAAAAGAACCGCTTTTTTTCTTGTAACTTCAAGATATACTGCGTTCTGCTTTTTGCTGCGTAATAGTCCCACTCAAGCACTACGACGCCAGTGCTAACTCAGGTTAGTGTCGTTCGAAACTTTCCCGTATACGCAACCAAACAAAAATGAGTGAGATATACGCGCAGCGATTTGAGGCGGTATTTTTATGCATGCATTCGAAAGAGCCGAAATTTCCTTACGCCGCGTAATTAAGAGATCAAAAAAGTTTATTGTGATGGGGAATCAGCGGTATAAAGTGTACAAAAATGTTGATGGCTTTTTCGAGCACGGCTTGAAGCGAGTGACGACAAAAAGCAGGATAAAGTGATCGTCCAACTTTTTAAGAGGGACCCTTCTTTGTGACTATACCAAGCACGCACAATTCTTGCTAAAACGGGAATAGATATGAGTATCAACACCATTGAACGTCGACTGAAGAACGTCCCACATCACCACAATAACTGCTCACAGAAAAACACATTGAGAAAAAAGAAAACAAGAAAATGGCGTCACAGCAATGGACTGGCCTTTCCAGTCTCTAGACGCCAACCCCAATGAAAATGTGTGAGGAACTATGAAAACGGCCTTTTGTCAAAAAGATAGTCCACGATTTAAAGGAACTCGTGCATTAAGTTTGCAAAATCTAGTCATGTTTGTTGACGAGCTACTCAGAAAAGCTGGCTCAAAGCAGGAAGCAAAGAAGATGTCAGGCTATACTCGGCAACGTTGAAGACTACACGGTTTATTGAGTGATTGCGACTAGTAGTTTTGTACATACTACTGTGGGCAAAAAGTAAAGTGAATTTGGTTGTAAAATAAAAAATCTTTATTTATCCTTGTAAATCAATTTCATCCCCTTCAAAATAATCCCCTCTCGATGAAATACATTTATGCCAACGATTTTTCCAATCCCCGAAACATGCCAAATAGTCCATTTCCGGTATAGCCATCAGCACCTTCTTCGATTCAGTTTTTATCTCCTCAATCGACTCGAAACGCGTTCCCCGGAGTGGTCTCTTGAGTTTTGGGAATAGCCAGAAGTCACACGGAGGCAAATCAGGCGAATGCGGTGGTTGCGGAACGATATGCGTGGAATTTTTGGCGAAATGGTCACGAAGAACGAATGCAGTGTGAGACGGTGCATTATCGTGATGCAAAAACCAAGAGTTGTTGGCCCATAATTCTGGTATTTTTAGACGAATTGCTTCACGTAAACGTCGCATGACGCTCAAATAATATTCCTTATTAACAGTTTGGCCAGGTGGAAGGAATTCATAGTGCACCACACCACGAAAATCGAAAAAAACTGTCATCATGACCTTTATTTTTGAACGACTTTGACGTGCTCTTTTCGGTCTGGCCTCGCCTTTCGCACGATATTCGCTTGATTGGTCGGTTGTTTCAGGGTCGTAAGCATAAATCCAAGTCTCATCTCCCGTAATGATGCATTTGAGCTTGTCCTGATGTTATTAACAGTGCTGCCAACTCATAAAAAAAATAACTAGAGCGAAATTTTAATCCCGCGAAGTTTGACAAATAAATTCAGCTTACTTTTTGCCCACAGTAGTACTTTCAGGTAAAAATTTTTAAATATACATATATCTTTTATACTGCATGAATAATCGTGGTTCCTATTTTCTGACACAGACCGTAGGTTTCGTGTGAACATACATATTGTTATAATGATTTATTCTTAGAATTATTTTATTTACTTATTCGATACTCATTTGATGAGTTCATAAATTGCTTGCAAGTGTCTGCAGATAAAGATGTAAACATGCCCCACGTGATGCTCGCAAAATCAAACAGCTGTTTGTAATTTTCGGCTTACTATTTACATGAAAGTGAATATATGAATATGTAATGATGTCACATAAATGCCGGAAAATAGATAAGAAGCTTTCATCGCTTTGAAATGTGCTTAAGTCGGTATGCAAGTACAAGAGTACTCTGAAGTAAGCAGGACTTTTTTAAAGTTCGTTAATTTTGTACAAAATAATGAGCTCAATGATTTGCACGCGTGTCCAATTATAAAAATGCTGTTATTTATAGTTATGTGAATTTGAATAGATTTATTTTGAAGCAATATATTTGATCGTTTGGTTCCTATCTGGAACATAGGGCCTCAACAAATTGATTCCACTGGTCCCGATTTTGCGGCAGTAATTTAATTTCGTTCCATGTTTCATTCGTCTTCTCCATCACCATCTCTATCATCCGTCTCCATGTGCTTGACGGCTTTTCTTTGCGGCGACTGCCCTGCGGGTTCCATTTAACTGCATTTCTGGTGATGTGGTTATTTGGTCTGCGTAAGGAGTGGCCGAGCCAGTTTCACTTACGCTTTGAAGCAATGCTACTTATATATGATCGCTGGTTCTAGGATTATACAAGTTTACACAACATTAATCACTCTATTCGAAGGTTTTTAAATTTTGCAAATGGCGTCGTATGCCAATCATATTTAATACTTGTGAACCTGTACAACTGTGGTTTATAGACAGACAAGTAAATGTGCGCATAAAGTTGAAAATAAAAATGTACATCACTCAAAATCATTTTCTTTCTTATTCAGTAAAAAATTATTCAAAAATGAAATCGAAAAAGTTATTCAAAAACAAAATGGCTTAAGTAATTTTCAAATAAGTGCAAACTTTAACAAATCCAGCGGAAAATATGAAAGTTATTGCATTTTCAGTTTAAATAAATTCAAATATTTCGAATTAAAGCACAACTTTTTTAAAATAGACGAAACTTTACACAAAATTGAATTAAACTATTTCCATATACAGTGAAGCCTTTTCAAATTTAATAAAAAAACGAATTAAAGCATTATACATATAAAAAAATGAAATCATAATACGAAACATATTACCCACATACAGTGAAACCTCGCTTGGACGGACTTTTGTACGCTTTATACAAGTGTAAACTCAAGAGAAGGTAATTTACTCCCGATATCGAAAACTTGTTATAGCAAAAAATGTCCGCTCAACGGAAGTGCCTGTTAGGAGAGGTTGCACTCTATTACGACATAATTCATGAAATTAGTGAAACTCTTATCCACACGCTCGTTTAGGAATTTGGATTATTATGTCCATAACATAATTTGCACCATCATAATTCCCCGATCACTTACTAAGTTCGGTCTTGGCCGCCACCAAAATCTTGCGCCAATCGCCTCTGCATTGCGCACGTTGACGCCAGTTAGAAACATCAAGGGCTTAAGTCGTCGTCGACTTGGTCTGCCTAACGTAGATGAGGACGTTCGTTTTTGCGAGTTCCCTTGTACATTTCGAAAATACCACATTCTTTGCAAGAGCGTTATTGTACATGTACTCAAAGAGCGCAGCACAGCCGCTGAAGTTTAATGCACTTTTTTTTACTTTTAATGAGCGTTTTTTCGTGAGTCGAGAGAGGGCTCTTCAATTATCTGCCCTGCCCAATGTAGCACCTGTTGGCAAGTGTTATTTTTCCCTGAATAACTAATGCTGGATCCCAGGTAGATAAAGTCCTTAACTACGCCGAGCTCGTAATTGTCATTCGCAACCTGCTGCCCTATTGCGTAGACTTTTTGGTCTGGTTGACACAAGATACTTTGTCTTGCCCTCGTTTACCGCAAGACTCACTCGACGTGATTCTTTTTCAAGATTGCAGAAAGTTGTACTGACTGCCCGCTGACTAATACCAACTATGTCGTCACTTTCATAGCAAATAGTGACAGAGATGTCGATACTGGCTCAGAAAGATCTTTGCCAATTTTCACTGCCCCAATTCTCGTATTCAAATATAATGCTCCTAATGAAATAGTGGGCGTGTTGCAAAACGCCTGCTTGAACAAAGTATCGCGTTCCTAAATGCAACTAAAAACTTTGACATCGGGCATTTTTTAAAGAGCTTGAGAACTTAAAATAATAATACGAAACAATATATGTTTGTAAATAATTTTTTTTATTATAATCTGGTACATTATTTCAAGGCATGGTTCAATCGATTAGTTAAATTTTTGACTACTTTCCCAGCACATCTGGCCATATGGCGTAAATGGTTCATTGAATATTGTAATAAATCTATTGTTAAGCGCGGTGTATGGTAAGTTGTGCTGTCTTATTAGTACCAATGTGGGACCATGTCGTTGATCAATTTTTGGAAACAAAAATTGAGGCAGTATTAAGTCGCTATTCACACAATGATGGAGCCAGTGATCTATGAACTTCATGAGCAGATGTTTTTTTTTTTCAAAGTAAATTTCCAAAATTTGGAAGAGTTGTTAATCTTCAAACCGTAGTTCCCTCCTTTTGTGGAACAACACCAAGACACACGCCACAAATAGGAGGAGGAGCTAGGCCAAAGACCGATCTAACAGAAATATACGCGCCAATTATTTATTTAAAACATCAGAAGAAGAAAAAGTAACAATAAATATAGGAAATATTGTTTTTTACATTTGCTACTAAAAGCTTAATAATCTGTGCGGCCACCTTGTTTATAATTTACTTCGTAAATTCCTTGATGAATGGATTTGTACAAATTCTCCAGATAAGTCTAATGAAATGTCAGACCAAGCCGTTTTAATGAATCGAGTTAAAGCATGTTTGTCTTCAAATTGTTGTCCATTTGCAGAAACCTTTCGAGCAAGCCATCTCCATCGGTTTTCAGTAATGTTTAAAACTTTGAAATACGGTGACCATGCAAAAATTTCAAAGTTTTGGGAGGCAGTCCTAGTGTTGACAACACTTGCAGTGTGTACAGGTGGATTATCCTGTGGAAAGATACTATTAGTAGGTAAACATCTTTCGTGAATCACAGAAAACGATAATTCCAACAGGGCTTTATACCTGTTTCCCGTTATTTTGTAGTCCACAGTTTTCAATTCACGGCTGTGAAGTAGACAAACCCCCTTTCCTCATTTCTTAAGTCATGGAAATTGTAATCCCTCCGGCTCATCCAGATTGAGCTTCTTTTCGTCATTAAATACTATATTACTTTTTTCCTTCACCGGGATTATTATTTGTAACAGAATCCTAAGCCATGTAGTTCCTTGCAAAATCGATGAAGCGCTCTTTGCGAAATTTATCCAGAGATGGTTTCTTTTTGTAGTTGTTTATGCTTCAGATGTGGTGCTTTTAAAATGGCCCCTCAAACGGAGTATTTTCTGGGTGCAACATTTGCTATTTATTTAATGTTTGCTATTAGAAGGAGGGAATTTGATACAGTCTTAAGGATTTTACGGGTTTCCTTCGGTGTCAATGGCATTGAAGTTCTGCTTTTGAAGTTCTTACCGTAAAAGGCCCCGTAGGTTTCACGTAAAGATCCACAAAGTTTGCTGTCAAGATATTGATTTGTCCGTTTTCTTGATTTGTTAAACCCTTTTGCTTTCTCATTTTATTAGAATTAAACATTTTTCGCTCAATTACAATAAATTCTTAAAAAATCCAAGAAAATGTTTGAACTTCATTCTGCCGTATAAACATATCAAGAAGAAGAACAGTACGCCGGGGGAAGCAACTACATTATCGGAGTATTTGCAGTCTTCGACGTAGTACATGGTTTCAGCTTCGATATCAGTGAGAGAATGTCGTCTAGAGGCCATATTAACTGTGAAGGCGCTGCTTAATCCCTTCCCCGAAAACGAAGAAAGGGGACGTTGTCAAATTCTTAAAGAAGTCTGAGGAAAGAGTTAAGGCAGTGATGCAAAGTAGATAAACTGATTCACGACGTTAATAAGATCGCTCCACATAAGTATAGATGCTGACAATGTATATGCAACCTCTTTCAAATAGCCCAATCTGCTTTGATCTAATGTAGCATATTTGTATGAATTGTGTTGCCATTACATTTTATTAATTTTTTGCTTTATATTAAAATATAAGCATGGCACGCTTAAGGGAGTGTTCTTTCTCTTGGCAATTATTTTTCGCAGAAATGGTTTTCAAACAATTTAAAAGACATTATTTGATATTGCCTGTACGCATAGCTGTACTAATAGATATTATTTATCAACGTAGTGGAATACATGCTAATATGGCACAAGTTAAAAATTAATGTGGCCATCTTTTCTTGCTACAACTCGTGCGGAGGATGGGTTTAATGTCATATTTCGAAATTGCTTTTAGTCGAATATTTACTTCATATTAATATTACGCATACGCACTGTTGTACGCTATGAGTAAATCCGTAGAGATGGCAAATTAATTAAATTAGGATGCTTTAAAGCAAAATACACATTTATCTTGTGAAATCAGATAAGCAGCTACTATTTTTTAGAGAGAATATTTCCATTTTAAAGATATACCGGAGTAGTTTACTTCTCTTTAGATGTCCTTGCGAATAATGGATTTAACTGAACCGAAGAATCGAATGGTATAGTGAATGCTTAAGAAGTGGCATGTCTAGGAAGTTAAACTACGTTTCTCCAGAGAGTCATGCAGTTATACGGGCTGTGTAGTATAACTCAGTTGTAATTAATTTTGTTTGTGAACGGCCTTAAATTTTATATCGCCTAGAGATACAACAATAATATTGTGTTGATTCCCGCAGATCGTTTTTGCAAATGAAGTGATAAATTGACATTTATCGATACTGCAACTACCTATATTTCGTGATTTACTTAAGCCTACATTAAAAATATCATTAGTACCCTGTGCATATATATTAACAGGTTTAAGTTTTTACTTAGGACAAAATTATTCAAAATTAATCAACTTTCAAGAAATTGAATATCAACTTAACTTCAGATTTTATATATACCGTTTGTAGTTAACTTAATAGTAAAGCTCGCGAGGACATGTTTCTTTCGAAAGACAAATACTCATACTTTGAGAGAAAAAGTTTTATCAAAGCAATAAAGTCTATGCAAAGAAATTAAGTTAACTAAGCCTATTTTATTTAGCAATATTTGATACTTCATTGGGTAAAGGACCACTTCAGGTATTGTTAAAAAATGTTTGATTTTTTTTCCAAAATTAGTTTTGAGGGAAAATGCTACTTATAGTCCAGTGTCTCATATAAGTAAAGCTTTTAGTATTGGAGTGGCATTAATTTACAGGTGATCCATTAACTAAAAAATTAAGAGTTTATTGTTTTCTTTTAGCTACCGGCTTATTCGGCCCATACATGACAAGTGGTATGTGTTGACATTCTGTTTTCTAAACGACCGATGTATTAAAGAAAGATAATATTAACTCCGAAAATGGTCCAGTATTCCGCCTCAGTAGTCTTTAAATATTTACTTAAAAAAAAAAAAAAAATCAAATTTAAATCCATTTAAATAATTTTATTGTAACCCATCTCTACTTAAATATAAGCCACACCCTAATCTGATATAAATTTCATTGAAAATTCCTGAAAATTATTACCCTAAATTTGACGGAATATAAATTGAAAAACAAACTTAAGTTAGGCACATCGTGGATTATCAATATCGAACAAAATCTCCTTTTTCGTTAGGAGGAAGTTTGAGCACTAGACTCAACGTCCGTTACTGTTCTGATGCAATACGTCAAAAGTAGAATCTTACATCCACTGTTTAGGTCTTTCGATGAGAGTACTACCCCACTCGCTATGCCTCTGTCCGTGCCATAGAAAGGTAAGTTTTTATATCTGGCAGTGTCAGTTTGCCTCCACTTTCGTGTTTGATGGCCTACACGTTTTCTTGTCGTTTGAGTTTTCGCCTTGCCTTTTCACCGTATCGAAGTGGCTTCATTATTTCGGCACTAAATTGTCAGGCGTGACGCTACAGGCGAGTTTATCTTTTAGTGTTTTCCTAGGTGTTCTGAAAAGATAACCTAGGAAAAGCACATGTTCTGCATCCTCGTCGATTCCTGGCTCGCAATGCCCGGAGTATGGAGTCCCTTTATGCCCAAAGCCATGAAGGTGTGCTTTAAAACATCCATGACATCTAAGGATTTGCGTAAGGTAGTAATCGACCTCCCCATGCTTTTTTTTTAAGCTATTTCTGTGCATAATGTGGACATATACATATGTACAAACGCACGTATGTGCCAAAATGCTCAGAATCATGAAAGGAGCCGATTTAGCCATATTCGTCCGTCAAATAACCAAAATTCGTGACACGCATATTACCCTTTTCCTGAGGGAAGTCGGCATTAAAAATTAGTCTAATCGGTCCATAACCACGCCCATTCCTATAACGTTAATAAAGAAATTAAGTCAAATTACTAAAATTGAATAAAAATAATAAACGCACAAACAGAAATAGGATGAAAGAAAAAATGAACGGTGCCACACCCGGCATAAATATTATTGAAATTAGATAAAACCCACGTTCACTTTTTGTATGCTCTAAGTAAATTACATGCCATGTACACTGTGGATTTATTTAAAATGAATAAAGGAACATTTTATTTTATATTATTTTATTTGTATATTCGATTTCTACTTGCAGTTTCTCAGAATGCAACCATTTCAATAAACATGCACAGTGGCTCAAATGCTGAATCGTACATACTCACTGTTCATCATTAAAAAAGATTTTCGAAATGATACTCGTAAATTAATTTTATTTGCGAAAAACAAGATTTTAATTTATTTATGGTTTACTCAATTTAGCCCCATACAAAAAATTATATTTTTATACATTCAACATTTTTATACTGAGAAATGAAAAATAAACAAATTAGGTGAATTTATGTCAAACCCCCAATTCGTACTTGGCTAGGATGCGACATAATCCCGTTATATGGCATTTCATACGCGCGGTTAATTTGCATGTTCAATTTCATAAAAAGCGTTACAGTTTTTAGTTTGCTACAAGTTTTGAAATAATAAACATAGTTTTTGAGCAATGGCTCTGTTAGGAAAGCAGGCAAAAATAGAGAAGCACCGGCTAACTGTTTAATGGCATGAAGACGAGAAAACTTTTATATAAATCGACAATTTAATGAACAGCACTCATTTCAGAGTGCAATACATAATTAGAAGATATAAAAAATACTCTTTGATTGCAAATAAAAGCCGCCTAGGCAACCTTTTGAGTTGGAAGAGTGAGAAATTATAACATTCAAAATTTTAAAATTTTTAAAGAGCCACACAATATTTTCTTGCCAATAATAAATGGTATATAAATAAAGTTTCTTTTGATAAAAAAAATAAACTATTTGTTCATTATCTAGAATTTATCAATAATCTATTTCTTCAATAAAAAAAAGTTGAGCAAAAAAATTAAATGTGAGCGATGATTTTAAAAAAGTAGAATAAATTTGGCTTATAACTTCTTGTTTTAAGTTTCGAGCACGACTCTAAATTTTCACTCGTTATTTAGTTGTTAGAAGACTATTTCATGCATCGGTTATAAGTGCCTCAACTCGCGGCATTTCTTTTAAAGCTGCTGGTTTTCGCTCCGTTAGGTATATATAATACATTTCTGGCGCTCAAACTCTTCCAACTTGCTTTTCAACTCTGTAAATTTTTCACTTCACAAAGCTTTACTATGTAAATTTCTAGAGGTCCAGTATTAATTCCAAATGGCTCAATGTGAATTTCGTCACTATTTGTGTTGAGATAATGCCAGAGTCGTGTTGAATTGCTCAGGAAAGTAATTTTTAATTTTTCTTATAGCTGTGCTGAAGTAATTCGTGCCAACACTTCTACTGGTTTTATCGCGATAATGCTTTAAAAATTGAAAATTAAGTAATTTGTCACTCTGAATATCTTCTGCAAAAAGATTTAATTTTAACTTAAAAAAATCTTTAGGCAAAATATTAAAATATGACTTCTACGGATGAATTGTGCGAAAGGTGCCTTTTAACAGATCTTAACACAAGGGCGCTCATACTATGAAATTTGCTACTGAATATATAATTATGATATAGACTTCTGGAAAACGGTAAAGTATAAGTATAACCAAATAATTACTTTTTGCACTTATTAATATACGTTGTTCTGTGGTATTCCACATACACTTATGAAAGCAAAAGTATTTTTTCATATGGATCGGTAGTTTGGGGGAAAGCTCTTGCAAGAGATTACAACATCGAACTACATGTCAGAATACAAAGATTAGCCTGTGAAATAACAGTTGGTACAATCGGATAAAGTCCAGGCAAGTCTCTAAACCATGAGTGCATTTAGGTTAAATGAAGCGGGTCGCTGGAAGGAAACTTATGGTCACACCAGTCTTTTAGTGCGACAAACACAGCTCACCTCATGAGGACTGATTACATCGTCGCAATCCAATTTTGCCATTCTCTTTCTATCTCGTGAGGAATGGAGTAAAGGACTTTTATCAAATAATTCGGCAGTACTTCTACACAGATGGTTCAAATATGGACTGTGGTACTGGAGCTGGTATTTATTCTCTTGTACTTAGAATTGAAAAATTTGTGCATCTTGCTAATACTAGCAGTGTCTTCCAGGCAGAAGTATTGACAATAGGGGAAGCTTGCAGGCTACTAATTCCAGAATTCTTTTTTAAGAGAAATATCGCGGAGAAAAAAGAAACTGTCTTCCACTTCCTCTGTGAATGCCGTACACTATGGAAGGCAAAGATATTAACCCTTGGCAAATCACTTCTTGGGAACCTCGAAGAGATGACTGGCATAGACATAAACAACTTAGAGGGTTTCTTAATCGCACAGACTGGGAATAGTCATGACATGACTGAGTAAAACTTGTTGGTAACGAGGATGTGGCAACAAAATGGTGTTGAAGCACTAATTGAATTCTTAGGGATTCACCACTTGAACCAATTAACTTGGATAGAAAATGTTATGTCTGCGGAAATCCCAATACTAAAGCATGGATGCAGTTCTGTGATGGTGTGTTTAAAGTCCAGGTATCCGAAATATTCATTTTGTAGAAGGCGATATAGATACATTTCAATGCATGAGCATCCTTAAAACTAATGTTTGGCAAAGTACCGAACGATTGGGTATATTGCACAATTTTGTTCTATATAAGGACAACAGCGAGAAACCCACCTCCGCGGTGGCCAAGATGTGATTCATCTATGACTGTCCTAAACTACAACAAACATCAACCTACTACAAAGATCTCAATATAATCGAGCAGGCTTGGGAGAAATTGGCCAGAAAACTAAAAGATAAAACTTTTCGAAACCTAAAGAAACTGAAGAAAGCTCTGAAAACCGAATGGCACCATATTTCACCAAATATATATTTATAAACTTGGTAAAATCTAAGCCAAGCCGTTTAAATACAATAATAAAGTCCAACGAATTAGCCACAATTAAATAGTGATCAGTGAGTTTTGTATAATATTTCAGGCACTTAAAATTTTGTACGATTATTCGTTTTGACATGAATTCTGTGGTGCAGTTTATTTTTACTTCTCAGTATAAAAATCAAAAATGTACATACATATAAACAATATGTTTTATTTATGTAAATAAATAGAGTTGAGAATAAATAAATGGCAAACAAGTTTTTCCGAAAATTAATTAATTTACAGTTCCGAAATTCTGCTTTAAATTTGAACAGTGAGTATGTACGATAAAGTGTTTGAGCCACTGCATCTTATTTGCACATTAATAGCTATACGTAGGTAGTTCTTGCGCACGACATGCGTACACACGCGAGTATATATTTATACATACATACGTACTTGGCTTTGTGCTTCTGCGTATTGTATGTACGGAAATCTATTGCACAGTTTATTTGCGGTCAAGGCATTAATTATCGAAAGCAAAGCAAGTGATTTACTACAATAAATGAAACAGAATTCTAGCCGCAAACAAATAACAAAAATAAATAGCAATAAAACATCCACCACCTTGGTCGACAAGTTCGCTGAATATGTTCAGAAAATTCAAAATACAAGTTTATTCCTCAAAAGTGATATCGCCTTCAAAATATACGCCAGCAACATTTAATGTACCTTCCAAGTACTCCTCTCGCATTTATGCCAGCATTTGATCCAGCTCTCGAAACCTTTCTGGAACTCTATTTTCGGTATGGTCAACAGTGCCGTTTTTTGACTCGATGAAACAGAAAAAAGTCGCAGGGACTCATATCTGGTGAGCTCGATGGCTTTTGGATAGTATTCGTTTCGTTTTTGATTAAACATTTACTGATAATGATGGCGCTGTGTGACGGGGCAAAATTCTCGAGTTGTTTACCCTCAAATCCTTTCTTTTTGCCGAATTGCTTTAGGTAAACGACTCATGAGGCCGAAGTAATAGTTCCTTTTAACTGTCTGACCTTCAGGCGATATTTTGTGGTGTGCAATACTGTTTAAATCCATAAAAACCGTGAGCAGCGCTTTCTTTCTTGACTGAAAACGACGTAGTTTTTGAGTTTTGATTAATTCTGAGCTCTCCACTCACTCATGTAATGTCTGGATTGCGTGGCGTGCTCATAAACCCACCTCTTCAGTAATGATGCGTTCGATGAATGTTGGATCGGATTCGGTCTTGGAAATCTTATCTTTGGCGACATCAAAACAACGTCCCCTGGCGTTTTTTTCTGGACACTTTTTGATCAAGATGGTACTTTTGATGTAAACAAATACCGTTGAGTGCAAATGCTTAAAGATAATAAGCATAGAAAGATTTTGTTTTCATTTCGTTTGGTAAATACACATTAGCATACTCATTTTTGTTATGTTGGTGCACTCTACATTGGAATGAATTTGAAGTTGCATTTTTATCTGTCAATTCATTTTTTGTTTACAAGCCATTTATTCTCTACGTGCCACAATATTTTCTGCAATGGAAAAATCAAGTGTCGTGCCGTGATTGAATTTTTATTTTTGTAAGGATTAAAAGAAAAGAAAATTTATGAACGAATGTTGAAAGGGTATAAAATCAGTGTTTCCGCCATTAATTAGTACAGGCTGTACTGTACAATGATGGGTTGCTGAATTTAAACCTGGTCGTACAAGCCTTGAAGACGATCCACGCCAAGGGCGTCTAAAAACAGCAAAAACACCAGAAATCGTAGAAAAAATACAGGATATCGTAATGGAAAATATTTACGACGTCAGAAAAATAGGCGATGCTAAAGGTAGGTAGGTGAAATGGTTGCAGTGCCAGTCTGGCACTCCTCAAGTAGCACCTAAGCGCCGTTTTGATACCATTATGAGACCTCCAACGGGCAGATATCTACAGCCAGCCACAGCTGTTGACATAATTGAGAAGATTGATGGGGCTTAGGTTGGTGGACTGCCCCAGTCTGTCGAAGAAAGGAGCAACCAGTGACCTTAGTCGTCTAGCTGCCAAACCCGGACATTTGCAGAGAAACTGTAAGTACAGTAGTCTCTTTCTCTGCAATGGGCGTTAAATGGTAACACTAGCTTTTCCGCGAGTGTGCCGATCGACCAGTTACCGGTAAGCACAGCTAGGAGTTTGCAAATTGAATGGCGAAGAGTCAAAAAGACTTTCTGGGTCCTTTGTATGTTGTACTGATGCCAAACGGTTTTCGAAATAGCACATGAAGAAATGGAGCGCCATCTTTTCTATGCTTTTCTGAGAAATAATTTGTACAGTTCCCCCTTAACAGCTTTCAGGAGGATGCCGATTACCGGTCTCTGAGGTCAATTAAGTCCCCTTCCAAGCTCATCAGCAATTTCATTTCTGTCTATGTTCCTATATCCTGGAACCTAGATCAGGGAAATGATACCTGCACCGCCAATAGATTTGATCTCCTCTTTACAGGAGTTTGTTAATTTCGTTCTGCACTATGGCGTCCTCAGAGCCTTGATCGCAGCTTGACTATCAGAGAAAATGTTAATATCTCCCTCGCTTCCGCGTTTCCTAAGCATTTTGCATGCCTGCAGGATCGCAAACACTTCTGGTTGAAAAACACTAGCAGTATTCGGTAGTTTAAAGGAGGTAGCTAAATTGGCTGATTTAGAGTAAACCCCTGCTCCGACTCCCGATTCCATCTTGGAATCATCAGTGAAGACAGAGGATTTGGACCTATAAATAGGGAGGCCGTCCCTTTCCAGGCTATTTTATTTGCCAGTAATTTCTATGTGCCCTGGAATTCATAGTAAACGAACTTGAAACTTATCATGACATTCCAGCCGCAGTTTCAATGTTACCTGGAAGGAGTTGAGAGCCTTGATTGCTGCCTGGCTATCAGTAAGAATAGCTTTGTTTCTGTTCCTATATTTGAACTCAAGGTTAAAGTGAGCGCATCTTTCTATTATTAAGTATTTTTTTCTGGGTACGCAGTCACCTGCCCCTCCACTTTACTCGGTGAAGGCCCATCCGATTGTGATTATATTTTGATTTGTTTTGTTGGTTTTAGATAACGTCTTTTAATGGTTTACAGGCATGAGAGCAATTGTTAGAGGTTAAAACATTTATTGCATTAGGGCTAGTCTATGAACTTTGTTAAAAGATTTCAAAAGTAAATTTTTTTTTGAATTTCGAAACAATTGATTAGCGGCATTGAGTTGGACACACCATTCTGTAGTATCTTCTTCTTCTTAATTGGCGCGATAACCGCTTACGCGATTTTGGCCGAGTTTAACAAAGCGCGCCAGTCGTTTCTTTCTCGTGCTAACCGGCGCCAGTTGGACACACCAAGTGAAGCCAAGTCCTTATCCACCTTATCTTTCCAACGCAGAGGAGGCCGCCTTCTTCCTCTGCTACCACCAGCTGGTACCGCATCGAATACTTTCAAAGCCGGAACCTTTGTATCCATTCGGATGACATGACCCAGCCAACGTAGCCGCTGGATCTTTATTCGCTGCCCTATGTCTATGTCGTCGTAAAGCTCATACAGCTCATCGTTCCATCGTCTGCGATATTCGCCGTTGCCAACGTGCAAAGGTCCAAAAATCTTACGCAGAATCTTTCTCTCGAACACTCCAAGCGTCGCTTCATCGGATGCTGTCATCGTCCAAGCTTCTGCGCCATACGTTAGGACGGACATGATGAGAGTCTTGTAGAGTGTTAGTTTTGTTCGTCGAGAGAGGACTTTACTGCTCAGTTGCCTACTTAGTCCAAAGTAGTACTTTTTGGCAAGAGAGATTCTACGTTGGATTTCAAGGCTGACATTGTTATCGGTGTTAATGCTGGTTCCTAAATAAACGAAGTCTTTTACAACCTCGAAATTATAACTGTCTACAGTGACGTGGGTGCCGATACGCGAGTGCGCCGACTATTTGTTTGAAGACAGGAGGTACTTCGTTTTGTCTTCGTTCACCACCAGACCCATTCGCTTTGCCTCTTTATCCAGTTTGGAGAAGGCAGAACATACAGCGCGGTTGTTAAGGCCGCTGATGTCAATATCATCGGCATACGCCAGCAATTGTACGCTCTTATAAAAAATTGTGCCTGAGCGATTAAGTTCTGCGGCTCGTGCGATGCTCTCCAACATCAGGTTAAAGAAGTCCACGACAGCGAGTCACCCTGTCTGAAACCTCGTTTGGTATCAAACGGCTCGGAGAGGTCCTTCCCAATTCTGACGGCGCTGCTGGTGTTGAGCAACGTCATCTTACATAGCCGTATTAGTTTTGCAGGGATACCAAATTCAGACATAGCGGCATACAGGTAACTCCTTTCCGTACTGTCGAATGCAGCTTTGAAGTCGACGAAAAGATGGTGTGTGTGGATTCTCCTTTCATGGGTCTTTTCCAAGATTTGCCGTATTGTGAATATTTGGTCGATGGTAGACTTTCCAGGTCTGAAGCCACACTGATAAGGTCCAATTAGTTGGTTGACGGTGGGCTTCAGCCTTTCACACAATACGCTCGCTAGAACCTTATAGGCGATATTTAGAAGACTAATCCCGCGGTAATTGGCACAAATTGCAGGATCGCCCTTCTTATGGATTGGGCAGAGCACACTTAAATTCCAATCGGCAGGCATGCTTTCATCCGACCATATTTTGCATAGGAGCTGATGCGTGCACCTTACCAGCTCCTCGCCGCCATGTTTGAATAGCTCAGTCGGCAGTCCGTCGGCGCCCGCGGCTTTGTTGTTTTTTAGCCGCGTTATCGTTATTCTCACCTCGTCATGATCGGGTAGCGGAACGACAATTCCGTCGTCAACGATTGGGGTATCGGGATCTTCACTTTCTCGGTGACATGCGCAGCTGTCACTGTTTAGTAGGTTCGAGAAGTGTTCCCTCCATAATTTAAGATTGCTCTGTACGTCAGTCATCAGTTCGCCGTCTTTGTTCTTACAGGAAAACGCCCCGGTCTTAAAACCTTCTGTAAGCCGCAATGCGCTGTGGCGCATTGAGAAGCACTGCAATGATATTCACGGAACAAACGTTCAAATATTTTATGATTTAGTTTGTTTTATGATAGTCAACATTATTATGTGTAATACCAATAAAAAGGTAACCAATATTCGTCTCCCAATGCAATTTCAAAGATATTGGCTAGAAGTTATGCTGTTTTACATATGTTTGGGAATGTCGATTATGATGGCACGAACCGCAGCAACAATGACATCGTTCGGGATTCATGAAGCGCCAGAAATATTCCTTTGTTTTGCGTAGTTATGATAACAAGCGTTGTTGTGCATTGTTACGCTTCATATCGTTTGGTGATGCGGAATTCGGGTTGAATGCATTTAGCTGCATCAATATAAGATATACGGAACAACAACCAACAACTCCTACCACTGAGCAGCTGTCTGTCTGCCAAAAATTTTCCACGAGGGCGAGGGCTCTCGCGTTCAAATTCAGAAATATAACAATGCGTTTTTATTAACGTTAGCAGAGCTTTGATTCTGTGATTTTACGCTATCTGGAGAGCTAAGAAAAATTAAAATAAAGTAACAAAAACAATGCCACGTTATTTTGTTTTCAAAAAAATTTGACAACACAACATCTGCAGCGGCACGTCGAGAAAGCCCGTAACTGGATTTTACTACTTATTCTATATACAAGAGAAAAACTGAAATTGAAATAACGCGAAAAGTATATGCGTATGGAAAAATCCAAAGTCCCTGGAATACTCATTGTGATATTTTGTAATGCAGTTTTAAAAATTCTATTAAAAAAGTCACCATAAAACCTATTAACAGTTTGTTTTTAGTTAATTTTTTCATGTAAAAACTAGTGGATGAACGGGTACCTCAGTTATACATATGTTTGCCTAGGTGTGTAAAGTGTCGTAAACGAAGACACTCGCTACAATTTCATCACTTTCAAAAATCGACGCACAGATAATACCGAATGGAAACAAACCCAGTGTAGCTTGAAGAAAAAGTTGAACAACTAAAATTTTCTGGCGGCTCAACTTTGTTGAAAGCGATTTGTTGTAAGGCCGTTTACACCACTCAACTGTTGCATTAAGCTAAAAGTTGAATCAATAATCGCCTCATGCAAACAGCTTTTGAAGGCGGAAGGCACATTGGTGTGGGCTAACAAACCCCAGGAGCATAAAGCTCAAACAAATAAAGCCACATACGAACTCACACCGAAATACTGGTAATACTCGCGCTATCTCCCTAAGCCAATCAGTGTTTTCAACTTTGGTTATACAAATATGTAAATATGTATGTAAATAAAATAAAGTATTAGTATGTACCTATATGCATACAGAAGATTCCTCTGCTACAAATTTCGGTAGGCAGACAAGCAGAACACAACAGAGTGTAATCTAAGTTATACGAGCATATTTAGGACTTTATTGGCGACCTAAAATATTATAAATGAAGCAATAACAAAAGTTCTTTACGTTCAACTGCTGGGTTCTATCCCAATGTTTATTGAGCAATCGCCACTAGAAAAGGTACACAGCGTTGCTCTTATCAGATTTAATAGAGATCTTTGAATGATTCTCAATCCAGCGCTATATAAATAGACTCAGTTAACTAATTTATCTAACCATAGGGGAGCCTAGGTTAGGTTGTAGCGGTTGTCCAGTATGAGACACACTCAGGCTTATAGCCCATTGTGATACGTGGGGATCTTGTACGTTTTTTCTTGCTTTTTTCCTTGTTAACTCCACTCGGGAGCATACGGCCTCGACAAGACTAAGTCTTGTGTTGGTTTCGTTAATCTATTTTGCTTTCTGGCGGGGTAGGTGATTAGCCTGCCGCTACCAGTCCTAAATAGTGGGAATGCCCAACTAGAGTGCCATCTGTGTTTCACTTTTTTCTTCCAAAAGGATCACACAGATGGTTGAGGACTTCGCTAAATTTGGTGTGTCTTCTTGCTGGCACCACAGATGCAATGAGTAACTGTTTCTTTTTCTTTATTTTTTGCTTGTTTCTTGTTTTAGCAGCTACAATGCAAGTAATGCGCTGAGTAAAGATTGGAAAGATAAGGGTTTTGGGTTTGAGGAATGATTTTTTTTTTTGTTTTTTAGAAACAAGGAAGTAGGTAAGTTTGGACAAGTGCGAGGACCGTGCTTTACGTGGGATTCGGAACCACAACCTCTGGGATGGCTGGCTGGCGCACTTACGCTAGAATACCGTGGCCGCTTCTATTTACCTCTTCTAAAACCAACGTGAACTGCTCAAAAACTTTTCAGGCCTCTGAGCTGAGATGTCCTTCCTAATTGTAAAAATTGTGTACGAAAAATGGTAAATCTGCATCCGAATAGAGCAGGACAGTGGCATAGAAGGTGCAAAATCGTCCTTTCCTCATTTAGACAGCTTCTTCTCATGTGTACTGTATACAGGTCGATTTAAAAATCGCTCATTGCTCTGTGAAAATCGTATTCTAGGGATCAAAATAAGAAACTTTGCCGAAGGAACCATACCTCTAAAACGAATTCTGATGTCCCCCAATTTGGGTCGAACTTTTGGGTAGGGGCAAATTTTGAAAAATCCCACTTTGATCCATTCAGAGTGCTCCAATCGAGTCCAAATGTATGACCGAGCCCCACTAACTTTTGACGGCCGATCCACCCATGCCAGTGGCACACCCTCTGGAACTCCCCTGGGGGGTTCCCCATACAATCATTTCAAAATATCACCATTTTTGGCCTTTACATGAAAAAATCAGCTGTTTCTTATTTATTTATAATAATATCTATTTTTTCTCTTAAGAAATTTATTTAGTCAGACCATATGTAAATGAAAAAATTCATTTAAGTGAGTTATAGAAAAGAAACTAAAAAGTTCGACCCAAATTGGGGGACATCAGAATTCGTTTTAGCGGTATGGTTCCTTTGGCAAAGTTTCTTATTTTGATCCCTAGAATATGACTTTCACAGAGCAATGGGCGATTTTTTTGCCTCCCCACAAATCGACCCGGCCTAGTATCCACGCCCTTATTAGTTATAACGAAAATCAGTGTGCTAAGACTATGCTTATTTTGACTGAGTAGATATTCAGTGCGTTTAGCATCATAAATGTCGAGCGATTCTGCAGGTAGGAGCGTTTGCCTTTCGCTCTTCGTACAATTTTCTCTCATGCCGGTTAGGGTATGCCTATCTAATTGTCTGCGTACTCAACAGTCAGCTTGCTGCCAAGGCTCGCTTCAGTGGATCTGCAGTTCCCCTCGATGCCACAATGGCCAGAAACCCATGCAGTCTTTGTGTGAAATTACTCTGCCACCTTGTTAAAAGATGTGCGGTATAGCTATTCATAGCTATCTTAGAGGTTCTCGACTTTATCGCCGTAGTACTAAAGTACTGAATTGCGCGCATATTTCAGTAAAATTTAATTTGCAGTGTCTGTTTTTTTTAGAACTTATATAATCAAGCAAACTCAAAGTCAATCAGGAATAAACGTATTTTCGTGGTTATTGATGGATTCTGCCTTATTTTGTACCACGGGTAATGCCCACGTAGAATTCCGCAAAAATATCACTAACACTCTTTTGCCCAGTTTTTTTATTTCAATATCCAACATTTCACTGCTCAAACGTATTGTAGTGTTACCAGATGCGATATATACGCTATTTGTTGCTGAGCATTTCAGGGAACTCAATATTAGCTTCAACACAAGTTTAGCGAAAAACTTTGTTATTGTGGTGTAGATACTCGTATCTCTCAAACTTGATTCAATGCGCTCTTGCTTTCATAACGTTAATAAAAATAAAGATCCGAATAAAATCCCCAGATACCATATAATCCTTTGCCTTTTTCTCTGTATTGTATGCTGCAATCTCTATGAAGTCTTCAAGTATTATCTGACGCTGTTAATTAAAAAAATAGCCAGATTCATAAATATAACTATGCTGTATTTCTTCATTCAATGTATCCCTGTTTAAACATATCCCTCGAAGTTTCCTGCTTAGTCGCATACTGAAAGGAAAATTTTCTACCACATTTATACGCTTACGAACATTGCTCTTTGTTCTCACAACAACACGCGCGTTATTGACACAACTTGCCCATTGTGTTGCTTCGGCTTTGCGGTTTTTCCGGTATTCACAACTTACATTTCCGGCTTGATTCATTTTGTGTGATACTGAAATGTACGATAGATAACAGTTCATATGTGCGTCTGTTCTTTGCATTTTCCTTTATAGCTTAACCTCGCAATCGATTGGCGTTTTACCCACAGGAGAAATGCTTTTTATCCTACTTGAATTATAGTCTCCAGTGGCTTCTCCTTTCATCTTTAAATTTTAGTTTTGAAAATGTACTGATATCAGACGGCTAATTGTCAGTTGAAGAACAAGTTGAAAGTCATTTCTAGTTGATCTACTTTCTACTCATATATTTTGTAGGGACCCTGAGAATATTTTTTTTTCATTTTTGGTATAACTTTTTGGACATTAATGGAAGTTAAATTAAAAGCGAAAATTAAGTAAAATTGTTGAAAAACACGAAAGTTCGAGAACTACCTGACAACAAAAACCGAATTCGTCTTAACACCAAATGACAAAACAGAACAAGGCAAGAAAGAACAAGAAGATATGAGTTGCCACATGTACAAATTACTATAGTTATTAAGCACATGCACATTTATAAGTAAAATCAGAGGTGCAAGCACACAGAGTAATCAGTCGTAACTCAAGCGTGTGACCTTGTAAATGTATAGTAAAACGATTAAGTGTTGAAACTAAATAAAGCAAGTTGTGTTGCCATTAATTTGTGACTCTTATTTCGTAATCAAGTTATCAGACCCACAGGAATTATTATGAGCTAAATGTTAAATTAGTTGAACAACATCAAGACGCTCGCCGCAAATAGGAGGAACACCCCTGCCAAACACCTAACAGAATTATACGCGCCAATTATTTATTATTTATTTATTTATGGATAAAAAACGTAAATTTGGTAACAATACCAATGCAAATGTTTTATATAAAATTTACTCATAGAAATTTAATAGTAATTCTCAAAGCGTGGATCAAAAAGTTTTCATCCGAAGAGCCAGAAAAGTTTTGGTTTCGTTGTTGGTTTTATAGGGCGATCAGATTGGAGGTACTTTTTCCAATAGGGACAGCTCACGCGTGACTACTGTCAAACTAAATACATAATTTTTTCAGTATTCATTAACATTTCGTCATGGAAAGACGTAAGTCTCCACAACGTTTACAAATCGTATTAAGAAAATCGACGCTCTGAACTTATGGTGTTCAGCGATGAGGTCTATTTTTGGCTTATTGAGTGCTTTTGCTATTTCATAGTTTTGTTGCTTTACCACCAATTTTCATAAGTTTGAAAGTTTTAGATGCACTGGAAAGTTCACTATAGCGCGTAATAGAAAATGTGGTATCTTGTGCCAAAAGTTTGAGCAAAATGAGAGCAAAATTGAGTGAGTAATAGCACTTTTATTGTGGGAAGTCATAGTCATCTAGGGAAAATCGATATTATTGAGTGCTTTTGCTACTTCATAGTTTTGTTATTTTACCACCGATTTTCATAATATTGACAGTTTTGAAGAGCAACCCGAAGCCATTCAAGAACAGCTATTACTTCCATTGAAAACAATCGTTTGGTGCGCCCTATGGGTTGGAGGGATCATCGGCTCGTATTTCTTCAAAGACGAGGCTGGCGCCAATGTAACAATGTGAATGGTGAACGCTATCGCGCCAAGAGAACCAATTTTTTGATGCCGGAAATTAATGCCCGTGATCTCCACAGCAGCTTTAGTTCCCACAAGTTGGCCATACAGCCTGTGAAACAATGGTTTACTGCCTCGTCGTTTCGGTGAGCAATTTATCTCTCGTCTCGGGCCAGTGTATTGGCCACCAAGATCGTGTCATATCACACCTTTGGAGTTTTATTTGTAGGGGTATTTAAAGTCTAAATGATTTGTGGATAAACCAGCTTCCATTGAGATATTGGAAGCCAACATTACTAAAGTTGCTCCCGAGATTCCGACCGAAGTCCTCCAGCGAGTGGCGAGTCATTTAAAGTTGGTATTTACGGTTGGCCGCTATTGTGGCCAAATTTTTTTAATTGATTATCTTTAAAAAAAAAATTTAATTAATGGTTCTACACAAAAATAATAAAAGTTTGCCCAATCAATTTGAATTTTCGTTGTTTTATTTCAGCTAAAAATCCGATAGCTCTAAATTGATCACCTTTTAATTGCAGCTGTCGAATAAGTTTTTGGCGATTTCTGTTATTACATTTTAATAAAAGTCAATTTAAATTATATATAATAATACATCACCAACTACTCAATTTATATAAACGCACACACGCACATACATCTTTGATACTTAACGTTGTAAAACTTTTCACACACATTTAAATACTTAAACTTTACCCTTTTTGTACTGTTAGAGTGTTGCAGTGCGAAGTGGCCTTAGAAATTGTCTACTAAAACTTTTAGAAGTTTTACCCAACGTAATTAATAGGCATCATCTATGTGGATCAAGTGGGACATTCAGAAAACTAAAAAACGTCGAAATTGTTCAACGAGTTAAGACACTTTTGAGCAAAAACTCTTCCAATTTTAGTTATGTTGCGCTTTGTCCCAAATTAAATTTTGTTTGGGCAGAAATAAAGCTTTTTTACCTACAAACTACTTGTATCATATATCTCTGATTTTAGTGGCGATATGTTGGTACTCATGTCTCTCACTCATGCCGACGAGTTCGGCCATTTTGAATGTTCAGTTAATTTTTGACAGCTGCTTTGCTTGCAGGTAGATCAAAGAACCTGTATCAAATTTTGTGTGAAAAACGAAATTAAGTGCGCGGATGCATTTCGTATGTTGACTGTCTCATACGGAGAAGCTACTGTGGACCAAAGCAACGTTTATCGATGGTACAAAATGTTCTCAGAACGCCGAGAAGATGTGAAAGACGAGAAGCGTGCCGGGCGCCCGAGCAATTCAACAACAGACGAAAAAATTGATGAAATGAAGAAAATGGTATTGGCCAATCGTCGAATCACCGTTAGAGAATTTGCTGAGGGCCTAGACATATCGACTGGCTCGTGCCATTCGATTTTTTTCAATGATTTAGGCATGAGACGGGTCGCCGCAAAATTCGTTCCAATGCTCAATTTCGACCAAAAGCCGCATCGCATGAACACTGCTAATGAGATGTTGGACTCTGTCCGCGACGACCCAAATTTGCTCCAGAGGGTCATAACTAGTGACGAATCGTGGGTTTATGGTTATGACGTGGAAACCAAAGCTCAATTATCTCAATGGAAGCTGCCGTACGAACCAAGACCGAAAAAAGCGCGCCAAGTTCGGTCGAATATAAAAGTTTTGTTTACCGTTTTCTCCGATTGCAGGGGCGTTGTGCATCATAAGCTCTTGCCACAGGGTAAAACGGTCAGTAAGGAATATTATCTGCAAGTTATGCGCATTTGCGCGAAGCAATCCGCCAGAAACGTCCGGATTTGTGAAACAACAAAAATTGGCTCTTGCCTCACGATAACGCCCCTGCTCACACATCGTGGCTTGAGCTCGAGTTTTTGGCCAAAAACAGTTCACTAATAATGCCACAGCCACCGTATTCCCCAGATCTGGCCCTTTGTGACTTTTTCTTGCTACCGAAACTAAAGAGGCCCATGAAAGGACGACGCTACGATTGACGAGATAAAGACAGCATCGAAGGAGGAGCTGAACAAGATAAAAAAATGATTTTTTGAAGTGCTTCGAAGATTGGAAAAAACGTTGGCACAAGTGCATAATATCTCAAAGGGACAAAATAGATATTAATGTATAAATAAATAATTTTTGAAAAAACACAAAATTCGCGATACTTTTTGAACACACCTCGTATATAAATTCATAACGGTATGCAATCTGCACACGTCCTTGCTCTACAGAAGAAATTGATTTCAAATTTTCATTACAATGATTACTAAATTCCTCTTTTAATTGGTTCATTTTCATTGTAGGAAATATGAAACCTTTTTTCTTTTAGCGAAGTATGCAAGGTGTGCAAAATCAATCCACGAGTGCATGCACAAAAATAAATCAGTGGCTTTCTGTCTGACTGCTTCGCTGCACTGATTGTTTCATTGCGTGCAAATATTTACTTTTCTGCGAACTACTTTTTCTATTGTGTTAATATTTCTAATATTCTAGAGCAATACTGCATTTCTACTACAGGTAATATTACAAATAATGGCTTAGAATTGCCAATCACTGTTCTCCGTGCTCAACTTAATCGGTGAACTCCGCATACATACATATTTATGAAGGTTTGCAAAAGTATGCGAGTATTTACATATGTATTAAATATATGTTAACAGTACAGACTGATTAAATGGTGCCGCACTTTTGTGAAACCGTTCAAATAAGAAAAATAGATAATGTAAATTTTTTTTAAATCGGGTTATTAGGTTACATAAAAAGAACTTGCTTTATAAGCCCAAGTATTTCCTTTCCTTGCTAATTATTTTCTTTGGTTTATTTTATTTTTTTAATTTTTAGTTTTATAAAATTTACATATTTTATAAATAATCCGGAATCAATTCAAGTTTTAAATTAAGGATATTATTAATATATCAGTGATATTGGACCCTAATGGTGGAATCTCTGCCTAACTTGATGAAACACATAAAATTGCGGCTGCGCGCTAGGTTCAAATCCGTTAGGCATTTAGTAGGCTGAAATTTGGTAAAAATTAAATTAAAAATAGCAGTGCCCAGGACTTATATGGGTCCGTGAAATTTTCCGATTCATTCTAGAATTTCAGAATGTGTCAATCTTGGGTAGCGCCAAGTTTGAGTCTCAATCTATATTCAATGCAACTAGTTTGGTGTTTACCATATAGAGCTATTGGGATGGTAGAAGGTAGAGCGTAAAAGCTATTAAACAATGTAGCCCACAGACCACCTTCAATTTGTCACTTAAGTGTGCTTTTAATGTTGGCCCAGCAATGGCGATGGTAATGGCAAATAATAGGATTGGCTAAACAATCGCTGTAAACAACCAACGCATGCTTCAAATCGTACCTTCGCCGTCGCTGAAATTCCCATATATTTTCCACAATCGTTTTATGGGTATACGTGTTAAGGGTGGTGATAACTTTCCTGGAACGACATATAATGTGCCGATTCTAGTAAAGGTTCCAATCTATAAGCCAGGGCTCCACAAAATAGCATAACGCCTACCTTCGGTGATGATACGTGCATTTTAGCTATCGGTGGTGATGAGACTCAGCCCACTCGTAAACTCAAGTATGACGTTAACGAAATCACTGAGAGGATGAGTGAGTGAATACGCATGAAATGAGCGGGCAGAATTCCGCTGCCGAGTCCCCGTTAACGTGGCAGCCTATTCCCACAATTTTGCCTCGGTTAACCAAGCCGGGTAATCTACCATACATTAATCATTAATCATTACCTTCTTAGTACTAAACTAGACATGCAAATCATAACGAACGAATTCTTCATGGGAAAGCATTCCTGTTCTATTGCAGGACTGTCCAAATTACGCTTCGCTCATAAATCATTACCATCAGCTATCTTCTAACGCTCTTAAGTTTAGAAAATTCGTGTATGAAATTTAATAGCCCACTGAATATGGATAAATTAAAGTGAACGCATTGACATTAAAGTCCTTAACAATTTTTGTTTCCTGGCGGCCTGAGTCCAACATTAAAAAAATTGAAATTTTAATGAAAACTTCTTGAATTTTTTGCTTCTGCATGGTTTGAAATTTGTATTTATTTGTTAATATGGTTTTGTAGGCAATGGCAAACCTCCGAGTGTATTTCTGCCATGAAAAAGCTCCTCATAAAAATATCTGCCGTTCGGAGTCGGCTTGAAACTATAGGTCCCTCCATTTGTGGAACACCATCAAGACGCACACCACAAATAGGAGGAGGAGCTCGGTCAAACACCTAACAGAAGTGTACGCGCCAATTATTTATTTATTAATTTTTTTTTTATGGTTTTGTAGGTTTCATTGTAATTATTTTATACTCAAAGCATTATATATTCATGAAGAATCTTGGTCTTTTGTAGTTTAATGGCTTTTGATAAAGGTCTCTGATTTTTAAAATAGCAAATATACACTTGGAGTCACAACTAATATACTTTGCCTTAACTGTAGAGTTCCCATTATTCGATTTCTACTTGGTTGGCGTTCGTTTCCGTTCGACCTTCTTTATTGTTTTGAGTTTGAAGATTTGGGTTATTGTGTCGGCTAGAAAATATACAGCGTAATAATTTGAACATATGAACATATACAGGGGCACACAAATAAACATAAGGGAGCAATAAGAAATTATAAGAGCGAAGGCAAATTTTGCACATATACTTTGCAAAGAAATTGCAACCCATTGCAATAGCACGAAGGCGAAAAGCACTTAACTCTCCCAGCCAATGTCATACGGCGCCTTCTTTTTGTGTAGTGAGCGCATAATTTTTCTTTTGGCAAACTATGCCAAAGGGTTAAACGGCCAATTTTTGGCACTTGAAACTTTATCAAAATGATATCGTCTAGGGGAATTTTGGTTTTAGTTTTTGCAAATTGTAGTTGTTGTATGACTATAGTTGCGAGAATTGCTGAAATTGTGCTAACTGCTTATGCCAATGAAGCAAAGCGTGACATTCTATGACACTGGAATGTCTGCTTGGAATTTTTGATGTAATTAAATTTTGTGCATTAAGCACTTTGGACTAACTATGCGAAAATAATTATTTTTAGATTCTTTGACTGTTCGCGTATTTAGTCTCGGTAAATGTTTAGCGCAAACGATAAATAAGTCTGATAAGAAAATGTGGAACAGGCAATTTGAGAAGTGGAATATTACTTAGGAGTCAGAATCAAATAAAAGTTATACTATTTGTTTGTCCAGAAAGTGTTTCTAAAAAGGCAAAAATATTAATATTTGCTTGTGTACATTTTTGCTTATACGCAGAAAACGTTCACTACAAATAAAGTAATTTCCGGTGCCAAAGTCATATATAAAATTTCACCAGCAAAAGAAAAAAATAATAATTTGCTCCAATTCGACTCATATTCTAACATATTACCTACAGCTAATGTTTGCAAAAAAACTTTCTCTAATCACGAGTGAAATTCAATACAATCGCAAACAGCATGTACCACTTTCCGTGGACCGTGGACGTGGGAAGATAGGGCATGGCGATAGAAACAAAAAATTTTTTCTTAACATCCCACAGTTTTCTTGCTGTAGATTCTAGATTATATTTACAAGTATCTCTAATGATAGCTAGTAGTCTAGGCTTTCTGACAAATGCTTAGTCTACTCCCGACTTCCCTTCTACCCGGAGTTATGAGACATGAAATTCAAAAATTGGAAGAAATTAATTTAATTATTTAAATTTTTACGATTTTTTCCGAAATGTCTGAAACGTTATCCTTAAAGTTTTCTCCTAAATATATGTAACACATGGGCTGAAAAGTCCCAGTACCAGTAACAAAGAAACCAAGTTTTTTTTTGTTTCTAAGACCACGTTTGAAGTCAGCAAAGCATCGTTTTATTGTTGCTCCTGATGAAGCGGGGTACCCATACCACTTTTGAAGCCATTGATTTGTTTGAAGGGTATTTTTTTCCAACAAGAAGCAGTGTCAAATTAAAACACGAAAATATGATGAATTTTTAGCAGCTGTCTTTTTATGGTTAGTACTAACTGAAAAAGAGATGAATGCAATAAAACTAGCGCCATCTATGTTTTAGGTCAGAGACTTTTCAGCCCATGTTTTATGTATGCACTTTTATCCATGTTTCACTTAATTAGCGGGTTCAAAAATAAATACATTTTTTACCTTAATAGTCTCCAAATAAAAATAATAAATGCCTGGAATAGTTTCCAAATAATCATAATAGGCCTCTTCTTCTCGCCAAGTGTTAGAAAGTGGTAAGTAAACATATCAAAGCAGCGCTGCAATAGAGCTGCATGAAATCACATTTCTTTGTTTAGTACAAAGAAATATTTATTTGTTTATGACCAAAAATACTCAATTCGAAAGTAAATCTTGAAATATGTGCTAACCCACTAGTGATGTGTAAGAGACTCTAGACAAAGAATGATTAGTCGAGACGAAAGGAAAACTGAAAACTGAAACTAAAACGAAGGAATCTAATTTTATTTGATTCGAAATTAAAATTAACGGTTATCGCCACACTCAAATGTATGCACACGGGAATTTTGTGAAGTTTAGCGGAAAGCAGAGATAAGTGCACACTTCAAGTGTGTTAAAACAACGAATCGATACTTTAGTTAGTGTGAAGCAAAATTATGCCGCTTAATTTGCTAATCCTTTGATGTAAGGCCATATCCGCAAACCGCTATTCCGCTCCCAGTGAATTTGGCAGAATTACTCGACTACGAGTCAGACGTAATAATTTGAGCATTTGCTTTCATTTTATCGATGGAAGCAATGTTGAAATGCACACCGTGTTTGCTTTAGCTGTAATTGCGCCAATCAAGAAGAAGAAGAATATTACTTAAGCAAGGCATTAGCGAGCGCATTTATTGTACTACGCCGATTTCTCTCTTGTTTTAAAAATTGTCACAGCCAAAAATACTCTCTCGAATGTCGCTATCTTGTAAACTATCATTCTTGGCTTGTTCTCTTGCCTGGTACGTAGTCGGTGTGAAGAGTTCCTTTGCGTCCTCTATTAAATCATTTGGTTGGATCAGTTGGAGTTATGATCTGAGGTATCATATTTGGAAGAGAGATATTTTTTTTCCTGAAGGAAGTTAAAAGAGTCAATGTGAATATGTGCACTTTTTTCTATTCGTTGGGCTATCGTACATTTCTTAACATCTACAGCTGGCATATTCTGCTAGCTCCAAATGAATTCTTACGTACCTGCACAATTCTCAATCTTCTCTTTCTATTCACTTCTGTTTTGTTTTGTTTTGTTGTGTTTTGTTTTTTCACACATATTTACAGGCTTATTTACTTTACATTAGAAAATAATAGGACTATGAATAAGTTCGTGCGGTTTTACAACAGATGGCGTAACTTGATTATTATTCCATCGATCCACATTTCCAAACATTCATTGGAGAGCTACTGTCGTAAGGCACAAACGTCAGTATAAGTTTTTTATTTGAAGCGTAAACAACAATATTTTTACCACACTTGAAAATGTCGAATTTCGTGCCAAATAATGTGTTTTTGCGGGGAATTCTTCTTCATTATTTTAATATGAAGAAAAAAGCAGCCGAAAGTCATCGTATCTTGGTGGAAGTTTATGGTGAGCATGCTCTATCTGAGCGAACGTGCCAGAAGTGGTTTGCACGCTTTAAAAGTGGTGATTTTGGCTTGGAAGACGAAGAACGCGAGGGTGCGCCGCCAAAGTTCATGGATACCGAATTGGAGGAATTGCTCGATCAAGATCCGGCTCAAACGCAAGAAGAGGTTGCAAAAACTTTGGGAGTTGATCAATCAACCATTTCCAAACGTTTAAAAGCCATGGGAATGATCCGAAAGGTAGGCCATTGGGTGCCGTATGAATTGAAGCCAAGAGACGTTGAACGCCGTTTTATGGCATGCGAACAACTGCTTCAACGGCACAAAAGAAAGGGTTTTTTGCATCGAATTGTGACTGGCGATGAAAAGTGGGTCCATTACGACAATCCAAAACGTCGGGCAACGTATGGATACCCTGGCCATGCTTCAACATCGACGTCGGCGCAGAATATTCATGGCCTGAAGGTTATGCTGTGTATCTGGTGGGACCAGCTGGGTGTTGTGTATTATGAGCTACTGAAACCGAATGAAACGATTACGGGGGATGTCTACCGACGACAATTGATGCGTTTGAGCCGAGCACTGCGACAAAGTTATTTTGCAACATGACAATGCTCGGCCACATGTTGCACAAGTGGTCAAAACATACTTAGAAACGCTCAAATGGGATGTCCTACCCCACCCGCCGTATAGTCCAGACCTTGCGCCATCCGATTACTATCTCTTCCGATCGATGCAACATGGCCTGGCTGACCAGCACTTCCGTAATTACGATGAAGTCAAAAAATGGATCGATTCGTGGATTGCGGCAAAACCGACCGAATTTTTCACAAAGGGAATCCGTGAATTGCCAGAAAGATGGGAAAAAGTAGTAGTAAGCGATGGACAATATTTTGAATATTAAATTTGTAACCATTTTACGTCAATAAAGTTTCAAATTTCGAAAAAAACCGCACGAACTTATTCATAGTCCTATTAATTGCCTGTTTTTCCCTAGAATAACATTGTATCAGTTTATGAATGGAAAATAATTAGGCGAATCTTGCTGAAATTCTATTGCCCCACTTTAAGTTATTGTTGTTATTGCGGCTTTTCCTTCTTTTAGCTCTATTATTACATTATGCATATGTATGTATGTGCGCACTGCCTGAAAAATTGTCTTTTATGCACTGCCTCGCCTTAGTTGTGTTTTATTTGCTGTCGGTGCTCTGTTGGTAATTAATTGGCTTTGATGTGCCGTAGGCGGCGACAAATTACCCAATCGATCGATGTATACAATGCATTAAAAAATATACATATACATGTATGTATATATGTAGGTCTGTACATGTGTACATATGTAAAATTTTATACTTACGTATATTTGTTGGAAAATTGAAATCAGGTAGGAAATGAGGGGCAAAAATATAATTATAATGTCAAAGTATGCTTGCTTTGAGTTCCTTCGCGCTCATTTGTTTATTAATGTGTTTTTGACTTTTTATAGCGTAGCGCAGCATACAATTGCGGGACGAATTCCTTTGAAGTATTGCTTTTAATAATCACAATAGAGTAACTTAAATCCGCTTACATTGCATGAAATAATCTGCACCTACATCAGGGAAATGATAAGCCGAAAAAGATGTACTCAATTGAAAGCAGTATTTCGTTAGCCTAATTTGCGCTTATTGCCTTTAAGCGGTATAAATAAGCCACTAACGGTATGATTTACGCGCACGAGGAGCGAATTTTAACAAGTTCTTCTTTTTCAGCGCGCATATTGTAGGAGGCTATTCCGCGGTTTGCAGGGTATTCGGGCATCAAGTGGAATTGCAGAATAGCTATAAGGGGAATGACTCTGAGCTTTCTATTCACATTTTCTACAATTCCCTCAACTCTTACGGCTGATGTAGGTATACCACCCAGCAGGAATGGCTATCTAGGGGATAGTGGGCGCAGGGTTATTGTTATTCTCCATCAAGTTTTTGGGACTGCTGGCGAACGTAGAACCGACTGTCGGGGAAAACGAATAGTAGTATATCAATAGGCTTATTGGCGACCAAGTAGGCATTCATGGGAGGTGAAAGTACAAGTATGGATGAGGACAAAAAAGCACAACCGGTTTTCCGATACTTAACGGCATTTAAGGCCTCACTACAGAAGCATAGCTTTAGAAAACTCCGTAATTCTATCTTAACACTAGATTTACGAGTGTTGATTTCTTACCAATTTTTACTGAAGTGCGCTAATTTGACTCATACAACAAAATAGAAGATTTAGCTGTTTTGTTTTAGTTGGGAACAATTGCTCATTGATTTACGTCAAGTTTGTAACAAGCCTGACTTTTTTCAATAAATTCATCCCATGTTTTTAAATTAAGGCAAATTTGTCAGTTTCAAACTTTCACTGATTTTTTATGAAAACGCATGAACCGTAGTATATCCACGAATATATCTCTTGACATTGTTTTGGAGTAAAACAACGGACCCCATTTCGTAGACCACAAATGTGAACATTATACATTTTTGGCCTCGTATGCTCCAATTGTCATAAAGGCTGATTCTGTAAAATTATATGTGCCTTTGTCAATCAATTTGAAAGCCCTACTTACCGAACCAACTATAATATGCATAGGCAGTTGGTTTCAAGACCTCCTCGAATATGGTATAATCTAGTAGTTACCTACATCTCTATCTTTTTTCAATGTTTTCCAAAAAGTCACACCAGCAGCTTTTTCAATGGAAATTAACAAAATGTATCAACAATATCTAATCATTTTAGATTTCACAATTAGAAATAACCCTCGTTATTTTTTTGCTAGGAGTTATATAATGAAGATCCTTTTCTTCACCACTATTTCAGGTTCGTTATCACACAGTTCTGTATCAGTTGCATGCGTTTCATTATCCGATTTGTCTTCCTTTATTTTGTTTAGTCTTTTTATCCGAAGACAAGTTTTCTGTTTAATATCAACAGAAATAGGGTATTGACTGTTAAGCTGTGCTTCCCTTGAATTGAATGGACCATTTTTCTAACTGAAATTTTTCCACAAGCAGGGAGAACTTCATTTTTGTTCATTGCTGAAATTCAGTCGAACTTTCGATTTTTTCTATTATTCCCCTCAATTCCCTCGATTTTACCGGCTGTCCAACTTCTCTATTTTAGACAATATTGCTTTCAAGCAGTCTGCCTGTCAATGAAGATGTTGGCATATATCCAGCGAGCTGTACTTTGAAAACCTGGTTACTTATTCTTCTCAACTGCCTAATCTGCAGATCCTCTGATTATATATTAGATCAGCGCCAGTGGTACTGAATACGGTAATGCCACCATTACTCATTGCCGGATATGTCTATGGTGAAAAGATTTATAGATTTATCGAGGTGTGTAAAAGATCAGACCGTTAAGCGGCTCTCAGCGAATTTGAAATGATCAGCTGTTTGAAAGATTCAATTTGTCTACGAAAAAACTGAGATTGTGTTGTTGGAAAAAAAATCAACAAAGTCCGAGTATGTGAAACGTATGAAATGAGCGGACAGTCCCATGTGATGTGGCAGCCGAAGTTACTCTCACAATTTCGTTTTTCAGCGGATGGTCAATAATCTATCATACTTTCTAATTCGTTTTGACTGGCCATCTAGAAAATTTACATAGGCAAACAACTTTCTGCTACTTGCCTTGAATGTTATGAAGGCTCGTGGGAGTTCTTCTAAAATCGAGTAGGCTCTTTTTAGGTTGTGAACTATCGATAACCTTAGGTATAGAAGTTGAGAAAAAGTATTCAATGGAACACTTTAAGTACTTGAATTTTTGTACTCGTTCATATTGCATGTACATCATTTACTAGATATCATAATAATTACACAAGTTCTATCCTATTTACATATTCGAACATATTTTTAGATTCACATCCATTTGTTAGTCCTTTGACTATAGTCCCATAGCGTAAATAAACAGACAAGCGTGTGACCACTTCCTACTCAAACATATTACCGCAGTATTAGAATTTACATTTTAAATTGCTTACCAAACTCAATTTGTGTGTTAGAGTGAAGGCAGCACTAGCAATAATAATATCAGCCACAACAACAATAAATACAACAAAGCAGAGGAGAAAGCACTAAAGTAAAGAGTATTGAGCAGGGAACATTTTTTACAAGCATGTGCGAGTATGTGTGTACGTGTAGGAGTATTAGTAAATAGTTACATGCGTCAGCACTTGCAACAAATGCAGCATCCATGGAAAATGAATGGCAAGGTTAACCAAATAACCGCAAAATTAGCGTGTTGAAAGGATATGGGTACCGTATGTGCTCATATGGCTTTCAGAGGGAGTTATTCATTGTCAGCTGGGAGTTTGGTTTTACGAAGAGCGATTTGCGATTTTCAGCTTGAGGGTTAGAAAAGTGCAGAATGCGGAAAGTGTGTGGTGAATTTTCGAACACATACATATATATGCTATTACCTATGGTAACTGTAGTGGATGTAGTGGTACTTGGCATGTATTACCACAACCAGGGACCAGGGCATGCCAGATGAAATGAAATGAAGTTAAGTGAGTATGTAAGAGTAAAGGCGTTTATAGGGGGAGATAGAGTGTATTTTTCTAAGAGAATGTAAAAATAATAAAAATTTTACATCCTAGAGGAAAATATAACTGACTTTGGGATAGTTGCTGTTTTAACGAACTAAAACTAGATATAAGTTTTAGAAGAAAACTGGGTAGGTGATATTGTTAACTTAATAAAGCGGAGCAAATATATATTTTGTAGTAGTACAATCAGTAGTTTGAATATGTGACTGATTCGATTGTGGGCTCTTCTACAAGGTGGCGCAAAATTACTCCCCCTATCACAGCGAGTAAAAGTCAAACTCTAGATTTGAAGATTAACAGAATTATTCAAAAACAAAATTAATTTCGGGTCACCGTGTATGTGCTAGATCCACTTCCCTGTCTAGATTTAGGTATGTCGTCATTTCGTTAAGAAAATAAATGTAAAAACAAAATCAAAAAAAAATCTTAAAATGTCATGACCACCAAAAGGCACTTCGTATTAGATTTGTTATTAATATTTCGTATCCTCTTTTGTATTCTTTGTATCCTTATTCTCTAATTCTCTATAAAAGTGGACTTCTTGGAGGAGAAAATGCGCAAGCCCAAAAACAATTTAAAAAATTCTATGCGAGGTTTTGTGATATTGACATCATCGGCCTTAACAAGCGTGCCGTTAGTTCTGCGTTTTCCAAAGTGGATAAAGAAGCAAAGTGAATGGGTCTGGTGGTAAACGAAGATAAAACGAAGTACCTCGTGCCATCAAACAAACATTCGGCGCACTCGTATATCGGCACCAAGGTGGATTTATTAAGGTGACAGCATTCACCCAGCTGAATTTTTCACCGTAGGTATGGCTTACGTCAAAATGATATGCTTTGTTTGTATGTATTGGTATGTTTACATTCGTATGTTTACATTTGCTTGCTGATTTTGACGTGATGGTTGGACCAAACGCAACAACAAATACATGTAGGGTTTTACTTATATGTGTTTGCTGTCACCTGTAATAAATTCGCCTTGATCGGCATCAACGCTACTGTTGACAGTTATGATTTCGATAAGAGACTTCGTTTATCTATGCCAGCCGTAGACAATTGAAATCCTATCTCTTGCCAACAAGTGCTACTTTGGACGAAGTAGTATTGAGCAGTCAATTCCTCTCTCGACGAACAAAACTAACCCTTCGCAAGGCTCTTATTATGTCGATCCTAACGTATGCACGAAAACAATATGCGATAAGACGCATGAGAGAAAGATGCTGCGGAAGATTTTTGGGCCTTTACAAGTTGATGACGGCAAGTATCACTGGCTATGGAATAATGAGCTGTATGAGCTTCACGACGACACAGACATAGCACAGCGAATAAAGATCCAGCGGCTTCGTTGGCTGGGTCATGTCATTAAACGCTCTGGCTCTGAAAGTATTCGATGCGCTGGCAGCTGATGGTAGCAGAGGAAGAGGAATGCCTCCGCTGCGTTGGAAAGATCAGATGGCGAAGAACTTAGCTTCATTTGGTGTGTCCCACTGCGTCGGTTAGTACGCGAAAGAAACCACTATCGCGATTTTTTAAACTCGTAAAATTGTTCAAGAGGAAGCAGAATATTTAAAGATAAATTTTAAAATTAAATTTTCTACAACTTTTTCTTGAGAAAAATTTTAATGTATGGCTTTTATGCAAGTTAAAATGAAGTTTAAACGACGTTTATATGTTTTTAGTGAAAACATTTGCGGAAAGGTAAAAATAATTTTTCTTGACAATTTGACGTGTACCGGCCGATCAACTCAGTAGACTTGCCCCTAACTGACAAAATTTATAGAAACGTTGATACATTTTTGACTGCAACAGTTTAACCAAACGCAAAGAACTGCTTCCGAAGAGTTGACGTTGTTTTCGATATTGAGGCCTCGAAACGATCAGGCTGCAAAAATTTTCACGGACTGTTGTATGACTTTGACAACTAAAAGGAAGTCTTGATTATACTATTGCAAAATTTAAAACCACTGAAATTGTAAAATTAAGGGATTACATACGTCTAGCAGCACTAAGAGAAAAACTGTTTTTAGAAGGGATAACAATAGAAATAAATATAAAAAAATTTAAACATTGTTTATTTCTACTTAAACTTTATAAAAAAAATTATTTTCATTTTCTTTACAAAAATTTATTTATAATTTGTGCGTTGGGTGTTTGGCCGAGCTCCTCCTCCTATTTGGGGTGTGCGTCTTGATGTTGTTCTACAAATGGAGGGACCTACAGTTTCAAGCCGACTCCGAACGGCAGATATTTTTTATGAGGATCTTTTTCATGGCAGGAATACACTCGGATGTTTGCCATTGTTTGCCGAGGGGCGACCGCTATTAGAAAAATGCTTTTCTTAATTTTGGTGTTTTCACTGAGATTCGAACCATCGTTCTCTCTGTGAATTCCGAATGGTAATCACGCACCAATCCATTCGGCTACGGCGAAAGACGTGACCCAAAGTACAATGAAAAAAAGTTGCTCCACGGTTTGCATCATTTCTCCTTGAAATGTTGATGGATCTGTAAAAAGTGGATGGATCTTGTAAAATAAAGTTGTGGTTATATGTCGAGCTGGATTTTTGAATTTCACAAAATTTTGCAACTTACGGCATAAATGTCACACTTTAATTATATTTGTAAAGTTTTTTAATAAACATATCAAAAATCCGGCTCGGCAGACTATAGAGAAAACACTTTCGAATATAAAAAAAAAACCGTGAACTGTATAAGTTATCATGCAGACCGTGCCGGAAAAAGTGGTTTCGAGAAAAACGAGTTTAAACTTTCAAGTGCATTTCAGTCGAGGTCGCGCGCATCAAACTCTGGTGGGGCAGTTACATTTTCTACCATAACTTTGCATCTATGGGGAATTTTTACAATCGGCATCCACAGAAATACGCTTAAAACTATAAAGAGCAATAATCAGTAAAAAAACGATTTTTTGAAAATTAGAAAAAAATCAAAATTGTACTGGTACGAATTTTCCTTCCTTCATTTATACCAAAATATTACGTTTTTTCTTTTAAGAAAATTACGCTAATATGAGAGGTGAGGTTAGGTTAGGTTATGGTGCTAGTCGGTCCGTATGACCTACTCACTTAGACCTCACAGGTCCGTTGTGATACCACTGTGCGACACGAGAACCTTGTTTATTTACTTTCGTGAAACCATTTTGAGGCTCTTATGAAATGCAGGGTTGGTCTAATCCCCGCGCCAGATAGTTCTGTAAGAGAATTAAAAAAGTGAAAGAGGTGAGCGTGGCTGTTGACCGAATCAGCCCATTTTCAATGCCAAATTACTTTGGAAAATAGTAATATGTGTACGAAGCCTCATTGAAATGTATTAATTTTTGTTCAAGTTATCGCGCCCACGTATGCACCGACATAAGACGTTCCCAAACCTCAAGTGCAAAATTGCGTGGCTTTAAAGTCATAAAAAATAAATAATTAAATAATTGACGTGTAAAGTTCTGTTGGGCGTGCACCTTTATGTTGTTCCACAAATGGACGAACCTACAATTTTAATCCGACTTCGAACGGCAAATGCTATTAGAAAAAACTTTTTCTGTCATTCGGATGTTTCATGCACGGAGGTTCGAGCCCGCGCACTCCCGCATCAAGCACATTCGGCTACGGCGGCATTCATACACACTTACAAATCTAACAATAATGTTACTGCCACCACTGAATATCAAACTTGACGCAACATTGGCACCATCTCATTGGATTATTTACTAGCACTCAGCTGCGTGCCTCGAACGTTCATCGCAATTGAACCAATTTAAGGCCTTTTAGCCTTCAATTTTATTTCACATTTAATCTCATCCAGCTTTGAAATCCCACCTCTGTGTCTCACAGTTGGCATTCAACTCCAACTGAACAGCGGAAAATAATATATAAAGTAAATAACTTTTTTGTATTTCGTTTTTCACATCCTTTGGCATACATACACTTTCATATTCGTCTTGTTATTTTTTGTTTGGTTTCTGGCGCTGAAAAGTTTCTCTCTTCGTACTTTGTTACAATTTTTTCTCCATCTAGCAGCAGAGATCACAGCAGTATACACACACATGTACATGCGAAAGTGTAAGTTCATATGTATGTAGATGCTATATCTGCCAAAGAAAATCACATTTCCGTCAATCGGGGTTTTTTCTGGTGCAAATTATTTTTGGGCTCGGATCCAGCGAGTGGCCAGTTTTCTGCAATTTTCTGCCACTGTCAACCAGAAAAAAGGCACCTAAATCAGCGGTTACAATTTAATACCTTGGGTGACAATTCTGTTTGTGCCTCGTCTGTGTTGTAGCGTTTTTATTAAATTGAAGAATGAAAATGGACAGCAAAAATGAAGAATTGTACAAACGCTCGATTTTTGTGTTGCTTTAACTTAAAGTTACAGTGAAATGGGAACAAGTAAGGCAATGCTAAATTCGGTCCGGCCCAAAATTGTAAACTCCCGCACACTTTAGTAAAATTAAATTTGCAACGAACGGAAATTCTGTTCTAACATTAAAAAGTGGACGCAGCCTCAATAATATTTCATCTTAATAATATTTATCTCGACTCAAAACAAGGTGGGGTACACGTACCATGAGTTTAAGTAAGTCGTTATCGAAATGCACGCATTTACCCAATAGTGGGTATGGCACGGCCAATTTTCAAATTTTTCTTTCATCGTACTTTTTGCTTTAGGTTCTTGCTTGCGTAATTTTTTGTTTTCAGAAAGGTTTTTCCGTGCCAAATGCAACGCTACAAATAGAGCGACGCATTAAATAAAATTTTCTTTCAAAGGCGGCGCTATTGTGGCGGAGCGGTGGTGCTACACTAACTGTGTTCCAAATCACCGCCACGCCGACAAATCTCACTTAAAATTTTCCACTTTTTTCCAAAAATAAATTAATAATCACGCACCAGAAATACATTAAAGTTTTCTAATCCACTTATTTATTCGACGTCATAGTAAAAGCGATTGACTTCGAGCCAGAAGAGATTATCTGAAAAGTGCTATTACACAAAACCGTTAGGTGCACAAAAATCTCCTTGTGCACAGTGCGCGCGGGTATAAACATGTGACAAAAATAAAATCCACGTGAAACCAAATTTTTTTTTTTAATTTTTTTTTTTCGGCGCAATTTAGTGTACAATTTGAGGTTTCAAAGTGAACGCATACATAAACACGTACATAAGAATATTTGTGAGACAGTGAATGCCAAAGTGAAATGAAATGAAAAGTGAACAGCAATCAACGTTTGACGTTAACTACCCAACCTACACGCCAACAATATAATCGTTTAGACATTTTCAAGTGAAGACATAAAATTACCATCAAATTATCATTTTGCACAAAGGGGAAGCATTAAAAGTTTGCTGATGTAAACACCTAAATAGATGGTGTGGAGAAAAAAAAATAAGTGAACGGTAAGTTACATTGCATGCGACTATATTTTGTATGTAATTAAAAAAAAAAACTGAAACACAAAAAGATTCTGTCAAAAAGAGATCGGGGAAAATATAAAATACTACTGTATAATTCTTGTAAATTTATTGTACTGCCTCCAAAGTAGTCCCTTTGTATTGAATAATGCAACCATCACAACATTTATCAAACGCATTTTCCGCAATTGAGTTCAGTTCTCGTCGTGAATTCTGTTTTTTTTTCCAGCGATTAAAAATGGGTACCTCAAACTGATAGTTTAGATTTTGGAAAGAGAAAAAAGCTAGTTGAAGCCAGGTAAATGAGGTCGTTGTTCAATGACTTTTGTTGAGTCCTGCCATGAAAAAGCTGCTCAGGAAAAACTATCTGCCGTTCGGAGGTGGCGTAAAAACTGTAGCTTCCTCCATTTGGGGAACAATATCAAGACGCGCACCATAAGTGTCGATTATATATACCTTCTGCTCAAATATGAACGAGACTGATTTAATAAAACACAAACGGTTAATTATTGTTCAATTTTTATTTTATCTCCTTCAAAGTAATCACCATTGGAGGCGATACACATATGCCAACGTTTTTTCCAATCATCATAGCATTTCTGGAAGGCCGATTTCGGTATGGATTTCAGTTCCTTCTTCGAATTCTCTTTTATGACTTCAATTGTCTCAAAATGTTTTCCACGGAGCGGCAACTTGAGCTTGGGAAACAGGAAAAAGTCACATGGAGCCATATCAGGCGAATACGGTGCTTGCGGAACGATATTAACATTATTTTTGTTCAAATAATCGCGAACAAGACGTGATGTGTGAGCTGGTGCATTATCGTGATGCAAGAACCATGACTTGTTGTCCCACAATTCCTTCCTTTTAAGACGAATGTTCTCGCGCAAACGCTTTAAAACGTCCAAATAATATTCAGCGTTAACCGATCGGCCTTGCGGAAGGAACTCCGAGTGCACCACACCTTCGTAATCGAAAAAAACAGTCAGTATAACCTTAATTTTTGAGCGACTTTGGCGTGGTTTTTTGGGTTTCGGCTCCTCCGGGGAGCCACTTTTGTACCACTGGAAAACACGTGCACGCGATAGAGCAGGTCTGGACCATAGGTTGTCTGCAACATTTTTAAGGCGCCTGAAGCCGAAATTTTGTGGGAATATCAAAATTTCAAACAAATTCTTTGTTCAACTTGAATTTCCATCGTTAAATTCGAAAAACACACTCGAGCTTGACTTGTTTACAGTAGCACAGAAAACAAACTATGTGACATATCACGCTGAAATTTGGCAAGTAAGCTTATAACAGTCCTACCATAAAACAAAAAATTTATTTTTGCCATATGTCATCCGCGGACCGTTTTATTGATAAAGTCTCGTTCATATTTGAGCAGAAGGTATATACATATATGTATATATACAGGGTGCGTACGGTATTGTGAGAACAATTTGAGAGTAAAAATAATAAGCTTTTATTTTGAACAAAATTTGATGAAACTTCACGAATTTTTTAGATAACATTAACCCATTATATGACTATAAAATCATTCAATAAAATTTCCATTAGCTGCAATAACCTCTTCGATCCGAGTGCGGAAACAATTGCATGGCCAAATCAAATGCTCCTCATTCATATTGCCCATAACGTCATTAATTGGAGTCTTCAGAGAAGAAAAGGTGCTATGAGGATGCTTATTGGCTTCACGTTCAACTACGTCTTATATGTATATTAGTAATTCAGGGGATTAGGGACTGGAGAGTTAGGCGGCATAAATTCAATGTTATGTGGTCATGGAAATTTTCAGCCATCCAATTATGTGGCATCATTGCTTTGTGGGAGGGAGCAGAGTCTTGCTGAAAAATGTATGGACTGCCACCGCATACACTATAAATTCAGGGTCTCGCTACTGTCTATAGAACCTCCATATATATAGAAGAATTTACTTAAAATCCTTGAATAAAGAGTGTGGTGGCGTGACATATCATTTGATGCTCACACAACGTAAACCAATAACTCAATACCTGAAACCATAACACCCAAAACCATAAACTGCGTGGAATCTCTGTACGATTCGAACCATACGTCATTTCTGCGGTTGGCCTTTTTATTGCAATTTCAATAAACAATTGTTCTTATTGACTACATACTACAAAAGTAAATTTAACAACAGAAAAAAAAAAGATGAAAATTGTTAAATTGCAAATTTTCTTACCCACTAAATACCACAAAAATATCGGTATTAAAAAATTTGAGTTACAAACAGTTTAAATGAGTTTAATTTAGCAGAAAAACATAGTTTAGATAATGTGAATTCGAATGCAATAGAGTTCGAAATTTCATTGAGTTCATGAAGAGAGCGAGCGATAGGAGCATTGCAGGCAAAATTTTTTCTAAACCTATACAAATGGAACGGATATTTATTACGTGAGGATCTGGTAGAGGCCGCAAGGTTAATCATGTCTAGAAGAGAGGAACAGTCAATTTCCGCCCTGAAATATTAAGCAAAAAAGACAGTGAAAAAATCGATCTTCTAGTTTCTAGCTGTTTGAGATTAATTAGAAGTAAGCGAGATTTATATGATGGAACAGGATCAGAGAAATTAATAGCCTTGGTCAAAATTTGTTTTTGTCAGAAAAAAAGCGATAATATCTTAGGTGCTTCCAGAGTCTTTAATTTTTTATACAATGCGCTTTGATTGGATAACTTACTGTTCTCGTGTTTGCTCCGACATAAACTGGCTTCTGATTATAAAGTAGGATTTATACTGGAGATCTTCAAAGGCAAATCGCTGAATAAGATCCTCAGAAACATTAATCATGCGAGGGGGGTCTTTATTGATTTTGAAGGGTTCATGATCGCCTGTACTTGCTGAATAAATTCTACGGATTGGACAGTACCAGAACGTTTCTCATGTTTTTTACGTTTTGCAATAGATTTTGCATCGCCGCGTAATGCCTCCAATTCACGACAAACCTTATGAACGAATGAACGGGCGCACTTGAGAAAATTAGAGCTTTCTTAATCGGTGTGATGTACGCGTATACCGATGATATCTGCATGTCTCTTCATTTTTTGAGTTAAGTTGTAGTCGTCCACCCTTTTTGGGTGTTTGGCCGAGCTCCTTCTCCTATTTGCGGCGTGCGTCTTGATGCTGTTTCACATGTGGAGAGACCTACAGATTTAAGCCGACTCTAAATGGGGGATAGTTTTCATGCCAGAAATTCCCTCGGAGGTTCGCTATTGCCTGCCGAGAGGCGACCACCATTAGAAAATGTTTTTCTTTATTTTGGTGTTTCACGGAGATTGGAGCTTACGTATCTACTCCGAATGTCGAATGGTAGTCACCCACCAATCCATTCGGCTACGGCGGCCTCAAATACCGTAAGCATAATTTTGTTTTTTTATTTAGTTTTGTGTGAACCGGCAGTTTTGGCAGGGATATATGAGGAAGTCTCTAAAAATTTATCAAATGACTTTAACATTTCAAGACCAGGATTTTTTTTAATCAGAATCAACTTTTAAAAAAGGCAGCTTAATTTTCTGACTTATCTGTCGAATAGTTCATTTTAGTGACAGATATTTGAATCACATGACTATACATATTTTCGTGATCTCTATAAGAGTTTTGTTTTTGTAAACATACAATGCAAACAAAACCTTAAAAAGTGGCATGGGCTCTCTTTATTATCTATTGAAACCATCCACTGGTTTATTTAACGGTCATTGTGGTCAGCACACCAGGTTAAATATTTTAATAAGAAAAACGTATCTGTTGGTCCACAGTTGGTAGCAAACGCAAAAGTTTGAAAACTTCAAATGAATATTTTTTGCGACCATTTTGTAAAAGAAAAGTAAATGAACCATAGACTCATCAGATACCAAGGAAAGCCAAAGAAATGCGGTCGGTTTGCTGACCAACAAGCGCATGACATCACTTGAAAGGGATAACCGGATCATCGGCGTACATAACGCAGATTCAACACTAACTTGCAAAAAAAAAAAAGAAATTTCTCAAAGAAAAAGTTTTTTCCACTAAAAAATGGTCAGATGCAAGAGACAGCAATCACAATGGCACAATTTCATCCATTAAGAAATAAACTGCTCTTTCATTAAATATTTTCTCCAGATGTAACTGAAAGGGACTTATTGATCCATCTAAATACAAGCGCTAGTTTTTTTTCCTGTAACCGAAGCATGAACGTCTTGAGCCTGAAAAAAACTGTCAACTTTTTGAAAATTGGTCTACTAGAACGCAACGCTGGGAATCACTTCTTTAATATGGCATTGGGACTAATGCACTAAGGTTCAGCAAATAATATTTGGGACATTTGGTCCGACTTATTTTCTTCTTCTTGATTGGCGCGATAACCATTTACGCGATTTCGGCTGAGTTTAATAAAGCGCGCCAGTCGTTTCGTTTTCGTACTAACCGGTGCAGTTGGACACACCAAATGAATCCAAGTCCTACTCCACCTGATCTTTCTAACCACCAGCTGGTACCGCATGGAAAACTTTTAGAGCCGGAGTGTTTGTATGCATTCGGATGACATGACCCAGCTAATGAAGCTGCTGGATCTTTATTTGCTGCGCTATGTCTATGTTGTTGGAAACCTCACACAACTCATTGTTTACTCGCCTACGATACTCGTCGTGGCTAACATGCAAAGTTCCAAAAATCTTCCGTAGACTCTTTTTCTCAAACACTCAAACATTAATGAGAGCCTTAAAATTCTTAGTTTTGTTCGTCGAGAGAGGACTGACATTGTTATCGGTGTTAATGCTGGTTTCTAGATAAATGAAGTCTCTTACAACCTCGAAATCATAACTGACAACAGTGACGTGGGTGTTGATACGCGAGTGTGTCGACTGTTTGTTTGATGACAGGAGGTACTTCGTTTTGTCCTCGTTCACCACCAGCCCCATTCGGTTTGCTTCTTTAACCAGTTTGGAAGAGGCATTTTACTATAGTTAAATTTATATTTAAAGGACTAAAATAGTTTGAAATATATAAAATAATTAATTTGGAAATAAAATTGAATCAAAGCTACTGTGCCGTATATTGGCTCATATGCGCTTAAGGGTTAAGTTGGAAGTACAATAAGCTAAGTTAAGGTAAGATTTTTACCCAAAAATAGGTGTGAGTCCGCCCTCTTTCCCAAATTTATCCTTCATCGTATTTCCCTTTGTAGGCTCATCATTTGCACTAAATGTAAACCATTTTGCTTTACTTGTAACAGGGAGATCCCGTTTTTTCTTCTTTGAATATTACCATTGCGTATATGGGAGGTTTGCGTGGTTACTGACCGAGTTTGTCCTATTTTCAATATCCTCGGACAAAGACTGATATGTGTTTTAAGTTTCATTGAAATAAATAAATTTTTACTTGAGTTATCGTGTGGCAGACGGACAGACATTGGGCTAATCGACTTGTCTAATCATTTTGAGCTGTTTGATATACACGTATACAAATGCCAATATTTATCTACTTTTCGTTAGGTGAACGAAACTGAAATATCCTTGTGCAAATAGGAGCTAATTGTAAGTTGAAGTGGTGGATAACGAATTCAACGCCACTAAGCGATCTGAAAATGAAATTTTGCTATCGCCCAGCTTATGTGGTGCGTATTGATTATTAAGATATTGACAAATTTACTCTTAATATATATGAAAGTTGGTTGCAAGTATTATAATTTAACTTTTGACCATTCTTACCTTATCTAGAATTAAGCTTCAGTGATAATCCGCTTAAATCTTTTTAATTCCCTTGATGACTTTGTTAATGAATTTTAAAATTCATTTTGCCAAAGTTGAATTTGTGTAATTTTTTTGGGCCTCAAAGAATTTGATTCATTAATGCCATTCCATCTAAATATGTAAAAGAAGACATAGCGAATGAGTACTACTGACTTCTCTTTCTTGCTTAAAGCAAGTCAAGAAGAAAACTGCCTTGGTTTGCTTTTTTAAGAGAAATTTAAATATTTATAAGTGAACTTTTCTTCGTCGTATAAGTACATATATACATATTTATATTGTATATGTCTAATTGTGTATGAATGAAAGAAAAATGTGTAAGAAATGCTGCCAAATTGATTGGCTTTTAAAACGCTTACAATTAAATTAAATCGGATTTACTTATTTAGGGCATTAGTAATTCTATGTAGTAATTGAAATTCGAAACATTTCCTATACCACTGCTCTTAACTCAATAATTGTGATTTAATGATTTGGATTGTAAGATTTGTGGGGAAACTATTATTTAATAATTTAATCCGATTGAAGAATATTAGAACAAAAACAAGAAGCGACATTTTATAATTATCAATTATGGATAGTTGAATGCCGGAAGCTTTGCAAAATACTGTTCGACAGCTTCTTGTTGAATTGTTAATGAGTGCGGATATAGATATGTGTAATTTGTTTTTTAAATATTTAGTACGAATTCATTTGAAATGCGAATTGTATCAGCAATTTCACGCTTACTCAAGGGTGGATCTTCACTAGCACTATCAAACCCTTGCTCAATATTTTCTGGTGTTGTTCCACTTTGTGGGCGATCACTCATCTTCTACGCTGTTGTTACCCGTTTAAACTATAAGATCCATCTATCGCCCTTTAACATTTTTATAATCTTTTCATGAATCTAAATATATCGTGGATAGATCTTCCCAGATTTTTAATTTTTAGGTTTTATATTTCTTGTATGATTTTTTGATTTTTATTCGAATTATAAAAAAATCACTCAACCGACAACTTTAAATTGCCTATAAACAAAGAATGAATTTAAAGATATAAGAAAATGTTTTGAGCGTTCAAATGAAATACTAAAATGGTCTATCAATTCTGAATCATTTTTTGTTGTTGCTTGCTATACTTTTCAACCAACCTGTACACAAAATACTAGAGAGTCTCCTCTATGCAGAGGGGATGCGATGGTAATAGTGTAGTGGGAGTAATTTAGAATGAATATAAAGTTTTATACACGATTTTACCAGCCTTTTTTATTGCTATTACGACTGGCAGGTCGTCAAGAGATTTAGGGATTATAACCCTAAGGTATCTGATATCTATGAAAAGTGCAAAACCATATTAGGGGCGTGATGATTCCGACTCACGATGAAACTATCAGCCAACTTCCAAAGGATTTTCGTATTTCCAGATAAATCTTTTATGGCTAAGCTAAATTTTAGGTTATTTATCTACTATTTTGTTTAGTAAAGAATAAAGCTTTGATACAAGATTTAGTCATCCAAAGTAAATTTGGGATATAAGTGAGTCGACAGGGAGAGACGGTTGTGCACATTAATTTCAAACGTATTCGTATGCTCTTCCAACCAGTCGTTGCTCAGACCGTAGATGACAAGATAACTTTAGCTCGTGATGCCAAACCGGAGGAAATATTAATTGCGTATCTTTCCAACAAAAATTGGGAATTTTGTAGTTTACCCCCACACATACACAAAAACAAAAATATAAACACAATCAGTTTAAATTACATAAATGAGTAAAAATGCAGTACTATGTCGGTATACATAATATTCTGACACTAACATTGGTCACGGGACACGCAAGTGTAACCAGATCTCTGACTTCTTTGGCCCAGAACCCGTTCTGCTACTCCCTTCTGCAGCCATCAAAACCACGGTTAGCAAATGAGTTATCTCAACTCACAAGCGAGCTTGGCAGGCTGCAGATGAACAAAACTGATGTTACTTGTCGCAGATCGCTCTGTCATAAAGCCAAAGGGACTATAGGCAGCTGGTCGGACTAATGACTTGCTAGTTTGACCTAAAACTATAATTATAAAGATAAAAGGTGAATATAAGATAAAAAGCGGGTAACAAAAACAAATTTAGGGACCAACAAATTACCAAAATAACTCTTAATTTTGCATAAACAAATTTTGCATAATGTAACTATTGTAATTAAAAATCCATCATTCTATTATCTTCTTCCCCTGACTTGGGGAAGTTGATGTCCTCCAACATAACTTCGAATCTACTTATTCTTTACTTTTGATATTTTTATGCTAAAAAACAGTATTGCGATATTATTTAATAGCTTGAAACTTTTACCTCGCACTTACTTCAACATTTACCTCCTTCATAAATGAAGAAAGCACTGGCCACTGTCAGATATACCACCAGTTGCCAGAGGGGTGCACACTGTTCTCGATGCCAGTGGACGATCGGGTGCCTATCGTTAGCTTCGGTAGGAAGTATGATGTTTTGATCCCAGATAGAGATCAATGATTAAGTCCAGAGAACCTATTAACGGATCTGGATGGTACTTAGATGAAGACCTATGCCACAGGACAGATGGCCACGGTATTCCTTACGGAAGTTTATGCCATCTTGAATGTGGCATACTGGCTAATTGAGAAAAAGTGGCGGGGTAGCAGTATTGGAATTTGTAGTGGCAGTCAAGCTGCACTGAAAGCCCTTGCTAACTCACGCTGCTCTTCGAAGTTAGTCGGTGAATGTAAGGCAAAACTGAACAGCGTTGCAAAACACAACAAAGTTAGTCTTATTTGGGTGCCTGGGCATTGTGGTATTACAGGGAACTAGTTAGCTGATAAACTGGCTAATGAAGGATCTGGAAGTATGCCACTAGGCCCTGAACCCTGTGGTGTCAATCCCGCATCGATTCAACTATGGATTGATGACTTCATGAGGTCTACCTATAGATGACGTTGGTCTGGGTTGAAATCGTGCAGAGTAGCCAAGTGCTTTGGGTAGAACCAAACCGGAAAATAGCGACCTTTCTCAAACTCAGCAGAAAGAACCTGAGAGTACGGGTGGGTGTAATCACAGGGCACAACTCCTGTGGCCAGCATATGGCTGTCATGGGGGTCGTCGACAGTCCGATATGCTTATCCTGCCTTGAGGATGACGACACCGCGTGTAGCTGTCCGGCGTTTTCCAGAATCAGACTTAGGATATTGGGTTGCAATATTGTGAGTATGGATAAAGTTCATACTCTTCGTCTTCCGGATCTCTTAAGATTCACCAATCAATCCAAGAGATTTGTGGAAGAGTGACCTCATATTAATTTATCCGTCTGACCACCCACTTTTATCTTTCCTATCTCTATTATTTCTACTGAAATCTATCCGGGTGTAGTACAATGGTCTCTTGACTGAGTGCTTGGACTTGCCTAACCCCCAAAAATCTAATCTAATATAATCTACCTCCTTCATTTTTATTTTTTTCTCTCCTTTGAATATAAATTCCTGCAAAATAGGTATATCGCGGCTTTGATGAAGAATCAAACTGTTTTTGGCAGTTACTTTTGGCGCCTTATTTCTGACAGCCCACCATTTCCTCTATCAGCTGTTCAGGAATTGGGCTGAACTCCTGAGCGCGCTCTCACATAAAATGAGAAAGTTTCGCATGTAATCATGTACGGTTCGGATGACAACAAAGAAAAGCATCATGCGACAACAGCGAGATAGATTTTTCAAAAATTGTAAATTACCCATAGGCCAGAGACCGCATATTTTACCACGTGGACTAAGTGCAAGTAATGTAGTAGTTTTTAAACTTAAAGCTTGCTCGTATAAGCATCCGTTTTGTAGATATAATGACAATAAGGTCCCAATAGGGTGACTACTGTTGCATGTGAATATGGCATAACAAATCATAGAAAACGTATTTTATAATAACTATTACTACTGAAAAACGCCCTTGAAAAAGTTTCTCATAAAACTATCTGCCATTCGGGGCTGCCATAATAGAGTAATTTCTTTTTCATTTTGTAGGATAATATCAAGCAGCAAATTTTCATAGCAACCTCTGTGGAGTTGGTAACTTCTATTGCATAAGCCTAGGAGAAATGGTTTCGAAAATTTCTGAACAACTTAGAAAAAAGTTGGATATTAGAAAATCTTTTTCATTAAACAACTATTTATATATATTTAATTAAAGAACTGTGCGTCATTTTCCTTCATTCAATCGTTGGATGCCTTGTTCAGATAAAATTTAAAGATTTGTTTTCCATTCTTAAAAAACATAGTTTATTTATTGATTGCTAACTCATTGACTGGCAACAGCAGTTCTTACTCGAATTAATGTTCAGCGGCACCCAAAAAAAATAAGAAACATTATTAATTACCTGCTAATTGTATGTTTATGTGTATGTAAGTACCGATGGAAAATATTTGTGCCAATTTTATGGCATATTATTTTTGATTGTTTTGAATTCGTTTATATTTTGCTTATTTCCAGCAACGTGAAAAATTCTGAGGCCTTGTACTTTTATTTCATTCCATTGAAATACGTGCTTGTCGTGATCTTTTTACAACCAACAACCATAGTTAAATGAATATTTCTGTTTCAAAATCAATGCAATTTTACCCTATTACTAAACAAAAAACTTGGAAACGTTCAAGGTTTTTGAAGTACATATTAAATTTCTACGTACCCCATTTCTTCAGTTATACTCTGTTGTTAATTTTATATCACAAACTCAGAAAATGTATCGAAAATTTGTCGTTTAGACTTAAAATACATTTTTCTATTATTAGTCAATTATTAGCCTTTCGAAAATCCGAAAGTGCACAGTTCTCGAATTTTATTCCTATAAGGTGCAAGCCATAATTTTTTACTCCGAAATCGTTTAGCTGATTGCAATGAAATTTCGTGAATTACAGCGAATGCTCGCAAGTATTTATGGTAAAATTTAATTCCTGCTTTGAATATGTGCAAAGTATCTAAAAATAAATGTGTTTTTAAAGAACCGATCGAGATGTTACAGCGTCATGCTTTTCGAGAGATAAAGATTTGGTGTGGCCTCATCGTCTCTTATAACAAAAAATTCTTGGGCCGAGCTCCTCCTCCTATTTGTGGTGTGCGTCTTGATGTTGTTCCACAAAATGGAGGGACCTACAGTTTCAAGCCGACTCCGATCGGCAGATATTTTTATGAGGAGCTTTTTCGTGGCAGAAATACACTCGGAGGTTTGCCATTGCCTGTCGAGGGGCGACCGCTATTAATATAGAAAAATCTGTTTCTTAATTTTGGTGTTTCTCCGAGATTCGAACCAACGTTCTCTCTGTGAATTCCGAATGGTAATCACGCACCAACCCACTCGGCTACGGCGGCCGCCTTGAGTCTCTTTTTACCAATTTTATTTACATATCCCTCTTAGCGGCTTTGGTTTGGTAAGCGAAAGCTTGTTTGAAACTGTTGAAAAATTTTCGAGTACTGTGTAGTATGTGAAATTGCAGTGTGTCCTCAGCATTGAACTAGGATATCTGTCTCAACGGCACATAGGTAATAATATAAAAACAAATTTAATCCGAATAACTTTAATTGCATTCATTCTTTTTTAAATCATATGTAGTAATCTTTGAGCTGAAATATATGAGATGTTATGTTGAAATCTTAATAGATAATACGAGTTTACAGTGTGTTTTTATGCGCATATAGGGTCTGCGATTAAAATTTGTATCAGTTTTATATATATATGTAAGGCCCTCTAACTCCTTGTTGTTCGTTCTAAGTGAAAAATGCGGAAAACTGAAGACATCCGGAACTGGTTTGTAGAAGATAGGAAGAAGGATGAAATATTCGCAAAATATCTGAGAAATGTTCCATTTCTATTAGAGGGGAAGGAAGATGTTTGAATGCTTCAAGAAAAGTAAAACATGCAAGACTCAGGACGGGGGAGGTTCAAGGCCAAAAACTTCGATACACGTTGATCGTCTAATGAGAAGAAAAGTTGCAGAAAAGCCTGAAATTTCATCAAGGGAGTTGGTGAAATTTACGATAATTTGGTTAAAACCATTATGTCGAAAAAAATGGCCTCTAATTTAAAAAAAAAGAACGTGTAATGTAAGCCTTCAGATCGCTTGAAACCAAAGTGCGTACAATCAATGGTAAACATGGAGGCGGATCCTTTATGGTTTGAGCTGTTTCTCAAACGTAGGTGTGAGTAATTTGGTAAATATCGATGGAGGAATGACGGCAGCTGCTTATATTGTAGTTCACAGCGAAAATTTGGCAACAAGCGAGGGAAAAATGCATTTGGAAGATAAACGACCCCAAACATCCGTCCTGCCTTGCTGCCTACTAGCTTTTTGAAAGAAAGCGCTATCGATAAGCTGGACTGGCCAGCTCAAGCGCCAGATTTAAATTCGATTTAACATTTGTGGTCGTTTTCGAACTCCAAGATACCAAAAAGCGGCCACACGAACTTGGACTCATTTATATCAGAGATGACACGTTAATGGGTTAATACTCTATTGGAAATTTTAGAAGACGTAGTATGCCAAAAAGCGAACAAGGATGGGAATACGAACTATTAAATTTAGTTTTTCCAGTTTATACTTTCATTTGAAGCCTTTTGTTTTAGAATCCTCACTTTTAAATTACAAAGATAATATTTTTCGTTTAACCTTTGGAAAAGGAAACACAATAAATGCCATCTCTGCGAAGCAGAATGCAGTACTCAGATACACATCGCACGATGAGATGAGTGTCTAAACGAATCACTTCCCATCATATAATCACTTTAATAATTCTTGAAAATCTAAACATTTTTTATTTTGTGAAATGTATTTTTTGTTTGGACCAATTTCCATTCATAAATAAATATATATGTTTAGTGTGCATGTATGATATGAGAACGATGAAATTTATAACTTTATTCTGGCCAATTTTCGAATACATGTCAAATTTACGCGAAGGGGTGGATTAAGTCTACTAAACAAGGGACGCATTCTTCGAATCGCGGATCATTGATTGAAAGGCCAGACGACATGCAGAATTAGCAAAAAGTTATTGCCCACCTACAACCTCAAACAAATGTCAATATTGATAAATACGAAACGTCGAGATGCCTGGAGTCTGATGGCAGTCGTAACTGATTTTGGGTCTGTCGGGGGACAAGCAGCCAAAATGGGCATCTTTCACAACATACACCGTCATAGTTGTAATCAACCAGAGAAAAAGTAAACGATTTTCTATTTCCTCTGTGAATGGAAGGACAGAATATCAACCCTGGGCAAACAAGTGTTCAAGAGTCTCGAGCAACTGTCTGGTTTAGACACCAACAACCTAATAAGGTTCTTAAATTGCACAGATTGACATAATTAACAAGCTCGTAGAGAGGATATGGCATCAAATTGGTGCGGAAGCGCTGGTTGGATTCTGGATTAATCACTTCCTTAACCAACCAAACAGGGACGAATGAGGTTTAAAATAAAGAGCTTTTTGCAAAATTAGAAATATTTATAGAAATCATATTAATAGTCTGATTTATCAAAGCTCAGGATTTTTTTATGCACGTTCCTTGAAGACTTCGAAAAAAGTGCAACACACAGACGATTTCGTTCTCTCCTGAACATGATAAACAGGGTCCGCCCCCATCCTGTGACCAATTAAAAGGACCATAAATTTAGTTTGGAAAATTACTTTTATTCAATTCCAAGTAGAAAATGTGTGAAAATAATACAAAATGAAGAATCAATTTACTTTTGCTCGATATGACCACCTAATCGCCAGCTGCCCGACTGTGAATTGCAGGTATTTTGGCCCACTCGCGGACAATTGCTTTTTTCAGTGCCTCGAGACTGGTAAATCTTTTAGTTCGGATCTTGCTTTCCAAAATGGCCCAAAGAGAATAATCCATCGGACTCGCATCTGGTGAATTTGAGAGCCATTGGGTGGACGTTATGAACTTCTTCTTAGTTCACTCGACCTTTATGAGACGGTTCCGAATCCTGTTGAAACGTTCACGGCCTGCCACTGAAATGTTTGCCTGCCCATGGCTTCAAAGAAATCCAGAATACTTTCCCTACAATATTTCGCATTTACTTTGATGTTAGGCTCGATGAAAACGATTGGAGAGCATTCATCTGCGGTTACAGCGGCCCAAACCATTACCTGTGGCGGGTGCTGTGTTCTAGTGGCCAATCAATGACTCAAATTCTCGTATGGACGGCCGGTCAAATAAACCCCATGGTTGTGGGAGTTTACGAATTGCGCACTTTGAAACATTTTCTCATCAGAAAACAAAATGTTCGGAAATTGACCACTTTCGGTCAAGCGGAGCAACTCCTTCGCTCTCTCAAGTCTGATTTGTTGCTGCTTTGGTGTGAAATCATGCGCCTTTCGGAACTTGAAAGGCTTGACTCTGAGATAATTTTTCAGTTTGCAGTGGACGCTACGCTTAGATATTTTCAGTTCTTTCGCCATTTGATCGACACTTCGTCGGGGATTTCGCTCAAGTCGCTTCTTCACTTTTTGAACCATTTCATGTGACGTTGCAGTCTTTTTATGAGCACTTCCATGACGCTTCGCGATGCTGCCAGTATCATTGTAACGAGTAATGGTGCGATAAACAAAAAGTTTATTTACTTTAAGGTGCTCGAGCTCATGAACAATTGCTGGTAGTGATTTTCCAGCCAAGCCAGAAGGCTTGAGATATAACAGCGTTACGTGTTACAGCTTATAAGGCAAAATTAATTATAATACCCAAAAGTATAGAATTACGAATTTTATTTTAATCTCGACCAAAAGTGCCCCAAGTGGTCGAGAGTGAAATTTAAGTCGATTAGTTGTAGAAATATCTACAATAATCTCGCACTGACAAGTAATGACATGCCGATTGAACGCGTGAAACACCTTGGCCACTTTATTAATGTTAATGCGATGATTAAATTCAAATTTAATACCACATAGAAATGGATAAAGTCAGCAGTGTTCTAAGAAACCATGATTTGAATTTAAATTAAAAAAATACTCCTTGTGAGATGTTGGTTTGGCAGTTATTTTGGGTGGCATGGAAAGATGGACGATGAAAGTGTCGGATATGAATCGTATAGAAAAGTTCGAAATGTGGATACTAAGAAGACTCCTGCCAATTCGGTGGACTGACCGTATCTCTAATTCTGAAGTACTTCGTACTGGTAAAAGCGAAAGAGAGCTTCAAAAATGCATTGAATGCAGAAAAACAGACTATCAGCGAAATTATAAGTATAATAACCTTTAACTTATACCATAAGGAAATATTGAACGAAGACGAGCCATCGGAAAAAGAGTTTTCATGGCTGCGGAATATACGTCAATGGATTAGTGTTCAAAATATGGACCATCTTTTTGAGTTCGCCGGAAACAGAGATATTTCTTCAAATATTGTAAAAGGTTCATACATTTGTACTTAAACGTTTTATTGTAAACAATGTGTTTTAACAATTTTATTATTATTTCAAAACTTGTATTTTTATGCATTAGATTTTATACATGATCGCTCATGTTCGATAACGAATTGCAAGCAGAAAAGAAAAAAAGTGCCCAGCTGGCAAACAGGAATTCCGGAGTAATTCTATTAAAAATCTTGTGAATTGAAAATGGACTCTGGTCTTTGTCGTTGTAGCAGAATAATTCTAAACGTTTGTACTGCTCATAGGTTTCATCCTAAAACCAATTAAAATTTCTTTATTTTTAACAGAAGCATTTTTTAACAAGTAATAATAAATATAAGAATGCAATATACATTCATATTGGGTTAAAGTGTAGTTAAGGGATTATATATAGTTAGAAGGCCGAGAAAAGCGAATTTTCCAGAATTTCTTCTGAGAAAGATTTAAAATTTATTGATCTAAAATTTTTTACACATATTATGTTATCTTCCAACTGTGTTGTAAGACTTAGTAGGAGTAAAAATATTTATTTGGAAAGGAGCTACATCATCCGGGAGCTCCTCTCAAAAAAGATGTGTTGCGGTGGCCACTATATCTCTGAACTGGATCCTCTGAAATTAAAAAACCAAACAGATTTCGTAAAGTAATGTTATATCTAGTAAATAAGCGAAGAAATAAGCAAAATATATTTTTTTGACAAAATGATGGTCTCTTTTCGAGTAATGTTCGACACCGAGTTTGAAAACACCATTTTGAGAAAAACGCGCTGCCTTGTACTTCCAAGCACTCTGAAACGCCTTCGCAAATTTGCGTGTAACTTCGAAAATATTTACTGGAACGATATTAAATTTTCTGTGTGTATTCTTAAATATATGTACATTAAGAAAATAAAGTAAAAAAATAGATTTTTGGAAAATTTTAACCCCTTAATAAGTTTAGCAAGAAATGAAGTTTACATAGAAGCAGAGAAGAAAGTCTGATTTCATGTTTTTGAGCATATGCGAAACATTTTAGTTAGATACAAATTTGTTGGTAGGCTATGGCAAATAAAAAACATATTAGAGCGGTGTCCCGAGCAATACCTAGTACATTATGCTAATCGCCAAATAAAATATTCTGGCGTCTCATAAGAGGGTAGTACCGGTTGTGCCACCTTGCATGTACAATTTAAGTATTTCACCTTCGGCTTATGTCAAATATACCAACAGTTAAAAGTATCAAAATAATGGTAAAATTACATGGAAAATGCACGGACAACAGAAGAATGGCAAACAAATTTCCGAACAATTGTCTGAGTAAAACGGGTAGAAGGGTTGTAGCATATAAAATTAAAGAAAAACGTCAAGAAAATAACAAAGAACAGGGAAGGTGAAACTGAAAACAAATAATTAAACAAGGCAATACATAGGTACATTTATTTTGCGGCGCAACCAATTTGACCAAAATAATCTTTTCAAAAGACAACCCGCGGCCGCCGTAGCCGAAAAACTTAGTGCATGACTACCATTCGGGAGTGCGTAGGTTTAAATCTCTGTGCATGAACATCAAAACGTAGTAAGTTTTTACTAATAACGGTCGCCACTCGGCAGGCAATGGAGAATCTCCGAGCGTATGGGCTTGTTCGAGCTTCAGTCACAACCGCAGTGTTACATGATTTGTGAAAGTATCATGTTCGATGTAAAATTCTGGCAACATTATCAAAAGCATCACGTTCGAAGTGTCAAAAATTTGGCAAATGTTACGCGCGAATACAAATAAATCGGCATCAAAAATTTTTTGTTTGCCAAACATCAGAAAAGTATCAGTTGAGCAATTGCAACAGTGTTGTAAATTGTCATCAGTGCAGCAGTATTGCCGCTTTTATTACGGGCCTCGAACAAGCCCTATTTCTGCCATAAAAAAACACCTCTCTTTTAGATCCCTCCATTTATGGAACAACATAAAGACGCACACCACAAATATGAGGAGGAGCTCAGCCAAACACTTTGCAGAAGTGGGTGCATTAATTATTTATTTTTAATTAATTTAAAGAGACTCGGCGCTACGATATACACCATCAATGACTACCATTTTTCAATATCTTTCATTGTACAGCAAACAACAAAAACTGAAGAAAATGGCGACCCTCGACTTACAAGTTTCGATCTGAAGTTATATTCCAAGGTTAAAAGGAAGGTTTACTCTTCCAAAAAACGAAAATATTTTTGAAAGATACTGAAATCAATTAATCAACCATCTTCATTTTTGCTATTTCTTCATATAATTGCCAAACAGCTCTTTTTTTGCGGCAGTTAATATATATTACCATGGTGAACAAGCGCGTTAGTTACGGAAAAAAATCCTAAGTATTAACCCATTGAAGTGGCTTGACGAAATTGCCATGTAAATGTAAAGGGTTTTCCAACAACAGGTGATATTGGTGAATGGAGTGCCCCATTGAGAGATGATTAACGATTTTTTATGGCCGGAATCAGACGGTATTGATCTGGACAACGTTTATTTTCAACAAGACGGAGCTACGTGCCCCAGAAGCAACGAAACCATTGATATTTTACGGGAAAAGTTTCCGGTCCGTGTTATCTCTCGAAGAGGTGATCACAATTGGCCACCGAGATCTTGTGACTTAACACCTTGGAGCCACGTGAAAGAGAAGGTCTACGCCAACAGGCCTCAAAGATGGAATTCGTGAGGCTATCGAGGACATAATAGAGCAGCCACTTTGCAATTCAGTTATGGAAAATTTCATGAAAAGGATATTGTCCTGTAAGCGTGGTGGTCATTTGCCTGATTTTGTTTTCCACTATTTCCCTCTTTATAATGAAATAAACATCAGATCATTTATATTAAAAAATAACATTTTTATTTGAATATCAAAATAACAGCTCTTATTGGAAAACCCTTTATTTAAAAAAGATGCCTTTATGGAGTAAAGTAAAGAGGATTTGAGAAGGCTTATGTGCTAGAGTGACGCAGGGAAATAAGCACATAAGCACGCAGGTATACGTATTTATATATATTTATTTTGGAATATTTTAATGCAGTGAAATCTTCAGAAATCTTCGTCTTTCGTGCACAAGTGTCTCCTGTATAGACACACACACACACAAACGCCTACTCATAGTATAGAGAAATCCTTTAAATTCTTCACTTCAGACATTAAGTATTTGCATATAGGTATGTACGCATGCATAGGTATACTTAAGAGGCGTTTGCGAGCTTTTGAAAAATGCTTTTATCGGATTCCTCTCAAGGAAGGCATAAATGAAATACTATCTAACATAAGTAAATTTGTATATACAGTACCACATATTCGTAAACACGCACTCTTAATTTTAGTTTTACTATCTTGTCTCTGGCGGCCGCCGTAGCCAAATGGGTTGGTGCGTGACTACCATTCGGAATTCACAGAGAGCACCTACGTTCGAATCTCGGTGAAACACCAAAATTAAGGAAAACATTTTTTTAACAGCGGTCGCCCCTCGGCAGGCAATGGCAAACCTCCGAGTGTATTTCTGCCATGAAAAAGCTCCTAATAAAAATATCTGCCGTTCGGAGTCGGCTTGAAACTGTAGGTCCCTCCATTTGTGGAACAACATCAAGACGCACACCACAAATAGGAGGAGGAGCTCGGCCAAACACCCAAAAAGGGTGTAAGCGCCAATTATATATACATATATATATATCTTGTCTCTCTTTTCTCAATTCATTGCTTACAACAACTTCTTACTCATGCTGTTTGTCAAACTAACGGAAATTTAGATTGCATGCAAAATCGAATTTTTGTTGTTGTTCTTATACTGAAATCGTTACATTTGAAATATCTTACAAAAAATTAGGATATATGTATTCGTATAAAGGCAACAACTTAATTTTTAATATAGACATATTTACAGAACTTTGTTCCTCTATTTTTATTAATAAGTTCAAAAATACGTTTGGCATTGATTTCACTAAATTTTGCTGCAAAATACAGTCCAAATCTTCAGCGTTATCTTGTTGGAAAATGCTGTTTTCATACAATACATTTTTCATTCAAAAATTAGATGAGAGCCTCCTCCAACAATTCTGCGCATATTTTAGAATTCATTTTATTCGACACAAAGTAAATATTTGCTTTTTCTCTTGATGAAAATGCCCCCACACTATAACGCTGACACCACCAAAGTTTTTTTTGATATCCTTAAGTCGTTGTTACGCTAAACGTGTCAAAAACAACTGTTCGAGTCTGGGTCATTTAGGTTGAAATTTTTTTTCCATCGAAGAACCCAACATTGATCCACTCAGTTTCCAATACTCCCTTGCATTCTGATTTTTCCATTTTACCTAATCTGTGTTGCGTAAAATGTGTGCAATGTTTCTGGCTGTCCCTAGAATGCACAGCTTCTCCTTTATTTAAGTCGAATTAAAAAAAATCGTGGCTTCCTTGGCGGTTAGTAAGTTTAATTGCCTTTCGTTGTTTTTCTCACGCCATATTTTGTTTAAAAGAGCGCGCCACTGCCTCAAATCTTCCGATTCTTCGCCCAATACCTCGATTTTAATAGCCCTCCTTATGGCACACGTTGGTTTGGCACTTTTCAGCATCACTGAGATATTTTCGCTTTGGCATTTGGGTAAAAATCTTAAAAAGCATATTAAATTTTGCAGTTGAATTGTTAAAAAAACATACCAATTATTAATTTAACGGAAAAAATAGTTATTTTTTTATTCGCTCCAATGTTTTCTGCTTTCCTATTGAGTTGCGTTTAAACGAATATATCCTTATTTTTAGTATGAAATATGAAATCAATGCTGATCTAAATTTCCGCTAGTTTGACAAAGAATGAGAGTTAGAAGTTGTTGTGAGCAATGCATTGAGGAAAGGGAGACAAGATAGTAAAACTAAAATTAATAGTGCGTTTATACGAACATTTGTTACTGTGCGTACATATCTGCCCAGACCTTAATATAAAGCCGTGTACGTTTACATGGCTGTCGATTGAGTAAACGGTATGCTTACAGAATATTTGTTAACCTTGAAAGTGAGGTTTGTAGGCACGCCTACGTTTGTGAACTGATAGTATACTAGTACCCCTAAAATATAATGGCTGTTTTGTATGTAAATAAATCGATGTATATGTATAGGCATAAGTAAATATATGAATAAATGGGCTGCATTAAAAAAGCGCCCACATGACACTTAGTAGCACAGTTGACAGTTGTTTTAGCACCTCAGGCAGATTGTGCAAATATTCACTCCCAACGTACGTAAATATCTGTATAATAAATATGAATACAAATAAGTATCGCCACACATAGTAGCACATGTTAGCAAAAAACAACTGTTCTACTATTTTTTGCAGCAGCAAAAACGTATGCTTATAAAAAGTATCCACATTTTTTTATGCTTTAGAAATTTATTACTGGAATAGATGCAGAGAAAGCATCCAAACAAGTTGTGAATCATATAATAATGCGCATTTAATCTGCAACAATTAACTAAGTATACGAGTATTATGGTAGTTCTTATTATTTTCATTTTGTTGTTGCACAATTATTGCCATGCAATTCGCTTCCTTTAAGTGACAACATACTCGTAATTTACGCAGATGTTATCAATGAGAAGTCATTAGCTTTGCCATGGTTATTCGAAGCAATTTGCTGTGTATTGTGTTCCCTATGTGGCAGCACTCTCTCTGTATTTGCTCTGCGTTCCGGTAGTTAATCTGCTTATCAGCAATTTCAATTTTTTCTATTTTATTTTATTTTATTTTATTATTTCCCACCAGCATTTGCACTTAATCTGCTTATCAGCAATTTGAATTTTTCTATTTTACTCCATTTCATTATTTCCTACCAACATTTACAGGCTATTTGTAGTTGTCATCGTGGGTACTTTATTGTTGTTACTTTTGAAATACCTACCACTTTTTACCACCCTTGTTTTTGGGTTTATCGTTTTTGTATTTATTTATGTGCTGAAGCCCATATTGGATTGTATGTTTTTATATCCCTGCGCATTAATGCCACTGCCATAATTATTTAGTATGCATATCTATATGTATGTATGCATGTGTTATGCTAATTTGAGGTTAATTTTATGTTGCTGCTTTCACTGTTTGTTTTTATTAAGATGATTTAAAATGAAATTTGTGGAGAATTAAGTTAATTGAAAACGTGTACATATGTAAATATGCACGAAATCTTTCAAGTGAAGTTTCTTTTTTAAATTTTAAATAAAAATTCATTATATATTTGTAGAAATTTTTAGTAAGATGCAGCTGTAATGAAAGTATTATTAAGTAATTTTTATTTCATTTATTTATTTATTACTTCAAGCTGGGCATCCAGCTTGTAAAGCAATTGTTTCATTTCTTGTCTCTTACATACTACGTACAAGCGTTTTTATAGGAATTTTAGTCAATGCAAGCCAATAACAATTTTTCGGTGTTTACTTATGTAATATGATTCTAGCATTCACGCGCCGCACATAAAAGAATTACGTTAGCTATGTTTGCAGTTAGTTTCAAGTGTAATGAACCTTTTAAGAAATATGATACTATTTAAACGGCACAGCAAAGTGAATGCATAAGTGGACAATAAATAAAAAACCAAAACAAAACAATAAATGTTTATGAATATTAATGTTAAGGCATATCCGACTTATAATCATACTACACAGCGTTAGCACATGCAATTTTTTTTTTTAATTTTTGTTCGTAACGACATATCAATCAAATGTTGCCTTTATGAGAGTTAAAAAAAATCACAATATATTACCTTCTTAGGATAACGCACCTAAATGCCCCCAGTCTAGTAAAAAAAACTTCGTAAACATACACAATTTTACACAGTTACTGCTTCATACAACAAAGATTTTAAGTTGTTTGTTTGCAACTTGTTTTCAAGAGCAGTACCAATGTAAAGTAAAAAAATTCAACACTCAGAAAGCAATTTTGTCTCCGAAAGCCCTCTGATGTCACCAAATAAATCAATAGCAATAAACAGCATTATAAGATACCTTTGACCCTATGAAAATGCTTTAACATCAATATAAACATTAACAACAACCAAAAGTGAGCACAAGTAAATAAATGAATTCAGTTTATCTAATAGAAGCGTGACCGTAATAACTTCTAAACTATTTGACCAATTTGATTTTAACAAACCGCATTGCATGGACTTATAACAATAATTACACACAATGTATTCAATAAAATGCATAGTCACCGCCATAAGACAAAATGGCTTCATATCTTCGAGTCATACTTTGTGCAAGTTGTGGCGATAATTGGCTCCAAATCAGCAGAATTTGCCTCAATAACTGTTTGGCCCATATTTGTTTTCTTTTCATTTCACTTAGGAACAATGTTCACCATTTTCAATAGGTTGGCATCAGGCGACTGACAGCTCACAGTAATAGTGCTTTTTGGTAAATTTTAGTAATTAATATCGTATCCAAAGCGGCGGTAAACACAAATAAATGGTCAAATCTTTTTTCGGAGAAGCATCCCCGAATACGAACCTAAACTGGATGCTTAATAGTTCGTTGAAGTTGTCGATTATCAGCAGTACACCAAGACCAATGCAAGCAACAATTTGCCGAAAAGAAATATCTATCCGTGATTAATTACGTTTACCCAGCTCTAGTTCTAGAATTGCCGTGGCACATGCAGTATTTTTTCAATGTGTGAAAATTAGAGCAGCAGTATTTGCTCCACTTTTTGAGGTTTTTCGCACGTAAGAGTCTTTGAAATGTTTTTTTTTCATACGTAAGATTTTTGGACCCATAGGGTGTGAACATAGGAACAATGTTTCAAGTCGTTTTTTATCGCGGAAGTCATTTTGTAAAAAAAGGTACGCCTTCTACTTTCTCACAAAAGTAACAAACTGCAGAACGGAGCTCTAAGTTTGAATTCTGTCGGTCAAACTCTGCAACCCCCCCCGTGCGCACGGGCCTGGAGTCAGCAGTCTCTTTAGTCAGCAGCCCTTGACAAATTTTGTGGTAGAAGGCCAAACATTTTAGTTATAAACAAAAAAATTATTAATATCGAAATTACATTATCTATTCGATTAACTATTGATTTTCATTAAAAGGAATTCGGGAAAACCTATTTTCACAATAATCATTTGTAGACGTCGTTTTGGGGAGAACTACCACAGTGCGATGGGTGTAATATACAAGATAGTTTAAAGTTAATCCCCTTATCAGAAGATTTATAATTATTCCAATTGCATCGTACCTCAATCATATTTGATAGATAGAGATAGATAGAGCCCGTAAAGGTAAACGATTGTTATTGCTCAAAATAATTTTTTATTTGCAATATTTAGTAAATAAGTTTATCAAAAACGAAATTGAAATGATTAATTTTGAGCTATCTTCTATAAAGGTTTCACTACAAATTCTCTGGCTCAGTTTCCTTTTGTGTCGCCCTTGTCACCTAACATCAAAGGATTATGCATTTCGGATATTGGTTAGGTGATAAGTTTCAATTGTTTTTATTTTTTAAATTTTTTTTTGTCGTAAATGGGAAAATCGATATGTGTGCTACACTAGGGCTCAGTTATAGTAATTTTTGGGAAAACGGTTTTGTATGGGTTGGTGTGGACATAAATTTCCATTAAGTACTTACGAACAGACATCCGATGAAGAGTGAACGGCAGTTATACCCTTGTCTTATAAAACAAACTTATAAAATGTTGTCTGACTACCAGCTTGGCTATATATTAGGGCTAAGGCAATTTAGGAACGGAACGGCAAACGTAAAAATAATGGATACATCTTCCTTTCGGGCGAACAGTTGCACACGCTAGTCCTAGTTACTGCTGATTACCGACAACTTCACCGAACTGTAAGCATTCAGTTAAGGTTCATATTTGGAGCTGCTTCTCCGAGAAAGGATTTGACCATTTCTTTGTGCTTACCGAGAATTTGAATGTAGTTTTGATGAACAAAATTTACCAAAAAGCATTAGTACTATCAGCTGGGAAGAACTCTCCAACCTTGGATTTTACAAGAAAACAACCATCGCAAACATCGAAACCGAAGGTGGGTAGAGTGGAAACCGCAAAATGGGATTGGAATGTTGGATTGTTCTTAACATTCGTTTGATGCCAATCCTGCTGAAAATGTCTTGAGCAATAGTTCAGCAAAAACCCAAAGGAAAACAAATATGGACGGTGTAATAGTTATGACAGTAAATTTGGCTGATTTAGGGTCGATTACCTCCATAACTTGCGCAGAAATTAACAGAAAATATGACTTGAGCATACGAAGCCATTATAGCAAATGGTGTAAATTTTATTGAATATGTTATCTTATATATATATATATTTGGCGCGTACACTCTTTTTGGGTGTTTGGCCGAGCTCCTCCTCCTATTTGTGGGGTGCGTCTTGATGTTGTTCTACAAATGGAGGGACCTACAGTTTCAAGCCGACTCTGAACGGCAGATATTTTTATGAGGAGCTTTTTCATGGCAGAAATACACTCGGAGGTTTGCCATTGCCTGCCGAGGGGCGACCGCTATTAGAAAAATGTTTTTATTAATTTTGCTTTCACCGAGATTCGAACAAACGTTCTCTCTGTGAATTCCGAATGGTAATCACGCACCAACCCATTCGGCTACTGCGGCCGTATTACGTGTAAGAAATATTATAAGTCTGTACAGTTCCTTTTTTTTTGTTTTGGAATCGAATTGGTCAAATAGTTCCTTAGTTATGGCGATCACGCTTCTGTTAGACATACTGGACAGACTGAAGTGCATTAAACATTCCATTGTACATTAAAGTAGTGGAGTAAAGAAAATATAATAATACATAAAAAATATATCTGAATATATATATGGGGCATTCTTCGCCAACCGGACACCCCCATCTGCCCAGAACAGTTTTTATAAAAAAAATTTTTCCTTATGCCGAAATAAAAGCTTATGTCATGTACTTTAATTTGTCATGTGGCACTTTTTAAATATTCAAGATGGACGACGAATATTGACAAATATGTTGGAAGCTTAACAAAAGATTCGAGTCTGCAGCACCAGTACCAGAAATACTAAAAAGCCATTCCTTCCAAATCTCAAACAAAAAGGAAGTGATTATTAAAAGATTTTCCAATTCTCCAGAAGAAAAAAAAGTTTTACTGTGAAAAAAATCCTGTATTATGAAAAAAAAAATTCCAATTTCAGCAATTTCCTTCAATATTTATATTCAGCAGCGAACCCAGAAACCCCCGAGCATCATGTCAATATTCGTCGTCCATCTTGAATATTTAAAAAGTGCCACATGACAAATTAAAGTACATGACATAAGCTTTTATTTCGGCATAGGGAAACATTTTTTTTATAAAAACTGTTCTGGGCAGATGGGGGTGTCCGGTTGGCGAAGAATGCCCCATATATATAAATACATATATTTGAATTATTTATCGAACGTGTGTGGTGTTTTTTTAAATTTCGCAACCACAGGTAATTCTGCTTTAATTTCGCACTTCCCTTATTAAATTTTTTTAATATCTTCACAAACTAGTGAAGATTTTTCATATACATATATATAATTGGTATGATTTGGGCTAACATCCTTTTTGTGTGTTTAGCCGAGCTCCTGTTCCCATTTTTAGCGTGTGTCTTGATGTTATTACCCAAATGGAGAGACTTACAGTTATAAATCGACACTGAACTGCAAATTTTTTTTATGAGTAGATTTTTCATGGCTAGTGTATTCGGAGGTTCGTCATTGCCTGCCGAAGGGCTACCGCTATTAGAAGAAACTTTTTCGAATTTACGGACTTCCGAATGGTAGTCAACCACCAAACCATTCGACTACGATGGCCGATTTTTTACTTATAATATCATAACAGATATTAGTATTGGTAATTAAGTTAACAACATATACACATACATTCATACATTTATACAAATATACATATACATTATATACAAATATTCGACCTTTATGTATATTTATATGTATTTGTGCAGAAATGACTGTATCAAAATTTAATTATCCATGAAACTGCATACCAAAAATATTTTTAGAAGCTCTAATTAAAAAGTGAGGAAAAGATGGTGGAATTTTTTCAATTTACGCATAAAGTTTACAAATTGGGTTTGTTTAGTTGTTGTTAGACTTTTGTACTAAAATATGAACATTTGAACATAAAATTAAAAAAAGTCACACGAAAAATTGACAAAGTTAGTCAAATTGTTAATGTGCTTTAATTTGGTCGCGTGGTGTATGCTAAAGGAGTTTTTAATAGATTATTCATTTTTATCGATTTAGAATTTTTACTATCAATAGATTATCCGGATTTTGAATAAATTAATTTCATTTGAGCTGCTTCAATTCTGTCAATAACTATTTGGCCGTCCGAAATACTTGACTAAATTATTAATTTTGTTACTATTTTATGTCTGGGAATTTACAAAGCTTGTGCATGAAATGCCCAAATTATACCAATTAAATATCACAATGGCATATTTCATGCCCATATTACTATGTAGCAAGGAAGCATTGGACTATTGTTTTCGTTTGTATTCGTTACTGTATTGGGTCCATTAGCACACATTCGACACACACACATGGCAACCTATGCAGTGGTGAGGAATATAACGAATTGCTTTCTTGTTCACCTACAATGCGTACATCTAATTAAGACATTCAGCAGAAAGTGGTGAGACTTTTTTACTTCACCGAATGCGTGCAAGTCAATTTGGTCAATAAACATATTTGCTAGAGATTTTCGCACACCCGTGCCAACTTGCGGACATATGTAGAATCCAAAAATTTGTTATCCAAATATTTTAACTTCAGCGCAAGTGAATTATACAAAAATAAAAAAATAAAAATGGAATTGTGAAAAATTTTTTATTTTTAGTGCAATCGGCTGTAAATTTCACATAAATTCTTTTCAGATTATGTCAAGATTTTCTTGAGAATGAGAAAAAAATTGATTCGCACACACACATGCGAATAGTTTTATATTCGCCGGAAGGAAGTCGGGTTCAAACGATATTTTTGAATAAATGCCCATAAAGCGAAATTTGAATACTTTCAGTAAGAAATAACTGCAGAATTTCTTGTCTTATTTATGCCGCTCGCAAACAAACCAAAGACGCTATATTGCTAAAACCGTCATCATATCTTTAAGACGAGTTAACCAAAATAAAAAAAAAATAATCAACGAAAGTCGAATGTACGTAGCTTGCAAGATTTGAAACCTTTAACTTATTTTTTGAACAAACCTTGTATATGCACATATTTAGTAACTCAGTCTAGTCACAAAAGTATTCCAACTATTTCTATTGCGTGCTAAACCTTTTACTTAGTTCGCTCTTGCTTGTCTCTTTCTTTTTTGATTGTCATTATCCATGTTTTTGTTTTCGGTCGACCCCTATTTCTTCTTCCTTGCGGATTCAATTCCAAGGCGGCCTGTGTTATTTCCCTCACAGTTTAGCATAAAGTGTGGCCGATCCAGCAAATTTAGTTGTTTTTTGGTTATTGCTGGTTGAACAGCTTTGCTGCGTTAAATTAAAGTTAGTCATACCAATTCGCATTATGTTTTTCTGCCATCGGTTGCTCTTGAATAAATTAATACGAAAAAGTAATAAATTGAGTGAAACATTTTCATGAAAATCCAATTTTGGTTTCGAATGAAATTTTTGAATTCCAAAAGTTTATTGTTTTTGAATGCTTTAAATAAAGCATGGACTATTTAATACAAACATTGCAGCATAGTTGTTGTTTTTATACTTCTATACAATGGAAATAAATGTTAGCATTAAACACCATGGTTTTTTGCCCTCTACTGCCATTTCATGTGCATCTCGCTGTGAATAAATGTATTCGTGCATACCCAGCTGGAAAATAGACGTTCGTGCGATTTTGGCAAGGCGCATTCATTAAAGGGGGTGGCACTAGACCGACCACAATATTTGGTACATTGGATTGTCAAAGTAGAAAATAAAAAAATTAATTAGCTTTTCTGGGCTGACAGCCACACGGATTTTGGTGTGAAGTATGATACTAAGTACAATGTAGGCTCTTTTTGAAAAAAATTTACCACTTATGTGAATAAAGAGAGTGAAAAAAAAATAAAAATTTCAAAAGCAATAAGCTATCGATAGTCATCGCTAATCCCTACTCTCTAAAAAGTGAAAGCAGCGTATAACTTTCTAGATGGCATCCCATGCAGTTCATCATCAATTTTTTTTGCAGGCTTTCAGATTTTACTGTTACAATTTTGTATTTTATTTACTTTTTTTTTTTTTACTCACATGAAGTTTAAGAGATGATGCGAAAATGGGAAATTATTAATACTTGAAAAATTTTAAAGTAATGATTTATTAAAAAATTTATGCAGCATTAGTTGGCTTATTGAAAAAAAGATGGAGAGAGAGAGTCAAAATACGCTGCATGATAGTCTAAATGGTTTGTCGCATTGGGAGGCATGCATGACATCGAGAGAAGGCATTATATTTAAAATAAATAAATAATTGGCGCGTACACTTCTGTTAGGGGTTTGGTCGAGCTCCTCTCCTCCTATTTGTGGTGTGCGTCTTGATGTTGTTCCACAAATGGGGGGACCTACAGTTTCAAGCCGACTCCGAACGGCAGATATTTTTATGAGGAGCTGTTTCATTGCTGAAATAAACTCGGAGGTTTGCCATTGCCTGCCGAGGGGCGACCGCTATTAGAAAAATGTTTTTATGTTATATGAAAAATATTACAGCTTAGGATAGAGAAAAGGAATAATTTAGAAATCATGTCATGATGGATGACATGCCATGCTGAGTGTCATGCGATTCGTGGGAGCCCTAAAATGCGCAACAGCTATACGAGAAAGTAATTATTATCACTTGGGAAAGGCTCCTCGAAAGGTGCTTAAAGGTTGGGAAAGGTGGCTTACGTGGGGAAGGCCAAATTCGCTCCGGACCGAAATTTATACACCAGTGCATCCATAATATAAAAATGAATCTCAAAATGTGTTGTGTGTAAGCGCATAACTCAACAACGCATGGATCAATCTTAACAATTCTTTTTTAAAATGTTCCCTGAAGTGCAAGGATGGTTTGTACGGCGAGAAAAATTCGAATAATTTCCGGGAAAACCCTTAAAACAGCCCTTTTCATTTTCCCGTACAAATATTACGCGTTCGTGTGTGTGGGTTTTCGCATTGGAGGATCTAATGCGATTACACAAAAGTGATAATATCGTGAACCTTACCAAATTGAAAAGTCAGAAAATGAAAGAGCTATAGATTCGAATGGTCTCGCAATATTCTTTCTTCTGTTTTAGTTTCAGAACGAGTTAAGGAATATTTCATTCACAAATAACAAATAAAAATATTTAGTTAAGTAAATTCTAAGAATAATCATGCAGGGCTGAACAAATCCAAACACATTTTAAGAATACCAAAAGATAAACACATGTATTTGAAGAAGAACAAAAGATAATCATTATTAGTTATTGTAATTTAGAAAACGCCAAATTTTGGAAAAGACCCATGAAAGGAGAATCGACACACACCATCTTTTCGTCGACTTCAAAGCTGCATTCGACAGTACGGAAAGGAGTTACCTGTATGCCGCGATGTCTGAATTTGGTATCCCCGCAAAACTAATACGGCTATGTAAGATGACGTTGCTCAACACCAACAGCGCCGTCAGAATTGGAAAGGACCTCTCCGAGCCGTTTGATACCAAACGAGGTTTCAGACAGGGTGACTCCCTGTCGTGTGACTTCTTTAACCTGATGTTGGAGAGCATCGTGCGAGCCGCAGAACTTAATCGCTCAGGCACAATTTTTTATAAGAGCGTACAATTGCTGGCGTATGCCGATGATATTGACATCATCGGCCTTAACAACCGCGCTGTTAGTTCTGCCTTCTCCAAACTGGATAAAGAGGCAAAGCAAATGGGTCTGGTGGTGAACGAGGACAAAACGAAGTACCTCCTGTCTTCAAACAAACAGTCGGCGCACTCGCGTATCGGCACCCACGTCACTGTTGACAGTTATAATTTTGAGGTTGTAAAAGACTTCGTCTATTTAGGAACCAGCATTAACACCGATAACAATGTCAGCCTTGAAATCCAACGTAGAATCTCTCTTGCCAACAAGTGCTACTTTGGACTAAGTAGGCAATTGAGTAGTAAAGTCCTCTCTCGACGAACAAAACTAACACTCTACAAGACTCTCATCATGCCCGTCCTAACGTATGGCGCAGAAGCTTGGACGATGACAACATCCGATGAAGCGACGCTTGGAGTGTTCGAGAGAAAGATTCTGCGTAAGATTTTTGGACCTTTGCACGTTGGCAACAGCGAATATCGCAGACGATGGAACGATGAGCTGTATGAGCTTTACGACGACATAGACATAGCGCAGCGAATAAAGATCCAGCGGCTACGTTGGCTGGGTCATGTGGTCCGAATGGATACAAACGCTCCGGCTTTGAAAGTATTCGATGCGGTACCAGCTGGTGGTAGCAGAGGAAGAGGGCGGCCTCCTCTGCGTTGGAAAGATCAGGTGGAGACGGACTTGGCTTCACTTGGTGTGTCCAACTGGCGCCGGTTAGCACGAGAAAGAAACGACTGGCGCGCTTTGTTAAACTCGGCCAAAATCGCGTAAGCGGTTATAGCGCCAATTAAGAAGAAGAAGAATTTAGAAAACCCATGTTCCTCACATGGTCAATTGTATGTTGCCTGTTCCAGTGTTGGAAAACCATCAGATTTGTTTGTATATTCACCAGGTAATCAAACAAAAAACATTGTATATCATAAAGCACTACAATAAAAATAAAACAGATTTTTGTTAATAATTATGATTCACTTGATTTACAATAAAGCGATTACTGAAAATACTTATATACGTTTTATTTCATTATTCTTTATTATATCGGTTATTAACCCTATGTTAATAATAATAATAATAAATAATTAATTGTGTCTATATTTTGTCATTGAAGCACCCACTTTATAAATATTTGCCGCCTTTAGGATCCCACTATCCCTTTAGATTATTTTTCAATAAGGTTTGAACCTTAAGTTCCCCTCTTAGTTTGAAGCCCAGTCGGGGTTTTAGTGGGTCCCAAAAGGGTGGCCAAAGTTCGAAGAAGCGAAGATACTTAGGTCACCCTAGCTGACCCTTTTCTTTAATTCTCCTGAACAGAACCGTCACCACGATGATAGGGCGGTGTGTGAGGGTCAGTAAAGTAAAATCGTCTTAAGGTGGAGATATAAACTGCCACATTCACAATCTTTTTGACAGAACGAATTCTGTCGGGTCCGTTAGTATTCTATAAAATTTAATTTGAGCTGGCTGTTTTTGTTAGACACCCCGTTTAGGATTCTCCGTGAAATGAGTATAGTCACGAGGTTCTTCTGGTCACGTGCCGAGGAAGCTTCTACGGCTAACAAAACCGTGCTCTCGAATTTTATGGGCGCCCTTACCGGATATTATTTGTGAGATATGCATGCTTTGAGACCCGGCACTGATGCTAGCTTTGCTTTCAGTGTCACCTATCTGAAGGATAGTCACGAATTTCATCAGTAGCAAAGAAGCGGTTAATATATCCGACATTCAGCCATTGCTCGTACGTCATTCTCCCCCACCCTATTACCGCTAAATGGGAAGTGCTGATGGTTATTGACCATTTCTCCCATTTCCAGTACCAAATTACTTTAGATAAAGAGTAATAAGTGAATTCTGTTTCATTAAAATATATTTAGCTTTGCTCGGGCTATCGCATGCGCGGTCGGACGGACGGACCCATGGATGGATGGGTAGACGAGCTAAATCGACTCCTTTAATTATTCTGAACCGTTTCGTACATACTTATAAGTCTACACATATCCATCTCGATATCTTTATATTGTTACGTTCAACCGTTAAGTGAACAAACTTACAATACACTTTTGCACAAGAGCGCGCGGATACATAAATTATAAATGAACTAGTTAATTTGCATATATACATATCTTTATATACATAGGCACACATAATATATGTAAACAGTTCCCAGCTCGAAAGTAATTGATTCCCGCACAGATAAATTTATTAAGGAAGCTTACAGCTGCTACTGAGAAGAATGCGACTAAACACTGATAATACATAGGTACATGCACTTGTATGTAACATAACTACCCAATAAACATTAGACTTGGTTAACAATTCGGAAATTATTGAAAAACGAATCGGATTTTCAAGTGACAACTTCGATAAGACCATTCGACCATTTGTAAGACCAAACGAAGCGTTTGTTATCTTTTTGCTTTTATTTTAAATTTGAGATCCATTCTCGAAAGGAAATGTAACGCCACCACTCCCTTTTATTAAAATTCCCCTTCGAGAACAGGCTGGATTTCGAATGCCCAGCGAAGTCTCGCTTTCCTATCATTTTCGAATTATTAACCAAGCTTAATTTTTATAGCTTAAACACGTTTATTATTGCAGAAAAGAGCTATTCCAATAACAATTTTAAATATGTTACCCTATCGGAAGATATACACTTAGTTCTGCCATAAGTTCTGTTACAAGTTAAGTCCGTTATAGACATAAAATTATAATACTTTTTAATGAAGTTATTTTTATTTAATCCTGTAAATATTATATATTATAATTTTCATTCGAAATGGCCACCATTTGCTTTTAATCAAGCCTTCAAACGATTAGACCATTCAGCTTTTGCAGCACGCAGGATTTCCAAAAATTATTTGAGAGTCTCCAAATTTATGTAAGGTCTTTGACAGACCCTTTTCTCCAATTTCGACCACAGACTATAGTCCAATATATTCAGATCTGGGCCTCCAATATTCCCAGGAATATTGGTTTTTAGCCACTGCTGAGTGGTTTTTGCCTTATGTGGTGGAGCGAAATCTTGCTGGAAGATCCAACGCTCCACCTTCTAAGACATCCTCCTCGCATACTTGCGTCCCGATCTTAACCCTGTTTTCGCCAAAATGATGAGATGTAACGCATTTACAAGACACTCCCAACCACACCATTACGGAGGCTGGATGGTGGCACCCTGAACCAACGGAACAATATTTTTTGCGTCTTCAAAAATTTTAGATTTTATCGTTTTGCTTATTAAAAACTTCTTCAACAGCAAGCATTTTTTCTTCTCTGAAAATAATATTTTTATGGCCGTTGACCGCGTGCTATCGAAGAAGATGCTTGCATCTATCGAGTCGAAACTTTCTTCAAGGCCTTCATGTGGAGATCATCGCTAATTAGCATTGACATGGATCTGGTCGATACATTCATTTCCCTGGGCATGATTTTCTGCTTTCTAAAGGCTGCACTGGGTCGAACCACGCGACACATTTTCTCACTGTCACTTCAGACGTTTGAGGAAAACCATTAATTGTGCGGTAAATAAAAACTCTCGAATTATTTAGATTTTTCAGCGATTCGTAAATCTCCGTTGCATTTTTCCCACCCTTTTGTAATCCAGTCACTGTGAAGCGATTTTCCTTAGCTCCCCACTCCATTTTAAACAGCGAAATTTGCCGCAAAACCGTATAGTATAGTTTATGAGAAGACAATGCATGCGAACAAAAGCAAAAATAATGAAACTTTTTCTGCGAATTTGTTCGCGCCGTGTGCATTCAAAAATTTATCACAGAATTTATGGCAAGACTTAGTATTTTTTGCTAAGGGAGTCGTACGTCAAATTCATGTTTGACAGCTGTGGTTTACCGACACTCGAAGTGTAACCAATTAAAAAGGCCATAAATTTAGCTTGGAAAATTACTTTTATTCAATTCAAATAAAAAAAATGTCAGAAAATATTACAAAATTAAAAATCAATTTACTTTTGCTCGAAATGACCACCTTTTGCCTGGACTATGGCCTTGATACGGTCCAGAAACAAATCGCAAGCTGTTCTAATGTGACTTGCAGGTATTTTTGGAACACTCGCGGACAATGGCTCTTTCAGCGCCACGAGACTAGTGAATCTTTTAATGCGGATCTTGCTCCCCAAAATGGCCCAAAGAGAATAATCTATCGGATTCGCGTCTGTTGAATTTGAGGGCGTTGCTGTTTTGGTGCGCCTTTTGGATCTTGTAAGACTTGACTTTGAAATAATTTTTCAGTCTGCGGCGGATGCTACGGTCAGATATTTTCAGTTCTTTCGCCATTTGATTGGCACTTAATCGAGGATTTCGCTCAAGTCGCTTCTTCACTTTTTGAACCATTTCACGTGGCGTTACAATCTTTTGATGACCACCGTCATGACGTTTCGCGATGCTACCAGTATGATTTCAACGAGTAATGTTGCGATAAACATAACCTTTATTTACTTTAAGGTGCTCGAGCTCACGAACAATCGCTGGTTGTGATTTCCCAGCCAAATATAATGCAATCAAGCTATTACGTTTGAAATCCATAACTGATTTTCTTTTTTCGCCTTTACTCTCGGCAAAATGCTTCCTCGCGCTTCTAAACAATACTCTCAACTGTCATTTAGCTAACTAACAGACAGCTGATGCTACTTCGAGTCCCGGACCCTGAATGGAGCGCTTAATGGTCAAATTAAAGATTTCCATCGCTCAAAATATTTCTTTGAGTAAAAGAAAATTTAAAAACAAACGGATGATTAATTTTGCTACACCTTGTTAAGTTAGCTTTTATTTAAGGTGTTCTTATGAATTTTTAATGCGAAATGGAAGACGAGAAGTTAAAAAATTGAAGATTCACAAAAACATTAAAATACGTAACTTTATCTCTTCTCACTGGTTCTTTTTTTTTACCCATTTCGAATGTATGCACTTCCTATATACGGTGAGGTTTAATCTAAGGCTGATTATGACATCGTTCTCAGTTCAGTATTCATAGTGCATACCTATGGTCATTTTCGAACCTCCGCCACATTGTTTATTGGGTAAAGACATATGTTATATAGATTTTCATATGTATGTGTGCATGGGAAAGCGAAATAAAACAGATTTTTTACTTCTTTCACCAAATCAGGGGCTAAGTTCATATAAACAAAATCCGCATAATCACAAATAAATTTTGGCTAGAACTTGGGCAGAAAACGAATAGAGAAAAAGAGCAGTAATGAAAGAGAGGGGAAAGCCTGTGGTGGAATGATTAATTTCACCCAAAATTTATACGGAAACGCATGAAAAATACTCGGCAAAGCTTCTATTCTGTTGATGCAGACTGGCCGTGGTATTGGCGTTTCATTTTATTTTGGGAAAGGAAAGAGAAAACGGCCGTAATAGTAAGTGGCAAGAAAAATGCTCAAAATATTTAGTAAATTAATGAATGTGCGTGTGTACAAGTATGTTAGGCGAAGTGATTTGTTAAGGCTGCACTATGGTCGGCGAGCATTATTACAGCTGAAAGATTACTAAAACAAACCACGAAAATAATTTGTTTTATTGATTTGATTTCTTTATGTATTATATACAGGTTGTTAAAAGAGCATGTGAATTATATATGGCGGTAATAAAAAAGACGAAAAGAGGCTGCAGGTCTTAGTAAACATGCGTGCACCAACTAACGGTTTCGGAGATATGGCAAGTTATTATTTTTTGAAACTTTTATTTGCAATCATTTATTTATTTATTACGGGTACAGAATCCATTTTCGGTAAAAAACTTTACAAACATTTCTGAAATAATACACCCACTTAAAAAAAAACTCCAAATTTGCGACAGAGAAAATGTTCATAGTTAAGTGCGCAGAATGTCCCGGCAAGCAAAATGCGATAGGTGTATTTTAACCGCAATGGAATCATATAAAAGTTTTTGGTAAATTTATGTTTAGTATTTGTATTTGATGTATTAGATTACAAACAAAGAAAAGAAATAAAAATCAAATAAACAAAATTTATTTGACTCTTGGCTTTTCTGGATTCTTCCATTGGGACGATTGGGTTTTGGTTTCGATATCATAACCATATACCCATGATTCGTCACCAGTCGTGACCCTTTTAAGCAAATATGGATCATCGTTGACTTCATTCAACAGTTACTGAGCGTTGTTGTTTAAAATTCAGAAATTTTGGAATGAATTTCGCTGCCACACGCTTCATGGCCAAAATTTCCGAAAAGATTGCATGGCATGAGCCAAACGATATGTCGACATCTTTAGCAACTTCTCTAATTGTGATTCGATGATGCTCCATAACAATTTCTTTCACTTTCTCAACATTTTCATCGGTTGTTGATGTGCTGTGGCGTCCAGAGCGAGCGTCGTCATTCACATCTTCTCGACCTTCTGTGAAAATCTTGTACCACTTGTAAACGTTTTTTTGACTCAGAGTACTTTGATCGTATGCCACTGTCAACATTTCAAGTGTTTTTGAGCACTTAATTCCCTTTTGTACACAGAATTTAATGTAACTTATTTGAGCAATTTTTTCGGTAGCAGAAAATCGCCGAACACGTAAAACACTCATCTTATTTATGCCTCTCACAAACAAACTAAAGACCCCATGTTGCTAAAACCGTGAACATATCTTGAAACAAATAATTTGAAACAAATAATTTTTCCTAGATTCATGGAATCAGTATTGATAAGTTTTAGTTTTAAAAGTAAAAAAATAAAAATAAAAAATTTAAAGTGAACAGCAATTAACAAAATTGAATTGATATGAAAAGTGATACCGAATTCCGATCACTACAAATCGATCTCGAATTGGTTGTTGTGCAAAAGAAATTTCAAAAAAATTTAATTTGAAATTAATTTTAATTTTGTATAAAAATTCATTGCGCGTTCAATAGTATGAATTTTGAATGGAAGAATTCATATTCGATTTAAATCTAAATCTTAATCCAAAAGAATTGTTAATGAATTTATTTGAAATGGCACACTATCCCAGAAGGGATCCCGGTGGTCTAGGGTTCGAAAATTTTGGGTATTTCCAGGAATTATTTTTTTACAATTTAAAAAAAATAAAAACGATATTTTAATTTTTTAGGCTTTTTATTTAACTTCTTTTACATATAAAAATAAAAACAAACAATGTTTTAAATTTTTATAACTTAAAAAATTGCGCTGAAGTTGATCCTCCTTCCCCACTACCAAGCTACTTCTACTGCTGCTGCCGTTATTGCTGCTGCTGAAGTTGCAACTGTTACTGTTTTTTCTGGGCTTTTCTCTCCCAATCAATGTGCGTGAGCCTCTGGACGACTGTAGTCGCGATAGTTTTTACGGCATCCCTTTTAGCTATGGACGAACACTCCAGGAAAAATCTTGCATTAGGCGGCGGATATTCGAATGCCTTCTCCAGCACTGCTCGTTATTCACTAAAACTGGGACAAAAAGGGTTCGCAGCCAGCTGGAAACGGTGTAGGTTTTATAAGAACGAGCCATATGTAACATTCAAAGTACTCGTTATTAGTGTACTTAAAGCTAAGTTTTTGAGATACACTTTTAAGTGGTGGGAGTAGTTATAAAAAAATGCGAAAATCGTTTTTCTATAAATTCACCCAGCACCGCTAAACAAATTTGTAACTTCATATACTCACAACAAGTAGTCTCATTGCACTTCAATTGGTTTAACTAATTATAACTGTAACATTGCACAACAAAAAAAAAGGTTCTGAACGCTTACGTAAGATTCTTTTTCTTTAAATATGTGATGTGTTCAGCAATTCTGTCGGTTTTATTCCAATTACTAACACCTTCTGTCATTAGCGACTGATTTTTGTTGTTGTCGAGTTGTTTATACAACGTGGCTCTAAATTAATCACTCCTTTGGAAGATTTATAATTTCTGCCGAATGGCGTTGCACATATCTACTATACTTCAGTTATATTTGACACTTGTGAACTAGAGTCTGTTTGAGCAGACAAGCAATGAAGCCCGTAAAAGTCAATGAAAGATGTCCAAAGCTCAAAATAGTTTTTTATTCAGTAAAAAAATGATTATAAAACAAAATTGGATGATTAATTTTGCGCCACCTTGTATAATAATTGTTATCCAGCTATACCCCACCTAATGCTTACGTCGAAATTTTAACGCACAGTTGGACGTAGTTAGTTCTAAAATGTACTTATTACATGGTTATTGAAGCATTTTTTTATGCATCTTTACTTAATGCTACACGAAACTGTTTACTTATTAAGACATTCTTTTAGGAAGTACGTTTTGTTTAAATAAAACATTCTTCGTGGAAGAACGAGAACTTCGTGTATTTAAAAAAATTTACCAGTGTTACTATGTTTCAAAATCGTCTCAGAAAATACCCTGAGCTATATTGAAAGTTTTAAGTGTCCACCATCGGTAAGTTGTCTAAAAATTTATAATTTATAAAGTTTCTACTAAGATCTCACATAAACAAGAAAGCGAGTCGATATAAATGTAGCAAAAATAAAATAAATTATTGTTCGCTTGTACGCTTTCATATTGTTGAGCATAAAAATGTGTATTCATTATTCATTGATATCGATTCGCTGCCTTCGGAGACATATTCTCACCCATTTAAGTTACTAATACGCTCCGTTGGCCATGACTTTGTGAACTGTCAGGCAAGAAAATGAGTAATTTTTTAGCAAGCGGAGTACATATCTACAGACAAACACACATCAGCCCGCTTTGCTTACTACTAGAATTTCACGTAATTTTTCTAACCCTCTGCTACACATATGCATGTGCACATACACATTCATATGTCTGTACGGTATATGCATTTATGGTGGAACAGATGAAAAGCTGCATCAGCAACAAAAGGTAATCAGTTTAGTTCAGGTGTCAGGGTAATTTAACGTGCTTGGTGATGCCACAAAAATATACTAGTAAATATGTGAGTACATGCTCAGTTTTCTGATCCCCAGGAGGAAAAAATGGTCAATTTAGCTTGGCTTTAGTTAAGGTTGTGTGAAAATGGTAGTGTTTATATTCTAAAAACCAGAAAAAGCGGGAGATTTTATATGAAAAAGAAACTTAATTATTCATCTCTGAGTTCGATTATACATTTACCACGTATAATTAGACTAGGGCTTGCTAAGTGCTACGTAAGTGCCAAGACGCGGAGGAGGCATTTTCTAGAAGCCGCAAAAAGTCAGCTATTTGTAGGTTATGAGATGACCCTAAGATATTCCCAAATTTGTGGAGTTTGAATTAGACTGTTACAATTTCATTATGTGAATTAAATATCTAGAAAATACTACAGCTATCGAAACCTCACTGTAAGAAAATTTCTAACCATTAACTCAGTTATTTTTTGCACTTCTTATATAAAACTACAGTTGCTAAAGGGTCTAAATCAGCTAAGTTTCTTCGAAATGAAATTATTACTTCTATAATTCTCAACACTCTTTAAGATGTTAGGGGTAGTCAGAATTTTCCAAATATTGGATTTTTTTGTATTTTCTTAAAGTATAATATCTTAAATATATTGTGTGAAAATTTGAAGTTGAATTTGAAGTGAATCCGATAAATACGTTTCGAGTTATTCAACAATTAACAAAGGTCGTTCGGGCAAAAACAAACAAAAACAAAAACGTTAAATGCATTTTTCTCAAAACTATGTTTTTTGAACTGGTGATCACTGTAACTGAAAAACCCCTTGGTAGATTTCAATAAAATTTATACTGCTTTTGAAAAACATAAAAAACTCATGCCTGATCAAAGGATTTTTTTTATTTTGATTTTTTTTTTAACAATTCATTGTCGGTTTATTTCTCGAAAATCTTAAAAATATTTGCTGAGGCCGCCAAATTGTTAATTTTGAAAAACAAAAAAAAGCTTCAATCAGGCACAAAATTATCTATTAATAAAACTAATTTCTCTTGGCCGATTGCTTTTGGATGAATCTCCAAGGACTTGTGATGATCAACGGAAGGGACTTCTGGAGAAACGGGCTCCACACAAACAGCGATAACTTTAACAATTATTAATTTTTTTTTTTGAAACATTGTTTAAGTCAAGTCAAAATATGGTATATTAATGCTTTTTTTATTTTTGTAAAATAAAGCAGTTGACTAGCAAAAAAATGAAAAAGCTACGGCTTTCAATTTCGAGGGATATTGGAATAAAAAAGGGATGAAATTTGGAAAATATTTTTCATATTAAGAAATATTTTACTCGTTCAAGGCACTAACACACATACGCTAAAATATCCTTAACTAATAAAATTATCCATCATCAAAATCACATTTTTCCATCTTCCTAGACTTCATCGTCACAGTCTTTAATGTTGACATAATTTTTAGTAAAATATTTGTTCTCTAAACTAATTCAGCATAGTAGTTCTGGACTTGTTTTTGAAAATTCGTAAAACTCTGATATGGCAAATTGTATATCCACCATAAGAATTGCTTTCAGCGTCCCGACTTTTAATTGTGACTTTTCTTCTGACCACGGTTTATTGACGCTTAACCCCTTTCCTGGCAAACACAAAATATATTCAACTAAGTTGGACAACTCAGTGTAGCCACAGTTTTCATTAAGGATGTTAGATTACCAGGTTTGGCCTTCAGCTAAGGTGAAAAACAAAATTGAGTGAATTACTTCGGCTGCCACATCAGAGGGCATTCGGCAGCCTATTACTGCCCGCTCGTTTCCCACATATTCACACACTAGTCCATTCATTTCTTCTTTACACGGCAGCGAAGTAATACGAGCAAATATTGTGTTAATTTTTTCCATATATCACTAACACAATCTCAGTTTGCTCGTAAACAAACCGCTGTCCTGACCCCTGTTACGCCAGCCAATCTGCTAAGAGCAAATTTTTCCAATTTCCAAGCTTCTTGTCGCATCAGTAATACTCTATGTATTTACACACTGCGCACCGCTCAATAGCTCTGCAACACCACCTCGTAGTTAAGTTTTCGGTAACCAATATTTGCGTTAAGAATTATATATGAAAAAAAGGATGTGTACAAGAAAAAAAGGTATTTATATACTGTGAAACCTCTATTTTACGAAGTTGAAGGACTGGACAAATGGTTCGTTATAACTGAAGCTTTGTTATATTTATGGAATGTAAAAACCGCGACATAAAGGAAAATGCTAAAATTTTGAACGAATTGGTTACAAGCAAAGCTTGGCTTTTGTTTTTGTTTTCCAGATCAATAATGAAAAATTAAGGAAAACATCCTCTGTTTAAATTTTTTGTAAGGTAATTTGTTCTTTTGTAGGAGAAATCTGGATTTATATCATTTTCTCTTCGTAGGTGCTTGGAAGTTAAAAAGGCGTATCCATAGATGGGTTTTTATGATTTTAAAGAGTAAGTGCGGAAAACTTCAGCAAAATATAAAAAATCAAATAAATCTGTTCAAGAATAGCTAACCCCAGTTCTGCTTTCCAAACCAGCTTGTAATGCACACACTGGTTTTATGTTTTGGTAAGGTCAAACGATTTAATTCATCCAAAAATTAATAAATGAGCATGAATTAACAAATTCTGTACCGCAACATAAATATCTTAATTTTTTTAGGGCTAATTTCGGCTCGATAAATTCAAATGTGGTATTCATACTTCATTTCACTTTGTTTGCTATCCATTACGTGAACAAAAGTGAATAAGTGCTTCAGGGCACTGCTGATGCTTTAGCTGACAATAATATAGGCAGGTGTATTGATGATTTGTATATATATTTTCACTGAAGAAAGTTTTAAATAAAATTGCCTATACACATCTTAAACTAAGAAAAAAATGAACAAGGTAGTTTTTCACAAGTCCTGTAATTTTTAATGGTGGTTTTACCAGTAGTCGGCAAGTTTTTGGGACCAAATGGTTCAATGAAGGGCAATGGTGAATGAGCTTACTTTGCATTTTTTTTTTGTTGGGCGTAACAGAAGTCGACGGAGAGCTAGGTGAACACAAATTTCAGCCATACCGAGATCATCATCTTCTTCAATGTCTTCGATGCTAAATTCGACATCTGTTGGACGGAATCGAAAAAATTAAGATTGTTTTATTCTTTCTAACTTCTTGATTACTTAATTCGGCTAATTTAAAGCTTAACTCTCTCCACCGTTATTGACTAATAAAAAATATAAAAAAACATAACTTAGTGTGAAATAGCGCCTACAAAAAAGAACATCCGAATGACGAATATACACTGTAGGCTACAGCAGTGTCTTGAGGCAGTTATCGGTTTCTCGTTTTCAAAACTTCAACTTCCACTAATTTTCTCGAAAAAAGATCATAAGTTGGTTAAAAATATTACTCTCTTTGCACAAAAAAAAAAAACTTATGTTTGCTGCGATCTCAAATCGAAAACGCGAGTCATTATCAGATTTCTCTTCTCTAACTTTTTTAATATATTTGATATCTCACAATTAACTCTCAAAGAAGAGTAAAAATTGATGACAAATTGAAAATCCATTTGGGTTCAAATAATTGTTCGTCAAAATTTAAAGAGCTTTGTAGTGGGTGCCGTGAGGCACTCTTAAGTGTTAGAGGGTTAGAACAAAACTATTTAATAAATAAATAGAAAAATAATTGGCGTCTACAGTTCTGTTCAGTGTTTGGCCGAGCTCCCCCTCCCGTTTGTGGTGCGCGTCTTGATGTCGTTTCACAAATACTGGGACCTACAGTTTAAAGTCGACTTCGAACAGCAGATATTTATTAAGAAGAGCTTTCTCATGGCAGAAATACACTCGAAGGTTTGCCATTGCCTGCCGAGGAGCGAGCGGCATTCCAAAAAAATGTTTCTTCATTTTGGTGTTTCACGGAGATTCGACCCAATATGCTCGGAATTCCGAATGGTAGTCACGCACCAACCCGAAATTAATTAATAATGTTAAATAATACAGGTGAAACTTGATTTTAGTCTTCAAGCCAACAGTTAGCTATTGGAGGATTATACCTACACATAAATAATAGTTTTGCGTAAAATCAGCTAAAACAATGTAGCGGTGAATTTTACATTTAGTGAAATTCGATACTCATAATTGCTCTCGTTACGTTGCTCTGGCCAAAATACGAAGTGCAACTTCCATTCGCTCTATGTTTCTTTATGTATGTATGTAAACTTAGTCTATTGCTCTTTTTTTTACCGTCACCTTATTATCCGATAGTTACGACAACCAATTGGGATCATGTTTCATTTTGGTGACGAAATCATAACCACCAAGCAAAAACTAGCATAAGTTAACAATAACAGCATTATTCACTAGCTGAAGTAAATTCCAGCTGGGTTTATTGTTTTCTGCCAGCAAATATTCGCCTTGTGTGAGTTCAATGTTAAGTGTGCTGCTCACTTGGCACACAGCCCAGCTGCAATTTGCACTGTCTAAACATTGATGTTATGGTAAATGAGGTGAAAAAAGCTTTGCCTTAAACTAAATTGAAATATTGATTTTTGCAAATTTGTGCAGCGTTCATGGCTCTGGGTTGTTTTAGTTAACGACTTGGAAGAAGGAATTAGGAGAACGGGCTACAGGGTAATTGCCTACGCGCATGACGTGCCACTTATTGTTAGAGGAATGTTTTTGGGCATTCTGTACGTATTGAGCCTCGTATTTTGGCCTATCTGTGAACCCTTTCAATATGGGACCCCTTTTACATATGAGTAGCTCAACCCCTTTCAGCGCTGGTGCTTATGACGAAAAGCGAATGCCCAACATTTAGGAGGGACAACAGTCGCCTTCCATGGATGCTTATTTGTCTGTAAGAAAAGCCAATTCTGTCTTATGAGGTGCTTGAGTTATGGAAATCACTGCAAAGGAAGGCGTTGGTTAAGAATCAGGAGAGTTTCGAAAAACCTGCCCTCATTCGAACTATTCTTAATCCTTTTAAACATTTTAGGTAAAATTGCTGTTGACCACACTGCAATCAGACTGAGAGGCGCGAGCCAAAAGCCTAGACTCAGTTACGAACATTCCAGCATCATCAGAAACTTTGAATTCATCCAGGTGATGGTTGATGAATGTACACTCCCACTCGGTCCAAGCGGAATATTCTCCATTCAATGAAAAGATAGATGGGGTGCAGCATTTGAAGATAGCGCATGGTTAACTTGCTGGCGAAGTTGGATGGAGAAGTGGGTTGATGGAGTATTCTGCGAGTATTCTGTGCTGGTAAGTAAACATGGAATGTCTGGCTTCCCTTTCGGTCTCATCCGAATTTTTTTAAATTAGGAATATTTGGATGCCTGCTTAATGCATTATTGCATATTGCATTGAAGGGCGTTGCAGAAATCTAATGGATGGATGAGCTAGCTAGATAGGGAACCTGTGAGGTGATTGCCTCCTAAAATTGGAAGAATGGGATCCTATTGACCACGTGTGGTACGCCCCTGGAAAGGTGGGTTTCAAGTGGGAAAGCATAAAAACTTAAAAGATCACGATATGCTTCTGGCCACGCATGGACAGGATAAGCTCGAGGGAGCTTCTAAGATTAACAAAGCCACAGATACCGAATTTTGCGGGTGTCTCTGCTGAACATTGTCTGTTAGGTAGGCAGGCTGTGGACTGGGCACTATTTCTTGTTCTTTTTGCAGCAGTCGTCTTGAGGGTGAGTTGGAATCATCTAAGCACCTTTTACTCGGTTGTCCTAACCTCTGGGGGCAAATATTAAGGTATCTTGGCTGTCACCTCTTTGCAACTTCTGCGGATATGGCAAGCCTAGGTATTAACCGCCTGATGAATTTCATTAGTAGCAGTTAATATGACTATGATTGCGTATCATTTGATCTTTTGTTTTGCTTAATATTAGATTTTATTCCCCCCTATCCTCTCTTTCCTGCTATTTTTCACATTTTTCTGCTGCCTTGCCTCCTCTACTTTTTCGTACGTTAACAGTAAATTTCCGTGTGTGCTCCTGATATTAGAAGCTATAAGCCTCATTGTGTATGAGTTTGGTTGATATAAAAAATTAACTACCGTCAGATACATTTTTTTTTTATTGTGCGCGGGTATAAAAAGGTCCGCAGGAATGAGTTTATTATTCCTAAAGATCGAGCTAACATCTGCAAGTACATCGAGTGTTAGTTATTATTGTTATACATTTTTTGACAAATTTTTTCCAAAAACCGGTTTTTTTCAATTTTTCGACAATTTGACGCTTACCTCACTTTGTGCCAAAATTTGAAACATATCAGAGAATAAACTTACGGAGATATAGAACTTTAACTGAAAGAAATTAGTAAGGGAAACTTGGAGCTAGTGAGACTTTAGACTCATTTTACTGATATATTTCCATTCCACTAATTTTTTTTCTTAAGTTTAATGCTCCCTTAGAAATTATCATTAAAGCCACGACTAGAGTGGGCCTTTTCTTAAAACTCTTAACAGCATCTCGTCCGTTAGAGTTTAAGATCCAAAAGATATCGGAGAGTGTGAGAATGAAGTTTTTATTGTCCAACATCTGCATCCGGAACAAATAAGCACAAAAAACTCCGCAAATATATTAACTGTGTCATCTGTAGAACCCGCGTGTTTTTTATTTAAAACTAGCTGTACCCGGCGCGCGTTTCTACGCCAGCAATGAGCATATTCTACAAACCTTCTCCGTGGAAAAACACATATATATACCAATTTTTATAATAATCGGTCCAGTAGTTTTTGAGTTCATCGAGGACATACAGACAAACATTCATTTTTATATATAAAGATGACTGAGAAAGGTTTCATGGATTGAACATAGTTCTAGAATGCTTTTGGATTGCCTTTAGTGCTAGATTCTAAACTACTAAGTTTAGTAAATCTATTCGAATATCAATTTTCTGCTATTTAATTCAATACATTGAATGAAAAAAAGGCAAGGACGATTTTTATTTTTTGCCTCGACTGTGTCTAGTCGAGTTTTTGAGTTGTCGCGTGTTTGCATTATCTGGATATTGCGTTTTCTTTATTTTGACTGATCGGTATTTTATTATGCCTGGGCTTTCATGTACGAGTGTTTCGGCGTGCATTAATGATCTCCCAGCTTTTTCAAATTCATTCATCTGGCCAAAGTTTAAAAGAAGCCCATCCCGTCAATGTATGCGAATACTGGAATTTTTCTGTATTTTACAGAAATTTGTTAACGACGCTCAACATTCTAAGGTGCATAAGGGGTTGTAATATGGAAAATATTAATAAAACTATGTACTACATATCTAATTTATACGACGGCCGCCGCAGCCGAATGGGTTGACCATTCGGAATTCGGTAAAAGGCCAAAATGAAAAAAAAAGTTATTTATAATAGCGGTCGCCCCACGGCAGGCAATGGCAAACTTCCGAGAGTATTTCTGCCATGAAAAAGCTCCTCATAAAAAAAATCTGCCGTTCGGAGTCGACTTGAAACTGTAGGTCCCTCCATTTGTGGAACAACATCAGGACGCACGTCACACCCAAAAGTACGCGCAATTTATATATATATAAACATATATAAGAGTATTTTGGTATGGGATTACACCATTCAAATTTCATTTTTTCAAATTTCAATAGCGACTTACCGTTTCAACTATAAAAATAGATAATTCTGCTTTACTACAACAAACAAACTCTGAAAAAATGTAGGTAAATGTGCGTATAGAACTACTGACAGGAAAAGCAAAATATTTTTAATTTAAACGAAAAATTTGTTTATAAAAAGCCGTACAGTATACATTAATCACGAGTAGTAAAAAAATAAAAAAAATAAATAAACAAAATTCATGAATTCTTTTGCTCGTTAAAAAAATACATTAAAATTCATTGTTAGCAGCACATAATAATAGAATTTCTGATTGGCAACATGAGGCAAAATTCACAACTAGCAAACTATTTTCACATAGTGAAATTTCATTTTCTTTATTTATTTTCACCCGATATCATTAATACTCACACACATATTTGTTTGTATAATAACAAAATTCAGAACTGCTAGAAAATTATAAAAAGTAAAAATCGAAATGAATGAATGAAAATAGTTTGTTACGTCTCGCTATTGATTAAAATCATGAAGATGGACAGAAGATAAATTGGCAGTAAGATGGCTCGAAAGAAAATTCGTAAATGAAAACTTACACCGAACTCATAGCAGAACAGCTAATAAAAATTACAGCTAAAATATTCTGAGAATCATCACAGCTTAAGCTATCAAACAACGATTTTCTATGGACAGAAATGTGAATTGGTATACAAATTGGAATATATCCGTACAGAAATGCATGCATATGAATTTCGTGCATATTTGTACTAGCACAAAGGTATGAAACCAACAAAAAGAAAAACCATTAAAAAATGCGATTTGAAACATTGTCGCCAATAGTGATTATGATGATGACTTCTTAACCTCGACTTTAATCCGCGTTTTTTAGCGCTTTTTTCGCTAGAGGAAGAACGATGCTTCATAAATAGTGTAGAGAATCATATACAGGGTAGATCATCTTGTAATTTAATTTAGTTTTGTTATAAATGAAATACGCATGAATGATTTATGAGTGACTAAACCTGGAGCATAATTTCATTCAAATCACTTCCTCGGCTGTATTTACATCCTCCTTTCTCTCTATTCACTACTTTGGTGGATTTTCTCATGATTTGGCACATGTCTCACAACTGGCAACTACTATTTCATGTCTCGATTCTTTAATCGTCTTCGGATGTTTGGCTCCACAAAACTACCGTAGTCTATCGAAGTCAATTCGCAGCTTCTCTTAACTCTTTTTTACACATTTATTTGATAGAAATTCTGGGTTAGAGGCAATTAAATGTAGTAGATTTTATGTCAGAATTCATTCGCCTTTCATATTACTTGTGATATATACACTTAGATTATATAATATTTCGGTAGTATATATATATAAATGAATAAAAATAAATCCAATTTTTTAAGGATTGCTAAAAACCCTTCATGACATTGATCAAAATCCCTACCTTCATTCTCTTTCAAATTGTCGCTATCGTTTTGTTAATAAACAAGTAGTTTGAAGAATAATAAATCCTTTATCTTTACCTAACATTTTTGCGCAAATGGTTTAAAAATGTTTTATGAACAGCCTTGAGCTCCTGGGTTATGCTACGACTACTAATATCCCGGCCAACTTCGGTTATTTTTGTGATTTTATTGACATTTTCGACATTATCGACATTTTCTTGAACATCAAAAATCTAAATTCTGCGTAATTACCTCTTATACAATAGTATCGGCACCATAAACACCATTCACAATTTCAGCGGCCTATTTTGCATTTTCGCCTATATCAGAGAAAAATGGAAAAATGTACCGAATTTTGTATTTGTTGATTTCATTTATTGTAACTAGAAATTGAATGAAACAAAAACCAAAAAAAAGCAAACAACATTTTTTTGGGTGAAATGTCATCTTGACAACGAGCATAAAATTTAAATTTTTTGATTGATATCTCGTAAGGTATCGAGGAAATAATGGAATCTTTTTCCCTAAACCAATATATTCAATATTTCCGCCATTATGGGGCTGTATGTCTCAAATAAGTTTCCCCGCTATACTGAAATTATTTCTTCTGTTGCAACTGATACAAATTACTCTCAAATTGTCAAGAATGAGCATGTTAAATACTGCCTTCATTTTAATAACATATCAGAAATTCATGTGCGAATTAGGCCATAAAAACGCATGACGTTCTGATAAGTCAAATGTACACAAAGGGTGAAGGACATAATCATTTCATATCATTATTCGATAGCTCGAAGTTGGACGGTAGGGTTGGAGGAGGAGTATTCTGCAAAGAGCTCCCCATCAAACTCAAATTCAGGCTACCGGATCACTGCAGTGTGTTCCAAGCAGAGGTGGCCGCAATTAAAGAAGCAGCTGACTGGCTACTTACTTGCGTAACAACTGTTAAGAGGGTAAATATTTACTCCGATAGCCAAGCGGCCATTAGGGCCCTAGGCTCTATTATGGTGCATTCGAAGCTGGTCAGGGAATGCCTGGTCTCACTCTCGATTGCATCAGAATTCTTCGACATAAAGATAATTTGGGTACCTGGTCACAGTGGCATTGCAGGAAACTGCGAAGCCGACGAGCTGGCCAGACAGGGGACCTGTGAGGCAATGTGCCCGCGAAAGGAGAGGATCGGGATCCCCTTGACAACCTGCGCTCTACTCCTGGAAGGATGGGCTATGCACCAACTCAGCGAACGCTGGGCAAGTACACGAACGTGTAGGGTCGCGAAGTCCTTCTGGCCACGTTTGGATAGGAGGCGTTCGAGGGATATCCTGGGAATGACAAAATGTCATCTCTCAAATTTCGTGGGCATCATCACGGGGCACTGTCCGCGAGGTACACATGCCGTGAGACTCGGAATCACTTCGAGTCCTTTTTGCGACAGCTGCATGGAGGATGAGGTGGAATCATCTCAGCATATGCTCCTTAGCTGCCCAGTCTTCGCGGGACTAAGATTCAAGTATCTTGGTTCTCATTTCTTTTCTGCGCCTGCTGATATAGCAGGTGTTGATAACAAAAATCTGATGAACTACATCAGCAGCATAATGAGGTTAACACAACCGTGGACTAGTCACCATTCGTAGTCCACAATCACTCACCACTCCCCCATCCCTTCCCTTCCTCCCCCTTCTCTGTCCTTATATGGTATCACAAAGGACGAACCAAACTATTTCGTCCAACTGGGCCCCACTCTCTGGGCAACCATTATAACCTAACCTAACCTATTATTCGATATTAATATTTTCTAACTTTGATCGATCATATTAAAAAAAAAAAAATAAATATCGTTGATCCCGTTTCGCCAAAAATCGCCTGGCCTGGTGTCGAAGAAGTTGTTGAGCCAGTTTTTAACGACCTCTTTGTTTTCGAAGGTAACACCCTTCATATCGTTTGATAGGGAGCGGAAAAGATGGTAATCGCTCGGTGTGAGGTCCGCAGAACACGGCGGATATTGAAGGACCTCCCATCCGAGCTCTTGGAGTGCGGCTTTGACGACTTGCGCAACATAGGGTCTGACGTTGTCGTGAGAAGTATGGTTTGCCTATGTCCATTAGGTCTTTTCAGTCGAATAGTCTCATTCATGCGTTGTATATTAGTTGGGCAATGTAGAGCTTCTTGTTGATCGTGACATGCTTTTCGAGCATTTCTCAGTGCACCATTCCCTCCCAGTCCCGCCAAACACATATCATGATCTTCTTTGGATGAAGTTCTGGTTTGTCTCTCGGCTTTGGCGTATCTCCTGGACCCACCTACCCCATTCTTTGCTTCATATTGATGTATAGGCACCATTTCTTATCTCCTGTGACGATTCGGTACAAAAAGCGCTGTTAATGACCTCGTGTTGCTCGATGGTGGGCGAGATGCTGAGAAGAAATTTCAAGGCGAATTTCTTTGATTTTTTCGTTGAGCTCGTGAGACAGTTTCCCAAAGTCACCGTTTTTGAACTTTGTAAACCTTTTCCGTGCTGTAGTCTCAGCTATGACACCTCTATACACGTCGCAAATGTCCCGAGCTGCTTCGGCAAAAGCTTCGTTGAAAAGCAAAGAAGAGCAGGTGTCGAAAATGTTGATTTTTGCCTCCTAGGTATTCCATTTCTAAGCCACAAAAAAAATTAAATAATAAAGAAGGGACTTGCGGTTTTAAGCCGACTCTTCGAACGACGAATGGTTTTTATGAGGAGATCTTTCATGACAGAAATACACTTGCAGGCTTGCCATTGTTTGCTGAGGGGCAAAAAACTTTTCTCTCGTTTTGATGTTCCATGCATGGATATTCGAACCTGTGCACCTGCGTTTTAGTAAAATTAAATTTGTGCTGTCTGTTCATTTTTGAAATCACACAAATATTATCTATGGGACAATGAGAGTTAAAACTTGTTACATCAGTGACCATTCGTAATGTGAAAAAGTTGAGTACTTCAAAGGAGAATAGAGCTAAGAAAACATTCAACACTTTCACAAATTATGTATCGAGTACAATAAAATACTTCTTTTTTGACGAATTTGTGTACACCTATAAACCAAAATCAAGCGAATAACATTCACTCTTGTTTTTTGTGGGCGGTAAAAACAGTGCTTGGTTAGAAAATAATAGTTTGAGAAAAGAATACGGAACTCTTTGAATATCCTGAGAAAAGTTTACCTCTTATTTTGCCCATCTCACTCTGAAATTGCTGTCTATGAGAGTACAGATATTTTCTCCTGATTACTTTTAGATTTTTATTTTTGACACTTGCGTGCTTGGCTTTCGTTTATTTAATTGAGAGAATACCTTACAGAGGAGAATAAATTCCAAGCGCCCAAGCACACCAGAAATAAATTTAATTACTTATGGTAAATATTAATGCGGGAAAAGAAAACACCATTAGTCTTGTGATGCAAATCAAAAGTGGGCATGATTTTTATAGGAGGTTTCTATGTTGGATCCAAGTACTACAAGGCGAAGTCCAAAATAAACAAGACTGAGCTAAAATAGAAACGACAGGAGCTTTGTTCAGATAACTTCGAGTTTATTTATTCAAAATAGTCCCCTCTGGCCTCGATACTCTGTTGTGAGCGATCTAAAAGCTTTTCGAAAGAGTGTTTCACGTAATTGACCTGACTGCCCTTCGGGATGTCGGTACAAGCCTTTTGGATGGCCTCTACGACCGCAAAGCGTAGCGCAAAGCGACTTGATTTTTGACTTCTCCAAACGCGATTTTTTGGGTTGTGGCTCGTCTGGGGCCTTCCATTCAGCACTTTGAGGCTTAGTTTCAGGTTCATGTTGGAAATACCCCATTTCATCACCAGTTACACTGTTGTACAGGAAGTTCTCGTCTTTTCTCATTCTCACTTTAATGAGGCCTTTCGAAATTTGAATTCCGATCAGTTTTGGGTCCTCAGCTAACTTGTGCGGTCTTCAATTTGAAACGTGCATAGACATTTCGTAAGCCCACATTATCAGTTAAAATGCGATAAATCGAGAGATATTCAACTCCGATTCCATGAACTTTAGTGACGATTTCTATTTATTTTCGATAAATTTACCAACAATTTCTATGGAGTTTTCGGTGATTACTAATTTTGGGCGGCCCGTATGTTCTTTGTCATTTATGTCCTCACAACCATCTCTGAAACGTGTAAACCACTTAAGAACTGGGGGACGAGATAGACAATCATCGCCATAAACTTTTTTTATCAATTCAAATGTTACGTTTTTCGTTTTACCGGCTTATTAGCTCTTTGTTCGATACCCATTTTTGTACCGATGACACAAACATACTGACACTTTAGACGCAGTAACTTCACTTTCACTGAACCGAATGTCACTAAACTTTCACTGGAAGTCAGCTAGAGATGTAACTTCCAACGCCCTAGCTCATTAAAAAGAAAGCGCCACTAAAACATTTTTATGACGCCAATCTTGTTTATTTTGGACTTCACCTTGTATGTTTTAACTCGTCATCGAAGTACTCGCGTTTACCCAAAAATTGATGTGGTCCCGTCCAATTTTTCCTAATTGTTCGATCACTGTTTTTCATTCTATCAAATTTGAGTAACTTTTCATCAATTGTATGGATGGTGGGCGTGGTTATTGACCGATTTAACCTATTTTTAATATCAATTCACCCAACTTTCACTGAAATATTTTTATTTTTGCACGAGTTACACATACATGGCGACATTTCGAGTTGCGTAATTTATGCTTTTTGGATCCTATCTTTACCCATGAAGCTCGATTCTTATTGATCAATGTTTTTCATTTCTGGTTTGATCCGTGGTGCTCTTGACTGTCCGGTGCTTCTTGAGAGGATTTTCTTTAATATTCCGGCCAGAGCTTCGCGTAATTCTTCTATGTTGGTCTCTCAAAATCTCTTTATGCTCGAAATGCTCCTATTACTAGAACCTTAATTGAGTTTAATAAAATCTCTAAATTTGTTGAGCTAGATTTTTCATTTTCAAAGTATCACCTATTAAAATTCTTGAATATTTCTTATAAATAGTTCAATGCCATTATCCTGCATCTATTTACATACATACATACATATATGTACATATATATGACACCACATCCTTTCAAAAGTATTTCAACCGAACTTTTGCTCGAATTTAAGTTTTCATTTTGGTGTTGTCATGGTTTTAATATGAACTCCTGTCCATTTAAGCGAAGGTTATAAGAAGACAGTTGACATGGTCCGCGCATATCCTATTTTACGCGCCCCGGTGGCATCTTAAGTAGTGCTGCCCCTATTGACTCCCACATACAAATGTGTGTATGTGCTTCTTATTCAATATATTTGTATGCTTGTGAGTATGGATACTCAACTATTAAGTATATAGTATGTAGCTATGTCTGCCTAGAAATATGTAAGTGTTTGGCGTGAGCGGTTCTGCAAAATTGTTCAAAGAGTTGAGATTCACACCAATACATATTTGTACATACATATATGCACGAGTACAAACATTTTTCACCAACTAAATAAACAAAGTTGTTGCAGGTAGCTTTTAATTGTACTTGCGATGATTATGAAAATCAACATGTTTATTTGCTTGTGTGTATGTGAGTACACGCGCGATAAACTTGAATAAAAGACAGAAAGATGTAGTGAGTAGAAAACATTTACAGTCAACAAAGGCTTGTCTGCAACAGCGCCAGCATTAGCTGTCCCTTGTCAACACTTTTTATAGCATCATTTTCCCGCCTTGAGTTACTTTATCATTGCTTTGAACAAAATTAAGATACACACATACACGTGGACATTTATGAGAAAATGTCCCGGCAAAAATATCAGAAGCAACTTAAGGTTCAAGGGTAGAAAGTGAAGTGAAGGAATGAAAGGCTTTAATCGGATGCTAGGAAAGTCAAAGTAAAGCAGAAGGAGGAAAAAGTTAAGTGAATCGAAAGCAAATGAAAGTTTATTGATTTCAAAGAAGAGCATTTGTTCAAATGAAATTAAATTTCAGTGTAACAACAAAAGCAGCAACGGATGTTCCGTGTCTGTAAACAGAATTAATTTGTGTTTTTACTTGAATATTGACTATCATTAAAAAACTCTTTCTTTCTGTTAACTTTAAATTGAGCGATATTTTTAAGTACTTATAAAACAAGGGCAGATGGGCTTGAAAGTGACTACGAGTTAACTAAAAGAATTCTTACACCGTGGGGCGCAGAACTGAGATTTTATAAATATATATACTCGTATATGTACTTGCCTTATGCATATATACATTAAAATATATTGGCCTTTTTGGGTGTCATATTTTTGAAAGGGGTTGCCGTCAATCAAAAGGATTTTAACAAATTAAATACGTAAATTAATTAAAATATTACAATTTCTATTTTAATCTAGAAATATTTTAACTTAGAAATATTTTCAAATTTGGCCACCGTCAGGCTGAAAATTTAAATTAATAAAATTAGTAAATAATAACTAATGAATAAATAATAATAATAGTAATAACAATAATAAATTATTAATAATTGAGCTAATTAATTACCATACTTAATATATATTTCAATATAAAGGGTTTTCCAATAAGAGGTGTTATCCCCGGAAAAGATCAATGGTTTTGTTGTTTGTGTGGCACGTAGTAGCGTCTTGTTGAAAATAAACGTTATCCGGATCAATACCATCCAATTCCGGCCATAAAAAATTGTTAATCATCTCTCGATAGCGCAATCCATTCACCGTAACTGTTGCTCCAGCTTCATTTTCAAAAAAGTAAGGTCTAATGACTCCGCCGGACCATAAACCGCACCAAACAGTCACACGTTGAGGAAAGAGAGGCTTTTTAACCATAACTCTTGGATTTTCCGAGCCTCAGATCCGACAATTTTGCTTGTTAACGAAGCTATCGAGGTGGAAATGGGCCTCATCACTCAAGATAATTTCTAATGGAATTTTTTCGGCTGTTCTTGAGCGACGTGCACGGGTTTTATTCTTCACATCACTAACTTGTCTCAACCGCTCGAATTTTTTCACCAATTTCTATATTGCGGTCTGACAAGGTGCTTCACGATGACCCGAAAATGTTCGAGTTTTACGAACCATCTCTGCCAAATTTTCACTATTTTTATAGTGAATTTTAATAATTTCAATGCGTTGTTTAAGCGTGTATCGTTCCATTTTTATTATTCGCGTACACCTGTTATTGGAAAACCCTTTAGTTATCGAATGAAGGCTGTTAGCGGAAATTTTAATCCAGACATAGTTTTGACTAGGGTCGCGACAAATCAAAACTGTTACCTATTGCGATATTGTTATCAAACGAATACTGCTTCAGAAAGCTTTAGGTTGCCTACCTACATGCTAATTAATCCCGCTGCAACAGATTGCTGTAACAGTGTAGGGTTGCATTTTAATAAAGAGGACTGGGACAGTGGTACGGAAGATGATGAAAACAGAATACGTATATTTACTGCCGGATTTAGGCTTGATGAACAGGTAGGTGGAGGGGCGTACTCTGAAAAGCTATGCATCAGAGCATTCTTTCGCTTGCTTTATCTCTGATGTGCCTGTCATGCAGAAGTTAGCGCCATCTTTCCGAAACATCGCAATATTTTAAAACATACCTGATCGGGGTGCTAGGCCATAGAAATATAGGGCGTAATTAAAAAGAAGGTGAGCTTGCAAGAAAACGTACAACACTAAGCATTCACCTAGATAATGTATTAATACCGGTTTCCGATAGGCACTCTATCAATGTTAGTAATGCACGTCAGAGGCAATCACCTTTTTTGCCAAATAAGCAAACAAACTTGGCCAGAATTGGACCACGGCGACATAAAATCGCTACTGAACCTTAGGATACAGGATATGAGAAACACAATAGGGGTACTAACAGTGCATAGGTTACTGGGGGTACCAAATAATTACTTTTGTCGAAGCTGTTATCGAAGAAGAGAAAACAATGGAACACCGCCTGTGTAAATGCATTACTTTATGCAGAAAAAGCTTTCCACGCTCGGATTCGCCTTTCTTGACTGCAATGAAGAGATCATAACAAATTTCATTAAATCCGCAGGTTGGATCAGAACAGACTTGGGAGTGTAAGGGACGAGCTCCTGTGGTATCACAATGAGACTATTCAGGTCTAAGTGTGTCGGATGATAGCCCCTCAACCTAACCTAACCTAGTTTCACACTTTGAGCAAATAAATATGTTGTACATGTATACAGTTTGCCAAAAATATCTTTGCATAGTGAAGAAAAATTTAAAATTTTAGCTTGATCGAGAATTCCAACAACAAATAAAAAGCAAACAATTGGGCATGAATTACCGCTTGAAGACGACTTCGTATTGATTTAATTAGTTTCGGAATAGCATATTCCAATGGTATTTTTTCCCACTCTTCTCTGATGAATCTTATTAACTCAGTTTTATTACTTGGCGATCTTTTTCTTCTTCTTTTTAAATGAACCCACAAATTTTCGATTGGGTTAATGTCGGGAGCTTGGGCGAGAGAATCAATAACTTTGGTGCAGTTGTAGAGTAACCAGGACCTGCATAAATAAGATTTATGTTTGGGATCATTATCTTGATAGTATTTGTATTTAAATTTGTTCGAATTTTCCGGGTCAACAAAGCTGAATTTTCTAATACTGGAAGTCAATTCGTTTTTTAAAATATCAAGAAATTTTGATTTCACCCACTCCTATTGTTGATATACAACCCCACACCATTACTGATAGTTTTTTAAACTTTACGTTAGGGATAATATTTTTGTTTCGTAGTGCTGTGAGAGGTTTACGTCAAACTTTTTGGGGTCCATCATGGTAGTAGAGCATCATCATCTCATCTGAGAAAATAACGTCATCCCGGTACTCTGTGGGAAGTGATCGTGCTCGGTGGCAAGTCGCAATCTGTTATCAAAGTTTTGTGCTGATACCAGGGGTTTTTTTCTAACCACTCTTCAAGAATATTTGTTTTTTTGCAACACTTTTCGAACAGTTTCATGAGAAACTCTTAACCCGCAGTCTTTTTCTCTTGAAGAGCTAATCCTCTTGTACTGCTTTGTGGGCAATTATAAATAGTTTTAATAATTTTACGTTCAATTCGCTGCGTCACTTTTTTTGGTCTGCCTGTAGACCCTTTCAACTCAAGTCTTTTTTCATTTTCAGCACGGTTTATTATATTATATACAGTTCTTATTTTGAGGGAGAAAATATCGACGATTTCTCTGGCTGACTTGCCTTCGTACTGATTGAAATACACTAACTGAATAATATTTTTTGAAACTCGTTTTCCTGGCATTATTTTACACAAATCTGAGATCACTTGCAGCACTGAAGACAATCACTTTATAACTAAATAATATCTTACCCTTTTCACATTCCATACCATTTGCAAAAAACCCAAATGAATGAAATTCGCGGAAAATAACTGCATTTTTTGTTGTTTTCAACAGTTATGCATAGATTTTTTTGACACTTTTTAAATAGAGTAAACATCTTTTTTTGTTGTTGTTTTTGTAATATGTGTTTATTTAATAACTGTTTGCGCCTAATAGTCGTAGACAAGTACAGTTATGGAATGTGTGTATAAATTTTTGGTTTGCTTTTTTATTTGTTGTTGGAATTCTCCATCAAAGCTAAAATTTTAAAAATTTTCTTCACTATGCAAAGATATTCTTGACAAACTGTATATATACAGAGATTGGACCAAATAATATGAACATCGAGGAATAGAGTGCAGTTGGATGAATATTGGTGCCACTTTCTAGGTGTAAATACTGTGATGCTGCAGATCTTGTAAAGCATATTTCAGTATAGTTGACATTTCGACGGCTATAACATCAGAGCGAAATAGGGCGAATGGCTGACGCTCGGTTAGCGGGAGCGTCTGTGATGAAAAGAGCTTAGCTGCGTAACAGAACACAAGAAGAGGTATCCACGATAATGACAAATATATACACAGTACAAGGTGAAACATCATTAGCGAAGAGGAAATACTGGACGAAAGTAAAATTTAACAGACAGAGGCCAACAAACAAAGGAAAATGTTACGGCTAGACTCAAAAAATTGTTGCGGCAAAAGTGGCAGCACAAGTCAACATCCACCTGACTAATACTGTGAGGACAAAAACTGGGGTTGATACAAAGCTAAGGTTGATTGAAGGGCTGCAATCGCAGAATCCCTCATAAGGGAGTCCAATGACAAGTGGTGAAAGAAGAGATGCCCAGAGGAGGGCATTTGTGGATTGACTAGATACTAGTGCCAAACCATGCCATCTTACTCATTCATACTGCCATAAAGATCAGTGAAATCGCCTCGCCATATCGCAACATTATTGTAGTGTTGTGCAAGGAACCAGAAGTAGATTTTCAACTCTGACATTATTGAAGAAATTGGCAGGTGCTTTGGTACAAGAATGGGACAATATTCGGTTGAAAACTATTAAGAGTCTCCACGAATCTGTTCCGTAAAGAATTGCAGCCGTTCTACAGGCAAATGCTGGCATAACACTGTATAATTAAATGATTATTGTGTACATGTCAAATGTTCATATTAATTTTTCCAAACCCTGCACATAGTTTACATAAATATATATTAGTAACATGTACATCGTTTTTTAGGTGTTTGGCCTCTGGGGCCTCTGAACAACAGATAATTTTTGTGAGAATCATTTTGATTGCAGAAATACAGTATGAACTTTACCATTGCTTGCCGATGAGCTTCATGTTCCATGCCTACGATGATGATTCATGCCACGAGCGGTAGCTACGCACAAACCCACTCGGCTGCGCCAGTCGTCAGGCTAAGAGCATTATTGTAAATAAAAATTGGCGTGTCAATTATTGTGTTGCGAATCGGTCACACAATCAAGGAAGACAATGTAGGTACATAACTCCCGTAACTACGGGAAATGTTTTGCCATATCATATTCATTTATTTATTGAAGCCAACAGGTATTTAATTTATTAGTATTAAAATTACACAAATTTATTGAAGTAAACAAATTATCTTGTTGTTCAGATGCCGTAACAGAAAGTATTGTAAATATATAAGTAATAAGTAAGAATAAAATATACCAAATGAGTAATAAAATATAACAAAACATTATAAATCAAGCGATATAGTATGCGTTAGGCCGGGTTTTTTAAGATGTTATTCTTCTCAAGGAATAAAAAAGGGAAGTAAATTATTTATGAGCTTAGAGTCTTATTATGGGTACATTCCTTGCCTATAGAGTACGTAAAAAGCCAATATGGGAAACAATTTTAATTACGAAGTCGTCTAGATGGGGTATTAAGATAGATTCGCTCCAGAAGGTTAAGCCATTCCGCAATACCAAAGATGAATGATAAAGACAAAGTAGATCGCCGAGACTGCAGAGATTTGAAATTGATAAGCAGGTATCTATTTAGAATAGTTTGAGGGCATGGGATCATGAAAACAAGCAACAAGAATACTGGCGCCTGTTAGAACAGCTGGAGGGCAGCCCTAATCTGGGCAAATACGAAGCAATGTTACGTCCAACACGGACGAGTCTTGGGAATAACCATTGCCTATCGCACTGCCACAGTTAACACAATCCATAGAACTACGCGAATGGTGTCTACCGATCTTCTCGTGGTTGAGATGTGTCGGTTGTATAGCACCGTTGAACAAAGACAGTCAGTGCAACTAAGAAAGCATAAAGACTGCGAACATTTACAGAATAGTAGATAAGGTGGGAGCAATCCGAGAGAGGTCGGTGGACTTTTGAACGGATTCCAAACATTACGATATGGATTGAGTGGAAGCACGGAGCAATCGATTTTTGTGGACACGGTTGCTTCAAACCATACGAAAACCAGTTCTAGCTTGTTCTAGCTTGAGAGCGCCCTATACTGAGTGCAGTGCACCGAAGAATAGGAAACGGCGGGGCGACTCATTAACGAGCGAAATATGCTTGAGTGAGCGTTTGGTGGAAACATAACTGAGCCAAATCTTATCCCACATAGGTATGTGTGAAAACGAAGAAAACTGGAAAGCGACATGTGTAGTGACTGCAAAAATCATAAACATCCTTCAATACGTTGAATATGCCCGTAGATCCGTAGATTAATAATATACCTCCCGTCGTACTACTTAACGGTGAGGTTCCGGGAGGATACACGGGCCGTTAAGTTGGGTTCAAGTCCCACACCACGCACAAAAAATAAACGAAATTATCGAAATTATATTTCACAAGAACTCTTTCTAAAATCATTGAAAAATAGTGGGCGGTGTTTTTTTAGAAAACTAAAAAATCGAATCGATACCGATCCTTTATTTAGCAGCTCGCCATACTTATTTTTACTTTTATTGAAGAGTTTCAAGCAAAAAACTGCTCTTTCACCATCAGCAGCTTCCATTCTTATATTTCAAAAGTACCTCTTGCTCGTGTTTACCTTTTGTTTTCCCCATTTGACTCCAACATTGCTGTCTATGGGAGTACAGATATTTTCCCCCCATTACTTTTTGATTTTTATTTTTGACACTTGCGTGCTTGGCTTTCGTTTATTTAATTGGCAAAAAAGCGTACACTGGAGAATAAATTACAAGCGTGCAAGCATTCCAGAAATAAATTTAACTGCTCGCGTAAAATATTTCGAATACTGTAACAGGTTGTATCTGTCGGTATTTTGAAGTATTCATGTTTCGGTGTGTAGCTTTGTGCTGTTGTATGTAACATCGGAATTTATTTGATTGGTGGTGTTCACTTTTGTTTTTACGTTTTGTTGTTTGTACTTGGAGAATTTATGTTTTATTTGATAACAATTTATGGTTAATAGTCATACCATTTACAATTGTATATCGGAGTATTGTTCGATTATTGCCTAATATTGGTCATAATTTAGTTAATGATACAGCGAAAAACCTAGCTAAAATTTAGATACCAGGGGGTACTCGAGAGAACTTCTTGGGCTAACAAAGTCTCTCTGCCTGTTAAACACTGTATAAAATATATGTTTTGCTCTCTATTCTATGTAGTGGTAAGCTTCTAGTGATTTGCCTCCCTTAACACATAAAAGTATGTAATTGGAAGTACTTTTTAGGTGTTTCTGATTATGCGTGACTACTGTCAAACCAAATACATAATTTTTTTCAGTATCCATTGACATTTCATCATGGAAATACTTACGCCTCAACAACGTTTACAAATTGTACAACTGAATTACGAAAATCGACGCTCTGTGAAAAGTGTTCATCTCGCGCTCAGGCCAACTTATGTTGTACATAACCGTTCAGTGATGAGGCCCAGTTTTGGTTTAAGGCCACGTTAGGTTAGGTTTTTATGGCAGACGGCTTAAAGTAGCCAACTTACTTAAACTATGTAGGTCCGTTGTGGTTTCACTGTATAACTCGGGAATCTTACTGTTTACTTTCCATAGAACCAGTTAGACTCTCTTATAAAACATAGGATTGGTTCACCAAATAGTTCCATAAGAGAGTAAACATTTTATTTTCCCAACAATCTTGCTCCACTCTTGGTTAAGGCTGGACAATTACAAAAAAAGTGTTCTACTTCATCTTCCTCGTCTCTAAAACGTCTCCAGTATTCATGCGAAAATATTCCTAGCCTAGAAGAGTGTTTACTTAACAGCCAATCATCGATGACACAAGCCACGGCCTTGGAGATGTTCTTTCTTGAGAGGTTAAGCAATTCTCCTGATATTCTCTTATCTATTTGCGGCCAAATTCGTGTGGTTGTAACACACGTATTTTCTACTCTCTATGACCTATTGACCTCCTGGAGAGTTTTATTTTTTATCCTTAATTTACGAGTTGCCATAAGGATTCCAATATTGGCTCTGTGTTCAAGAAGTGGAGATAAGTACCCTTTCTGGCTAGCTGGTAGCACTTGCCTTCAATATCTCTATGTTCCAGAACCCATATAAGGCTGATCTTGACGTGTGCTAATATCAGATATCTTGAGCCACCTTTGCTCTTAGTCTAACTACCTCCATTGATTTGATTGCTGCCGGCTGACCGCGAAGATATTTATTGCAGTTTTTGTTACGGCTTGTGTGTAAAGGTACACAGTTACCTCTTCGTGGATACGACTTCTGCCTTATAGACACCACAGTAGTCTGGAAGTCGGATAGATAATGCTAATCTTAATTCTTGAAAAAACCTCCATGGCTTACTATATTTTCTAGCTTTGATCCATCCGTGTAGAAATCCTCTTCTTGGCTTAAGGCAAAATTGCCGTAGTTAGGCTGCAGAGCAACTCAAAGCCATTTAAGAACAGCCATTACATCTGTTGAAAACAAGCGTTTGGTGAGGACTCTGGGCTGGATGAACTATTGATCCATATTTCTTCAAAGGCGAGGCTGGTGCCGAAGTAACAGTGAATGATGAACCCTGTCGCGTCATGATAAACGACTTTTTAATGACGGAAATTCAAGCCCGTGATCTCCACAACACTTGGTCCCAACAAGACCGCAGACGGCGCTACTTGGCACACAGCCCGTGAAACACTGGATCTACTGCGTCGTCATTTCGGTAAGCAATTTATTTCTCGTCCCGGCACAGTAGGCTGCTAAGTCTAAATGCTTCATGGATAAACCAGCTTTGATTGAGGTATGTGAAGCCAACATGACTGGATGTTGGCTACACCTTTATCATAGAGCGTGATAAATCGCATTTGTCGAATTTACAATAGTTGTACCACTTTCGAGTTAACGAATAAAAAGTGCAGCAAAATAACAATTAACATCTTTTAGGGTATAACATTTTCAATGTGCTTATCCAGTTTAAGTTTATTATAAATGTATTTATGTACAGTGAAACGCCGATATAACGAATTTTTATAAAATGAAAAACCCGTTATAACAAAAATTTTAAGGCATGCAAATTTGTAACAGCTTATAACTGTTCGCTCTTCAAAAACAGAGCTAATACCTGCATGAAGAATTTGTGCTTTATTTCAGGAAAGCGCTAGCTAAATGAATATGTTACTGCACTGTTCCGTTTCGGCTTTTATCTTTTTGCGCATTTCAATTTTGCAATTGCTGTATAGTCGTTTTGAGTTTTTATTTCATTTATTACCAAAGCTGTAGTGTATTGACTGGACGCTTTGTCTACTTGCATTTGAGACGCATTAATTCTGTTTAGGCCCACCCTGGTTTTATTAACCGTTTGTTTATTTTCTTTTTGTTGTTTTAGTTTAATTATAATTGCAGGTACACCTTTTAATGTACTGCCGTAAGTTATTTATACCCACATTGCTCTGTGTTTTATCCTTAACTTCACTTATAACTAATTACATCCTCTTGTTTGTATCATTCGCTGCAGCGTCGATATGCTCTTAATTTGCTTTGCAGACACTCTCATCGCTCTTTATTAACTCTTATTTGTCTTCCTTTATTTTTTTATTGCCTTCCATTAATATTCTAATCACTTTGTTACGTCCAGCTGTTAACTTTTCCGATTCGGCTTCGATTCCCTTAAGATTACTTTATTCGTTTCTGCTATGCTCATTAACTGTTTAAGAGCATCATGCATATTTGAAACGTAAGCCATGCAGTCAATCTACATAAACTGCAATAATTGAAAATTTATTTCAAATGGACGAACCTCTGTGTGCAAATGTAGGCACGTGCAAATGTATGTGTGCACGATTTATTCTATTATATAATATTATTATGGGCTTTCCACTAGCTTTGACTTATTCGTCCTTCGCTTACTTCTTCTTGAGATCACTGCCCTTCGAAGGGCGCAATATTGAATTCTATCATTCTTGATTTTGTGGTATACTCCCCCACACATCTTCACAATGCTCATCCGACACCTGGCGTACCCCATATTTTCTTATTTTATTTTGCCAGTTTTTTCAATTTTTTTTTTTTCAATATAAAAACTAGCTGTTTCTGTTAAAAGTATGAAAATGATGACCCTATGCAGTAACAGCTAAATAAAACTCGCCCAAACTTGGTACACTCGAATAAAAACTACGGCGATTCTTAATAGGCGAATACTAAATTTCCGCCTAGCACAACCGTCTTTCCCGTGTTATAAGCTATAACTCTCATTTTCTATGCGCTTGTTGAATCCAAAAATGAGCAGTCAGTCTAAATTAAATTTTACTAAAATGTGGGCGGGCGTATGAAGTTGGGCCCAGAACGCATTCAGCACTTCCATATTTGCTTAGATTCTGTATTTATATTAGGGAGCTCTTCCTTTCTTTCTTTATGATATGTATTTTAAATTATATAAGGGGAGAGATTAGATTAAGGTAGCTGATTATCCCTACGAATAAAGTCCAGAATAAAGCTCATGCCAAAATATGCCTACATGAAATAGTTTTCTTTTGACACCAATAGTGAAATTTATTAAAACCCATCTACGATTACAGCGACCTTAACCATTACATGTGGCGGGTGCTGCCTCCTGGTGGCCAATCGATAACCCAAATTCTACAAACCAACGAACTCGTACCTAGTAAAAGGTTAAGTCCAAAATAAACTAGACTGACCTAAAATAGAAACAACAGGAGCTTTGTTTTGATAACTTCGAGTTTATTTATACCAAATAATCCCCTCTGACCTCGATACACAGTTTTGCGCGATCTAAAAGCTTTTCAAAAGAGTGTTTCAGGTCATTGACCGGAATGTACTTCGCGATGTTGGTACAAGCCTTTTGGATGCTTTCTAGGGACGCGAAATGTTTTCCTTTCATGGCCAAATGCAATTTTCCGAATAGATGGAAGTCACAGGGAGCCATATCAGACAAACACAGTGAGTGGTTGATGGTCAAAATGCGATTTATGGTCAAAAAATCAATCACAAGAGTGGACCGATGACATGGAGAATTATCATACAATAAGCGCCAGCTTCCTCCTTCGCGGTATTCAAGGCGAATTCGATGAAAGCGATGCAACAAACCTTTCAAAACGCCAAGATTGAAAATTGCATTGCCCATTGGCACGAACTCCTTGTGAACAATTCCCTTGGAATCGTAAAAACAAATGAGCATCGACTTGATTTTTGACTTCTCCAAACGCGATTTTTTGTGTTTTAGCTCGTCTAGGGCCTTTCATTCATTGAATTCTGAGCAATGTTTGGTCCTCAGTTAGCTTATAAGGAATGAAATGTACACAGACCTTTCGTAAGCCCGAATGATCAGTTAAAATGCGATAAATCGATGTCTTGGATATATTCAGCTCCAAATCCATGAATTTCACCGATGATTTCTATTCATTTTTGATAAAACTACAGATAATTTCGATGGAGTTTTCGGTGATTACTGAATTTGTTCATTGTCATTTATGTTCTTACAACCATCTCTGAACCGTGTAAATCACTCATAAGCTCTGGGATAGACGATCATCGCCATGAACTTTTTTCATCAATTCAAATGTTTCGGTAAACGTTTTAACGATTTTAAAACAAAATCTGATATTAGATCTTTGTTCGAAACTCATTTCTGGACCGATGATACAAACGCAATAACTTCGCTTTCACTAAACCGAAGGTCACCAAACTTTCACTGGAAGTCAGCTAGAGATATAACTTCCAACGCACTAACCCATTAAAAAGATGGTGCTATAAAAAACATTTTCATTATGCCAGTCTTGTTTATTTTGGACTTCACCTTGTATAAGTATGTTGAACCCAATGAATGACCCAAATTCAGTATAACTGTTTAAAGATCTAGCTGCACATGAAATTCGTGTGGGGTGAATTTGTATGAAGTGATTTTCCCGACATCATTCCTAGAATGTTCGGATTACAATAAAAATCATTGTAGAAAAAAGTAACATTCATAATACTTAAGTTTATACTAAACTTCATAATAACTTCGCATTAATTGAAGATTGTTTTGGGAGCTCGAAACTGATTTCTCCTCTCTCTAATGGACTATTTTGCTTAGAATTTTATATATGAGTATGATATTATATGTAAGTAATACCCGCTTAAATATACATATATTTTGATTTAAATAAACGATGTAATATTGCATCGAAATGGATTCAATTTAACGGAAATAGCCGTTCATTTGGTTTAATTAGATGTTTCATTGATTTTCAATAAAGTCAATACTCTTTGCTACTCTCACCTGGAGACCTCTGAAACGAGCTCTTTAAAGGTTCAAGAGTTTCTTCAGGCATTGAAAAACGTTGACTTAGCATTTTTCTATAAAGCGGATAGTCCATTAATTCGATCTTTTGTGTGAGCCGATACTTGAGAGCTCACATTGTCTTGGTGGTTGTCACGGTTGTGTTCCACTCAGAATTGAGTTTTAAATTTTTCTAGTGGTACAGTTGCGATGTGACCAGATTTTCCGATAAAACAGGCTGTCTTTTGTTGTGAGGTACATCTTGCGAGCAGCATTTGTTGGACTTAGCTCGCCTTTGAACAATCATACTGCCGATTGCTGTTTTATTTCCAGCTAATATGTGTAGTTCCAAAGTTACGATGTCATAGACGTGCTCTGAGCTACCGCGGCAAAATTTTTCAGGATTAATTTACTTAGTCTTGCCATAAATTCTGGGGAGAATTTTATAATGCATACGGCGAGAACAAACTCGCAGAAAAAGTTCCGTTATTTTTGCTGTTGTTCGCATGCATTGTCTACTCACAAATTATACTCGGTTCCGTGTTAAATTTCGCTAGTTAACAATGGAGTGGGGAGCTAAGGAAAATCTCTTTGCAGTGACTGTGACAGTGTAGTGAGGTAAAAGTGCAAGTGATTTACGAATTGCTGAAAAAACTTAATATTTTGAGAATGTTTATTCACTGTACGGTCAATCGTTTATTCCAAACGACTGAAGTGACAGTGAGAAAAAGAAGTGGTCATCTTCCCGTTGTTCGAGCCAGCGCAGTCATATAAGCCGTCTCCTTAAAAAGTAGAAAATTATGTGAAAACTATATTAATTAAAGAAAATATTCTTTCCACAGACGAGAAAATTTTCACTATTGAAGAACCTCTTGGTTTAGCAATTGTCAAATTATGCGGTATCACAAATCTTCTTGACGACCAAATTTTCATGCAATATTGAATGTAAGATCGCCCCACTAATGCCCTAGTCTGCCTCAACCTGGCAATATGTCACATGACAAGCATGCGTTATTAGTTGATGCATAGCATCGATTGTTTCTGGCACAACAACCGCTTTTGGGAGGACTTTATGAAATTTAGATGGAACCATTGTACCAGCGTTTCATAGTGACTAAATGTGGTGCTTCAACGTCAAAAGTTGAAATAGGTTGATAAATTCACTTGTCCCTCTGTAATTCACGTCGAAAATTGTAATAAATCGTCGCACGAAAATTTTCACGAGATAATTCCTCCTTTTGGCGAAATGAATTTTTCAGCGCATGAACAAAAAAAAAAAACAAAGAAAACTCATAAGTGGAAATGGTGTATGTAAATTTATGCTAAAAAATAGCAAACTTTTGATAGAAATATCGAATTAGAGTTCATCACACGTAGTATTGTAAAGGCGCAAAAAGGCTAAATTCTAACTAGAGATTAATTTCGATACATCTTTTTTTAAAACAGTTCTTTATCCGATATTTAAGAAAAGTACTTGAAATTGAAATACATCTAAGGAATAAGGAAGAAAAAATATGCAAAAGCTTCTCAAGAAGTGCCAATGTAACATGAGCTCCCTATATAGCAGGATTAAAATTCCCGAAAAATTCGCACGTAAGCCATTTTTAAATGGCTCTAAGATTTTATTTGCAAATTTATCGCATCCATCTATCTCTATAAAAAATATCGTAGGTTGCTGGAAAGAAAATTTGTAAAACCTTTATATTTTCATTTTACCTGTCTCGAATACTCTCACTCCAGAACCGTCGCTAGTAAAGAGAATAAATAAAATTCCACTAACTTATTTAACATTCCCTTTTACACCTTTTCATTTAATTAACTGTAGTTGAAGGCACGTTTGTATACATTTGGATATTTTTCACAAACACACACTCCTTTGTACACTGATTCATTTACGTTGTTATACACTACGTATACGCAACCTATTTCTACCCTACATAGGACAACACAAAATTACGATCTTTTTCTTGCTACATACAGTTAATGTATAACTACATATACATATACATACATATACATACATATAGGGGTGCAAGTAGAGGAATAAAGTTTTCTTACTCTATTCACGCTATAATTTTGTAACTTCTACAGCGCGTACGCCGTTCACACTGATTTTAACCATGTTTAGGTAGCTGCTCATATTTTTGAGAATTCGGGATCTTTTAACAGACTGCAATTGGTTTCATATAGATCTTAAGCACCAATTTGCTCTTTTTCCATTACTTCTGCATCTTGTCTATATTACATCGAACATTCCAATATACAGGCAAAGAGTACATCTCTTAAATTATAAAATGCGAGTTAAATTTGGCTAAATTATCTTAAAATTGTACAATATGTCGTCAAAATGAATCATAATTGTGATCAAGAAGAGAATATGAGAAAAATTTGTGCTCCGTGTGGTAAAAAAATCGTTTTCGGAAAAAAATAAATTTGAATCATTTCTCATGACCGAAAAATAGAATCAGAATCTTACGAGTATAACAACTTTTGTGAATAATAATTATTGTGTTTTAGATCACAGGTTTCCTCTGAGCATTTGCGATTCCAGTTGCATACTCACCTCGATTTGAACTGACGAATATTATATTAGTAATTTTATTTATTCATTATTAGTACGCTAATGCGCACAGCGTCCAAAAGAGATATGTTGTGCAAAATATATTATAAGTGATATTCCATTCAAGTAACAGACTTTCCAAATTATCCCGACTATTCATGGGCACCAAATGCAACATTTGCACATCCAAGTACTTCGTACAAGTTAAGGAATTACATGAAAGAGTTGAGAAATGTAGGAGACTAAAAACTTATGGAGATTTAAGAAATTATTATATAGTACACACAACAAACCCTTAACTTTTTTGATGGCTTATCTTGTTGACGTCTATTAAATTGGGAAATGCATTTCTTGAATTTTACAATGCTTTAGTTTTGTCAACATCAAGACACACACCACAAATAGGGGGAGGAGCTCGGCCAAACAAACAAAAAGGGTGTACGCGCCAATTATAAAAAAAATAAAAGAGAGCTCTATTGCTGCAAGAAAAACTGAATATATAAGTATGGACCCAAAACTGATTAAAACAGGGTTTTAAGGAATTTTTTAAAGCATGCCGAAAACTTTTGAATGTGGACGGTAAAATGTAGGGTTTACATGTTTCGGCATACGACGCATCTATTCGACTAATTCCTTTTATTTCAGTATTTAAAGCTTACAATTACAGTTGACCCTGAATTGAAAAAAAGACGTTGTCTGCAAAGTCGGTTTACTGACGATAGTTTAACGTGATAACGTCATAAGAAAATATTGATGGAATGGTTGCAATTTTCAAAACAAAATTTTAATTTTATTTGTTTAATAAATATTTTAGAGGTAAATGGAATTGCAATGGAATAGGTCAAGTTACATTTACACAAACGTGAAAAATGACGAAACATTTATCAAATTCATGAAAGATATCTTCAATTTCGATTGTGCATCAGACGTTAATAAGCCAACAACACTAAGAGGCACCATCATCGATTTGCCTTTTTCAAGACACTTTACACTCGAAACACTCCCTTTCATTTCCTACTTTTTCTAGCATCGTCCTATTCTCAACAGAGAAACGGTTCATTACCATGCACACAGGAAGAAGGCATATGCAAATCCAAATATGTGAATTTATATACCTACATATGCGCATATACATACATATATATGCTCACTCAAGTAGGAAAGAGCCAGATGTCGAACGTTGCCGAACGCGGGGGCCGATTGTGCTCTTTGTCGTTCGTTCCGCGCTCTCGCTTGCAGTTGAAGCACATTAGCTTACATTTGCTTGCATACTGAATAGATTCGTATTTTTGATATGTTCATATGATTTGTATGCATCTTTACATATAGATTTGTTCTTTTTGAAAATTGAAATATACATATATTAGTATACAACATATCTTATAAGGTATGTGGTAAATATTACCATATATTTTTTCCTTCATATATAATAAAAAAAATTAATAGTAATATGTAACATTAAAACAACAGGTATTATTAACAAACTTGGTTTTATTTTAAATTCTTCAAGTAAATCAAATTAATAATAATCAATAAGAAAGCATATGCAAATACAAATACGTGAACTTATATATGTACATATGCGCATATACATACATATATACGCTCACTTAAATAGGAGAGAGCAAGATGTCGAACGTTGCCTTTCGTTTGCTTTGTTTGCTTTGTCGTTCGTTCCGCGCTTTCGCTTGCAGTTCATTCTAGGTAACGGCAATGAGCAAGGTAACGACAAATGAGCAAGGTAACGACAAATGAGCAAGGTAACACTAATGAGCAAGGTAACGACACATTTTTTCGTGCGTGCAGCCTGTTAAATCGAATTATAAGACGTTATCACGTCAAAAAATATATAAAGCAATCAAATAAAGTTTTTGATGGTGCGGGGTTTTCAGAAACCTAAAAATGCAATTTGCAAAGAAGATGTGTACTATGTTCAGAACAGGCAGGCGTATCGATTGAAAGAGAGTTTCGAAAACTTTTGGATGTAATATTAAGTAAATGTGGTTGCAGATACGAGCTATCAACACAATTTGAAAATGCTGAATTCTGTTCACGTAATAAAGAATGGGTTTGTGCGTGAGTACCATTCGGAATTCAGAGAGAACGTAGGTCCGAATCTCGGTCAGACACCACAATGAAGAAAAAGATTTTTTCAGACTAACAAGTACAGCACTTAGACACAATTAAATCCATTGTGTTGCAATCGTATTCCTTTTACAATTTTCTTTAAATCTACTCGACCTCCGAAGAAATCTGAGTAGATCTTGTGGTGCCAAGGAGCCAAGGTGGTCGCTTTTTAAAGTATCAGTGCTAAATACCTCAAGCCTGATTCGAGCGAAGGCGGGACAGACACGCAGAAAGTGGTCCGCCGTCTCATCCTCCTTTCCACATGCTGGGCAGAGTGCACTATCTGAGATGCCCACCTTTTCCATGTGCTTTCCCCATAGAAAGTGGCCCGTCATCAGTCCAACCAGCCCTCTACAGTGCTTAGTGGCAGGAGTAACATCAGTTTTGTCCGTTCTGCCATGAAAAAGCTCTTCATAAAAGATGTCTGCCGTTCGGAATCGGCTTGAAACTGTAGGTTCCTCCGTTTGTGGAACAACATTAAGACGTATGCCACAAATAGAAGGATGAGCTCGGCCAAACACCCAGAAAGAGTGTACGCCCCAAATATATGTAATGGGTGTTTTTTTTAGAGGTTAGGTTTTCAAGTTGGCACTACTTTTTTCGTAGATGGTCTTTTTGACAGCTGTCACTTGATTTATGCTCAGTTTGGTCTGCCAATGAATAGACTTACACCTGAACAACGTTTGCAAATCGTGCAAATTTATTACCCAAACGAGATGGCCACCGATCCCGATTTTCACAAGAAAATTTTGTTCAGCGATGAAGCTCACTTTTGGTTGAATGGGTATGTCAATAAGCAAAATTGTCGCATTTGGAGTGAACATAATGCACAAGCCATTGCTGAGACGCCGTTACATCCTCAAAAAGTCACTGTTTGGTGTGCTCTATGGGCAGAGGGAATTGGACGATGTTGATGTGGACGACCTTTGGTTCCAACAAGACGGCGCTACATGCCATACAGCCAACGCAACAGTCGATTTATTGAAGGAAACTTTTGGTGAGCGTGGACCTGTGGACCTGTGGCGTGGCCTCCAAGATCGTGCGATATAACACCACTGGACTATTTCTTGTGGGGCTATGTGAAGTAGCTTGTCTACGCCCGAGACGATTGACGTCTTTGAAGAAAATATTCGGCGCGTTCTTGCTGACAAACGGCCCCAATTGCTGCAAAAAGTGGTCGAAAATTGGGCCTCTCGGCTGGAATTTATTCGAGCCAGCCGCGGCGGCCACTTGCCCGAAATTATTTTTAAAATATAATGGCAAACCCTTATCTTTATAATAAAGCTAAATTCTTGGCACACGTTTTATTTCATCTTGAAAACCTAAGCTCTAAAAAAACACCCTTTATATTCATATAATAAAGATGTAACCCCAAAAGTAAGTCCAAAAACTAAACACCGAAAAAAGAAAAAAAAAAAATACAAAATAATGCATAAAAACATAACAAAAAATTATAGAGGGGTAAAAAATATTAAAAATTAAAATAAAAATGTAATATAATATAAAACGACATCACATCTTTGGCTCTGAGCATGAGACTATTAAATTTAAAACCGATGACGGCCGGATATTGAATCTCGTAGAAAAAAATTATAATTTAATATTTTCTCGGATATATTATATGATCAGCTACGATTTTAATTCAAACAATTTTTTGATCTTCGCATACAAATTAAGCTATTTTTCAGTTTCTGTCGAGATTTTATTCAGACTTTAACATGGTTCAGGCTCACTTTGCGTTAACAATATTCACTTTCATTTTCTGAAAATAACTTTGGCTAATTACTTACTACATCATTGGATTTTGTTATTTTTCGTTTTAGCTAACGCTGCATTGCGTATATCACCAACCGATTTTGATATCATCAGCATGTCGACATCAACGTCCGTGACTGCAGCCCCTTCAGCTTCTACACAAATATTTCGTTCGTTGTCATCGGATAGTCAGAAAAATGATTGGTCCAAGCGTTTGTCTCTGCGTGGGATGCGTCGCGGTGGTAGCGCTGGCAGCAGCAATACCAGCAAAGAGGTTAGTATTGTCGCACATTGCGTCCTGTACTCGTTTTATTGACACCCACCACCAACTTGGTATCACATGACTTGTGACATTAGGAAGTTTGTCAATGCCGGTTCCCCATTCTACCAACGCTCTTTTGCACTCGGTTATCTTATTTTTTCTTTTAGTGAATACAAATAGTAACAGTGACCTTGTCAGTAATGTTGACTTCTCAAGCACGCTTTACATTTGTAGTACTCTTATCTAATAAACTTTTCCAGATATTAGATGCTCACAGGCGTTCGCATGTTTTCATATTAGAGTTGTCACTATTTCTGACAAAAACAAAAATGAAAAAATTACAAAAAAAAAAAAAAACATAGTAATCTAACAAGGACAATTTGAATAATAAGTACAAGGTTAGATTGGATTAGGTTGAATTGGTACTCAGGCATAGACCGGTTCGGTCCAAAGCGATAAAAGATGGAGTTCATTAGTCATGCGTTTTGAAAAAGTTCAACCATATGGTACAGGCACCATTAGGAATTTAAGGAGACATTTCCAGTCTACTGCTGAGATGTCTTCTCATCCGTCAAACTGTGGTATCCACACATATTTTAAGCGTATTTTGAATAGATCATGACATCCGGAAAAGAGATGCTCTACAGTTCCCCTTCAGCCCTGCTCGCTGTTCGAGATTCCTTTCTTAAGAGCTGGTCTACGCTGAGCTATGTCCCGTCAGCACGCCAATAGTTCTACAACCTCTTCATGTTAGTGATACTATAAATCGAGTACGACTATGATCTTCTTGTTTAGACATAATCTTTGCATTCCTGCATGTGGTCAGTTTCTCATAGCTGTCCATCCAGTCCTGAATTTCTGCTAATGTTTTCGTCTAGTTTGTTGTACAATGTTCGTATTGACTTTGATATTTCCTGAACAAGATCCGAATATAGAGAGAACCCGTTTGTTCCCATATCGTGTATTTGTTCCATTTAATGCCTTTGTGGTCTGGAACCCAATAGAAATGTAGTTTACAATTCGCTGCCAACTTTTCTACTGTCTCTCCGCTCTGAAGAGCGATCTTTTACGTTAAACTAAACGATGTATTTACTTTAATGACTGCCTATCCATGTAAAAGTTAACCTGGGACCAACTCCAGTAGTAACACAAGCTAGGTCTGCTGTCTAAATATAAGGTAAATATAAGGTGACGCAAAAAAAAAATGGTTTTGAGTGACGGAAATCTCTAATTGACCTTTACGTATTCCATTGCTTGCGTGTTTGTATACTGCAGCTGTATATTTCACAAATGTCGAATATGATCGGCATCCGAAGCCATTTGCCAAAGATCATACGTATTTCCATAGGCGATTAATTTTGCGTCACCTTGTATATACATATGTACATGATTCAATTATAAAAGGTTTGCTCAGTAACCAACTTTCTTGTTTCTCCTTGACAAATTGGCTCCATTAGTAAGAAACTTAGCAAAGAAATTAAAGAATTTGTAGGAAATATATTTCCATTAAAAATTCGGCCAAAAAGTATTGTTTTAATGGCTCTTGTTGAATGTCTTTGGGTTACTCTTCAGTCTAAATAAGGCAATTTTGCTTGTGACGTAGCCATTAAGCCAAAAATGGACTTCAGCACCATACATCATAAGTAGACTGAGTACGTCATAAATTTTTTTCACTGAGTGTCGATTTTCGTACCGCTATTAATTGTACGATTTGTAACGTTCTTGAGCCGTAAGACTTTCCAGGATGAAATGCCAATGAAAAAATTGTTTATTTAGTTTGACAGTAGTCACGTGTGATCTGTCAAAATAATTATCTTGGAAAAAGTATCTCCAATCTGATCACCATTTTATAATTACCGATTGACCTAAAGCTTCACTTTTAGTAAATTTTTTTTTATAACCTTACGTTTCTAGAGGGTGCCCGGCAAAAAATAATATATACTCGTATATGAATATGTAAACCCTGAACTACTTTAAACTTGAATTTATTTTGTTCTCAGACGTAATTTCCCTTTGTTTTTTTTAAGGAGCCAAAACACAAACATAAATTTTTTAATCGTTCCTCATCGTTGAAACAAGCGAGCGCTCCAAAGGGTACATTGGAACTTCAGACCACAGCACAGCAATCATATCAACAGCTGTCTCAGCAAAACTCCGTAGCGACGCCGAAAAAGTCTAACTGGGAGGTAATCGAACATTTCAATACGGGGAGCGCCAAAGGCGGCAAGGCGGTGGTGAGCAGCAGCTTAATTGCGGTAAGTAGGTTAATGGCGTAAGGAAAAGGAAAAGGGAAATAACGTGCCAATAAAAACTGAATGTTTTATTTGCCGACGTTTGTAATTGCAACTTTACCTTTAAAAACATATTTGTGATTTCATTTTTGATTACTTCTTATTTAATTATTTATGATTTTATTTAATGCAAAGAAATAAATTTGTAAAATATTATATTTTGCAAAGAAAAGCTCCGAGTTTCGAAAGTTTTGCTAGAATTTTGACTTGGAATCTTATTTTTGGATTTGATGTATGTTGAAAGCACTGTGTTGTGATAAAATTTTGTATGAAATTTCTTGAAAAGAGAAGAGTGGATGTGGTGGAAAAGTGTGGCAAGAAAACCGGGGGGCCAACCAAGATGCTACTAAAGGCAATATTGATTGCTGTTTGTGGTATTCAGAACGTCCTTCAACGTTGCCGTATCTAATTTATCGTTACTGCGACCCTTTCTTATTTCACGACAGTCGGTTCTACGTTACCGAAACGACCCGGATTTATATCCGGTCAAGGACAGTCACTCCAGCAGCATTCCCGGTATGTAAGTATGGGGAATGTTTTTTCTGCTACAGCAACAACAACAACCATTTCTTATTCACCAATTTCAAAATCCGATCCCAAGCGAACTCATGAAAGAAACAGTAACCATTGGTGGAATTACCAGGATTTTGAGGGAGACCTTTGTGAAGGTTCATGATACAAGTTTATTCGTAACTTAATGTGATTTTGTTTTATTCACAAATTCTCACACTGGCTCGTTAGCTCTTCTATCGGGTGTTTCTGTTTAGCTGCATGAGAGCTATTGATATCGATAACTATGGTTTGACAGATGAGAATGGCAAATTGCGTTGACCTTGGCAAGTCATCATGAAGCATTTAATGTCAGAACAACGCTTCTAAATTGTGGATATTTACTTTGAAAATAATAAAATAAAATAAATAAATCTCTGCTTAAAAATTATTATTTTTCAACGCGATTGTGGATTAGAGCGTACGGATTCTGTAAAAGGCCAAGGCTTTGATTTGGAAGAGTTGGAAATTTCGTTTTACATTTAAATTATGTCCTACTTTTAATAAGAAGGGGGCACAGATTGCAAAGGAATTATAAATGCTAAAATGTTATGTATTAACATCCTCTTCCGCTTTCATTTAGCTATGGTACACTGGTTGGGTTATACCACATGGGAATTGAAACCCAAAACTGTCGCGGTTTTAAAGATTATTTGAATGGCTCATATTTCCGTCGAAGCCACAGCATGATCTATATTCATTTGCTCGGATACGCAATTGTGCCCCTATCCCACAAGATGCATCCAAATTTCTTTCAATTTATCATCGACAATCTGACAAATGCGTTGAAATAATAGGTCTATTTATAAGTTCGTGCGGTTTTACAACAGATGGCGTAACTTGATTATTATTCCATCGATCCACATTTCCAAACATTCATTGGAGAGCTACTGTCGTAAGGCACAAACGTCAGTATAAGTTTTTTATTTGAAGCGTAAACAACAATATTTTTACCACACTTGAAAATGTCGAATTTCGTGCCAAATAATGTGTTTTTGCGGGGAATTCTTCTTCATTATTTTAATATGAAGAAAAAAGCAGCCGAAAGTCATCGTATCTTGGTGGAAGTTTATGGTGAGCATGCTCTATCTGAGCGAACGTGCCAGAAGTGGTTTGCACGCTTTAAAAGTGGTGATTTTGGCTTGGAAGACGAAGAACGCGAGGGTGCGCCGCCAAAGTTCATGGATACCGAATTGGAGGAATTGCTCGATCAAGATCCGGCTCAAACGCAAGAAGAGGTTGCAAAAACTTTGGGAGTTGATCAATCAACCATTTCCAAACGTTTAAAAGCCATGGGAATGATCCGAAAGGTAGGCCATTGGGTGCCGTATGAATTGAAGCCAAGAGACGTTGAACGCCGTTTTATGGCATGCGAACAACTGCTTCAACGGCACAAAAGAAAGGGTTTTTTGCATCGAATTGTGACTGGCGATGAAAAGTGGGTCCATTACGACAATCCAAAACGTCGGGCAACGTATGGATACCCTGGCCATGCTTCAACATCGACGTCGGCGCAGAATATTCATGGCCTGAAGGTTATGCTGTGTATCTGGTGGGACCAGCTGGGTGTTGTGTATTATGAGCTACTGAAACCGAATGAAACGATTACGGGGGATGTCTACCGACGACAATTGATGCGTTTGAGCCGAGCACTGCGAGAAAAACGGCCGCAATACGCCGATAGACACGACAAAGTTATTTTGCAACATGACAATGCTCGGCCACATGTTGCACAAGTGGTCAAAACATACTTAGAAACGCTCAAATGGGATGTCCTACCCCACCCGCTGTATAGTCCAGACCTTGCGCCATCCGATTACTATCTCTTCCGATCGATGCAACATGGCCTGGCTGACCAGCACTTCCGTAATTACGATGAAGTCAAAAAATGGATCGATTCGTGGATTGCGGCAAAACCGACCGAATTTTTCACAAAGGGAATCCGTGAATTGCCAGAAAGATGGGAAAAAGTAGTAGTAAGCGATGGACAATATTTTGAATATTAAATTTGTAACCATTTTACGTCAATAAAGTTCCAAATTTCGAAAAAAAACCGCACGAACTTATTCATAGTCCTATTACTACATGCTAATCTTCCGTTAGATTATTGACACTATTATTATGAACTATTTTCGTTACATACATTAACAGATGTGCTTGCCTTCTACAATCATCATCACCAATTCCTCGATTTCCAAGTTGGAGTATTGGAACGTCTATTATGGTGCCGAAATTTTAAGTATGCTATCGCGCGATAGAGACTGTCAGTAACGCATATTTCCGTCAGAAAGCTTTGCCAGTGCTTGTGTCTATCATCAAGTAACTGTCGTTCGAGAACCTACATACATGGGAAGTTAACCAGAAGGTACCATAAGCATAAATTTATTAAATAAATATTTAGGCATGCTTTCCCATGTAGGCAACATATGAATGCATGAATCTGTTCTAGTAAAACAAACATTTTTTCCAAATAACTTTTCCCCTAGCGCCACCTAGAGTATGAAGGTTTTAGGGAAATTCATTTTCAACTATATACCTGAAATACCTATGTTTTGGGTTTGAGCGGAGTTGGATTATAATTAGATTGTTTAGAAAAATTTCAATACCAGTCCTCTAGTGAGTAATATTTTCCAAAGAAAAGTGCTGATAACCTGCTCGGGAAATGCGTCTACCTATGAGTAAAATACCAGTCAGCAGCATTTTCTAGAAGCAGATAAAATTAAGAACAAGATTTTAAGTTTTATATTCTATTATATTTTCTACATAAATGATTTGCAATAATTTGTTCTCTTTAATATTTTTAATATTTCGTGATGATGGTCCTACAGTTTTTTAATGGTGCTTTGGTATTGGATAAACTTAAAATCTAATCATGAAAAAAGAAATTATTTATCCTTTTCTATTCTGCTCAAACATAAGTTTCGTATAAAGAATTGAATTTTCTGAATTTTAAGTTTCCTTGGGGCAAAGCGCAGCATAACCTAAAGTGAAAGAGTTTTGACTGCAAAGTGTCTGAACTTGTTGAACAATTACGAGGCTTTTTATTTTTTTGATTGTCACACTTAATCCACATAGATGATGCCTATTAACTAAGTTGAGCAAAACTTTTAAAAGTTTTGGTAGAAAATTTCTAAGGACACTTCGCACTACAACACAGTAACACTGCAAAAAGGGTAAAGTTTAAGTAGTTAAATGTGTGTGAAAGGTTTTACAACGATAAGTATCAAAGATGTATGTGCTTGTGTGCGTTTATATAAATTGAGTAGTTGATGATGTATTATTATATAAATTTAAATTGACTTTTAATGAAATGCAATAACAGAAATTGCCAAAAAGTTGTACGACAGCTGGAGATATAACAAAACAAAACAAAAACAAGTGAAAAAAACAAAAACAAAACTTTACTAGCTCTTAGATGAAAACTGTTTAGTAACGTGTTTCGGAAAGTTTGCTTTGTTGGCTTCGAGAGGATTGACACCAAAACTCTAAAATTACTTTTAGTAGATTGTCAATGAAAATAGTTATTCAGCTCAATTAGTGAATTCATTCTCTTCTTTTCTATTGGCGCGATAACCGCTTACGCGATTTTGGACAAGTTCAACAAAGCGCGCTAGTCGTTTGTATCCCGTGTTAACCGGCGTTGGTCGGGAACACTAAGTGAAGCCAAGTCCTTCTCCATTTGGTCCTTTCAATGGAGTGGAGGTCTTCTTCTTCCTCTACTACCACCTTCGGACAACGGAGCGTATACCTTCAAAGCCGATGCATTTGTGCCCCTTCGTGCACGTCATGCCTTAGCTAATTTTAACTCGCAGCAGTACGTTCATATCTGCGCACTTCCCATATATGTAATTCATCGTTCCATCGCTTTCAATATTAACTGTTCCTAATGCGCATAATTTCATAAATCGTCCAGAATCTTTCTCTCGCATGCACCAAGGGCCATCGCATCAGTAGTTCCTGCGCCATACATAGGGAGGGACTTATATAATTTGATTTTTGTTTCCCAGAATGGAATTTACTATTTATTCGCCTAATTAGTAGAAAGTAGCACTTGTTGATAAGAGAGATTCTCTCTTGGATTTCAAGGCTGATATTATTATCGTTCTTGTTGTTAGTTCCTAAGTAGATGAAGTGCTCTACTTTTTCAAATTAATGACTGCCAAGAAACATATGTGAAATCGAAAATATTGTTATCTATAGACATATAAAATTTAAGGAATTCTGTACTGTAATAACTTACAAAAGGAGCATAAAAAGAATGCTTTGAGTTTTGTTTTTGCTTGTAGAAAAAAGAAAGATTCGATGAGCAAGTCTGAAATTAAAATTCATAAGAAAATATCGAAGAAGAAGTGATTCGCTCGAAAGAGATGGTACGGTGTTTTTTCCTTGTTCCTCGACAAGACTTGTCTTGCATTGGTTTCGTTAATCTAATTGATTTCTGACAGGGTAGGTGATTGGCCGGCCGCTATCAGTTCTACGTAGCGGGAATGCCCACCTTACGTTGCTTAGGAACAACGCCTTCTTACTACTTGGAGCGTCATCTGTTACAATGCAAATAATGCGCTGACTATTGTGAGGGAGGATGGAAAGGATAAATTTGGAAAAGTGCAAGGACCATGCTTTACGTGGGATTCGAATCCCCAACCTCTGGGATGGCCGGCTAATACACTTACGCTAGACTACCGAGGCTGACGGTACGGTGTAGGCAAATGAAAATTATTTTCACGTTATGGAAAATGTTGAAGGTGAATCAACATACCGCATTTAATAAAATTTAAGAAATTTAATATTGTATTAAAAAACGTACAACTTCCTTTTCGGGCTGCTATTTAAATATGATTTTGTGATTAAAATGTTTTTTCCATGTTGGAAATGTGTCTCTCTCGTTTCGACTCTCTAACTTTACTAGAATCTTCCATCTTCGAAACGGAAGTCCTACCTACATGAAGTTGAGTTCTATACTTTACTCCACATGCTAAGTGCCAAATAGCATTTATACCCCAAAAATGAGCTCTAAAAAAATGGCCACCTGGATCAGGAGCATGCTAGTGAATAGTTTCAGTCTATCCACAAAGTCTGCATCACCTTTAGTAAGATTGTAAAATTCGATAAATTCTCGAAGTCATTTACAATATTATTGTTGTGCAAAGTTAAGAGTAGCAATTTGGAAACTTTCACTGCCACTTTCTATAAAAAAAAAAAATTATGAAATACTTTTAGCAATCGCATGGAGTTTAAAAATACCCTATGCAATTTAAAACGACAGTCTTTACATAATAGCGAAGCAATAACTGAGCGAAACCAACCTGAATATGTTAAGCATATCATCATGTGAAGCTTTAGACTGGCACGTAAGTTAGCTCGGCGTAAACGCTACCAAGACTGGACTGGTATTATTTACTAGGAAACATCATTTACCGGATGTAAGACTCCCCCACATTAAATGGAATCACCTTGTCGTTCAGTGTAGCAGACATACTGAGGAAATAAAACCATAGCGTTAACTTGGGGCTCATATCCGAAAATAGTACTCAGCAGTGGTAATACCGATTCAACTAAGCAAAATTAGTTATGGTGACCGGCACTTGAATAAAATATTATTGTAAGCAGATGGGCTCGCATTAAACGAGCAGCAAGCTTTTGAATAACTGGAGCTCTTAGAATTACTGCCACAGAAGCACACTCTTAATACTTATTAATAATTGACTTATATGGTAAGCAAATAACTGCCAAGTCAGCTCAGGGAATTTGCCTTCCTCAAAACATTCGATAAAGATCATCTGAGTATATTAGGAAATTATATTACTATAGCAACTACTGATTTTTGTAACATTGTATCATTTTAATAAACTCTTTGCCACAATATTCCCTTCAAAAGAGGACTGGCACAGTAGTACGGTAGACGGATCTAAGCTTGATTGGCAGGCAGGTGGAGGAGTTCACTCTGAAATCACTTAAGTTGTATCAGGTAGAAGTTATAACCATAACAGAGGGGTTATTGCTTTTGAAGAAGATACCCCTAACTACAAGGGAAATATATATATACCCGGGTGGTCAGCTCTGAAATCGTTACATCCAGTAAAACACTCGTCAAAAACGATAGTTGAATGCCACAAATGATTACGCCAAATATCGCAATATTTTAAAATATACCTGATTTGGGTGCCGGATAGAAATATAGAAGGTAATCGCAAGGAAAGGTACAGCGCTAAGCATTCACTAGATGATGTACTAATACCTATTCCCGATAGATACTATTAATGCTGCTAATTTACGTCGGAGGTAATCTCCTTTTTTGCCAAATAAGCAGTGAAACTTGGCCAGAATGGTACCACGGCTTCACAATATCGCTATTGAATCGGAGACAGGATATGAGAAACACGATAGGGTACTAAGAAAAAGTATTTCTACGTTTGGATTCGCCTTCTTTGACGACATTGAAGAGGTCTCACAAACAGGGTTGTCGAAATGAACAAAATTCACTAAATCCACAGGTTGGCTCAGAGAAGATTCAGAAGTATAAACGACGAGCTTCTGTGGTATCCCAATGGGATTATTCAGACTTAAGTATCTCAGATGACAGCCACTCAACCTAACCTAAGTTAGTTCGTAAAATAAGATGGCATATTAACTCTTTTTGAGAATGAAGGATTTTTTAATTGAGACAACTTCTGTAAACGGTTGAATCTTGTAGCATACAATATAAATGCCATATGTATTGTACATACAATATAATTGCCATATGTAGACTGAACACAGTTTTTAATTGTGTTGTACTCATATTGCAGTTTCGACAAAACACAAATTTATTTACTAGTTGATGTGTTCATGTATAAAGGTACGGGATTTAATTGAAGCTTTGATAGCCATCGTTTGTTGTGCGAACATGAAAATATTGAGTTTTTGATTTTTCCTTCTTTTCTAATTCAATTAAACACTTTATGTGAAAGAGAGCAAACAGGAGTACATATCTGATGTCCAATTGATACAAAAACTTTTCATTTTCAGGCTGGCATAACACGTTGCAACATAGACGAATCAGTAGATTCTACCAACTCCAGCTCAACATGTCCAAGTCCTATGGTGTATCAGCGTGATGAAGCACATTTGCTACAACAAAGTAAGTGGAAAAAAATAAAACAATTTAATACTTTTTTCATTTTTGTTTTGGCGCTGGACCAAGATACGTAGGAGATTATTAAGTGCCGAGATCTAAGACTATTCAGCTACAGAAAAAAATCATTAGCTGAATAACAACTTAGAGGTATACCATTTTCAATCATTTATTAAAATCCTGTTACAAGGAATGTTCCATTATAACCATATCAGTAGAAACCTCAGTAGAAACCTCAGTAGATTCGTTAGTAACTATCAAAGCCAATGACTGCGTGAGTAACTGGATCCGATGTATGCGTCAGAACAGAATTATTCAAGCATCAAACGGGACGCATAGGTTACATAATTTGTAAGCAGAGGTATTCCACACGGTGGGGTTCTGTATCCACTTCTGAATAAGATTTTACCGTGGCTCAACAGAGGGGGTATGAAGGTAGTGACGTATGCTGATGACGTCATTATTCTAACAACTAATATACATATTTGCGAAATACTAGAAGGATCTCTGGGGAAACTTAGTAGATGGCCTGCGAGCGGTGACCTAAATGTTAACCTAAGTAAGACGCAATTAATGTTGTTTCCACTAAGAGTAATATTCCTCAGTTCAGACTTGCATCAATCAATGGAGTTGAAATTTCGCTTATAGGTAGAGCGACATACCTGGGAGTAGTGTAAGATGCAAAGCTTAACTGGAGGCCACGAGATCGTGCCTAGTAGAGGAACTTAATGTCCTGTTACCAATGGACTTACAACTACGATTAACAGCAATGAATACCTCCTTCAGGATAAAAAAGGCGGTGTTTGGAATGCTAGGATGTTTGGTCATAGTGTTTTCTTAAACAACCAAGAGCTTACTAACAGCTCATCAGATTTGACCACCGCTACTCTAGACTTCAGAACAGAGTTTAAGGGAAAGTTCCCCACGCGAAAGGAATGGAAACTTCAAAGTCCTTTCGCCTGGGGAATTGGAATACTATTTTTCAAGCAGAAGTTCTCGGTATAACAAAAACTTGCAGAATAATTAAAAACCATCCGCAACCACTATCGGAAGTATGCATTTATTTTCAGATAGTCAAGCAGTCATCTTAGCTTTAAAGTCACCTACGATAACTAATTCAAAAATCGTCGGAAAATGAAAAGAAGAACTTTATATTTAGCGCACGCGACAGACATCACTCTCATTTGGATACCTGGCCATAGGTACATACATAGAAGTAAATGAGAAAACTGATGAACTGGCAAAACACGGGGCATCCTATAACTAGTTTGAATCTATAAAAATAGGCGTACGTTAAGGATAGATCTTCTCGCTTTTCCAGAAGCAGACCGTTGATAGATGGACTAACACGGATACCTGCAAAATAACTTAACGAACGCGGCCCAATTTCAATAAATTTAGAACTGACGAGTTGTTAAGAAAGCTACAAGCAGTCATAAAATGATTGCAGTGGTTAAAGTGCCAGTCTGACACTCATCAAGTAGCAGACATATTTAGAATTACTTCAACAATAGTCGGACACTGGCCTTCGGGAGACCATCCCAGGAAGGTGGCCGTACAACAATAGATGTAGAAGCTGCAACCAGGAAGAATTTAAAGAATCATTATCTGTATGGGTGTCCAAGTCTGGGTGTTCTACAACTTAGAATGCTAAGGGAATTCTGGATGGTCAACTTGAAAGAAAATTGGCGGCATGGACAGATTCATAGTCGAATCAAGATGGTTCGCCTAATAAAAAGTAGTGGCTCTAAAGGTAGTGTATCAAAATGGCATCTTTTGTGATAATTGGGTCTAGGCTGTATCACTCAGATAATACCTACACCAACCAACCGCCAAGGTCGTAACTTGTTTAACATGGTTTTAAAAAAGAGGCCTAAAGTGTCTTCATACTCCAGAGGAAACATCAAAGTTAACTTTCGCCATACAATGTTGGGTATAAAAAACCATTTCTAAGCATATCATTTTAATTAAAATTCATGTACGCAATTCATTTAATTTTGCCTTAATTTGAGTTAAAAAGTAGAAAAAAGTATTCAGCTACTACTCCTACCTCTAATTAGGTGGAAAGTGTAATATCCGTCCGCACTATATTACTTGTCTGTCCATTAGTAATATTGACCGATATAGAAAATGTTAGCTTAAAATTCCAAATTGGAATGTACCTATGTACTTGTAGCCGTGTATAGCAATTTGAGTGTATATGGATCAGAGACCTGCGCACCGTTCCGCCCAACAAAGCCTAATATTGAATGAGATGAATGAGTTGAAAACAATGCTAAGATCTTTTGATTCATCATCATCAGTTTCTAACGAAGTGTGAGATATACTGTACCGAGTCAACAAAGCATTCTGCACTTTTACAAATGCAATTTTGAATAATTTCTTAATATTCAAAGAATGGTGATTCTTACTACACTAGAGATGTAAACTAGCAATATCAGATTGAGGTTTATACATTAAATTCAGATCTTTCGTGAAACAAAAAATTTTAAATCATCTGCAAGAGCAAAAAATTAGCGTAACGAAAAACCCTGCATCGTTAATAAACAGAACAAATAGTAAAAGGCCTAAAATACTTCCTTGAGGAACCGCTCAAGAAGCCAAGAAAGGGGTAGAAGGTGTGCCATCAATAGCGACAACACATCACCTGTTAGAAAGATATAATTTAACCCATTGGAAGAAAACCGAATGAAATCTTAAATTTTTATTTTACAATATATGTCCGGCATGAGAAGGCACACCACTCAGTACTAATCACTTATTCACATGCCTTCTCACACCTTGTCAAGCCCTCTCACCTAAACATCCTTCTCCCTCTGGCCCTAACTGGTCCTCTGAACCCCATTGTTTATATACAGTCAACTTGAAATCCTCTTGTAATACACGCAATGCAGTATCCACCAAAAACAACTGAGTTAGAAACCGTTGAACTATTAGAAACAAATGGATGCTCCTTTGGGGAAACTCAACTGTTAGTCCGAAATTTTATCTTTTCTTCAGCATTAGCGTAATACCACTTTCAAATTGTTTTTAATACGAGTACATTTATGCAATGCAAAGTATCATCGTAAAATATCGCATACTATAAAGATATCCAGGAGAAGCATTCTACTTAATATAACTCAACTAGCTTAACTGTGTTAGCATATTTGTGAAATGAAGTGTACATACATGTGTATTACACACATACATGCATTTCAGAGTTTTATATAATATTTAAAATTTTTGGTAATTCCCATTCGATTAAAATTTTTAGTCTAAGATAACATATATCTTGCATGAAATGAAAATCTGACATCTCCATTGAAATATATATACACACATATTTACAGAAGTGATTTAGCTTCATTCACCGAATTTGTTTGCTATGCACGCATGCGTATCTAAAGGATGTGATTCTTAAACTAATTTATATCCATATCACCAGCTGACAATATACACGCGCGCAACCAAGGAGGGAGTTTTGGGGTTCAAATCCGAAAGGATGCACAGCCGAATATTTATAATAGATATATTAATCTCTTTGAGTACGCGACCGTAAGAGCAGTGGAATGCGGCAGCACGTCTTTAAATCCATAGATACGAAACTTCCACGGCGGAAAAAATTTTACACAAACAAAGTTACAGTTTCTTGTTCTTACTTTAAAACGACTAAATGCTTTTATTTGTTTCATTGTGCTTTTGATTTAATTTGTTTTTATAAAATTTTACTTTTTGTTTTAGAATAAATGGTTTTTTGGAGTATCGAGAGTTCTTTTTGAGTACTTCTATGTGCACCTATACAGTTATGTACCTGTATTTATAAGAGGTGATGGAAATAAACATGCTTAGCCTGTTTCAGCAGGCCACTTGAGGATAGCGCGCTGCCACAACGCCTATGTATCCACAAGGCGTATGTCTATTTTTAAGTTTTCTCACTTTTTACAAATAAGCCGAATTGGTTTATGCGTTCATTTCATTTCACTATCATTCGCTAGTGCAAAAGTTCGAGACCCCGGGCGTGAAACATCCAATGATAGAAAAGGTTTTTCTAATAGCGGTCGCCCCTTGGCAAGTAGAAGTAGTCCGAAAGCTATAGGTCTATAAACTTGCTGGGATCAGTGTCGAAGTAATTTCCAAAATTATTGCCACCGAAATAGCAAAAAAGGAAGAAACGAGCAACATCAAGTGTTTCGCCGAAAAAGATCCACAGTCGATGCTATTTGTGTGTGTTCGTCTCGATCCCACCAACGTATTCGACCGAATTAAATTATATGATGTGCCCAAATAATTACTAAAGAAAAACATACCTGAATATTTAGTAACGCTAATACAGGACTTAAATATGGGTAAGAAAGCATTCGGACAAATGGCATAAAATCAGATCCAATACCAATTACAACGTTTAACAAGGCGACAGCCTAAGCCCAATACTATTCAACGTTCTTATGGATGCGATTGTAGAGAAAGTGCGAGAAGCAGCAACCAGTAGTAGATTGGGAAATAAAAATATTGAAATCGCTGTTGATGCCGTGATATTATCTGAAACCAACGATAACCTGCCAGCGATATAAAAAGTGCAAGTTTTTATCAAGAAGTGCTTGCGTCGTATATTATGCATTTCCTGGCCAGAAGTTGTTAGGAAAACCAGACTATGGCAAATAACGCAAGTAGGTGTTATTAATGTTGAAGTTAGGAGAAGGAAATGGTGATGGATTGGCGTCATCCCTGGTAGACCAACGGGCGACGTAACGAAAATGACCATCGAATGGAATCCGCAGGGCAGCTGTAGACCAGAATGCTCAACACATATCTGGAGAAGGCAGATTCTGGCTCGAAATTGCAGCCGAAAACAGGAGCTGGAGAGAGATACATTTCCTATCTTTAGAAAAAGAAAATTGGAATATTTTATAACGGCCCTATGTTTCTTGTAGGAATATATATTTATTGTATATGTATATATATATATGTATATGTATATAGTTATAAGGATAACTTTTAGGGACTATTCGGATCCGAAAATATAGCTGGTAAATTAAATATGGAAAATTCATAATATGGAACATATCCGATGTCAACGCGCAGTTAATAATAGACCAATCGAATGGGTGAATGAATTAAACTAACTACCTTGGAACTCTGATTACCAGCAGGAAATGCTTAAAAACTGAATCGAAAATCCAAGTAATTAAAGCAGCTGCAATATCAGGAGGCCTAAAAGATTTAATCTGGTGTAAAATATAATCTGGCGTACGCTTCAGAAGCGAGGGCAGACTCAACAGAAACAAAACCAGCTACATTACATCGATAGAAAAACGAGTGCGCGAAACCGTGAGGTTTGCGGAATCTAATATATCAAAAAGTTCATTTGAAAACGAGGAAAATAAAGGCGAAATCATGTTGAAACGATGTACTCTAACAGAAAAGCGAAGACAGTGGTGAAAGCTAAGTCAAACGCTATAAGCCCGCAAGGATGACCACCCCGGAGATAGAACGATTGCTAGACATCGTGCTCGCGATATTATTCCAACTGTAAGTCCCTCCACAAAAAGTCTGCATCCGTTGATAAAACATCAGGGCGCATACCATAAATAGAGGAGCTTGGCTAAAGGGTAAAAATGCCAATTATCTACATATTGTCTTAAAATCTATGAATATTGTTTTATGTATATACATACGAGTATATATATTTAGGAATGTGTTCTCTACAAGGCCCCCACTGACAAAAAAATACTAAAATACTAGCGCGTAGAGTGCACCTGTGCTTGCTGACAATGCTCCTACTCTTGCATACTCCCTTTTCGCTGTAGTTGTTCTATGTGGTATGTATTTATATACACACATACATATGCATAAATGAGAACAATCTTTATACGGAATATGAATGACCGAACTATTTTAAAATCTGTTCACATGAACACGCGTGCATAGTAACTTGTTTATGCAAAAGCGTATGTAAACACATTTTTTCCAGTTGTGAAATTTGTATGCTCAGTGTTTTGACAGAAAATTAAGACTTTCAATAACAATGACAAGATTTTCCTTTTATTAAAAATTAAACTGCAGCCGGTAGTAGTCTTGGCAGTTACACATATGCTCATTATGACAGCAGGCTTTGTTTAGAGCTTATTAGTCCTCTAAGGATAAAATGTTGCTCGCATGCATGTACAGTATTGGAGAGAAAAGTAGCACAATTTGTTGAAAAAGTTTGTAAATACTTTTCTTTGCTGTTTTGTATAGTTGTTGGAAAGCTTTAGGGTACTGCACATGTTAGATACTTAAGAGTAAAGCAATAAATAACGGTAGGTATTCTCATACTAATATTAGTTTAGGGGGGATGTTAACTAATTATTCGTAGAAGATTTATTGGAAAAAGGATTTTTCCTTACTTTTATGTTTTGATGAAAGAACCCTGTTGCTGGTATTTTCTATATTTTTACTAATTCAGTGATTGTTATACATAGTATAACATAGTAAATATCTGTAATGCCTTACTAGAATTTCTTTTAGTTCGTTTGGTTAGTAAAGATCATTCCAAAATCGAATGAAGCAAGGCAATGCTCCCACATACGAGTATACACAGTGGCTCACAACTGTGCAAGTGCACTATTAAATAAAGCTATGCGTGCCATATTTTGAAAACTAACAAGTGGGAAAATTTAAACGGCAGTCTTGTAGTGCTACGAAATTGTTTTATAAACAAATGATTTGATTTAGTTTTTTAATTATTATTTAATAAATATTATTTAATAATACAAAAAGCCAAAAACATTTCTATATATCATATCATGTCACAGATTATTTCATATGTTATACTTTTTGCTTAGCGAGTTAAAAAATACTCAGAGCTTTGTCTGAATTACAGCCTTAAGCCTTTCTTACAATTATTCCACTAGCTTTGCCCGCTGTCGGTATTTGATCCACTCCTTCAAAACTACATTTTTTAGCTGATTTTTGTTGCTTATGTGGAGTGTGCGGATTTTCGTTTCTAAGATACATGCCTATATACATAACTGGCGCTTAAACTCTTTTTGGGTATTTTGTGGAGCTCCTCCTCCTATTTATAGTGTGCGTGTTGGTCTGTTTATGCAAATGAAGGGACATACAGTTTTACACCGACTCCGAACGACAGATATTTTTTATGAGGAGCGTTAAATGAAGACACACATATGAGCTATGTGTGCTGAATAGCCGATTTATGTTTCGATTCGTTGTCCTGGTAAAAGCCGAAAGCTTGATGTATTTCAAGTTTCTCAGCACTTTAGAGCAGACCATCTTTTAGTATGTTGAATCGCACTCTTTTGTCCATAATACTCTAAACAAAAACTAAATTTCCGACGTCACCTGCTAACACACACTCCTTTAACATTACACTGTCACCACTATATTTTACAATAGGGTTGATATTACTTTTATCAATCTAGGAATGGTTTTTTATAAAGCTTTCGACCACACGTAAGTCATTCCATCTGAGGCGAGGAGATTGAATTTTGACTCGTCAGAAAAAATTAGCGTCTTCCAGAAATTGAAATCATTAATTTCTAGCTCTTTGGCGAAGCCAACTCGGGTCAGTTGGTTTTTTGTTTTTGCTTGTTTCGTGCCAATCGATCATTAAAGTTCTGTACACGTAGCAATCGCAGCATTATTTTGACGCAGTGGATATTTCCACTGTCCACAATTAAACGTTCGTCTCGTTCATTGGATAAAGCATTTGGTGCATTTCGGTCTTTACTTTGTATCTGATTTTCATAATCGAAGCATTCAAGGATACTTGCCTTAATTAACTATCGCCAAAATTGTTCGCTGCGTTTTTCCTCTTTGGAAATGTTTAATCACCAATTCTCGCTGTTCAATCGCAGTACGACGGACTATTTGATCTATATTTTTATACCTATCACTCGGCGACCAAAAACATACCAAAAAAGGATTAAAGCTGGAAATAATGGTGCCATACCTGAGCTATAACAGTAACCATAGCAATCAGCTGTTCTGGTCAAACATACGGACATCACTGTTAACGATTATAGGTGCCACACCGTAACGCCATAGCCATAACCGTAACTGAATGTATCTAATGAATCTTGGGTTTTCCTCGTAACCAAAGCAGCTGAGAAATATTTCACATTTGTTTTGATATTTGCGATAAAAATTTGAATATTATAAATGGACGACGAAAAATTAATTGATTAATCCGTGACTAATTGGAATATTATCCATGTTTTTATGACAAAATGTGAATGTTGTCATTAATTCTACCTCAATATCAGCTGTGAATGTTGTTACGGCTTGACTAATCGGGAAATGCTCTAATGTTACGGCTATGGCGTTATGGCTACGGCATCATTAATTGCAGCTTAAAGTACTAATTGAATGCTAGTTACAAAAACTAATAAGGCGAAATACTGTTAACTGGTGACTAGCTGTCACCACAATGTAAACAAGTGCGTGCATGAAATGAGTTGTGAGCAAAGATTTTGTTTTGTGGTTGTATTTCAACTCTTCACCTAGAACTCCACACCAATGAAAGTGTGCAGGCTTTACGGACGTTGCAGGCAATAGCAGTAGAATTTCAGACGCGGTATTTTGTCGCGATGTTTACGTTTTGCAACGAGTACTTGCGGGGAGAATAAAACTTCCTATTTTAAACAATTTGAATTTGGTTATAGGAGTGTAGCCCTACTTCAAGTACATATTAGCTTAAAAGCAAGTATTTCTGGTCATTTGATTGCCCCAATTTTATGCGAAATGTTTGTAGAATGTAGGAAGAGTTATCGATTTCATAGTTGCCGTATTCACTCGCATCGGAGCTAATGTTCGAAACTGCTATTTGTGGCCAACGCTAGCAGCAGAAAATTTAGCTCCGTTTAGGTGAAATGGGTGTCTCGGATGTGTTTACATATAGTTGCACTAAATTATCTTTTGAAAGTGTGACCGATTGTGAGCGGGACTGAATGGTAAAGAATTTGATTAAATACTTTTTGGAGAATAAATATGTAGCGCTTTACCGAAGACTTTTATTTAAATAAAAAAAATAATTATATCAATAAGTTAATCAATTATATGTTGGCTCTTGCTGTTTACAACCATTTCCTACCTCTCGATCAATTTGTTGATGCCGTTGCGCCAAAAATTGCCTGGTCTGGCGACAGGAGAATACGGCGCATTTGAAGAACCTCTCATTCGGGCTCTTAGAGTGTGGCTTTGACGATTTGTGTAACGTGGGGCCATGTGTTGTTGTGAACGAGTATACTTTGCCTATGTCCATCAGGTCTTTCCAGACAAATATCTCTATTCGTGCGAGGTAGCTGGGCAATTTAGAGCTCTAGCAATCGTGGCATTATTTTCGATCATTTCTCACTGTACCATGCCCTCCCAGTCCCACCAAACTCATATCATGATCTTCTTTGGATGAAGATCAGGCTTGACTTTCGGCTTTGGCGTACTTCCTGGATCTACACACGCTTTGGCGGCCGCCGTAGCCGAATGGGTTGGTGCGAGATTACCATTCGGAATTCACAGAGTGAACGTTGGTTCGAATCTCGGTGAAACCAAAATTATTAAAAAGCATTTTTCTAATAGCGTCGCCCCTCGGCAGGCAATGGCAAACCTCCGAGTGTATTTCTGCCATGAAAAAGCTCCTCATAAAAATATCTGCCGTTCGGGGTCGGCTTGAAACTGTAGGCCCCTCCATTTGTGGAACAACATCAAGACGCACACCACAAATAAGTGGAGGAGCTCGGCCAAACACCCAAAAAAGGGTGCATGCGCCAATTATATATATATATATATACACGCTTTTCATTGCTTCATATTGAAGTATAGGCACCATATCTCATCTCCCGTGAGCCCAATTTCAAGGCGATTTTCTTTTTATTTTTTCGTTGAACTCGTGAGCAGCCAGGCTTACAATTTTTTGGTAAGTTCCATTGAATATAGATGACAGAGAATAGTTTTATTATCGCAGTTCATTTTTTCCGCCAATTCACGACAGGTTTAGCGACCTTTCTCCTTCAAAAGTGATTTGGACCGTTCTTCATCAAATTCAAAAGGCCGTCCGCTGCGAGACGTGTGCAAGTCACCATTTTTGAACTTTGCATACCATTTCCGTACTGTAGACTCGCCTATGACACCCTCTCCATACACTTCGTAAATGTCGCAGGCTGCTTCTGCAGCTTTTTCACCTCGATGGACAATAAAGAAGAGCAGGTGTCGAAAATGTAAATTTTCGCCTCGTGGGTATTCCATTTCTAAGCCAAAAAAACTAATAAAAGAGTAAATGACTCAAAAATACAATTGAAACTATTTTGTAGACCAGAATGAGTTATATCGAATGAATTTTTACCCTTTGCCAAACAGCAAACAAATTGTTGTAAAATAAAAGAAAATATAAAAACGAACTTATTCCCCAGCCCAATATACACATACATTTGTGTTTTAGTATTCACAGTTTTTCTCGTTATAAAAATGAAAATCCATAAATTCAAACTGCAGGAAATAATTTGTGAACCACTGTATGTACACTCCTGTTTAACATTGTGCATCCCACTTATAGCTTTTTAACAAAACTCCCACGTTCTCCTAAGCTGGATTATACTTATACGAGCACATACACTTGTTGCCAACTCTCTGCTCTGCTGGAGAAGGCGTCTACGTAATCAAATTTCTGAATTATCTTTCACTCGGCACTTTCTTTGCATTCCTAGAGATTTCTTGCGTTATGAAAAATGTGATGCAAAAAAATGTGAGAAATGTATACAAATTTAAATGCTGCGTCTTCCGACTCTGCTTAGTTTAAGTAATTGGTTTGAAAATTTTCTTTCCATCTTTTCGAAAATGCCTTGCAATATTTGTGCCGCACATTCACAAATTACCAGGGTATAATAGAAACTTTAAAAAGGTCAAACATCACAAAATAAAAAAAAATAAGTGCTTTAAGTTATATACAGATCACTACAGCAATTTGGATTTAAAAAGTTAATATATGGGGTGTTCGGTGGCAGGGTTAAGAATTAACGCTAAATTAAAAAATAATTTCTAATCATAAAAGTTTATTTCAATACAAACAAAGATGACAGGTGCGGATTGTATTTTTTTAATTATTATTGTAATATTTGCTCGAAATACTGACCATAACGGCGGATACCAATAGTGGAGTCTTGCCTTCGTTCATTGCCATTAACTTCGCGAACGATATGTTCTTTTAGTGCTTCGATTCACAGATTTTAATTATGGGGTGCTCCACATAAATCAGTCCAAAGCGTAAGATCGCTCGGCCTGGGTTTTTCAGAATCGCCATGATCTTTCTGACCGTGTGCGGCGGGGCGTGTGCTCACTGAAGAGGTATGTTCTGCCATTATTGGCAGAAAATAATCGTTTAGGATGCGCCGATAAGAGACACTATCCACATAAGTTTCTTGGCCTCGATGATTTCACAAAAATATTAAAAATTATCACTTAATCCACAACTTAACAATGCTCCCCAAACCGTCACTTTGGGATTATGGATTGACTGTTTAGGTTGTAATAGTAGGTTTTGTCCTTTAGGTGACCAGTTGTGGGCGGGGATTGTGTTTATATACACTTACGTTTAAGTGAAAATGGACAGCATCACACCAAAAGATATAAATGATATGATTTGAATGAAGGGGTGAAGATCCTTCGTCAATATTCCAAAAACTATTTAGTAATCCTACGTTAGCCACTCTCTTACTCACGGACCGACTTGGATTATCGGGCAAACTTTTAGCGACGAGTTCAATATTATCATCGTGCTCGATGTCCGGCTGGCTCGCGGGCATGAGCTGCTTGCTACCAAAATTGTTGGTCAAAACCATCGCACATATGAAATATTCAAGTCTTGACTTGGGGTTTCTGATAAACGCTGCGAACGCACATTGCTCACCCGAACACTGCAACATCGTGACTAAATAACTCGCACGAATAGCAAAGCTAACTCGGTACAATAACTTCGAAAATGTTCTAAAAGTGTTTTAGTAAGGTTTTTTCGAACTGGACTTTGTATATATATATAAATATATAAAAAGCAAGCATCCTGCTTCTCACAAAGCTCAAACTGTTGTGCACTAACTGTTTTTCCTAGGATTTCATCTAAAATAATGCATTGAAAAAATGAAATACAATAATATCGCATTTTAGTTTACGTGGCATTATGCGCAGCGCAAATTAAAATTTTCATATGAATTTTTTATAAAAGTGCGTGCATCTTATCATCATCATCAATAATTCTTGGTATAATTTTGTTCAGAGTAAGGTGATTCTTTCATATGACGGGCCTTCTCATATCACACTTAGAGACCGGCTAAAATCTCCAAGATCCAAGGTATAATTATGATATCAAAGAAAAAAAAAATACTTACTTTGTTTGTGCAAATTCTTAAGTTCACTTCACGAATTTTTCTGTATTTTAATGTAAATTTTGAATTTTTTCTCTTTTCCTTTAAAGACTCTGATTCAATGGATGGCCGTAACACAGAGGCGGGCAGCAATGCTAATGCTCCGGTTGGCGGTACTGGTGGTCTCAGTCCGACAATTTCATTTTGGTTTCGCTTGAATCGTGTTATCCTGCGCCTGTGTACTACACATCAATTTAAAAATCTGCAGGTATGTTTTTGTGTAGGCTGTGCCTGAACGGTCTATCAAATACGATGCACTACTGAGACTATTTCCATAAGTGAAAAAGATGTAAATTCAAAGGGAATGAAGTATGGTATACGCCAGGGTGGATAAGTAGCGCCAGGTACACAAGTGCGCTGGTAGGTAGTGTGCATGCAAATTGCCAAAGGCGCAATATAGTAGTAATAATTGCTGATGAGTAAATGAGATCAGACAAATTGGGAAATGAAGTGGTTTTCAAAAGTTTGACCATATTCGATTCCTGCTTCTGTTTTTGTTTCTCATATTGCACATATTTTGCGAAATCCATTTCAGTATAGTTTCCTGTATTACATACCTTAGTATGTATATACGTACGTCCGCGTATATCACTACATTTTGTTGATGTGCTAATGGCACGTGCTTCGCAAGAGGATAATAAACGTAGGCCTGCACAATTCCATGTTTACCTTTGCACATACACCCGCTTGCTCTTCAGAGACTATTTAGCACCCACGTTTTCTGTTTTTCAAAAATTAGCAGGATTTCGTATCAGTGAATGAAAATCAACAGAAGTGGATGTTTTTGAGTTTTTGTGATCTCTGATTGATTCATCAAGTTGCTCATACGCCCCGCACCTTAAAATTGAATAAACCTGGTATGTTGTTGCATTTTTTTTCGAATTGAAAATGGCATATTGGCATCAGCTGAAAAGATGTGTGTATACATTTTACAATTGAGGATGAGGAACATGATATTAAGTGTATCGTTGAGGCGATTTAAGGCTGTTATGTCTGCTCAATCCATTGTCCTATATTTTACACGAGCATCAAATTAGCTTAGAGTTGAAAAGGAGTGAAGTAAAGGGTGAGTTTTTAAGAGCTATAGAAAAGTTTTCAAAAAAAAAAAATACACTTAAAAGTTTTATTTAAATCGATAGTACAGCCCATATAATTTAATGCTTGGAGATTATTTAATGCAAATGTTTACCGCGACTGCACTTCAAATGGTCCATCCACTTAGTCCAATTTTGGCATACTCTTTCCAATGTTTCGGCCGGTATCTCACTCACTCATAAATGCTTTAATGTTGTCTTCCAATGCGTTAATTGAAGCAGGCTTGTATGAATAGACATGAGCTTTAACATATATATATATATATATATATAATTGGCGCTTACACCCTTTTTGGGTGCTTGGCCGAGCTCCTCCTCGTATTTATCTTGATTTTGCTACACAAATGGAGGGACCTACAGTTTCAAGCCGACTCCGAACGGCAGATATTTTTGTGAGAAGCTTTTTCATGGCGTTACATCGTACTATCTGGGTGGCCAATTGACAGGTCCCGAACGTGAAATAAAATGTTCAACAAACTCGCCTCTCAACAAATCCATTTTTACGCGTGCTGTGTGGCATGTGGCACCGTCTTGCTGAAACTACATGTCATGCAAGTCAAGCCCTTGCATTTTGGGCAAAAAAAAGTTGGATATCATTTCACGGTAGCGCTCACCATTCACAGTTACGTTACGATTCGCAGCATCTTTGAAGAAGTACGGCCCAATGATACCTCCAGCCCATAAACTGTGACCGCACCAAACTGTGACCTTTTCTGAATACATTGGTAGCTCTTGCAATTCTTCTGGCTGATCTTCACTCCAAAATCGACAATTCTGCTTATTTACGTACCCATTGATCCGAAAATGAGCTCCGTCGCTGAACACAATATTTCGATAAAAAAGTGGATCTTAAACTTTCTTAACAGAACACGCACTTTTAGAATAAAATTCAATGATTTGCAAGCGTTGTTCGTTTGTAAGACGATTCATGGTTAAGTTATAGACCAAACTGAAGATGTTTGACACTGAAACAAAACACGAAACGTGCGTCAGCTGTTTAAGCCAACTGTCACAATTGTCACAGATTCAACCTTTGTTAAGGAATTTAACTTTGGGCCTTTGAATATTCTTAAAACTCTTGCGGGAACATATAGCGAGATGGATTACACTGCTCTCGATGGCACATAATTCATTTAATTGTTTAAATAGTTCGTAATTTTGTCTAAGAAAGGACGGAAACTTCTTCCCATACCAATAGAAATCGCACAGGAGCTAAACTCAGTCAATTCTATTCAGTATGTGGGCATCCCTTTTCCTTCAAGTAAGCTCTGTATCAGCACGATTCAATGGACTAAATATATTCACCACGGAAGCCCCTCGTGATGTACTTGAATGTGCAGGTCTGGCCTAGAAAGAGTAAACATAGAACTGGACCGGCGTTCCATTAGTACAGTAGTTGGTATCAACCCCGGTTACTGCCTGATGAGAACGTCTAGGGTTTCTCTCTAACGACTTCTTTCATAACTGCAGGAGCGCAGGAGCGAGGAGAAGGTAGAGAGCGTTGGTTACTTCATCTGCGACCGTGTTGCTCTCGCCAGAATGCCATATTGCTGTCCAATCTCTTGCTTTTTGAATGTCTGGGAGATATAGAATCCGCAGCTGTCCATAGTATTCCACTGATCATGAAAGAGATGAAATAATTTCACTACATTGGGAATTAGGAAAAGAATTTGAATGCAAACTAGTGGTATCACAATAGAACTCCAGGCTTAAGAGAAGTGTTATTCTCATGGAGAGTGTCCACCGCTATAATCTAACTTATCTGAAGTAATTTCAGATTCAGCCAAACATGCAGTGACCATAATTGCCAGAGGTTTGTTTATGCTTTAATACTGAGCTTGCACTAGCACTGAACGTTACCATAATTTCTAATAATTTTAATTAGTCTTATTGGGGATTCCTCAGTCTAGCAATTGCGTACTATCTCTCATAGAGTTCAGCGTTCAGCTTGAAAATTTAGTCACCTTATCGCATCTTCTTAAATATGGGCTTCTTTTTACACTTTTCTTATTTTACTGTAGAAAAAGTGAAACAAGACAATGCGCTGGCTTATTTCACATTGCTTTTGAAGGCATTTCTAGCCAATAATAACATAAATAAGAAAACTTCTGCCAATTTTTCAAACAACTGAAGTTTCGCGAGGAGCATTGGGTTTGGCTTCATATTCAAAAGTGCATCTTTTAAATCAACTTTTTTCTGCTTTTCCAATAAAATTTGAGGACGTCGCATTAATCTGCTGGCCTGAGCGCTAAACATATTCAATTAACTCTTTGCCATAAAGGTCAACGTTTTTTCTAGGGACGAGTTCCGGTAAATACATGACACCTCTGCTATGACGAGCTATGGTGTTTCTACTTACTGCAGTCACAAACGTATTCACGGCACTAAACCAACGATCCCTTTACTGAAACCTAGTATTCGCACCATTTCCCCAACTTTTTGAAATTATAATTGACACCCACTCCATTATAAGCTATTTGGCCGAGATTTCGGCCTGTGCTACAAATGGAGGCATGGCTTTCCTTCAAGCAGACCACAAAATATTGTTAACTTCTTATGATTTTCAACCTCTTCACTGTTTTCCCCTAACTATATAATCTCCTTTTACTAGGTAATTATGTTACTCATACGCCATGTAGTACATTTAAAACTACTAGTTCCGGAAAATGTTGTGCCATTTTTTTTCAAAATACTGCGTTCGGTGACCACGTCACCAGGTTTAGAGTTCAGTTTTATATAAGAAATATTTTTATTGATAAAAGTTTCAGTTAACTTACGCTAAACTTGCAGCTCATGCCATTGGATCCGCACGTTAACTTCGCAAGTCATGCATGTAAATTCCCTTGCTACTCTTGGACTTTATTCAATTACATATACTTGGCTTCCATCTTGCATAGACTGTAGTGAGAAACTGCCTATCCAATTAAGTAGTTTTCAAGTAACTGGTGGAGCAAATATTTTTCCAGCCATTTCGCGCTTTTCTATTTCATTAACAAAGTTTGAGGCTTCAGGCAGTGGGGCAAGCAAAAATGCTGCTAATTCTACAACACATTGTTTTTTTTTTCAAAAACTTTTCAACTCATCTTGTCGCGTACACTTTTCGTTACAGGTGGAAATGCTTTATCAGCGTTATTTTCTGCGCATGAATCAGAGTAATACGACACACATTTTGGCTTTGCTGCTGGCATTGATAGTGGCTTTATCGAGTGCGCAAATTGTATTCACTACATTGAAGATAAGTGGCAACTCTGTTGTAACAGTTTTTGCTACAACGAACGACTCGACCAACAATGTGACTAATAGGGTGCGAAGAGGTGGTAATGCAATAGCCGCAACCTCAGTTCGGCCATTAACGGAAATGGGCTATCAACAGGCGCAACTCTTAAGCCAACAATCAGCCCCAATTGGCGTAATTCTGGGTCGAGAATCAACGCTGCCGTTAGTTGAACACATTTTTGCTGGTGATGTTGTCGATGGCACAGGCACGACAGTAAAAATTAGCGCACAACAATTTGTAGCAAGTGCAGCATTCAAACAAACTCGTACATCGACGCCTACATTACAAACCGTTACATTACCAACATTACGCCCATTTACTACCACAATATCGCCCACTTCAACAAAATCATCAACTTACCTGCCTTATGCGGCACAAGATTGGCTTGATCCCCAAGTTTTTACCATTCCACTGCTGACGTTCGCACATTACGATGGGCAGCAGCAACTTAAGGGAGAGATACGCGCTGCCGACTGGCGAAAGACTTCGGAATTACATTTACAAGCGCCAGTGGCATTCAAGCGTCTCAAACGCAAACATCATTATAGTCATTGGCCAAAGTTGCACCGCTTCAAACGTTCCAGGTAGGTAATATATGGAATGGGAATTTTTATAATTTTTTCTTCCTATAGCAAATACTGTGTGGCATTGTTTGTTTTGGAATATATTGAGAAAATCCGGAGGAAGTTTTGTGACGCAATGACACTGGTTGTGGTTCAGATAGAATCCACACTGCCTGTGCGAATATCCCACATTTTGAGGAGTGTGCTCCTATTCGAGGACCTGTACAATTTAAGCATACATAGTCTTCCTGGGAGTGATGGATATATTTCCCTGAGAATTGGGATATGTCTTACATGTTGTGTTGTGTATGTTTTCTCTTTTTAAGAGCAGCCATCTAAACTTACCCTGCAAGTTACACTGGTTAAGAAACAAAATAATTTGTTGACCTAAGAATCAGATGGTCCATATATAATTCGCGCGTACACCAGTTTTGGGTGTTTGGTCGAGCTCCTCCTCCTATTTGTGATGTGCGTCTTGATGTTGCGCCACAAATGGAGGACAGATGATCAAATCCATATGTAAAATCGGTCGCGGTGCCCGACAGATGGAATATAATGCCATCTCATCATTTCCTAGGCATGTTGTACCTGCTAGGCTTGTTCAATCCATATATGGCCTTCTGAGTAATCTTCAAGTTTACTCGAATAGCCGAGTAGAAATTAATAGCTACTTGGTTATTCCTTTATTCCCTCTTTATTAAACTCCTACTGCAGTATTATTAGTATTTCTCTACTGCCGAAACGCCCCAATAGCAAATTGGAATTGCTTAGCTTAGGGGGGCGTTTGTGAAATGATTTCAATACTTTTGATATTTAGCTTGAGATTCCGGGAGAGCTTGTTTTATTAAAGAGGCTAAACACCTTTTGTTAAATTTATTGAGTCTTGTGGCTTAAGGATACGAGTCAAATAATGGCCAAAGCTTGGCCATCGGCTGCCACGTCATCAGGGATTCGGCAAAAGAATTCTGAGCAGTTATTTCACATGTATTCACTCTCTCTTCCAGTCATTCGTTGCTACGGCGGCAATTAATTTTTTCTTGTATCACCACATAATCTCCGTTTTTTGTGTAAACAAACCGATGTCATAATCCCTCTTACATCACCAAATCAGTTGATTACAACAAAATCGATGATAGCTGTTTAAGGGTCTGGGTGCTGGCAACACCTCTGTATTCTGTATACCACACTTGCGGCTCAGAAACTCCGCTCTTATTTGGGCAGAGCGTTTTGATGTATGCAGTGTACGTTTTCAATTCACCATTTCTATGCCCTTAGAGAGATACTGTGATGTCCTCAGTAAATTAAATCACATACAAACGCGCAACATGCTGTATACTTACAGGTGGAAAGTACATTAAGAGGAAATCGTTTAATATGTTTTACAACTTCATCTAGGAAAATTCATATTTTGAGTACTAAAGCATTCACATTTACTTCCATTGTTCCTCGTTCAATGTGGGAACCTATAAGCATGCGAACATATACGCAAACAAAATATCCTCTATATTCAATATCCACATTGAATATTTTTCCAATTTACATTCGTATATAGTATATAGGCACCAGCGTACCTACAAATCTGAAATCAAAAAGTTTCATTGTTGCCTCCATTCGCCAGGAAAACCACCGAAATTTCACGCAAATCATCATTGCAGCCGCCGCAGCCGAATGAGTTCGTACGTAATTACCATTCGAAAAAGCACTGGTTCGAAACTCCAGTTACGAAACACTAATTGAGAAAAAAGGTTTTTTCTAATAGCGGTCACTCCTCTTTGTATAATGGCTCCTCCTCCGAGTGTATTTCTGCAATCCGAAGCAGCATTAAACTGTAAGCCCTTCCATTTTATAGAAAACATTAAGACGTACACCACAAGTTGCAGAAGAGCTCGGCCAAATACCCAACAAAGTGCCAATTATATATATTTACATATATAGCCATGGCCGCACAACAAAGATTTTTCTCCACTGAATTGCGAACATTTTTAATAAAAAATGATGGGCAACGTGATGGTGGAAATCAATTTGTGTATTCCTGCCATTGTACAAACAATACCCATTGGCAAGTGGTGGGTGATATGCCATTTATGTGCCACGCATAAATTTCAACGATAAGAAGTGGAATGCCGCTAGGGCGTCAATAAAATTACTTGGGAAGCGTGAAATCTACAAAGGCTTATATTTGAGGGAGTGAAAAAATAATTAAAATGAAAAGAAAAAAATTTAAATGGGGTATAAACGGGAAATTGAGCAAAAGGAATTGTTATTGTAGGCAAATGCTGTGGAAAATTATAAAGATATTCAACTAATAGTTCGGCGCATAGTCAAAGTTCCCTTTAAATATATTCTACACAAATGGCGATGTGTATTTAAGAAGTGCTTGCACATATATAATTTTCGTGTAGAATATCTGCCAAACCATTGCGCAGTAAAGGGGCTCAGTTCTGGTTTAGTGAATATTTGAATAAGCAAAACTATACAATTTTTAGCGGCAATACTACACAAATTGTTCTTCAACTAATAGTAAACCTTGAAAATATTTTACTTGGTGGGGTATGTCTGCCAGAGTCAGGATTAATTTTTTCGGAGTTCTTCTGCTCTCTCCATCGTTAATCAACTCTAATCACTTAAGTGCTAAGTGGTTATACTCAGTAGCTGGAGTGCATAAAATCATCTTTTGACCTACCATATTTGAGGTAGTCAACAGAATGGTTTTATAAAATGAGATTGCCCTTGGGCCGCGTAGGCTACGCGATTTAATTTTTATGAATGTAAATAAAGATTTTGGTCTATGCTGATAAACAAGCTACAGCTGATAGTTAGAACTGGATATAAGCGATATGAGTGATTAGGGCAAATTGCAAAAGCGGTGAAAATTGGATCAACGTATGAGTTTTCTAAAGTGCAGTCTCATTAGCTAAATGGTTTGAAATTCAAATTCCAACGTAGCCAAAATGTCAGTAATTCTAATTTATTTGAGAAGTGAAGTGCTATAATTCTAAAAACCACCGGCTGGCAACGAATTTGGTTGCAGTTTTCCTTGTTATTCAATATTCCTAATTCTATGTACTATTGTGAACCTAAACATTTATATACCTACTTACTTACATGCCTTATATTTTTGCACGTTTGCAGCTTCAGGCTTCTTCCTTCAGCATTTTTCCACTTTATTTGCTGTAACTGACTTATTTTCGTGTTGAATTATTTATTTATGCCTTCATCGTGTTCAGCATATTTTGTTACTAGTCCTTTTACAGCAATAAAGAAAGACAAGAGTTAAACTATGTGGGAGTCAGTTTACGTGACATTAATTTGATAAAATTTTCTTTGATTTTGTTTTAGTTTTCCTTTGTTTTTATTCTTAGGCTTGCGGCTGCGTAAAAGAAGAAATTGAACAAAATATTGAAGAAGAAAATATGTATTGTATGTATGTGTGTATGTATAGCTCTTAGAATTGTGCGAGTAATAAATAAAGGTGTTGAATGCTCTTGCTAACGTTCATTAGATCTTTTGGGAGTTTCGTAGAAATTTCCCATTAATTACAGTATGACGCTAAATAAGGAATCCCAAATTTATTTTGGACTACGAGCCTAAGAACGGTCTAGGGACCGAAGTGTTCTGCTATGCATTCTCCAAAGGCTGGATGTTCACAGTTTGCATGATTATTTATTTCAGCTTTTATGGTTCAGTTAATTTACCTATAAATTTTGATATATGTATGTAAGTGTTAAGGCTTTATGCATACGAATATTTATTTGTACATTGTATGAAGAAACTTGTACTGCGGATCTTTTTTACAGTCTACTAGTACGTGGACGATGTTGAAAAAGCGGAAGAGATAAATATGATAGAGATAATTATACCTATATCTCTAGCGTCGAGTACATCAAAAACTCAAAATGATAATTCAAAACAGAAATATTGCTGGAATGATTTTTTTTTATTATAATCTGGTAGATAATAACAATGGGTCATGCTCTGAATAGCGGCTCAGCTACGACAAAAAGCACCAGTAAATGGCTATTCATTCGAAATGAAAAACATATTAAATTAAATATGAGGAATTGACTTTTTACCATATGAACGCCATTTCTCTCGAAAAAAAATAGAACTAAATTTTAAAAAGACATACTTTTTTAACACTTTGCAACATTTTTTTATGCGGTAAAAAAGTACTTCAAACAAATATATAATTTCAATTTTGTAAAAAAGGTTAATTAGCAAACCCTATCCTAAAATAAGGACTCTTTCGGACAAAATTTCAAAAACGTAAAATATTTGATATATTTGAGACTCAAATTTATGCGCTTGAATACCTCTTGCAGTCATTAGATTAATAATTTTTTGAATTTGAATCGATACAGACCGATAAATTCTTATATATAGTTTTTCAGAAGGGTATAATAAAGACTTAATAAAACTTTCCCAAACTTATAAAACAGATAAAACATAAATCCGAAATGGATAAAACATAAATCGGGCTAAACTACACCTACCTTTTTATATGATAAGACTAAATTTCCATCTGTTCGTCTGATGTTACAAACTCAAATTGTCAAGAGTTTGTTTGATTCCCAAAATTAGAGTCGTCCCAAATCAAGCCCACTAAAATATGCACGCGCATATAAACATCGATCATTATATTAGTTAGCTTTGGTGGGATACCACGAGCTTCAAGTATGGCCAATATCACGTCTCCCCGTAGCGCATCAAAGGCTTTAACATAATCCATAAAGATTATGTATAGCGTAGCGTTGAGCTCGGCTGATTATTTGATGATGAAGGGCATTATACTGATACGATCGATACACGACTGATTACAACGAAAGGCGGCTTGATTTTTCGCAATGGTGGAAGCAAGTGGGTCTACTACTCGATTAAGTTTGACGAGATTAAGAATTTTAGTTACAGCTGGTAGGATCGATATTCCACGGCAGTAGAAATATTTCTATTTATTACCTTTTTTAAGGATTTTCACAATTATTAATTCCACACTGTTGGCAGGTTTTCCTTTTCCCAAATTCGTTGAAACAGTGAAATGAGCATATCGGCCATACGCTGAAGTTTCAAGGGCTTTTCCTGGTTCTGATAATTTTATAGCGGTTATTCGAGCAGCCAGAGCTGATGCCTCTGCTTATCGGCCTGTGTCTACTTATTATAGGAAACTCAGCATTTTCATCTGAAAGGTCATTCAAGCATTTTTCTTGCATACATATTTTTGCCATACATTTAATTATTTGTTCTTCTCCGTAACTATAACACCATACTCATTCTCGATGGAAACAATAATATTATCGTAGCGTCTACTAAGTTCTTTTGTAATTTTGAATTTGATCTTATCTTTTTCAACTTGTTTCTTTATAAGTTTACCCAATGCATTATATATTGGCATCAGTCACTTTACACCGGGTATGGCTCTTTTATTGACTTACGCTCTTCAATTAAGCGCCAGGTGTCAGGCGACAGCCACTCTTTGTATGTCGTGTGTGGCCAGGAGTTTCTGAGCATATGACTTGTGATTGGCGTTTAATACTGCTCCAGATGGCGTTTGTATTGTTATTGTTATTTAGAGCTTGGACTATTTCTTTATTTTCTATAATTCCAGTTTAGAAGTATGGAATGGCGTACTAACATACATGGTAGGAAAATATGGTCGCAGCGATTGGTGGTTGTTAGCTGTTGTGTGTCAGCTATATACAGAGTTTGGTGAAATTTATATGCAATTCTTTGCAATTCTTTTTTTTACGTTTTCATAGGTATGATGTTTCACCTTCAAATGTTATTTCGAATAGTAGTTCAATGAAAATGTATTGTTTGTATAAGGAATTCGTCAAATTTGCAATATAAATACTTTTGAATTGAAAAATATATATATATTTTTAATTTTATTGCCTAAATAATGAATACTTAAAAAAATTTTTGCATCTAATATTTGCACTTAAATTGGCAATCGAATATATAATATCAAGGCGACATTGACATTTGAAATGCAATGCATAGTCTTAGCTTGATGATTCCGTTTACGCAAGTACAGTCTGTTACATAAGAGCGAGGTTACTGTTAAATAATAACAAGAATTGATTTTTCGAAAATTCGCAAATTTATTGATAATTTGGTCGTCAATACTCAATGCAATTACCTCAGTAGCAAGTCCAATCTCCTGCATTGTCAATTATGGCCTGGCACCGTCGGCTCATACTTTCCACTAGTTTCTCTGCATACTCTACCGGAAAAGACCTCCAAATTTTCCGAATTTGTCGATAAAGTTGATCTAAATTACATGACTTGCGTCTGCGAAGCTACATTTTCATCAGAGCCCACACATTTTCTATGGGATTTGCATCCGGTGACTGAGATGGCCAATCCAAAGTGACAACTCCGTTTTGCGCCTTCCACTCGCTACACGCTCGACTTCGATGTTTCGGCTCGTTGTCCTCTTGAAGGATTCAGCTTTCATTGTTCTTGATATACCATTACTTAGTAGATGGAACAAAGCCTATTGATATATTTTATTCATTTTTTCGGCACTTAAATTGTTGGTAAATAAGAACAAAGTTCCGAAACCTTTGTTTGAGAAGCGCCCCCAAACATGGACCTTGACGGGGTGTTTAACAGTCCGTTGAAGCATCCTACTGGTGGAGGTTGTTCAAGCGTGTTTGATGCTCGGAAATGCTCAGAAGGAGGATTCATCAGAAAAAATTACGTTGCTCCAATCGCGGTCCAAGTTTTCCCTCGCCCATTCCACTCGTTTTTCAACGTGTTTTGCACTCAACATTGGTTTTTCCAAAGTACTGCGATATTTCAGTTTATTGGCAAGCAAGTGCCTGCTTTGCTTGCACTTCCGCGATCAGGAAAATCATCAACCGACCTTTTTATAGCGATTTATCCACTTGCTAACGAACTGCTTCGACTTTCCCATATATTTCGCAGTAGCAGTTTGTGTTAATTTGGGTCCGTTTTCATGCAAACATAGAAAAATTGCCTGAAAGCGAGAGGCGTAAACAGCATTCATTTGCACTCAATTTAAGACTAAATTTGACAGACAGCTGACTTTTTACAAAAAGCGTGAAGGACTGAGGTGTCCTCTATGTCACAGAAAGAGAAACAGGACGCCCTGATTTTTTATCTACGTGTAACAGTGACCACGCTCTTATGTAACAGACTGTATGTATTTTTATATGATGACGTAAAATATATTTATTAAAACATTAATGGGCAAATACAAATAAGTACGTAAACACCCGCATACATTCATACTGCATATGTACATGTGAAAATTTCTACTTTTATGTGGCAAAAATATTAAAAAAAATGTAACTAATTAAATAAAACGAAACACTATAAAATACTTTATATCAAATGAAACTAAAATAAATAAAATCCTGTGAAAATAAATATTCACATAATTTATACCTTCATTTCAATCGAAATGTTATCAAAGCATCAAATATGCGGCACAACAAATTTATGGCTATTGCTGTATTTGTGCGTAGGAACATGAATTATTATGCATGAATGAATATATATAAAGGATTTTCCAATAAGAGGTATTATTTTGATATTCAAAGAAAAATGCTATTTTTAATATAAATCATCGGATGTTTATTTCATTATAAAGAGGAAGGTATGCCGTTAATAGTGAAAAATAACATCAGGAAAATGACCACCACGACCACGCTTACAGGACAAAATCCTTTTCATGAGATTTTTCATGACCGAATTGCAAAGTGGCTGCTCTATGTCCTCGATAGCCTCACGAATTCCGTCTTTGTGGTCTTGAATCGACCCTGGGCTGTTGGTGTAGAACTTCTCTTTCACGTGGCCCCAAAGAAAAAAGACACAAGGTGTTAAATCACAAGACCTCGGTGGCCAATTGTGATCACCTCTTCGAGAGATAACACGGTCCGGAAACTTTTTCCGTAACATATCAATGGTTTCGTTGCTTTTGTGGCACGTTGGAAAATCCTATACATGAAAGCTATTTCGGCTCTCAAACCTAAATACTAGGACGGCTCCTCACGGGAATACAATACTGTCGGCACCTGTGGAGACGTGTAAGCGGTAGACTCCATTTAGCTCTTTTTGTACGAATGTTTCGAACCTTGAAGAACGCGGGACTGGAAAAACTTCAATCTGTTGTGGACGTCATAATATACAGCCTTGGCTGCCTATTGAAGAGCCGCCTATGTAACTTATCGCAACTTAACCTAAGCTATGTAAATCGCATTTTTAGTTATTAGATTTCTATTTGGAATAAAGTTATAGATTATGAATTTTGCCAAGAAAATGGTTGATATATTATTAAACACACAAACTTGAATTTATTTATTACTTTATGACAAATGATGCAGTAAATCATTTATAAACTTATATGTATGTGTAATAAACCGTTGGTGTCTTCTTCTTATTTTCTCCAATATAGATTGAAATCCTTAATTAACAACAAAACAAAGCTGGAGGCACATAATCAAGCAACAACAGCAGCGCCATTCCTTGTAAGTCCAAACGAAGCGCTGATGGGGGAAAATATACTTGAGAAAATTACGCGAAGTGCAGAAAATCACGGAAACATTGTGCGAATGCCTTGGCATGTGTTAAGTTCCTCGCATAAGCCACTTCGCAGTAAGCGAATGGTCAGTTATAAATATGCGGAGATAGAAGAGAATAGCCAGGATGCACGCTTAAGTTCGGCCACAAACAGTAACCAACGACGGATAAGAACACTTGCGTTAAATAAAGTGAAAGCGGAATTGGAAGCGGATGAGGAATCTACAACGAAGCGTTTTATGCATTCACTAGAAGCTGGAGAAAATAACGAAACGATTCATAACAACAACTACAGTAACATAAACAACAAGTACAAACGACATATGGCACGTAGCTTTGAGAAAGCGGAAAACAGTGCACGTAGCAATGGAGAGGGGAAGATGGCGACGACAGTGGCAACAACAGCCATAAGACATCCAGTCGTTGATGAACGTAAATTGGACAATGCAACAAAAACAACTACTGCGACAAAAACAAGTGCGCCCGTGCTAGTTGATGGTTGGGATAATAAACGCGCTTCAAATCTACTGGCTACGAAGGCTTCATTGGAGCAACAACAAGTCGAGCCTTCGGCACTGCCCGGTGAAGTGAAAGAAATCACAGCTGCTCCAGGACATGTCACATTCCCCGGCTTAGGCTTGCTGTTGCAAGCTTTGACAGCGATTGATAAACGTGTCCTGGTATTTCTTGTGGTGATGACAATTTGTGTGCTTGTATATGCGTGTGAGTATAACAATTGATTGGATGGCCAATAAACCATTGGACGGAACGCCAATGAGATGGGAGAAAAGTGAGTTGGAAGGGTAGTACAGACTTCCGTATGACTTCTTTCAAGTTTTATCTTCACACAGCAGCGGTAAACTGCTACTTTAGGCACAAGGACTGCTTAAAAAAAAAAAAACAATTAACCGGAAGTTATCCACGAAAATAAGTTTTGTGATTATTTACGTGTTGAATACTAAACGCGACCACTAGAGGCAAATGAGTTTGTGCGTGTCTACCATTCAATTGGTCCCAGGCTCGATGTCCACTCTATGTAAGAAATAAATAATAATAGAACATGTTTTGTATTCGAAAATGGGTTGCACATCGCCAAGAAAAAAGAGTTCTCATCGTCTGCTCTTCGACGGGGAGATAAAACTGTGGGTTATCTATAATAGATATAAGAGGTTGGAGGTGATACTCGACCAGATACATAAACAAAAGCTATGAGAGCCAATTATATACAAGGTGGTGCAAAATTTATCATCCAATCTTGTTTTTAAGTAACTTGTTTATTACAACAAAAAAAAGATTTTATTTGATGCAGATAATTATTTTGACTTTAACGCGCTCCATTGCCTGTTGTTTATTCACAAGTGTCAAATAAGTTTAACGTACGACGCAGTTTGATAAAATTATAAATCTTTCGATAGCGTGACTAATTTTTCGCCACCTTGTATAAGAGTCCACAAACAAATCAGCCACATATTCATTTTCAAACTATGTCACCTTGTATATGTATACTGATTATATATACATAAATGTTAAGCCGCTATTGCAGTTCTCTTCTTGCACTAATTTGATCGCCTTCCCTTTTGCACGTTTATTCCTACAATTATCATCTGCCTGTCTGCTCAATTAAATAGTGATTGATGAGCAATAAATTTACACCACGGGGCAATTGAGCAAATGAAAGTGATACTCTTACTCTAAATTATAAAGCACCTATTATTACTCAAGATGGTACTGAGATGTTGTTGAAGTTAGGGGAACCCATTTTGGGGGCTTCGATGGCACCGAAGCTGTGTTGCCCAAGCCAAAACTCTTCACATCATAGTGGAACAATCAGTTCAGTGGGGAGCCTTAATGCTGTTCGTTGATTATAACAACGCATTCGATATAATCAAACGAGACTCAATATGGTTGGCGTTGAGTAGAAAGGGAGTTCCCGCTAAGATAATCAGCCTCATCAGAGCCCTTTACGAAAACTCCGAACTGGCAGTACTATACAATGCCAACCACCAACGTAGGCGTAAGACAAGGTTGACCCCTATTACTCTCTCACAAACTCACTGAAATGCAAGCGAAGGGGACAGACTAGTCATGCTGGCACGCACTGTCCGTCTGGAGGCCAACATCGCCAAGACGAAGCTATGTTTTTTGGAAAATTGCCTTTCTGGTATTTGGAATCATGAGTGGCTCTCGTGACTAGTCATTTTTCAGTTTAATAGCTGAAGAGAATTGAAAAAACTGTTACAGGCTGCATTTATTTTATTCATACCACAAAAAAGAACAAATGTGGAGAATAATTTCCAAGTATATTCTTGCTTCGGCAGAACATATATTAAAAAAAAATTGGAACAATTTCCAAGTATTTGTAGGAAACGCCGTATATAGTATATACACTCATACACACTCAGATCCTCTCTGTCAAGAAGTCATTATTACTGATTGACACATATTCACTACTTATATTATTTCCACACTCATTGAAATGAGGCGAAGTCATTGCTTTTATTTGCTTTTAATTTTTTTTTATTTCCACGAAAAGTACAAATTGACAATTTAAGGCATGGGTTTTCAGTGTAAAATTGACAAAAGATAAAACAGCGTCAAATGTCACATAACGACATTTCCGCACAAGGCCAGTGATGTGTAAATGCAATATTACACAAGGAAACTATTAAAAAATATTTTATATTGCCCGTTAGCGATATCTACCAAGGAAATATGCACAGATAACATAATTTCGGTCCATGATTTTCAGTATCAGCCGAAGTTCTATCTCAATTTGACAAAGTTATAATACAAAATATTCATGTGAAGTTCGGAATTGAGCAAATTTTAGACAGAGCTTTGTACTGCCCTCAACTCAACTTTTCTGCGTTTTTTCTATTCTAACATTAATTTTTTCTACTTTAGCGCTACTGTGCATTCTCTCGAAACCGGCGATGAACGAAATCTTCTTAGTACTTGTGTCTTATGTGATTGTAGCCACATTTGTTGCCATTGAGATTGTCATGAGCTATGCGACGCTGCCAAGGTGAGTAATGAATAACGCATTCGATGTACATATGTAACCCAATACATAGAAACACAATGAATATTGCATTAGTATGCTCCCACGTGTGTGTATGTGTTTACCTGCATGTATATATCAGGTCAGTCCATAAGTTCGTGCGTATTTTATCGATAATTTCACTTTTGTACGATTTTTGCATACAAACAATTATTCCCGGAATATAAAAGAACTATTTATATTTTCTTTGATATATTGTGCATTCAACTAGTGATTTTAATCGCAGATAGAAGCACGTGTTGTTAAAAAATAAAATGAATCTTCAAACGCGTATAAGAGGCATATTTTGTATTATTTTTATAAAGGTGGTAAAAATCCATCAACTGCTGCTGCAGAAATAAACACTGTTTACGGAGAGGATACCGTGAGTGTAAGGAGTGCGCAAAAGTGGTTTTCAAAATTCCGAAGTGGTAACTGCGACGTGGAGGATGCCCCTTGCTCGAACTCGTGGAAGCTGAGCCAAATTTGACAGTCGATATGATAGCTCAAAGGTTAAATTCATTGCATGGAACAGTTCACAGGCAACTGGTTCAGTTGGGAAAGGTTTCAAAGCTGGGGAAATGGGTTCCGCATAGACTTTCCGTCGCCAACCTTCAGCAGAGAGTGTATGTGTGTTCTCAGCTGCTGCAACGGCTTGAAAATGAAAGTTTTTTGAACCGTATCGTTATTGGTGATGAAAAATGGGTACTTTATAATAATCCTGTTTGCAAACGCCAATGGTTAGATAAAGATGAAACACCTGAACCGACCCCTGGAGATGGCCTTCACCCCAAGAAGATTCTCCTGTCTATTTGGTGGGATATGACCGATATTCAGGGCCGTAGAGAGCATATCCCGGCCCGGGGGAAAATCCGGGCCCCGGGGGAAAATTGCAAATGCGGGCCCTTTCCAATGATGTCTAATTCATATAAATACGTATAATCTCGAGTCCGGGCCCTCTGAAAACTCCGGGCCCGGGGGAAAAAGTCCCCGATAAAAAGGGGTATCGAAGCGTATTTTGGCTCCAAGGACAAACAATTTTTTGAGCAGGGAATTAAAAATTTGCCTAAACGTTGGGAAGACATTGTAAATAATGAAGGAAAATATATTATTGATTAATAAATACTTGAAACATCTTTTTTATTAATTTGAAAACCACCTTTAAAAAACGCACCAACTTATGGGCTGACCTGATACAAACAAGTACGTGCAGATTGATACGAGTAGGTGGATAATTGGTATACTATTGTAATAGTATCAATCAGTTGTGAGAGTTTGCCTGCACACGATTGCATCGAATGACCAACAGTGCTGTAACTGAAATTGTGTGCAACCTGAGACGGACATATAATTGAAGTAACGTGATATATTTGCATACATACCTGCATACAGCGAACGATATTTGTGGGTGTGATTACGTTTCATAAGAGACATGATTGCCATAAATTCAATATCAGAGTTGGTTATTTTAGGACTATCACTGCATCTTTAGTGATAGTTAAAATACGAATTTAATTAATGTAGGAAATTCGATTTTCATTTATTAAATAATAAGATTGAAATGAAATTTTGAAGGTAAACAACAGAATTACTGCCTACCGTGAAAAGCAGCCTAACAAATTCTACCAGTGACTAATTTGTACTCGCTTGAAGGAGAGCGCTCGTAACAGAATACGTGTAGGGGTTATTGAAACCTCTTCTATGCCGACAAAAATAGCTAAAGTAGCGAATTCGTCTAGAATATCGTGTAGAGCTGTGGATAAGGATTTACCTTTCTAAAATGCGTGCCGACATGGTGAAATTAATTTCGTGTGGATTTGTTGGCGCGTGTGCACATCGAAAAATCTCTCGAAATTTTTGAGTGAAATAATGTGAGACTTATAGACCTAAAACCCTTTGGTGGTTTCACATGTGAGACTTCCTTTGGGGATAAAACCACTTTAGTCATAATTCTTCCTCTGTGTATTTGTGAGGAGAAGACTTAGAAGGTCACAGGTGGTTTGTAACTCAATGGAAAGGTTTCTGAAGAAGCAGTGGGTGATTTATGAGTCACATTTTATTTAAGGGGAAACTTTTAGCTATCATTAAGGGTTTAGGGCAAAGTTGATTGCATTTGTTAGTTAGTACATTTCGACTTACGCTGTTTAGTATTCGAATTTAAATTGAATTCGATACTTTGTATCAGTTTCTCAGGTATTAACAGTTGGGTTAATACTATTTATTAAAAATCTGTTTCAAATTTATTTATTTACCTTATGCAGCAGCCATCAAACCATATTCATGATTTATTGGTGGCTTTCGTAATAATTATTATTATTATTACCTCGCCGGTCTTTGTTATCTGTACATATTTGACACGTGCGACATCTATCATCAATAGTTCTAGTACCTTTTAAAATATGCTTCTGGTAGTTTTTTTTCAAGATCACTTGATCTTGAATCGCAATTAGGAACCCTTCTGTTTCAGGATACAACTCGCCTTTTTTCAACCATGCATAGCTGCATATCTTATCTACATTAGGATTGTTCACTATATGAATGTGTTTTCCCGGAAGGGGGAATGTTCCTTGTGTGTTATGTAGATTAAGTGGTGAATAATTTTTGTCTGTTAGGGATATTGCTTTGTGCAAACTGTATGTGTGTCTGTGGTAGAATACTTTTGCCTTTTTAAAGAGGAATGAGGCTTGCATTGCTTTGTTAAATTTTACCTCATTCTATAATGAAAAGACATACGAAAAAAAGAATAATAACATCGAGATATTGAGGTATATTTTATGGAGAAAGTTTTCTTCAGATATGGATATATGAACTGTTTTTAACTGTTCGCAAAATAAAAGAAAATACAAAAAATACGTATATAAGGGCTTAAAATAAATATTATATATTACAACAATTTTTTATTTATAAAATTATGGCTCATATCATTGTGTAGATATACTGGGATGAAAATTGAGGTTAACTAATATAAAATTAAACAATTTCGTATGAATCTTCAAATATATTTTATAAGGGTTCCGGAATATATTCAGAAAATGTAAAATAAAATAGGAATAAATTTTAAAAAAGATATTACCTCCTCGTCTTTACTCCCATCAACTACAACGCACTTGTACCAGCTTTTGATCCAGCTCTCGAAACATTTTTGAAACTCTATTTTCGGTTCAACCATCAGAGCTGTCTTCCATTTTTCCATTACTTCCTTGGGACCGTAAAAATGCGTTCATCATAGCGATTTTTTAATTCGATCAAAAACAAACAAAAAATCGCATATTAAGTGAATTTGATGGCTATCGGATGCTATTCGTTTGTGTTTGGTCAAAATTTCATCAATGATGATGACGTTGCGTTAACATGGTTGCTTTAACACAAATCCTTTCTTTTTGGGCGAATTACTTCACGTAAACGTCTCTAACGCCGTGACCTTCAAGCAAAAATTCGTGGTGTATAATACCGTTGAGCATCACTTTCTTTTTTGACCGAAAACTACGTGGCTTTTTGGACCTAGGCTCTTCACTCAATCGCTTAATGTCTGGCTCCTTACTCAATTCACCATATGACACCGCAAATGATCTCACTTTAATAGACTCATAAAATATTTTCCAATTTCTGTTGAACACAATTTAATTATAAATTCGAATGACGAAGTATACCTAAGTGTTAAATCATATGTTTTTGTTTTAAATTTTGTTATACACTTATTTCCTTTTGTTATAATTGTGAATAAATTATTCAAGCGCCAAAGTATGCAACATATTTTATTGCACTACAAATTCCAAACCTTTGTCAGAAAATGTATCAGTTTGTTCGCGAGCGGTGATAGGCAGAGCAGTTTTTCACATAAATCACCTTGTTTTTTTTGTTGTAAGAATACCGAGGCGGACTGAGCCAACTTAGTTTTTTCCACAGAAAATTTCAAATGCTGTATTTTAAAAGACCGTTTTTATTCACGCATAAAGAGAAGTAGCTATATGGGACACTGAACAAACAATGTTTTTTGTAATAAAATAATCAAAGGTTAAATCTTTTCACCTTTCGGCATAAGGAAAGAAAACAAAAGTAAGAATAAAGCACGCTAAAGGGTTTATTTCAGCCTTTCATTGGAAGAGTTTGTAATTTTCAAGAGCATAAAAGAAAATAGTTCATACCTATATCTATTTCCGAAACAAATTTTAAATTGGGGTATGGTGCAGAAGCGATGAAAGTAAAACAGAGGCTTTTGCCAAACATCTCTATCAAATTTTTCAGCCAAATCTTCCAATTGCCGCCAATGACGATGCGGAGTTCACAAATTTCCATGAATCCCCATGTCAAATGGATTTTCCGATCAGACGGATATCAAATAGTGAAGTATCTGAAGAAATACTTAGACTAAATAACTGCAAGGCTCCTGGATATGACTGCATTGATAGTAAAGTAGTTAAAGCTCTACCTGAGAAAGCTATTGAATTCCTTACAATAATCTACAATGCCATTCTCAATGTAAATCACTACCCAACACAATGGAAATGTGCTGTTGTTATTATGGTGCCAAAACCAAATAATCCCGAAAACTTTCATAAGTCTTATCTCCCCATTAGTTTGCTTGTAACGTTCTCGAAAATATTCGAACGATTATTTTTGAAGAGAATGTTACCAGTAGTTAGGGACCACAACATCATTCCCGAACATCAGTTTGGGTTCAGGGCAAGACATGGCACACCAGAACAATGCCACAGGGTTGTAAATGTAATTAGGGATGCACTAGAAAGGAAGCAATACTGTTCTGCAGCTTCTGCAACAGGCATTCGACAGAGTATGGCATGTGGGACTTCTATACAAAATTAAAAAAACTCCTGCCAGCACATTTCTATTTGATCCTTAAATCCTATCTGAGTGAAAGGCACTTTTATGTTAGACACCGAGATGCGTCTTCAGAAATATATAATATTAGCGCTGGTGTGCCCCAGGGTAGTGTGTTGGGCCCCGTCCTATTCACAATATTTACTTCCGACATGCCAATAACAGAAGAAGTGGAAGTGGCTACTTACGCTGACGATACAGCCTTCATAGCTTCTAGCGATTCACCTGCAACAGCATCCTCTTTGCTGCAAAACCAATTAAATATATTAGAAATTTGGCTTGATAAATGGAGGATCAAAGTTAACTCCGACAAGTCTACCCATGTCACCTTTACGTTAAGAAAAGATAACTGCCCTAGAATATTTTTAAATAATGCTGTAATACCAATGAATACCAAGGTAACATATTTAGGAATGCATTTAGATCGACGCCTTACTTGGAAATCCCATATTAAGGCCAAACAAGAGCAGCTTAAAAATAAAACCAAGCGAATGCACTGGCTGCTTGGTCGTAAATCTCAGCTTAGTTTTGAAAACAAAATAAGACTATATAAAGCTATTTTAAAGCCTGTATGGACCTACGGTATACAGCTTTGGGGAACTGCTAGCAAATCGAATATAGAAATCCTGCAACGCTACCAATCAAAAACTTTGCGTGCACTTGTTAACGCCCCTTGGTTTGTCACAAATGAAGCAATACACAAGGACTTAGATATCCCATTTGTAAAGAGTGAAATTCCAAACTTTTCTAACAGATATCTTGCACGGCTGTCAAACTATGTAAATACGAATGCTATATGCTTATTAGACTCAAGTAATGAAACAATACGACAGAAGCGTAATCATATCTTAGACTTGCCATTTCTCTAATTTTGCTGAATTAAATTATTTATTCAACACTAAATAAAAAACAAAATACATAAGTTCCTATAGAAGATAAGCAACTCATTAGTACAATTGAAATTTAATACATTTAAGATCAAATATTAGAACAAATATCGTAATCTTATAAGTAGTATTGCATTTGTGCAAATACTACCGCTGCTATTAGATTATAAGACCTAATTTGCTGAATATCATTATATTAAGATAGATTGCAAATAAAATACTTACAAAAAAAAAAAAAAAATTTCAGACAATAATAAATCTTCAGAAATCAATGTAAAATAATATTTAATAGCTTGTAAGTCCTCTGTTATTTATTGTAACTGATATTAGTTGTCGTGGCATCGAATTTAGCAGTGACTAAAGAACACTAAGTACGGTTTTTGGCCATTCCTACGGAATAGTTTTATTTTAAGTTGCATTAGGCTAATAAACTTTCGTCCGCCTTTTTAAACTTGCTTTATAAGAATGCTCCAGGGGTTATCCATTATATTTAGGTCTGGACTAACAGCGGGCCACTTCATGACAGGAATATTCTTCAAGCGAAAAGCTCTTGTTACGCTTAGGACTGATACGTTTACTGTTGATACGTCCAAGGCTCACTGTGAAACTCTTAAGCAAAATTCAATAAAATATTATCAAAGGGCTCTACGTAATTTTCTGGGTTCATCTTATAAGAAAAAAAACACATTGGGGTATTGCTACAGTAGCTAACAGCACGCCAGGTCATAAGAGAACCACTGTGGAACTTTTGGAGTGAAGCGCTTGCCGTGGCTCGCGCATATCTCTCCAACACTTCTGAGAACCATCAGGCTCATCGAGATTCGAGTTTTGACATCACTAAAAATGATAATATAGATGGGCAGTCCTTATCCCATAACTTATGATTATAGACGAATTAAGGTATGGGTCTTTGTGAGGTGGTCTGAACTTCGGTTCAGCTGGTCTATTTTGATATTTTAAATTCGTATCATTGGGAGAAAGTTCACAGCTAATTTGATTGGGGCTGATGTTATTACTTTTTTTCTACTGTCATCAATCTTAAGCTTTGGGCCGATTTTTATAATTTCTCCATGTCCGTAAGAATTTTTCAATCTTTGTTGAACTGAGATTTCCGATTCACTAAAAGCTAGAATGCTAGCAAACTCCTCTTGGCAGAAAAAGTATGTCATTGGTTTGTCTCATACAGCTATATATCCAATATAATATAACATTTTTGTTTATTCAAATTATTAAGAAGGGGTTATATTTTAATAAAAACACTATTGAAGTTTGAATAAAGAAAATCTCTTACATTTAATTGGCCATTTAAATACATGAAAAATTTCATCTGTTTTCACTGCACAATTTTCTTTTACTTCATCAGCATTTTTTAAGGCTTTGTGATGAAAAAACTATGGAGTCTGCTTAATCAGACATTTCTCTCTGAAACTGCGACATTACATTTTTAAAATTCAGTGGTCGAAATATTGATTTTTTGCCAGCGACATACATTACTACGGTATGCCCTTCCGAAGAACTTTAAAAACGATGTACGATGAATGTTTTTCTTTTGCGTCTTTCCCACTAGATTTAGACTTATTGGAGGTTTGTACTTCGGTCTTATGGTCTTTTGTGCCCACGTGTTTCCCATAAGTCGTTGTCAGAACCTTGTTACTTTGTGGGTTAGTTTTCAATTAAACTCAATGCATTATTTTCTTATTAGTTTTAATAAAAAATATACAAAAGTAAAGCGGTTTTTGCTAAATGTACGTAGTTTGTGTAAAATAAACTATTCGTTTTCTGAAAATGAAATTATATGTATTCTTTTAGAACTAGTGCTGCACCATATTAATGATATTAAATGAGCTTAAATTTACGAATTTTTAATTTAAATATCTCACAAATGCTAGATCTACTGTTTCCAACCTAGCTGCTTTTGGTTAATATTGCTTCCAAATTTTGCTGGAGGTGCTCAATTCTATTGTATTTATATGGACCTATCTGAAGCATTTGTTAGTGTTTCTCATACAATTCTATTACGTAAATTTGCCTCCCTTGGTTTTCATTCTGTTTTCTTTCGTTCGTTGAAATTTAATTTATCCCATAGACGATATGTGGTAAAGATTGAGGGTGAATGTTTTGATCCATCCGTATCATCTTCAGGGGTGCCATAAGGCAGTATTTTTGAGCTTCTAGTCTCTGTTCTATTTATTAATGATATTAGTACCTTTTTTTGTTTACCAATTTTCTTCTGTATGCTAATGATTTGAAATCATTTCGTGGGATCAAAAAAACTGAAAATGTTCATATGCTGCAGTCGAAAATTAATGCGCTCGTTCTCTGGTGCAGTAACTCTAAATCTCAAGAAATGTTTTCTGTTGTGTTCATGAATTTGAAGATCTGGGTGTGTTCTTTTACCCCAGTTTTTCGTTTATTAGTCAAATTAAATTTGTTGTATCCATTACTTACTCAATCTTAGGTTTTATAGCTCGCTGTAATAGCTCGAAGTTTTTCGGACTATTACACCCTTAAATTATTTTTTACAATACTTCCTTCGTTCGCTTTAGATTAGACTAGGCAACATTTAACTGGAGACTTTGCCACCAATTTGCAATTGAGAGAATTGAACGGGTGTTCCTTAAATATACTCTTAAGTCGTCAATATTTTTAAATCCTATTCTCCTATCTCACTGTCGTTTATTTTTAGTATAATTAAAGCAGAAATTGATTGGTCATCTCTATTTAGAAGCATTCCCTTTCATAACCCTACAAGATCTCTGCGAAACACTGACCCATTTGATTTTCAATTGCACAATACGAATTATACGCGCAATGCTCCTCTAAGAGAATTCAATGAGATTTCGAGGTCTATTTGGTTTGTCTTTCCGGTATCATGGCCTGTAACAACTATAGTTACGTTTTAAACTTGAAATAAATGAAACAAAACGAAAAAAAAAAACAAAAAATGTTAATCGTCTTATAACAAGCATACATACATGAACGTGGGTTTTTAATCCTTGTACTTAATTTCTGTATTGTTGACATTCCATTGAGCCACGTGGATTAAAGTAATTAAATTAACGCACATTTTATTGCAATAATATCAGATGCTGTCAGATATTGTGGTTGTGTAGCACGCGAAACATGGCCACACACGCGCACATGGCGGATACGTAATATTTGCAATTCGTCGTTTACAATGAATTGGTGTTCATTCATACGGAACATATTTCGATGAAAACAAAACTCTTAGCACACGTTTACTCCCTTAGTCTTTATTAAATCGTTATTTTTTCCGTAATTTTCCATGGCCACATATCAGTGGTTGCTTGACATGGTAGCTTAAGTGGACATGCAGCCGTTGCCCTTGCCTTTACCTAATTTTTATGCTAAGAATCATTTTTCCTATAAACTCAAATAGAAAATAACGATATAATTAAAAATTAGAAAATTATACGAACCGTTTAGTGTTTAGTATTATATTAAGAAAACAATTTCATTTTCATCTTAAGTCGTCTTAAGCAGCTGTGGTATCCGACCGCACATATTATGCATGTAACACAACAGATATTTCTTTATATGCATTTTTTGTTCTTGTATATTTTCCTCGAGCTGCAGCAAAACGTACAATGGAAGTTCCTGTTGTGTTGTCTTCATCTACATGACATACACAATGTTGCCGTTGCGACTACGTGAGGCACTCATCGGTGGCATAGCCTTGTCCTGCATGCACATCTACACAAGTCTACGCTATACAGAAGCACCAATCCATTGGCAGGAGGTGAGTTGTTAGTTATCAAATTATATACATATGCATGTATGTGCGCACATACATATAACTAACAATGCATGTTGCACTATGTATGTACATATACGCATATACCAACATATATATTTATGCTGTATTAAAAGAGTGATAGTGCCATGCTCAAGAGAGCGTAGTTAATTTGTTAATAAAGTTGATTATTTTCCAAGAATACAATAGCTAAAGAATAACAAATAGAACGCTGGAGCAATTCGAAGAAAACAGAAAAAAATCTTTGTAATGAGTTTCACTGTTGAATGGAAAACAAGCTCACAGTTGCTTTCTTCGCCCTTTTCTGCTATGGGTTGTACTATGTACTTGCTGCATACTGCTTGGCGACTTAGTTATTTGTCTTAGTAGTTGGTTAGATATATTGCAATGTGATTGTTGTAGGGGCATAAGTACGAGTAACACAGAGCAGAACTAACTAAAGTTACAAAGTTTTGTAAAGCGGTAAAATTAGAGGTTATGATAACAATTAATAGTAAAGGGAGCTAAACTTAAGGGGACAGATACTTGTAAACGGCCATATTTTCCCTGATTTTCATTAAAATTATTTAAAATGAAGAAGTCAATATATTTTTTTCAAAATTGGCATACAGTCTAGTTATACATTAAAATAATATAAAAATGTTTTTTATTTATTTTAATCACTGAAAATGGCGGATGTACATACATTCAATTCTTCCAGGAAGGTCGCAGCGGGGCTTCTTAATCGGCGGGCATTATAGCATCGGCGTCAGTGACCGAAATACAAAAAAAAGATTTTTTTTTTTTATTAATGTCATAATTTCTATATGAATTAAAAAAAGTGGAAAGAAAAACAATTCGCGGAATAAAATGCTTAAAAAAATGAATTTTAGGGCGAATTTTCCAACTATTTTTGCTTAAAAAAAATATTTTTTCGAAAACTTGTAAATTCACATAGAAAATAATATTATAAAAAAGATGTGTGCAAAATTCAGGGAGATCGGTAAATAACTTTTCGAGTTATCGTGGACGCCAATTCGAAAAATATAGTTTTAAGGAAAACGCGTCTAAAGTTTGAATACATGAAAATTCTTCTCCCAGCGCTTGAACGCAAAGAATAGAGTCGTCACAGTTGATGATCTATAATATAAAAAATACTTAAGTTTACGTTCTAAAATTTTTTTGACACATTCTTAAAGGATTAACAGTTTACGCAACAAAAAATTTTTTTTTTCGAAACTTTACAGGTATCTGTCCCCTTAATATTTTTAGAGGGACGTGGTCAACCTAGGGCTAATATGCCCCAATGTGACTTCAATGCGACGAAAACTGGAGAAAATTTAATGCTTTATAGTCGTCTAATAAAAACCGAGCTGAGATTTGGTGCAATGAAACTTCATTGAATGACCGAATAAACAAGAAGGATTTCTTTAAAAAATATAGAAAACATAATATTTTTGAACAAACGTTCGCATCATCACTATAATCAGTCAGCGCTACACCTCCGGGGTGGGGTTTGGCTTGCTCCACTATTCTCTGCCAGGGTTCTCTTTCTTTTCCTAGAGAGGTTTCTTTTTCATTTGCTAGAGACCATCAGCTTCTCACTCCAATTATTTTTAGATAATCTTCGACGCAATCTAGCCATCTTTTCTGCGGTCTTTCCTTTTTTCACTCTGCTATTCGCGTAGTGCTTTCCCACCTTATGACGTGTCCCGCGATCCTTTGCAATTTCATGAACTTAACTGTATCTTTTCCGTTCGTTAGACTGAGCAGTTTTGATTTGCTTCCCACTCTAAGGTTGCTTCGGGTCGAAGATTTTGCGCGCTATTTGACCATCGAATACTTTTAGTAACTCTTCTACTAAATTAGTTATGCACCATACTTCGGAGTCATATGTTGCTATTGGCAGGACTATTATTCCGTATACCTGTATTTTATTTGTTCTGGAGAAAAGCTTTGATTTAAACAGATTCATGTCAGCATAATAAGCTTTGTTTGCTGCGAGTAGACGCTCTTCGAAAATACGAGCATCGCTTCTTTATCTTTTGGTTTTTAACGTAAACGACATCCAATCATTTACTTTGAAATATTGAATGTAGTGCGTCAACCTTACGAGCAATCAGACTGTTTATGAACACGTACGAAGGCAAGCAAGGTATCGTTTGCAATCGGTGCAACTTCGAGTATTTACGTATGCAGTCATAGCGCTTCATACACACTTATTGTCAATGCAATTTTTCGTTAATTAAATTTTTTTCCAGGTTAAAGGTTTGTGGAAGACGACCGCACGATGACTGAAAATTATGCTGCTGATTGAATTCTCTCTTCATGCTGCTGATTAAGTTCATCAGGTGGGTGGTAATATCGAGGCCTGCTATGGTATATCAGCAGATGAAGCAAAGAGGTGAGAGACAGACTGCCTAAGGCCTAGCACAGCCAAAGCACAACAGCTGAGTTAATTCTAGCTCATCTTCCATAAAACTGATATAAAAAAGATTTCAAGTAATGGAGAGTCTCACAGCATGCATACCTCAGGGCCAATGTCCTTAAAATCACCCACAAAATTCGAGGGTCTGGGCTTCGTTAACCTTAAAGAATACTTCGAGCGGCTCCAATCCATCCATGTAAAGAAGAACTGTGCGATTTTAAAATTTTGTATTTTTATCTAATGTACAACGAGTCAACGCGAAACCCAGATTTTTAGGAGCAAGCCATTAGTTAAGGGGATTCTAATCAGCTGGTTCCGCATGGAAATCACGCCACAGATCTATGTATAGGTTGTCTAGCTAGCTCATGTATGACCAGAAACCCAAATGAATCTAATATCAAAGAATTTCGGGCACACCAGCATCAAGCCCAGTACCTTACCTGCCGCTTGGCTGTTGGAGTAGATGTTTACGCTCCTACCAGTTGTTATGAGCAGCAGCTGCAGCTTCGATTGCGGCTAACTCCTATACCAATTTTCTCCAAAATTTTTCCCCCCAATCTTCTTTGATGGGATGTATGCACGGTACCATTTTGAAAAAGTAAAAAAATATTTGCTCGTTGCAAAAGAGAAGGGTCTTTTGAAAGCTACTTCATCTTGAAAAGCGGCTAACTTTTACCATCCAACAAAACAAACAAATAAATAAAAACAGATGTAAACTTTAAAAACTATGTGTGACAAATAAGGGGTCCTTCAAAAGTGAGGCACATTTTAACTTCTCTGGCAGCGTGAATAACCAAAATTACCGCATTTGGGGAACTGAGAAACCACACGAGATCCATAAAACACCATTGCATGACTGAAAAGGAACTGTTTGGGCCGACATTTGCGCCAAAATCATCATTAGTGGACCATATTTTTAGCGAGAAAACGAAATGGTCGATGGAAACCGATATCAATGGATGTTGGCTCATTATGTCTGCCCGCAAGGTAAGGTTTACGCCATGAAGACCAGCTTAAGGCAAGCATTCGTGCCAAAATCGACGCTATAAAGCCTGAACTGCTTGACAAGGTGATGACAAACGCAGAAAAAAGATCGCAGTTTGTAATTGCTTACAAATGTGGCCACTTGATTGATATTGTATTCAAAAAATAGTTTTAATAAATTGTAAACAACCAAACCAAATAAAAATACCTCACTTATATAAATCAGCTGTTTTGTCTTTCAAAGTTATTCAATGTTTAGATACCGACATCAAAGATGGCGCATCCTATTGGTGCGTCTTTTGAAATACCCTTCTTGACCGTTTTTACTATGAGCTGTTGTCAGAACCTTGTATTTTTTTGTTGCGCCACACTGCAATCTATATAACTGCAAGTTACACCAACAGACAAAAAGTTATCCAGGACAAATTGTATATGCATGTACAGCCATAAATTTTATATATTAATTTTGCATCTTCAGTGTTTTATTTTCTCCTAAGCTAAATTTTTTGAAGAATTTTAAAATTTCAAATAATTAAATTGCCAATAAATTATTATATATTCTTACACTCACTCTATGATGGGTGTATTAGGATGGATAACAAACGAAAGAGGATATATCCAGCTACCAACTCATATTGTGTTTACTTTTAAGCTTCGTTATTCTTGTTGTTTTAGAAAAACGTAGAAAAACAGTAGCACATTCATGTCGTGAAATAAAGTACACGCAGACAAACTCTATATTTGTCCTAACGAAAAGTCAGCAAATTATTTGTTAATAGATGGATATATCCTTTTTCATTTGATAGCCAGATTAATATCATAGAGGCAGTAAAAGTATTTAAAATATTTCTTTTTAACTTTAGTTAATTGAAACTTTAAAATCCTTTAAAAAAATGTATTTAATGAGAAAATGCAAGTTTGATAATGCAGCATTACTGAACTACTTGTTTATAAAATTTATAGTTTCACGCACATATGAATGCTTTCCAGGCTAACGCCCGGTGTTTTAATATGATTATGAAAAACAGAACTGCTCTAATATGCATACTCGACATTTATATCTTAATTGAAAAGGCTTGTTTGGGCTTGCTATAATGGGCGAAAAATCAATTAGAATTGGAATTTATCGATATGAGCAAACAATTATTAAGTATTTAATATTTGCATAAATACTACTTAAGTGCACATGAGTGCATGTATAAAAATTGTAGATACAGTTATATGTGGCATTACAATACGTATCGAATATGTATGAATGTACAAACCTGTGCCGAGTAAATGTTTCTTGGTGGCTTGAGGCAACATTTTTTGTGGTGCCCTCGGAAAATATTAATAATGCAGACCACGTCAAAAAGTACTGCGAAAATATTATTTTTCTGAAAATGTTTGACTCACTTCACAAATTTGACGACAACTCGCGTGCAAAACTCCTTTCAAGAAGGCAATACATTTAGTTTTATAACTAAATAGGGCAACTTGGGCGTCGATTAAATCTCCATTGCTTTTGATTTTCGAATGTGAAATCGCAAAAGATTACCCCGTCGCAAATTCTAATATTTATATTTCTCATACTTCAATTTATTCCAGCTTCTGATTTCTGAATTTCAAATGAAAATGAACGAGAAATTGATTTGCCCTGTAGTGTAATTCAGTGACTTTAAATGGTTTGGCAATAGTTATTTTTGTCTATAAAATTTGCCGTTTGCACTAACGATTGTGCTATTCATAAATTTCCTTCTTCCATTTATTCAAATTGGCGCCTTTGCTAAATTAAATATCGAAATGAGCGAATAACGCAAACACGAATAGCAAACGGAACTAATATAGCTGTCACAATGGGTCCGTTGCGTTCATTGCGTCAACGCATTTGACTGACGTGACATGTAAAACGTTTCGTGGTGCCACAATGAAGTATTGCCGCATATAAAAAACAGATGTTCTTGTCGTAAAAGCAAATATTGTTGGTATTGGTGTTGAAATATATTATAAAATTAATGCTTATCGCAGCGAAAGAGGGTTTTGGTAGAATTTATGATAGTTGCAGGTGGTTGGTGCGACCATAACTTCGAAATCGGGACGCACGTTTATTTCTCAGGCTCTTTTAAAGCTTTTATCGAAACATAAGGGTGCATTTGGATGGCTTAATTAATTCAAATTCCATTTATTTTCTGAATTTAATGTGATATAATAAAAAACGCCATCAATAAAAATTGAAAAAAAAATATAGAAAGTTTTAAGTTTTTGTGCATTGCGGCATGCCATGTGGCACGTATATGGCGATTCAAATACGCCTAATAGGTATATTTTGCTGTCAATCAAATTCATTGCCGCAATGGACGTAACGGAACCATTGTGACGGGCCTATATGCATACCAGTTAAGCTGTTAAGTTCAGCTGTATGAAATGCAGTGAATTTTTCTATTATTTGTAATACTTTTTGTATCAAATAAAGGGTTTTTTGTTAAGAGGTGTTATTTTGATATTCAAAGAAAAATGTTAGTTTTTAATATAAATGATCGGATGTTTATTTCATTACAAAGAGGAAGGTATGCCGATAGTAGTGGAAAATAACATCAGACAAATGACCACCACGACCACGCTTACAGGACAATATCCTTTTCATGAAATTTTCCATAACCGAATTGCAAAGTGGCTGCCCTATGTCCTCGATAGCCTCACGAATTCCATCTTTGGCATCGTTGAGGTTTTGAACCGACCCTGGGCGGTTGGCGTAGACCTGCTCTTTCACGTGGCCCCAAAGAAAAAAGTCACAAGGTGTTAAATCACAAGATTTCGGTGGCTAATTGTGATCACCTCCTGGAGAGATAACACGGTCCGGAAACGTTTCCCGTAAAATATCAATGGTTTCGTTGCTTGTGCGGCACAGAGCGCCGTTTTGTTGAAAATAAATGTTGTCCAGATCAATACCGTCCAATTCCGGCCATAAAGAATCGCTAATCATCTCTCGATAGCGCAATCCATTCACCTGTAACACCTATTATTGGAAAACCCTATATAATGCTCGTTCACTTCTTTTAAATCTCAAACCTCTATAAAGTAGAAGATCTGCTCTCTCTATCTAACTTTTGTATATGACATTATAGAGGGAGATTTTGACTGCATTTCTGAAAAAGTAAATTTTAATGTTCCAAGAAGAGCACAAAACTCGACATTCCTACAAACTATGACGGTAATGCACCAATTGCTCGCGCTTTTAATGAGTTCAACTAGACCTCGTCTCTTAACGAACTTGATTTTTCTTTGTCTAATGATGTTTTCATTAACCTTCTGGAATTTTGTATATAACCTTATTTAATTTGTGTTAGTTGTCAGTAAGAATTGATAAATAAATAAATAAAGATATTGGAAATAGATTAATTAAGACTAGAGTTTCAGTTTTTATGAATATTTTTTTACGTACAAATACATATTTGATATGCAAATATATACGTGATTTTGTTTAAGTAACACTTTTAGAACTCCAAAGATCGATTTTGTTCAATCTCTTTAATTTCATCCTTTCCGTTTTTGGGGTGACCCCCACGAGTGCACTGGGTAAATATAATTTTTAGCATTATAGTTAACCCTACATGGCATATATATTACATACAACACATTCTGTCACAAATGTGCCGGGAGTTCCAGAAAATTCGCAAAAACTGTCAGTCGGTTAATACAGGATATTTTCTAGGTGGTTGAGAGAGCGAATTTATCTAGAGATGCTAGATTTCTGAAAAAATCGCAAATTGTATACCAATGTAAGGCATTATCTCCAAAGCCCTACCATTGTGAACGCGCTTTTGGGCCACACAACAACAATAACAAATACCACCGCATTATAGAGATATGACTTCGGCTCACAAAGACTCTGATTACTAATTCATGTTATCATTTCCATTTAAAAGACATATAAAAGAATTCGCAATGAGTACTAAAGCCGCTGAATCTTTTTGATGATTGCATTATTCGTTGATAAAAGGTTACAACATCTGCCGGTAGGGACCCACTGCCCAGACAATACATTAAAAATTGCACAAATAATAAATATGTCGTATTTATTAACAAAGTTTCGGTACTTTTTTACATCAAGTTCCTCTATAAATACATTAAAAAGCTCTTCATAAGCACCGCCACGCATTTACTCTTTTAAACCCATAATAATATTTTCGCACATTAAATACCTGTGGCTTTATTTACTGATATTTTTTTTATTCGATTCTGCCGTGTGAATAAACGCATGACAAAAAACATGCGAACAACAAAATGAGATTTAATATTTTAATAATTACCTTTTGAATGCGAACATTTTTATTCGTAAGGACAAAATTATGGTTGAATAATTACATTCTCAGAAAATGAAAACTTGTGCAATTAAACAGAATTGGAAGTGTTTGGATATGTATACTCACAGTTTTCGCTTATTAATTTTGAAACGAATTTATTTCAAATTTCGCTTTTGCTTTTTATAAGTTAACTATCTTTAACCCGCGGCCCCGCTCGCGTAGGAGTAGCTTTGAGGGATTTATGATATGTATATAAAAGAATTACAAACAATAATTTCATAGAAAATAATTTTTTATTAATAACCATAATATTACAATACCCGGCATCCGTTGCTATGCCTCGTTGAATAAAATCAAAACAACCAATCAGAAAAATATCAAGCAAAATTATTTTTATTAATTTTCTATCTCAAACCGTTTTTTAACTTTGCATTTGGGTCAAAGTTGAACAGCTTATGCGGATTATGAAGTCTAGAGTGTGCTATAAATAGTGGGAAATAGGAAAAATTAAGATTTTTTAGATTAAATTTAAGCAAATATTCGATTATTAGTGACGAATGAGAGTGGTGGCGCGGCCTGGGGGCTGTGGGAAGGGAGTTCCATCATAAAAATATGCCTATAACCTTCATTGGGTTAAAATATGAATGTATAAACATTTTTACGTCATTTGGTGTTGTCGTTTCGTAGTGATGCGCGGACAACGTACAGACATTCACCTTTATAGTATAGATTACGTGTATAACTCAGCCAAAACTGATCGAGAAAGAATTAACTGTGATGCTTTCCACTTCAATTCAACCGGGCTATTCGGGACATGTTCTTCGATTTCGATGTAACTCAAATATGTTGCTCTCTTGTCAAAATAATGAGACACGTATTTTTTGTTCGCCCGAAAAAATTGTTTTTCAAGATTTATCGGCAATTTTGTTTTTCGGCTCAAAGTCTGTCTTTTTTTCAATTAAATAAGAATTTTTTGTTTTTAAATGCTCATAACTTAGTCAAAAATGAACCGAGTTTAATGACTCTGGGTTCAAAATGATGATGCAAGTAATGAGCACGATCGACTTCATGTACAAACAACAGCAAACAAGTAGTTGAAAATTTTTTATTTTGCAAAAAAACAAAAAGTGCGAAACAGGTTTTTTACTAAAAATTCATTACTAAAAAACTACTCAGTTTAGCTACTGGGCATTCAGCTCTATTGAAGTTTGAGGTGTCCTCTTGATTTGGAAAAAGTTAAAAAAATAGTACACTTTTTGAAATATTGAGTTTCGGAAAAATTCCGATTTTGTTTTTTTTTGCAAAATAAAAAATTTTCAACTACTTTTTGCAATTGTTTCTACATGAAGTCGCTTATGTAAGTAATGGCGATCATTTTGAACCCAGAGTCATTAAAATCGGTTAATTTTTTACTAAGTTATGAGCATTTAAAAAAAAATGTTTCTTATATAATTAAAAAAAATACGTGCGTCATTATTTTGCCCAGAGAGCAACATATTTGAGTTACATCGAAATCGAATAACATGTCCCGAATAGCCCGGTTGAATTGAAATGGAAAGCATCCTGTATTATTCAAGTTTTGCATCTACTTTGTGAGAGCTGAATTTTAAATTCCAAGTGTAGTTTTCACTCATCTGTTATTCAAACGATTACATTTTGTGGTGGTTATTTGATGGCTTGGGGCCATGGTTTATTACTTATTACGGAGTTGGTCCTATAGTACAAATTGACAGTAAAATTTACAAATATCAGCTCTTAAGCAATTCGCAAACTATGCCAATTTCTACAAATATGAGTCGCATGTGGGAATATCGGATTACTTTTCATTAGAAAAATTATTCAAAACGTTCTCGAAAATCAAAGAGAAATTGATTGAAATCCCAAGCGTTCAAAACTATGAAGTGTATTTCACAAAGTTTTGAAAAGAATCCGATTGAAAACTTAAATAAAATTGATTGGATAAAAAATATCGTCGGTGTTCAACAATATCATATTCAATATATTCCATAAATTTATGGGTGATTGGTTGTCCCACTTTGGTTACTTCAACTCGGAGATGTAATTTCACATCTTTAATTACCTCTCCCAATGCTTCCATTCCTCATTTAATTAATCAAGATAATTTCCCATTTATTCACTCAATATCTCGAATGAAATCGAGGATGTCTTATACTTAAAATTTCCTTATCCCTGTCACACGAATAAAGAAGTCCTACTCCTACCCAAGGCTAGTCAAATTGCATTGAATCAAAATTTTGACTATAGCTAGACCCGATTATTACTAGGCACGCAGCGTGGGATCATTTCTCCCCTAAGGTGACTGAAAATATGATACTCTACTCTTAAATTTTGAATATCTTGGCTACAATAACACCATATGTGGGCAACTTAAGCGTAAGGACAGCATTTTAACAAAGTTCTGAGGGAACTGTAACAAAACGCGCTCTACAGCTGTCCCACTAAGAGTGGAATGAATGTTAATCGCAGAAAAACTGAAATGCTTCTATTCCAATACGTATAAATAGGTGGAGCTTACACTTGCTGCCGAACTAAATTACTTCGAGATTATTTTATACTGTAAATTCAACTGGAACTGAAACATAGAAGACAGATCAAGAAAACCCGTCAATGCTCTACACGCACGCAAAATGGCTATAGGTGAAAGAAGAGGCTTGAAGCCTATTCAATGGGGTTACGGTTTGGTGGTATAGTTCCATAATTGTAAGGGCTTACAATTTCATTTCACCTCCGAATTCCAAATTATTTTTTTTTGTTTTTGTATGGAGCTTTTCAAGGCAGAAAAACCCTAAAAATGTTTGCCTGCCGACGATCAACCGCTATTTGAAAATAAATTTTATGTGATTTAGTACTTCATGCCCGAAGATTCGAACGCAAGCACTACCGAATGGTTGTCGCGCACAAACACATTCTGCAACAGCATATATTCCATCTATAGTAAGTTTCGAGTCTTTCGGTAACGCACAGGATGCCAGGTTGCTGTTTTGAAAATAGTTTTCCCACGCGAATCCCAGAAATATGTGAAAAGAATAAAGTCAAAGACCTTGACCAAGAGTCAGTGGCTACCTCTAATGAACGTTTAGTACTAAAAAATAGGATTGAGAGTAGCATCCACTCAGTACCTACATCTACGGTTACCTGTCCACTGCAGCGCACTTCGAGCAGAGTATATAAAGAGGCTGCGTTCTGGATTCAGGCACTGGTTTGTCGCAGCACAGTCAATCCTTATTGGTTCTTACCGCGATAGCGCTGTCTAAATTTTTACGTTTTCGGACGCCTGGCAGATTTAGAATCCGTAACCTTCCTCAGTATTTTATTGTTCATCCAACTCTGTCCTTAACTATTATTGTTTGCATCGCAGAACAACTCCAACAAGTGCATCATATTTGTGAGCACGCGTCGACATTACACCACTGGTGCAATAACAAAGTCTCAAGAGTGCTTCAGTTTTCAACAACCTTGAGACAACCCATCTATTATTCCATAGCTAATTTGTCATAACCATTTTTTATTCATCATTGGCTTACATTTATAAACCCTTCATAGCCATCTGCTATTTTATTAATAGAAGCCTTCCTAGTGGCATTATCTACGTGTTATATTCCTTCACAATTCCTTATTTCACTATGCGCTCAGTGACAATTATACTTCTCTCTTTGAGATATTAGTTATTGACAATAACCCCTTATCTCATAGGTAGGAAAAGTGTGTATGTATATTTATTATAAAAATATGTATAAGTATACATTTATTCGGTTCGAGAGCGACAAACCTCTATCAAATGCATGCCGGAACAAGCATATGTACGGTTATGTGTGATGATGTATTCAAACTATGCAGAGATTGCAATAATGTATGCAAGACATTCTGTTGCTTTTTGGTTTGATGGTTATGCATAACAATGGACTTGAGTGCCTTACAATTGCCAGGTGAAACGTCGACAATAACAAAAATTAAATAAAGAAAATAAATGAAATAAATAAATTCAAGGAATTCAAGAAATGAGAAAAGCAAAATGTTTATTATACTTATTTGATGAAGTAAATAAACTTCAACGTTACTTCATTAAAAAAATCATCAAACCATCCGAGTTCACTTCGCATTATGCAATAACACTACAAACTAATTTGGAAGATAGCCACATTTATTTTTAGAGCTACACATGAAGTATATCTGGCAAACCATTTAGAAATAAAATTGCAACAGACTCACACACAAACTAATACAAGGCATCTTAAGTAAAAATGTGTTTTGGCTTAAACATCTGAACGACATGGGAATGGGGTTCGCACTGAAGTTTGAAGAAAACATCACCGCTATAGACTGGCAAGATCGCTGTGTGCAACTTCTTACCAAAATGAAAATAAAAGATCTCAACATGGCAAGGCAAAAATCACAGAAAAGCGCGACGCGAATTTATAAACCTTAAGACTTCTTAAAAGAGGAATAATATATTAAAGAAGATATGCGGGTAGCTGACATTAGGACAGTTTTCAAAGCAAGATGTGGTTTACTGGAGCTGAATGCCCAGAAAATATGCACCCTCTGCAATTTAAACGATGAAGAAGATACGGAGCACTTCTTAGGAAGATGCCCGGTACTGAAGGAGATCAGAACAAGATACTTAAACGAAGCGAAGCTAAATGATGCACAAGTAATAGATATACTTAATGGCCACAATTGGAAAAGACTAACTTGCTCTATATACTCAGCCTTACATGACAGAGATTTTTTTATTGTAGAGTTTAATTTTTCATTATTTTATGAGCTGTGACAGAAAACATTGTTATTGCCACACATTTATTATTTCTTTCTTTATGTATTTATATATTTAAGTGAATTATTGTATAAATTATTGAAATGTAAGATGCAATATTTATAAATAAATAAAGAATTGCTACTACTATATTCATTTCAGTGGCACATGATAATATTGCCTCTCCTAATATAACATAAGCCTTTAATAAAGTAAATTAAGCTTATTCCGCCATATGATACCATACCATAACTTTAGCGCCACTGGTGGTGATTCGGTGATAATATCCCGTGTTCAATGGGGACATTCTTTCTGGAGCCTGCACAACCAAAGAATTCGATTTTGCTTTCATCAGGCAAACTTAGGTTGTCGCAGATGACTTTTAGTTTTAGTATATTACTTTTCCAGTAATGGTCGCTTTTAGTGGATATTTTGTGCTGTCGACCGCAAGTTTCATGATTATTTTTATATTGTAGGTATATGCTATCTTAAATTTCCTTGTTTGTTTTTCAATTATTTTTTACCCTTTTGATCATTGCTCGCTTTTCCTCTGCACGGTGCTTTCCTCTACCAACTAGGACCAAAACATTAACAAATAAATTAACAATATTTTACAAAAATTGTTGGCAGGTTACTTACTTTTTGAATTTTTTGTATATTTATAAATTATTGTTATAAATTAAAAGTTATTTTGGTTAAAAAACGTTAGGACTCCTATTATTTTGTGCAAAGCGATAATACGCATCTCAGAAAAGAAGTGATCCTGCTCTAAAATAACTTCTATAATTTTGCTTCATATTTAACTACCAGCGTCCCGTTAGGTGTACCGCTATTGTACAGCTTCACTTACATGTGGTACAAATAAGTTGTGTATTCATTTACATTTTTCATGCCGTCACTCCTATTATTTTGTGGACTCATATAGGCTTTTCCAATAAGAGGTCTTATTTTGATATTCAAAGAAAAATGCTATTTTTTATTATAAATGATCGGATGTTTATTTCATTATAAAAAGGAAGGTATGCCATTAATAGTGGAAAATAACATGACACAAATGACCACCACGACCACGATTACACACCTTTTCATGAAATTTTCCATAATCGAATTGCAAAGTTCCTGCCCTATGTCCTCGATAGGCTCACGAATTCCGTCTTTGTGGTCTTGAATCGACCCTGGGCTGTTGGCGTAGACCTTCTCTTTCACGTGGCCCCAATGGTAGCGTTGGGATCATTGGCCAACTTTTCTTTGAAAATACTGCTGGAACGCCATTGAACGGTGACAGAGCCAACACAAACTCTTTCTTTTTTTACGGAAAACTGAAGATTTGGACTTCCTTGATCGCAGCAGAATAGGGCGCCATGCCCATAGTCCATGCCTTAATCGATATTTTGTGCGCGAAGTTCGGTAATCGAGTTACTAACCGTCTCAGTGATGTCAATTGGACGGGTTAAGGTGTATACCGAGTAAGCCACTCGTGAGATAGAGCCAAAAAACGTCCCCACTGTCCTGAAGAACTGGCTTAACAGGATGCGCTACTGCAATGCCGGAAGAGGCAGCTACATGCATAAAGCGTGTTCCATAAATAACACTGCGTTACAAAAACGAACTTTTTTTCTGTCCTATGAACCAAATATACTTTTTCGGAAAGGGGAGAAAAAATAAAAATACACGTGTATCGAAGATTTTCATGTACACGTCAAAATTTTTTTTTATGTATAAAATATAGAGCTCGTAGTCCGCCTGTGTGAAAAACTTTTTAACCCTTTTTCGTGGAAATGTTTTTATTATGTAAAATTAAAAAAAAAAATTTATCAATTCTCAGATTTTCTTGAATTTTTTTTTCTAAAAAAAATTTTTTTTTCTAAATTTTCGGCATAACTTGAAGGGACTCCAAATTTTTAAACAACTTATTAACCTTTAATTTATTGTTTCATACAACACACTCTGTGCCGTTTGTGTGTTTGTTACAGTTCCGGAAGTTCCGATCATCTGACAGTTGCGCTACTAGGAGACGTATACTTTGACAATTGTTTTAAGTTCTGTTGCGCGAAAACGTCTTTCTGTATATTTCATCTTACGAAAAATGCGGTGCCCGACTCGAAATAACTTTTGTTACGCTTGTGGCTTAATCGCACCAAGTAAAAATTTTAAAAATATTACGAAACAGTGGTTAATTCGTTTCAGAAAATATTCAAGACTGCTTATGTTCCTTACTTGTGGTATACTCCGGAAGTCGTGTGCGACTATTGCTATAGAAATTTATGCAAGTTTACTGATGGAAGGTCAACAATAAAGTACTCTGTACCAACAATTTGGCTACCAATTTTTTTTTTTAATTTCGAACAGGTGGCAACCCTGTGAAACATTGTCAGTGGCAACACCTAGGTGAAAAGTGTAGAAATGTGATACACTATCTGTGTGCCCAATTTCATTCAAATCCGTTAAGCTAATCCTGAGATCGTGTGGCTATACAGATATGCATACAAGGATTGCTCGTTTCTGAAAAAGTATATTTGGTTCATAGGACAGAATGTGTGTAACGCGGTGTAATGGGACTGTTTGTTTTCGAATACACCAAAACAAAAAAAAACTATTTTGTGTTAATGTTCTCTGAATTTTTAAAAATAAACCACTATATGGACATTATAATTAGGGATTCCTCAGTCAACTGCATATATAATGTCTTAGTGACGACTATTAACAGTAGATAAGTCAATTTCTAAAAAAATTCAATTTTTTCATTGCAACCTTTCTCCTGGTGTGATTTTGGACCTGGAAAGTCCACAATCGACCAGATATTAACAATATGCCAAGTCTTGGAAAATACCCATAATGTCTGAATTTGGTATCCCCGCAAAACTAATACGGCTATGCAAAATTAGGCAGGATCGAGAAGTATCTCTCCGAGCCTTTTGATACCGAACGAGATTTCAGACAGGGAGATTCGCTGTCCTTTGATTTCATTAACCTGATGATGAGAAGGATCGTGTGAGCCGTTGGCGGATGCCATGACTGTTGACAGTTATGATTTCGAGGTTGTAAGAGATTTCGTTTTTCTAGGAACTACCACTGACACCGATAATAATGTTAGTCTTGAAATCCAAAGGAGAATCTCTTGCCAACAAGTGCTGCTTTGGATTAAATAGGTAATTGAGCAGTGAAGACAATATCCGATGAAACGTCACTTGGAGTGCTTGAGAGAATAATTCTGCCGAATATTTTTGGACCTTTATACGTTAGCGGCGGCGAATATCGCAGGCGATGGAACAATGAGCTGTATGAGCTTTACGACGACATATACATAGTACAACGAATAAAGATCCAACTCCTTCGTTGCCTCGGTCATGTCATCCGAATGGATACAAACGCTCCGGCTATGAAAGTATTCGATGCGGTACCAGCTGAAGGTAGCAGAGGAAGAGAAAGACCTCCTTTGCGTTGGTAAGATCAGGTGGACAAGGACTTGGCTTCACTTGGTGTGCCCAACTAGCGCCTGTTAGGAAAAAACGACTGTCGCGCTTTGTTAAACTCGGTCAAACTCGCGTAAGCGGTTATCGCACCTTTCAGGAAGAAGAAAAGAACCTTTGTCCTACTCATCACCTGATGTGTCATCTTTTCAAAGTATGTCCTTCACTGAGGAAAGTCTCTTAAATCGATAAAATGGAAAAGAGAGCAAAATCGTATACCAAAGCAGAAGATGAATTTAATGATTAATAATAAATTTTTGCCACAAAATACACTAGTCAATCCTGTTGGGAAGAACTTCGATGTTCTGTTTTCTTTTTTTTTTTGGAAGAGAGTATTTGTAAATAGTTTTATGGAAGTATTAAATTTTAGGTTTATTTATATTTCGTGTATAATTTTCAACTCTTTTTACGAAAACTCGTATATATTTAATTTGAGTTTATTAGGAATTTATGTACTCGTTATTCCATCACAGAATAAATCGAAAATTTCCCTCCTTCAAGTGGGAGCAAAATTAGTCACTTTATCGGAAGATTAAAGTTTTTGCAAATGTCGTGTACAAACAGACAAGCAATGGAGCGCATAAAGATCAAAATAAAGATTTCCATTATCCAAAACCATTTTTTTTATTTAGTATAAAAGTTATTCAAAAACAATATTGGATGATTAGTTTTGCTCCACGTATTATATTATACCCAACGAAATGGGATACAATTTGGAAACAAAAAAAATTCCCCACAAAACAATGGCGCAAGTGGTGCCTTGTTGCGCAGTTGTGGCATGTATATTAGATTAAAATTTTAGAATATAAATAAATAAATTAGTTTGGTTAGTTCAGTTGGTAATGGTAGATTTATTGAAAATCAGTGAGTTAGTTTAAATATTACCAGAATAAATTTTGCAATCATTTTAGTGCTTCCATAACTTACGTGGCCCCGGTGCGTGCATCAGTCACCAAATTCCCTCTTTACGCTCTGCTCAGTTACGAGTATATGAGTTGTATGAAAACGATGAGTGGTGGCACATTAAAACAGCATGAAATATTTAGTATTTTCGTTGGAAAAGTTTTACCCTCTTCTGTTGGATTCACATTCCCACGCAGGTCATAGAACTTTCGTTGCTGGCGTGGCACTATTTCTGAAAACATCTGCGTGCTACTCCTCAACATTCAACGTCTTTTTCTACTGTGGCACTTAAAGTTTAATATTTAAGTGAAAAAGAAAAGAAAAACTTATTTTAATTATGTACATATATTTGAATTTTTTTTAAATCACCCGCTGTTATACTCTTTGATGCTGTGCAGAGCTCTCCTACTAATGAATTTCAAGCTAATAACCAAGTTTTTTGAAGTTTTATAAATTTTCCACTTCGAGTTTAACAATTTGATATATAACAATTTGATAAGTATAATATTTCGCTATTTAAGATCATTTATATGAAGCATCCTACACACATCGGCGATACAAGAAATACGAGTATGTTGCCTCTTCTCATACATATATTGTATGTACATATTCACATACAATTTGCTTATAACAAAAAATAAGAAATGAAGAAGACGCATTAAGTACGCAGGTGGTTGCAACAGATGCATAACAATAGGAACTGACAGGAAATTTTTATAAGCACAGTAAAATCTGTTAAACGAATACCATGCGCAGCAGATACGTAAGCGCACTCTTGCATCCTTCATAAACCTGTAAGGTTGGCTAAGCAGCTTACATATACTTATATATGACGAACGCTGGTCGCTGTTAGGGTTGCAAATCTCCATGATTTCAAGTATTGAAAATTCCGGGATTAGTTGATATGAATCTCGTAATAATTTATTTAATTAAATTAGTTGGAAATATTTGATTGAAGAATAAGATCTTAATGGAATAAAATTGCCATAAATCAGATTGCAGAATTTTTCCGCTTCGACGAGAAAAAAATATTATAAATGTTTTGCTTTTATTCGCTCTTTTGTTTAAGTACATACTTACATACGAGGTTTGTTCAAAAAATAAGGTGAAGGTTTCAAATTTTTAAGTTTCATTATTTTGCGTTGTATTGAACAATTCCTGGTACTTTTTTAACAGAATGTACTTCTATATATATTTTCGATCATTTGGTTTTTCGTGCCCACTTAAGCCTTGCCGAATGGTAGTCTCGCACAAACTAATTCGGCTATGCCGGCCGTTCCCTTTTTTTAGAAACATACAATAATAAACTACAAGTATTACAACTTTAACTTTACAAAGAATACTTTTAAGACATAAGGAAAAAATTTCTATCTGACTGATATTCCGAAGCCGGAATTGAAATACGATGAAAACCATGTTTTAATGAATGAACAAGTCTGCTTGAATATTTGTTGTCTTTTGCTTTCGTTTTGCATTAAATAATTAATGCTCAAAACCCATTTATTTTTCAGCAAGGGCTCCCAAACTCTAAAGAGAAGAAAACCGTTACTTGTTAGTTTCGAAATTTCGAGTTCTACTCATATTTTATAGCGAAACTTAATGTCCGTAAAATGTTGGAAAAATACTGTACACAGCCACACATACACACCGCTCACACACTCACTCACTCACCTACAGCACCAAATGCACTCATCCATAAAAGAGGCAATCATACAAATCGTCATTTACAATTGCTTGTGGCATACCACATGCGCGCTTTGCATCAAGCCAATAGTTGACTGTTTCCGTTCTACCACAAGCATATGCATGTACATATGTATATACTTCTGTGCATACATACACACTTGTCATTGCATAAGCAATTGTAAAATGCTTTCCAGTGCTCAAATATGTAGAATACTAGAAATATATAAATTTTACCGTATTTCCACCTGCTTTCATTCATTAATTTTCTTTGTCTATTTTTTCTCCATTTTCTTGATAACAATACAAAATGCAGCAGTTGCTTAGCAGCCTTCTAGCATTATTCATCTCCAATCTAACAGGCATTTACACGCATTGGCCTAAGGAGAAAGCGCAACGGAAAGCGTTCATCGAGACACGGCAGTGTATTGAAGCGCGTTTGCGTACCCAGCGGGAGAATCAGCAACAGGTGAGTGTTTTAATATGCCCGGAAGTTATACAATAGAAATACATGTGTATGCATGTGTTAGTGTATGTGTATGCGTTAACCTTTGTTGTCATTTTGACTTTTCACTTTTCACCATTTTTATGTTCGCCACTTGTCAACATCAATTTCGTCTCAGCACTATTGAATGTGCTACTGTTTGCGAAAAAGGCCTGCAAGAAAGCTTAACGTAAAATTGACTCTTCTTAATAAAAATAAGAGTCATTGGATTCATCTAGTTTATACAATAAATAATATACAAATCACATCAGGCAGCATGGCTTGTGCACGCTTGTGAAATGCATAGCTGGCTTGACGTCTTTTTACAAAAACTCCCTATGCTAATCAACAATTTATCGTGGAATTAATCTCCGGTCTTTGTTAATACCTTTTACTGAAAATTTTTATGTTTAATGTTTATTTGAAAAATTAAATTCTTTTTGTTAAATGGACAAAATGATATCCGTCAAGTGGCAGCTGGCAGTGTTCATTCACAGGGGCGGTTCCAAGCGGGAAATAGGGGAAATTCCCCCCCTGTCACTATCGGAGACCAACCACGACCCCTCTCTTGAAATCTGCGTAATTTTGGTGTAACTACGATTTGTATATTTTAGAAGAATGAATTCCTATCTCTTCAGAATAGGTTCCAAAGCTACCAAACATATGCCTTATATTCGAAGAAGTCCATTGAAATCAACTCATCTAACACCCCTTTCTCTATTGTCCGACTTCGTCGAAACAAAATTTACCGGTTGGAAAGTTTTGGGTACAGTATATAATATAGGATAATTTTAGAAGCTACTTTAAGGAGTCTCAATTTCTTTAGGTAAAACTCATTAGCCGTGCTCTACCAAAGGCAGGACACTCACAGAGAAAGTGCACACTGCTATTCGCCTCTTCCAAGCACGATAGGCACATTGGATCCTCAATGATTCCAATGGTGGGCATATGTTGATCCCATGGGTTGTGTCCTGTAATAATACCGACCATCAACCGAACGTCTTTCCTTTCAAGTTTTAGTAGAAAGTTTGACAGTTTTCTATTCGGACTTGTCACAAAACACTTTGCAGTTCTGCAGCGTTCTAGACCAGCCCATCGCTCTTTATGTAAATTGCATACATAATCGTTGATTCAATTCATGATTCCTGCGGAACTGATTCCGATTATTGTCTCTGGCCTTTGTGGGAGAACCGCTGATCCACGGCTGTCACTGAAAACTCCTATCTGTTTCCCGCTTCATCTCCTCTCGATTATACATTCGGCTACTTTCAGTATAGCAAAAACTTCCGTTTGAAAAACACTTGCCATTTCCCCCATATCATAGTGATACTTATTACTACCGCTTAAGTACCATCCGCTCCAGCCCTTTTTCATTCTTAAGCCCATCGGTAAAGAAAATATCCGTTAAACCTCCCTGAATGCATTCTGGATTACTCCATTGCTCACGCAGTGGAAATTTGACATCAAATTTCCTTCCAAATGAAACTGTGGGTATCAGGTTGGCTTTAGGTGCCAAAAACACTGGATACTGCTCCGATAGCAACTTAAAGATTTCTCTGTATCCCGAAGCTCCATTTTCGTGCCAAACACCATGGAGTCTACACATTGCTATTATTGCTTCCTGTTGTATCTTAAGATCCAAGGGGAGCAAATCAAGCATAGCACTTAGGGCATCACCAGAGGTTGTACTCATGGCACCCGTAATGCATAAACATACACTTCTTTGCAGCCTGTATAGTTCCCGGATTGTGGACTTAACCATGCTCCGTCGCCACCAGACCATAGAGGCGTAAGTGATGACTGGTCTGATAAGTGCTGTGTATATCCATAGGAACACAGCAGGTTTCAGACCTCAGGTTTTACCAAGGGCTCTGCAGCATTGCTCTGCACTTTCGTGCAAAGCCTCCTTAGGGATTTATCCGATGTTAGCGCACAGACATCGTCCGCATATGCTTGGATATGAAAACCGAGTTCCTGCATCTCCGCTAGTAGAGAGTCTACGACCAAGCACCACAGCAGCGGAGGAAGAACGCCCCCTTGGGGACATCCTTGCTTTGCCCTGACAGTGATTAGTTCGTCACTGTTGTTACTACTACTACTACTACTACTGTTACTACTACTATTGATATTCTGGTGAACACTCGCATTCCTGCAGGGCTTCTCACCCTAACTACATTCCGATATCTTTGCTAGTGCATTCATTCGTATTGTTTTCTTTTTGATCTTTCGCAAATGACATTTGTTTGTTTTCTGCCACGGTGTTGGTAAGCTAACAAGCCGTACATTGTTTTAGTGCATTACTCCCTAAGCACACAGGTGCAAAGTGTAAGCTGATGTAGGTGTGTGCGTCACCACTTTACATATAGTAGAATACCAGATTGGCAAATATGTAAACATTTTTTGTACAACAACTCAACTTTCTATTTTTGTATTTGCACCACTGCACCCGTCTCTGTGCTCCTGCGGGCGGTCTCTGTCCTCGCTATGCTCGTATCTGCGGTTTCCACTAGACTGCCTTCACCGACAGCTTATATTGCATATATATTCATACTTCCGCTTGGCTTTCACATCGCAGCACATAACTCATGTCAAACCGTAGTTTGGTTTCTATAATTCCATGACAAGTAATATCATATATGAATAATATAATATACGAAATTAAGTTTTTGTGGTTTTGGGACAAAATTGGTTTTAGTGTTTGGTTAGTGTGCATATTAAAGTCATATAAATAATGTCGTGAGAGTGTAAAAAACATTTCACGAAATAGTTCAATTGTAAATTTAAATGATTATAATTTCTGAAACACTTTACTTTGAATTATTTTATAATAGCATTTCAAAAATAATATAGGAAAATTTGCCGACTAATTAATCCCAACAATGAAGAAGGCCAACTATTGCTGCTTCGTCAGTCGGTTCTACGTTACCAGAACGGTTTGGATTTATAATATAATCAGCTAAATATTGTAGCAGAGACCGCTGTAATCAAGTATGCTTGTCTGTGAAAACAGAAAATACGGCGGATGTTGAAGTACCTCTCATTCGAGCTCTTGGAGTGCGGCTTTGACGAATTGTGCAACGTTGGGTCTGACGTTGTCGTGAAGGAATATGGTTTGATCATATCGATCAGGTCTTTTCAATCGAATATCCTCGTTCACGCGTTGTAGCTGGGCAATGTAGAGCTCCTTGTTGACCGTGGCACCATACTTTAGATGAAGATCCGGCTCGAGTCTCGGCTTTGGCGTATCTCCTGGAGCCACCCACACCTTTCTTCACTTCATACCGATGAAAAGGTACCATTTTTCATCTATTCGTTACAAAATAGTTCGTGTTATTTATGACCGCGTGTTGCTCGATGGCGGACGAGGCGATGAGAAGCAACTTGAAAGCGACTTTCTTTGTTTTTTTTTGTTTTCGTGGGTGTCTCACGCCAATTTTTTGGTAAATCCCATTGGATAAATGTGAGTGAGAATCGTTTTATGAGCGTTTTCCTTTAAAAGTGATTTGAGACGTTATTCACCGAATTCAGAAAGCCTTCCGCTGCGGGATGTGTCATCGACGTCAAAGTTACCCTTTTTGAACTTTGCAATCCACTTCCTTGCTGTAGTGTCGCCTATGACACCTCCTCCATACACTTCGCAAATGTCGCGGGCTGCTTCCACAGCTTTTTGACCTCGAGGAAAGGGAAAGAAGAATAGGTGTCGTAAATGTTCGTTTTTGCCTCATGGGTATTCCATTTCTAAGTCTCAAAACTAATCAAAAATTAAATAACTCAGAATACAATTAACATAGTTCTGTTGAGCAGAAAGAATAAATACTTATCTTTTGTCAAACAGCAAACAAGTCGTCGTAAAAAAGATAATATAAAAGCCCTAGAAACTTATTCCCAACCCAATATTTAGTTTTCTCCCAAGTGTCCTGATTGACCAATTGTTGAAATCATCGGTGTTGAAGGTTGTTCAGTTGTTAGTCTATCAGTTCTTTTTCTATCCAAAAGCAGTTTCTTTTTTTAATTTTCACCAACCTCTAAATTGTCGACACATAACGATGATTATTTCCACCAAATAAATCACAAATATTGTGATGTGTTGTACTTAAAGATCGAACAATTTCATAATGGTTTCCCATAATTTTATCGCGTAGGTCTGTTTTTTTTTTTTCCAATAAGAGGTGTTATTTTGATATTCAAAGAAAAATGCTATTTTTTTGTATAAATGATCGGATGTTTATTTCATTATAAAGAGGAAGGTATGCCGTTAATAGTGGAAAATAACATCAGACAAATGACCACTACGACCACGCTTACATTTGGCCAAAGCAGTTAGTTTATGTCTATATCACATTAAATATTTTGTAAGCAAGCCCAAAATCACACTGCGGCAATTTATTTCGTATTGTGTTCTAAGCAAAACCTAGATGCATATATGCTTCATTACAACAAAAACTTTAGAGATTTTGAAATAAACACAATGTTTTTCATTCTTCACCTAATAGAAAACCTAGACTCAAATAATGAGTATTCTCCTTACCTCTAATTTTTTTAGAAAAAAAGTATTCGCAGGTCTTATAAAAGACCTACAACAGTTATGTATTTGATTTCCATTTTATTGTTACCCGACTTGAGAATGAATGTAAAGCTGGATCCTCTAACTTTCCGGCGAGGCGGCCGCCGAAGCAGAATGGGTTGGAGCATGACTACTATTCAGTAGTATCAGTGTTCGGACCCCGAACATGAAGAATCAATTGATAGAAACAGTTTTTTCTAAGGGCGGTCGATCCTCGGTACCCAGTGGCAAACCTGCGAGTGTATGTACAGTCTGTGTCAGAAGAAAAGAACCAGCTTTTTTCTTGTAACTTCAAAATATATTTCGTTCTGCTTTTTGCTGCGCAATAGTCCCACTCAAGGGCTATGACGCTAGTTCTAACTCAGGTTAGTGTCGTTCGAAACTTTCCCGTAAACGCAGCCAAACAAAAATTAGTGAAAAGGGCCGAAATTATCTTCTGCCATGGCTGCAAAAGTAATTAAAAAATCAAAAAGGTTTGCTGTGATGTGGAATCAGCGGTATAAGGTATACAAAAATGTTGATGACTTTTCCGAGCACGGCTTGAAGCGAGTGACGACAAAAAATCAGGATAAAGTGAACGTTCAACATTTTAAGCGGGACCCTTCTTTGCGACTACGCCAAGCACCCACAATTCTTGCTAAAAGAGAATAGATGTGAGTAGTTTTGTAGATACTTTCATGTAAAAAAAAATTAAATATATATCTTTTATACTTCATGAATAATCGCTGTTCCTGTTTTCTGACACAGACTGTATTTCTGCTTTGACAAACTTCCTCGTAAAAACCATTTGTCGTTCGAAGTCGGTTCAAAACTGTAGGTCCCTCCATTTGTGGAAAACATCAAGACGCACACCTTAAATAAAAGCAGAAGCTCGAACTAACACCGAATAAAGGGTGTAATTATTATTAGTATTAAAATTTCATCGTAATTGACCTTCCACTTATACAATACATTCCGTTGTTTCTGAGTAAGTCGTTTTCGTCCGCGATTACAAAAAATAGCTTTAATCAGCTTGTGTTTGTATTATTTTATTTTATTTACTGCACCTAGTATGACGGTCTTCAATATTTTTATTTATTTTATGTTTGAATTTTTTAAAAATAAACATTACATTTCATTTTTAATCATTAACGTTTGTCGGAAAAAAAACTTACATTTTACATGTGTTACTTCAAATAACAGATACAATCGTAAAAGTTTAAATAAATCCATGTATAGATACAGTTCTTAGGGTATTGACAGTAATTTAATTTATTTACGTAATTTTTTGTTTTTTAATTTATAAGCTTTTATTATATGTATATTGAATTCACTTAAAATTAATTTTTGATTTTCTGTAGCACCAGTGATGAACTTAAATAAGTTATTATATCCAGAAGGGCCAATACCATTTAAAATTTCTATGTTTTCATCTCGGTTTAAACTACGTTTTCCAAAAAATCTTTGACGAATTCTCTTAAGTATCGGGCATTTTCCTAAGAAATGTGTAATGTTTTCAATTCCTTTAAGCTCGAACATATAATGTAACGGAAATTATTTCCAAAAGCTAAAAACGTCAACAAAAATATTGATGCTGCACCTAGTATGATAGATACAAGAATTTCAAGAGCTTTCAAGAATGTGACGAAAGATGCTATTTCAGACAGTATAGCGTGACTTAATGTTGAACCTGCTGTTTGTTTATGGCTAAAGCAGCTACTAGCCTAGATAAGAGCGAATTGCAACACAAAGTGTTACCAAACATGCATGCAGAGGTACTCAGCAAGGGGGGTACTATCGCCGCTATTGTGGTCACTTGTGGCAAATGAACTGCTTAACAAATTCGATGGAGGGACTCCAAAACTAGTGGCATATGCAGATGACATAGCTATAGTAGTTACGGGAAAGTACCTGGAGACCTCCAGTAACGTGATGAATAACTCTCTAAAAACTGTTCACCAATGGTCGTCTCGCGCAGGTCCAGGGAGCAGGGAAGCCATAGAAAGGCTAGCCGCAAACAAAAGGCTACACATCTATTGGGTACCGGGTCTGAAATGTATCGTAGGAAACGAAATAGTTGATGAGATAGCTAAAAGTGCAGTTAACCTACCCTTTGAGCAAGAGAATCGCACACATAATGTGCTAACTATAACTTACAACGAAACGGACGGCTGGTTGAATAAGCAAGACTAATCTGCCCACATGCAAAATTGCCGCAGCCACTTACGAGATTCGAAGGGCAAGAGTATTACTACTATTTACTTGTACAATATAGTGTTATTCAGAATTTATTTTGAATAGTCTTTTACTTTGGTTGCATAAAGATTTTGCCCCACAAGAGTCCGACGAACTTTTTGACATGGACTGAAATAAAGGTAGGAATGTCTTTAATGGTTTGAAATGTGTTACAGAAGTGTTTTTCGTATTTTCCTTGCCAATTGTCCTGATATTTTTCATTTTTCTTAGATCAAAGCAAGCCATTTATTGCTGAAATTTTAAAGCAAAATCTGAAAGTATGTGTTTGCAATTTTTTTGTACTCTTAGTTTTTCTGGCTCTCGTATTTTAGTTTCGAAGCACGCTTTCAACTGCTAGATTGTCAGAAGGTTATCTTACCTAGAATGCAGCTCAATAACCTCAAGCAAATTAATTAATTTCAATTTCCAAACCGTGTAAAACTGTGCAACACAAAGAAAATGTAATAACAGCTGTTTTGGCAGTTGCCAGGCTTGTGCTGCGCCTATTTTTGTTTTTGTTTCTTTCTTCTTCTTAAATCAACAAAGCAAACACCAAAATAAAAAATGCATAACACATTTTTAAGGGCATACAAAGTAGAAGGTGACAGCCACGTAAAGAGAGCAGCGCAATATGAAAATAAATCTACCAAAAGTAGCAAAGCTGCCGTGAAAAGTATATAAGTACATAAATAAGTAAAAAGTTTAAAAAGCTAATAAAACTTTAAAGAACTTTCTGCTGCGTACAAGGTCTTTCAAATTGGAGTTTCGATTTAGCTTTGTGTTGTTTTTTCTTTTTTTTACACTTATGTTTGGCATCTCTTTTGCCAAATGTTAAGTAGAAACTCAACAAATTGCTATTGTGGAATAGGTTGTATTTCGTTTGAGAAAAGTAATTCAAGTATTACTAATTTAATTAAATTATAACAATAATTCAAATCTTTCATAGATAGGCTTCCCAAAAAAAAAAAAAAATAAACGAGAATAACCAATATTGGGTATAAAAATATGCTTGACATTATATTTGGAAGCGTCAACATGTCAGAATTGCAGAATAAATGGGAATACAAAGCGTTTATCATATACGCATAGGAAATTTGTATTCCATGGCATAAATATTCGGCCGCACATGAAGTACCTACAATTTTAAGCCGACTCCGAACGGCAGATATCTTTTATGAGGAGCATGAAAATACGGCAAAAATACACTTGCAGGTTTCCCATTGCCTGCCGAGAGGCTATCGCTATTAGAAAAACTTTATTCTTCATTTGGTGTTTCACGGAGGTTCGAACCTACGTCTTCTGAATGGTAGGCATCTACCAACCCATTCGGCTACGGCGACCGCCAAAGTCAAAGTGTTTACATGATATTGACATCATCGGCCTTAACAACTGCGCTGTTAGTTCTGCATTCTCCAAACTGGATAAAGAGGCAAAGCGAATGGGTCTGGTGGTGAACGAGGACAAAACGAAGTACCTCCTGTCTTCAAACAAACAGTCGGCGCACTCGCGTATCGGCACCAACGTCACGAATGGATACAAACGCTCCGGCTTTGAAAGTATTCGATGCGGTACCAGCTGGTGGTAGCAGAGGAAGAGGGCGGCCTCCTCTGCGTTGGAAAGATCAGGTGGAGAAGGACTTGGCTTCACTTGGTGTGTCCAACTGGCGCCAGTTAGCACGAGAAAGAAACGACTGGCGCGCTTTGTTAAACTCGGCCAAAATCGCATAAGCGGTTATAGCGCCAATTAAGAAGAAGAAGATATTTCAACCAGAAACAATCAAAACTTTGCGGTGCAAAATTACTGAGATAAAGTCCCAATTATGCCTAAATATAATATCTTGGAAGATTTCTCTTGCGCAGCAATATCTGGGAAAAGTATGCTGCGATCAATTGGAAAATATCATTTATGATTCATAAATTTTATATCCTTTATTATATATATTACTTTAATAAACAGATGACGAATATTCCAAGCCGGCGTACAGGAATTTTCACTAGAATAAACCATTTACAGGGTCCGGAACTTGAAGTGTAGCCAACTTCAGACCGCTCGCGTAACCCGTGCACAGGCATCAGCTGTCTGTTAGTTGGCTAAATGGCAGTCCAGAGTATTGTTTACAAGCCCGCGGAGATATTTTGCCGAGAGTAAACGCGAAAAAAGAAAATCAGTAGTGGATTTCAAACTTAATAATGTGATTGCATTATATTTGGCTGGAAAATGACAACCAGCAATTGTTTGTGAGCTCGAGCACCTTAAAGTAAATAAAGGTTATGTTTATCGCAACATTACTCGTTGAAGGTATGCATCGCGAAATGTCATGGAGGTGGTCATCAAAAGACTGCAACGTCACGTGAAATGGTTCAAAACGTGGAGAAGCGACTTGAGCGAAATTTCCGACGAAGAGCCAATCAATTGGCGAAAGAACTGAAAATATCTGACCGTAGCATCCGCCACATACTGAAAAATGATCTTAAAGTGCCGGACTATGTATAATAATTTTATTTTTCTGCATAGAATAATTTCAACTAATGGCTTTACTTTTTTGGAATGGAGTTTCATTTATAATTCTTTATCTTTGGAATTAAGTTTAAACTTTCAATAAAAAAAAAGATATTATGAAGCTATTTATATTTAGTACTGTGAGATCATCAAATGAATTTAATGATCGCCTAGCAGTTTAACTCTTTGGGGTACCGCAAAAACTCTCCCACAACATCTGGTACGTAAAAGTTGACATCTCGATGAATATTGAGCGAGGCTGGTCCATTCACTTGAGCTTCGGTCATTGTTGATCGTAAGTACGCTTTTAAACTACATAATTTTCAAAACGAACCCTCATTCGTTGTCGCAGTAAGAAGTAGTGTCGCCTTAACATAAGTTGAAAGATCTGATGAAGATTCGGAAACGCTGCGTCGTTGCAAATATCAAGCGCCTTGTGCGAGTTTTTCACGTTTTTATCGGCAACAGCCCGATACCAAACTTGAACTTCACTTAGAAATTCGATATAAATCTTCAGCAGAATCATATTGTACGTTGAGACGTTGAGTTTGATGTGATGCAAGTTTTAACCCTTAGGGGACGGTGCCGCTCGACGGGTGAGCGTCGCTGAGGACGAGAGGTATTGGATTGCGCAGTAAAGAAAATAAATATGTTGAACGTTATAAAAATTAAGACTTTATTTAACACAAGTGAAATTTTTCATAAAATCAAAAAATAATTATAAACTAATTTCTAACACTGCTAATGTTGGAATGCCTGAGTGGATTCCTTATTGCCCGGATTTCACTTCCACTTGACGAAGTAATGCCGTCATCGTCCGTCTTATCAGATTCAAAGTAATATTCGTCAGGACTGTCATTATCTAACGTGCCATCTCTAGATCGCTTAGCCATCGTCCGTTGGAAAAAATATAAAATAATAGGACTATGAATAAGTTCGTGCGGTTTTTTTTCGAAATTTGAAACTTTATTGACGTAAAATGGTTACAAATTTAATATTCAAAATATTGTCCATCGCTTACTACTACTTTTTCCCATCTTTCTGGCAATTCACGGATTCCCTTTGTGAAAAATTCGGTCGGTTTTGCCGCAATCCACGAATCGATCCATTTTTTGACTTCATCGTAATTACGGAAGTGCTGGTCAGCCAGGCCATGTTGCATCGATCGGAAGAGATAGTAATCGGATGGCGCAAGGTCTGGACTATACGGCGGGTGGGGTAGGACATCCCATTTGAGCGTTTCTAAGTATGTTTTGACCACTTGTGCAACATGTGGCCGAGCATTGTCATGTTGCAAAATAACTTTGTCGTGTCTATCGGCGTATTGCGGCCGTTTTTCTCGCAGTGCTCGGCTCAAACGCATCAATTGTCGTCGGTAGACATCCCCCGTAATCGTTTCATTCGGTTTCAGTAGCTCATAATACACAACACCCAGCTGGTCCCACCAGATACACAGCATAACCTTCAGGCCATGAATATTCTGCGCCGACGTCGATGTTGAAGCATGGCCAGGGTATCCATACGTTGCCCGACGTTTTGGATTGTCGTAATGGACCCACTTTTCATCGCCAGTCACAATTCGATGCAAAAAACCCTTTCTTTTGTGCCGTTGAAGCAGTTGTTCGCATGCCATAAAACGGCGTTCAACGTCTCTTGGCTTCAATTCATACGGCACCCAATGGCCTACCTTTCGGATCATTCCCATGGCTTTTAAACGTTTGGAAATGGTTGATTGATCAACTCCCAAAGTTTTTGCAACCTCTTCTTGCGTTTGAGCCGGATCTTGATCGAGCAATTCCTCCAATTCGGTATCCATGAACTTTGGCGGCGCACCCTCGCGTTCTTCGTCTTCCAAGCCAAAATCACCACTTTTAAAACGTGCAAACCACTTCTGGCACGTTCGCTCAGATAGAGCATGCTCACCATAAACTTCCACCAAGATACGATGACTTTCGGCTGCTTTTTTCTTCATATTAAAATAATGAAGAAGAATTCCCCGCAAAAACACATTATTTGGCACGAAATTCGACATTTTCAAGTGTGGTAAAAATATTGTTGTTTACGCTTCAAATAAAAAACTTATACTGACGTTTGTGCCTTACGACAGTAGCTCTCCAATGAATGTTTGGAAATGTGGATCGATGGAATAATAATCAAGTTACGCCATCTGTTGTAAAACCGTAACGAACTTATTCATAGTCCTATTATATAAAAGCAGTGCCACTGAAAGGCTGAATCGAAGAACTCAAATTCGTTCTGACTCTACCGTCGTCTTACATCGTAAGCTTACATTATAAGGAAGATAAGACTTCATCGCTAATGCTCCCTAATTTCTTGGAATGAAAAAGTGACTCTTTTACTATACCTATGCGTATCTTATTGCTCAGAAGGACAGACGTCGCGAGCCTCGCAGCTACGAACTCATGTGGGCGGCTATATGCCGACACTCGTTGCCAAAGTGTTAATATGCGTAAGTCAATGCCGTGCTTTAAGCTTATCGTACCCACAGATTCTGATATTTTCTTGCAGTTCTCCGTAGCATTTTACTTCTCTGCATTAATTTCTTTACTGCAATATCAGCAAGTTCGTAGCATCCCGCATCTCCTGATTTTCTGCCTGAATTAGTCGGCTCGGTGAAGAGGGCAAGGAATCTGTTGAGCTCGGAACAAACAGACAAAATCTTCCCACCACCAATTTCAACAAGTTGGTTAAATACCCCAAAAATCTTCGCCTCGTGAGCATGACCCTGCATTACCCATTCAAACTTTCTCTTTAATTTGAATTTAAAAGCGCAACTCGAATTTGAAGACCTTGCATTTCCAGTACATAACAAAACTTCATCCTTTACGTGCATATGAGTTTTTTTTTTTCAATATTTGCTCTAAGTCCATGGGTGAGTGTGGGTGTGCAGTGATGTACTGTTTGCTTGTGCTGTATGCGAACAGAGATGAACTGTTTGATGCTTAACGTTCAAACGTTTCCCAAATAGTTAGTACCGATGTGCGTGTTCAGCAATTTTATTTTCATTCTTTTTCTTTCGTTTTCGTCTCGAATTCTGTCTGATTTAAAATTCTTTACACTCACTCATTCACGATTTTACCCCTTAACTTTTGCCTTGTTGTTGTTTACTTTCATGTGCGTTGCGTTTGCACTGCCACAGGAACGTCTGCTGCTGTCGGTGTTGCCGCGTCACGTTGCCATGGAAATGAAGGACGACATTGCAGGTCAGCCACGTGATACACAATTTCACAAAATCTACATACAACGACACGAAAATGTCAGGTGAGTGCAGGGAGATTGCAACACAAAAACTCACACAAATCAAAAAAATCAAAAGAGAAGTCCTAACATAACATTTACACATTTATGTAAAGCATATCATTTTTATGGCCTAACATTCGGAAGGCCGTAATAATTTTGCTTTAAAGCCAATATTTTCCCTACTGTGGATTTAGATGTTGCAAAGTGTTTGTGTTGTGCGCCTGATTTAATGTAAGCATTTTTTCTCCATTCGAATTGGAGTATTGAAATTCATAAAGATTTTGAGTTCGAGAAATAAAAAGAGTTGACATAGTATATTAATATTTGGGTATGACGCAGAGACTCGCAAACACAATCAGCTGGTGGTGGGTGGAAGAAGTTGGAAAGGGACCAACAAAAGCATTAATGTGCAAGTCACGCCTGAAGGCAATTGTAGTCGATTTTATAGCATTTAATTTGCGGAAAATACACGTCGTGGAGAAGTCAATGACACGGCAATGATTGATGAAATTATCTTTCATGTTTAATGGTAAAAAAAAACAATCGTTGAAAAATATTGACATCGAAAATAGTTATGCTTAAAAGGCTAAGTGTTTGATAAGAAAAATCTAGTTTCCCAACTGTTCGTTTTACCTAATGTGAAATCAGTCCCAACATCTGTTCATATTAATTCAAAATAAAAACCAAAAAAGCTTAGATATTCTCCCAATTGCAACATGGCCAGGAACATTGGCACATCGAAGAGAATTGTAGGGTCGATAAACTAGAGAGACTCTGTACCACTCTTCCCAAGGAGAAAAATGAAAACGATATTGGCATAACCCTACAAACATGCGAATTATTAAAAAGGTATAAAAATCAAAGCTTAAATAAACAGAAAGCTCTGATTTCAAAGAAAATTGAGTTTCCCACCCTGTCTGATTTCTGTTTTATCTCTAAATTATCCAACTACTATAAGTCTTACATTAGCAATTTGGAACGTCAATGGGCTTAGTAATCATAAATTGTAAGTTGAATTATTCACGAAGACTAAAGCTGTAATTAGTGGTGCCGTACCTCAGCCATAACCGTAATCCTAGCAATCAGCTGTTCTGATCAAACATATGGGCGTCACTGTAAACAATTATAGGTGCTCCACCGTAACGCCATAACCATAACCGTAGCCGTATGCATCTAATGAAGTTTTATTTAACCAGTAACCTAAGAAACTGTGAAATACTTTACATTTGTTTTGATATTTGCGAAAAAATTAGAATATTTGAAATGAACGAAAAAAATCAATTAACTTATTGGAAAAGAATCCGTGTTTTTTTGACAGAATGCAAATGTTGTCAATAATTTTACTTCAATATCAGCTGTAAATGTTGTTACGGCATGACTAAACGACAAATGCTGTAATGTTGCGGCTATGTTATGGTTACGGCTATGACATTACGACGACGGCATCACTAATTGTAGCTTAACAACATTTTTCTGTTCTCAGAAACCCATTTCACCAATAAAACAGTTTTTTAAGTAAAAAGTATATAATAAGTAAGTGGTAAAGCCCACGGTGGCTCAGCTATTGGCTACATACATAATTGGCCTTGACACCCTTTTTGGATATTTGGCCTAGCTCCTCCTCCTATTTGTGGTGTGCTTCTTGATGTCGTTTCACAAATGTTGAGACCTACAGTTTTAAGTCGGCTCCGAATGGTTTTTATGAGGAGTTTTCTCGTGGCAGAAATGCACTCGGAGGTTTACCATTGCTTACCGCTATTAGAATAAACTTTTTCTTCATTTTGTTATTTCAGTGAGATTTGAACCTACTGCATATACTTTATATACTCAAGCTTTTTCATAACACATTTTTTATTTTGTCGTTTCTAATTAATGGCGGCCGCCTCAGCCGAATCGGCTGGCTCGAATCTCCGTGCATGAAACACCAAAATGATAGAAAGTTTTTTCTAATAGCAGTCGCCCTTTGGCAGGCAATTACGAACCTCGGTGAGTATTTCTGCCAAGAAAAACTCCTCATAAAAATATCTGCCATTCGGAGTCGGCTTTAAACTGTAATTATAAACTGCAAACTCCAAACTGGCGCAAGGGCAAAAGTACACAAAATTTCTGAGTCGCATTTCTGCATCAGGAAATATAATTTTGATGCATTTTCAATAAACGCACTCTTTGGGCACATTGACTGTGGAAATAAATTTGTAATATTTCAAGGAATGTAGAAGCGTAAAACGACTAATTTCGGTATGATACTGACTTTTTGACATGATTTCCAGCGGGAAAGTGGGTGTTACTGTCAAAATAACAAGTAGATGTTCAATTTCGAGATAAAGATAAAGATGAAGATAACGGAAGAAAGGTAAAGAAACAGAATAGAATAGAAATGGAGTCAATGATAGAGATAGAGAGAGGGATAGAAATAAGGATAATCAGGTAAAGATAGTGATGAAACTGGTTGAATTTCTGCCACCGAGCGAGCGCTAGTAAGTAATAAATCTTTCATATCATTTTATGCCCACACATATATGTAAAGTTATGCAAGCTTTTGCACTTTTCCCTTTCTACAAATTTTTCAATTTCACGAAGTGAACGTCAATTTTCTTACCATTTCCTCTTATCACACATTCGCCCATCCAAAGTGCAGAAAGTTAAGCTTTTACGCCCCTATAGCCCATATTTGCCGTTCCTGCAGCGCAAAGTAAATCGCACAAAGGTGATTATTGCATGAATTGCTCTTTTCCTGTTCTCAGAATTGCCACTTTGGATGTCAACAAAAATGCGAATGAAAGCCGTAAGGAAAAAAGTCAATAGGTGAACAATTTGATTGCTACCTTAACGGCTTGTAAATGCATTGTACAAATATGTATAGTTGTGTCTGTGTGTAGAGTTCATGTTGTCACATGTCCGTTTGCACAGTTGTACACGATCTTCAGGTATTTGCTCATTTTGTGCTAATACAGAAAAACTTCTCAAATTCAAATCAAATACAGTCTGAGCCTTTCAACATTTTTTTGGCATAGATTTATTTTAAAGCATTTTAAAGGTTATTGGCTTTGGCTCCTGCGCAATCCCGGCTTAAGATGTACCGTTACAGAAAATTAAGGTTGGAAACTAAATGCACGAATGAGAGTTAAAAAATGATTGAGTGGTTTTAAAAAAGAATTATGAACTGCTTGACGAGGAAACTTTAAGCATAACTTCTGCCATAAAGAGTGAGCTGGAAATTTGCACTGTGAAAAGTTTAGCTTCTAGCATTTTTCTACGACTAACAATGAGTGAGAATATTTATGAATATTGCGAATTTTATCGGTTATGGTTTATTTAAATCTATACGGATTTCGTCGGTTATCTTTCTCCGAGAAATTAATGCTAGATAATAGGAAAATGCCCTTCTTCTTCTTTTTTGGCACACTAATATCCTAAGTTATTTTGGCCAAGTTCAACTAATCCTCTTGGAGGAATACTCTTCTTCGTCTTTATTGACGTGGTAATATAATAAGCCATTTTGGTCGAGCTGAAATAATCTCCCTGTAGACAACTAGCTGCCAAAGCGGCGCTAAGATTGAAGGAATAATCGATGCCCAAGTGATGGTCTTGGGTACACTGGAGTATACTTGGGATGTTTGCGATTATTGCTAACAGGCCTTATATACGAGTACAGTCGAGTACCTCGTAAGTAAAATACATTTTGGATTCAGAGAGCACTGGTACAATGGTGTAATAAATAATGAAAACGATGTCAGTACATACATATACTGATGGCTCAAAAATCAATGATTAAGTGAGAGGTGGTGTATACTCCGAAACTATATGTAGGCACCTTGCCTAGTCATTATAGCGTATTCCAAGCCGTACTCACATAGTTCGGGCACCTCGCCCCAAATTAGTCGGGACAAAGTCGACATATTCATGCCCTTGGCAACATGTAAACTTTTAATAGACAGCCATATCATTACTGTTGCAAATTTGAAGTGGAAACAGTTAAACACCTGCGCTATTAGTAGAAAAATGGGCCGCACTAGGAGTCTACTTAAATTCAGAATCGTAGCAGGTGTTCTATCTGGGCACTGTTCAATAGGAAGATATGCCAGTAGATTTGGGGTACCATTCAATGAGTATTGTGGAAGCTGTCAGGATATAGAAGAGGAAGAGACAATCGAAAACCTTCTATTCGGATGCATGACTCTATGTAGAAGACGGTAATCTCGGTCTAGTTTTTCTTGGTCCCATTTTTTTTATCAGACATTTGATACCTCAGACTAGGGTAGATTTAGTCATGGAGCGATACTCAATAAATGTAAAAGTGGTTCGAATGTCTTGTGAAAAGTTTCATTCTGCAAGAAGTGGATTTCTCACATTGCAATGTGAGCAATGAGTTTCATTCTCACCTAAACGTATACGTTAATAAACCAAGCTTTCACATTAGGGGTATTAAATTTCCACACGGCATTCAAGTAAAACTATGTACCCACAACGCGCCAATGTTTGGCGTGGGTTTTGAGCTAGTGGAGTTGTCGGACCGTACTTCTTCGCTGATATGGTGAAAAGTGAACAATGCTGTGACATGATAAAATGACCCTATTCCTAATAAAGTTCTCAGGAAGCATTAGCTCTAGGAATAACGAGCTCAAATTGAGGTCGAAATCCTCCAATTTGACATCATTGGACTTCTTTCTGTGAGGTTACATGAAGAGTATGCTCTAAGCCTATGATCCCGAGACGATTCAAGAGCTGAGAAATGAAATCATATGCGTTATAAATGATATACGGCTCGAACTATGTCAAAAAGTCATGGATAATTTATTAATAAAAGCTACCTACTTTCTTATTGAATAATCCTCTGGTAGCCACACGTAGAATTAGCTAATGGGCACGCATAATTCTTCACGCCTGTAATTCCTAGTGGTCATCAATCAGATCATCATTCATTCCCATTGCTCTCCTTCATGATATCACCTTTTTTGCGTTTAATGGAACCTGAATGGATGAATTCATTTCCAAGTAAGCGCCCCTCTTTCGAAGGTTAATAAGCGTCATATTGACTTTTTGAACTGCCAAAAAAGGATGAGGTTCGTTTAGCAGCAAACGTGGAAAGTCGTCAAACTTAGTACATATACACTTTTATATAGAATAAATTTTGTTTTTGACATATGTAGTGGTGATATCGATACACTTTTTGTTCATAAATATTGAATTTTGACGAGGGTGGCTACAACTTGTATATTAATGCATTAAACTTAAGTTGCCAGAAAGTGAGGTGGAAGAAGAAAAGATAATATTATATAAGATAATCCGCATGTCTTAGCACATATTGTCCACCATCATATTATATTTCCGTCGTTTGACAGTTCACAATGTACAAACCCACACCCGCTAGTATAGCCTTTGATTGCTATATAATTCCACTCAACCTAATTATATACACACATATACTTGTATGAACATACAACGTCCGCACTATGGTCGCAGCGACGGCATTAGGCTGACATCTCTTTTTGCCTAGCCCGCGGGCATTTTAAAAAAGCTCTCGCACAGATTAGAACACACAAAGTCTTTTTGCTAAGCAATTAATAGGAATTCATAATAGGCCCTCTCCCCGAATCTCCTTGCATGAACATCAAATAATAGAGAAGTTCTTTTCTAATAGCGGTCGCCTTTCGGCAGGCAATGGCAAACCTACAAGTGTATTTTTCCATAAAGAAGCTCCTAATAAAAACGATTTGCCGTTCGGTGTCAGCTTAAAACTGTAGATCCCTCTATTTGTGAAACAACATCAAGACGCACATCACAAATAAGAGGAAGAGCTCGGCCGACGGTAATAACTGGTACGAGTATTTAGTTATTTTTCCTTTTTCATATTTTTTTACCAACACAATATTTTACATACGAGAACACTCCAAAGAAGCACAACAAAAATTACCATATTTACTTTTGAATTACTTATTTTTATGAAAAATATATTCATTTTTATAATAATGCAAGGGAAACTCATATAAAGTGTACTCTCTCCTAACGAATACCTCTCTTAAGCGGAACCTCCCACAATCAAACGTTTTTTTCAGTACATATCACAAATTCTCAAAAATTTTTTCTAACTCATTTTCCTCCAGCCCCTTAACCCACCCATAACATTTTATCTAATTTTTTACAATGTTCTCATAAGAGGACACCTTTCATAAATGGACAAATTTTTCAGTACCTTAGATGCCCGGTTAAGATAGAGTACACTATATTTTATTCTGTTTACTTTACAAGCACAAGTAGTGCTAATATTTTTGGGTGTAGCGATGAGATTTTCAACCTATTAACACATGCACAAAATGTGTTTGAATACGAGGCCGCACCACTGCAATAGACAGATACACCGGCGACGCTCTTGCTCTCACAGCAGAGATCGATGTATTTAGCGGTCATTTGAACACTGCGTCTATACTACCAAGAGAGCTCAGCAACATTACAAAGCGGTACGGCATACGCCAGATTGTGGCTATGCCAAATCGTGACATACTCCTCGATTATTATTTTTACATCTCGATAACTAAATGTCAACGAGATCGGAACAGCTCCTAGTGATAAGCGAAGATGGCCCACTGACCTGAAATGAAAACACCACGCCTTTTTCAAGGCATAACGGCACATATCATTGCAACATTTTTTGTATAACGGTGGACTGATTTATATACAATAATATATGAGAAATAGTCCACCAAGACTGCACTATTAATAAAAAGCAAAATTTAATTTGGTGTTTTTTACACTCCCACTTGTATTTTGGCATTTGCTCCCGCAAGTAGGGTGATTTTTCGGGTTCTGTTTGTGTATTACGGATTTTTTGTTATTACATTTTTCATTGATAAATATTTTCATTCAAGACTAACAATGAAAGGAGAGGCATTACAAATGTACATGCATATGTATGAACAGTTAGCTCATAGCAGGAAAGACGGCAGCCAAGCCATACAGAACTCCATATGTACATAACAGTACTAAATACAGATACACGCACGTTTGCCAATACTTTCAATCTGCTTGGCTTAATATCAAAGTTATTATATTTACCCAGCCATTTCATTTGATAATGGAAATCTAGAATTTAATACGACTTTTCGGAATAAATCGGATTATTTATAATTTTAAGCAGTGACGAGTATAACAAATTATTTTCTTCTCCTACATAAAGGTTGTTTTTTAAGTGCCTGAGAACTATCGATATCGCTAACTATGATTTGATAGCTAAGAATGGCAAAATGTGTTGGCATTTCTGTTTAGTAAGGTTGGTTGGTTGGCTTAAGTGGTGATTCGTCCAGAATCCAACTAACGCTTCCCCACCATTTTGTTGCCACATCCTCGTTACCAACTTTTTACCAGTTATTTACAGCAAGACTATATCCAGTCTCTGCGGTTTAAGAACCTTATTTGGTTGTTGACATCTAAACCAGACAGTTGCTCGAGACTCTCGAACAACGGTATGCGCAGGTTTAACATTCTGTCCTTCCATAGGGCAGGGCATTCCCAGAGGAAATGGAAGATTTTTTTACTTTTTCTCCGGTTGTTTGGAACTGTGACAGTATGTCTTGTAAGGGATGCCCATTTTGGTTCAAAGCCCTTAATCTCCAGGCGTCCCGTCTTTTCATGTTTATTAATGTCGACGGTTGCTTGAGGTTGTAGGTAGGCCATAATGCTCTGCTAATTTTGCATTAAGTCTGGTCTCTTCATCTGTAATCTGCGATTGGAGGTATTTTAGGAAAATTGCACTCTTGACTGCACCTAAGGGTGGAAATACCGATTCCGCAAGAGCGTTATTCATGGCAAATCCCTTTATTGTCCGTTAGTTCATCAGCTTTTTTATTACCTTCAATGCTCCGATGTCCCGGGACCCCGATTTAGGTGCCTTTATGGTTTTCACTCAAGGTGGTAAGGCTATTCCTACTTTGTTCCACCACTTTAAGGATGGTTGTAGCCGAACCCAGTGCCTAGATTGCAGCTTGGCTATCCGAAAGAATACGTCCGCCTGAAAGACACTGCAGTTATTAGGGAGACGCACAGATTTTTAAATTTTAAGTTTTTGAGAATATATACCGGCTCCAATACCACAATCCATTTTACTTCTATCTGTATAGACTGTACTGTCGAAGTTGTTTAGTGAGAATTCCTTCTTCCATTCCTCCCTAGATGAAATGAGATTTGCAAAATTCTTATTGTATGATATGTTACCGTCGGAACGATGTAGTTAGTTCTCTCCGAGGTATATTGGGCCTGTCGCAGTAATAGACTGGCATGACCATGACTTTTTCCCTTCCAGCGCCCGGCTTCATTTAACCTAAATGCACTCATGGTTGCCATTTCTTGATATGCAGATCTCCCGGAATAACGTGTGTCACTGCGTTCAGAGCCTCCCTAGGATATGGTCTGATTGCACCGACTGTTGTTTTACAGGCTAATCATTGTATTCTGTCAAGTATTGATGTTGTACTCTCTCCCTAGAGCTTTCCACTCAACTACCGAGCCATACAATAAAATTGGTCGCATAAAATATGGTTGTATATAATGTAAGTTTAGGTTAAATACCCCATCTTCTTCCAAGCATGAGTTTACAGGCATATAAAGCGATTTCTGCTTTCTTTACCCGTTTTTCAATGTTTAATTGCCAGCTAAGTTTGGAGCTCAGAATACCCCTAAGTACTTTGCACTGGTTAAAAGTAAAAGGGTTTGTCCATTAATATTTGGTAGTGTACAAATTTTTACCTAATATCTGATCGTAAATAGCATAAGTTCTGTTATACACGCATTTAAACTTGGGCCACAGCCTGTAGCTCAAGAGTTAAGCTCGTCTAGCGCTCTTTGAATGATCCTACTGATCGTATTGGGACACAGTCCTGATGCCATTAGTACCACATCATCAGCGTACGCAACTACTTTACCCAAACTACATTAAGTTTTATTAAGATTTTACTAATCACACATAACCAAAGAAGTGGAGATAGTACTCCTCCATGTGAGGTACCCCTATGCACTCTTTTAGTTAAGTTGATATTACCCATATTAACTCTAACGATCCTGGTTTCGAGCATAGAGATAATCCAATTGTTGAGTGCTAATATTATTAAATGCACCTTATAAATATATCTCTATCAATTTTCCAGCTATTTAGTATATAACCTAGGTTTGTACACGATTTGAGAGTTTGTTTGATTGCCCATGCAACACCTTCTGCCGGAGCGGTCCAAGTGCCATCTGGCCTCTTGACTCAAGAAGCCATTGAATGATCTTTGGACAAAATATTGCTGAGTCTCGCATAATCTCCAGTAGATTCGATCGAAGAACAAAAGTCTCTCCTGCTCTCCTTCTTGGCGGCCCTAGTTGCGTTTTTGTACTGTCTACGACTTTCTCTGCACAGTTGCCAATTACCTGTTGAGTAGCTGAGGATAAAATTTGATCTGGCTTCTTCCTTGAACTTCGAGAGCTCATTGTTCCACCACGGAGGGTACGATTTTTTGCTTTGACGTTTTATAGGCGCTACTGAATGTCTTCTCCAATGTTGTAACCCTTACTCTCAAGGAGAGGGATTTGGCTTATCGAAATTCCTTCCAATTATTTCTTAATAGTGTTTTATACACCCTGTATACACCCTCAGATCGAGCTCGTAAAGGATCAAGCTGTAATCAGAGGTAAGGTTAGTAAGGTGTACGCAAAGTTCATAGACCGAAGTGTTGGATTTTTCGTGGTTCGCAACTTTTATGCAAAATACAGGTCGTGCAAGAATTAAAGCCGAATTACCATCGTTTGCGTCCCATTTTTGTTGATTGGGCTCATTTATTTTAGATTTATTATTCAGATTTATTGGAAAAAGTAGCCAAGAATTGGACCCAGCGAACATATGCCGGATATCATATTCAAACAATAAATTAAATGTAATTGTCTCTCTGATTATGATAAAAAAAATGCATTCGAACATTATTTCTGCTTTCTATTTAGTTCTTCTTAAAAATGTTACCTAAAAGTATATATTTTCAAGGATTAAAAAAATTTTATTTCAAGTTCTTAGGCTCTTAAAAAACACTCGATACATATTATATATACTCAGTTATTTATGTATAGCCCACTGTGTAGTGGGTTTAGTCCTTTAAATAGCGGCAAGCACAAAATCTCATAATCGCTGGCGTCAACGACAACACTGCGGAATGCTCGCATATTGCCGGCTGGCGTACCCTTAAATTTCAGTTTGATTTGTTACTTTGTGTTTCGATTTACTACTAAGCGATTGCTTTTTCCAAGCATTTAAACATTGATGTCAGCCTTCTCTGAGTTTTTTATAAATCGGTGTAATTACCTATAAAAAATATGTCCGCATATATTGCGTGGTATGTAAAAGGTGGTGCAAAATTAAGCATCCCATTATATTTTGAAATAACTTTTTTGCTAATATAAATAAAAATTGATTGAGTGATGGAAGTCTTTATTTTCACCTTAACACGCTCCACTGCTTGTCAGTCTGTATACTTCATCTATCTGGTTCAAATGTGTCAAATATGATTGACATACGATGCCATTTGCAGAAATTATAAATCTTCCGAGAGGGTGATTAATTTGGCATTACCTTGCCTACAGATATTTACCGATGCTCGAAATACTCATGCAAAATAGTCAAACGTCGCTCTTCACTTTACATTAAGTTTTTACACTTTCGCACATATAAAAATGTGAAAATCTGTTTTAATGTTCGTTTGTAATATCTGGGGTGCAATATGGAATATCTGCATATTTATTAGGTAAGCTATCAAGCAGTTTATAGACAAGGCCTTCTGAATTCGACGAAGAACGTCTCAAATTACTTTTGAAGGAGAACAGTCGCCAAACCAGTCGTAAATTGACGAAAATTGGGAGCCTGAGTGCCTCACGAGCTCAACGAAAAAAACAAAAAAGTCGCCTTCAAATTGCTTCTCGCCCCCCATCGAGCAACACGCGGTCATAAATAACCCTTTTTGTAGTAAATCGGGAGATGAAAAATGGTGTATAGGCACCAATAGTCAATATGAAGTGAAGAAAGGAGTGGGTGGCTCCAGGAGATACACCAAAGTCGAAAGTCAAGCCGGATCTTCATCCAAAGAAGATCATGACATGTGTTTGGTGGGACTGGGAGGGCATGGTGCATTGAGAAATGCTCGAAAATAATGCCACGGTCAACAAGGAGCTCTACATTCCCCAACTACAATGCGTGAATAAGACTATTTGACTGAAAATAGCTGATCGACATAGACAAACCATACTCCTTCACGACAACGTCAGGCCTCACATTACAGAAGTCGTCAAAGGCGCACTCCAAGAGCTCTACTGGGAGTAGTTAAAATGCAAAACCCATTCTCCATAATCTTCATCTAAGGTCATTTAAATTTATACTTTTTGTCTGATATTAGTTAGCAACTAGTTTTTTTAATAATTAAACGATGTCATTAAGCCTATCCAGCGAAATAAGTCACGGCTTCTTGGTGTCAACAGCATATACATTTATGTATTTGGCACTGGAAATTCTAGAACTCACAACAAATTCTGAACATTTCTACTTGTATGCAAAAGTAATGCAACCTATGCAAGTTATCAACTCTCTTCAAGGAGAACAAAATATCTTCTAAGGCTATTTTATTCTTGCTTTAGTGTCTAATATAGTCAAGAATTGGACGTTTATCAGGCGTTTCGATCATGCACAAGACTATCTATTAATAAAACTAATTTCTCTTGGCCGATTGATTTTAGATGAATATTCAAGGACTTTTGATGATCACCGCAAGTAATTTCTGGAGAAACGTGATCCACACAAACAGCGATAACTTTTATAATTATAAATTTTTTTTTTTTTTTTGAAATTTTGCTAAAGTCAAGTCGAAACATGATATATAATATTAATACTATGTTTTTAGTTTTTGTAAAATAAAGCAATTGACTGTAAAAAAACAATATTGAAAATCATCATTTTTTCGGGCCTCTGACTACCCCTAACCTCTTAAAGTTATTTTAGATTTCAGAGAAATAGGCTACTACTTTAAAACTGATTCAATAGAGTGCCTCTTGAACGGTTTGTAATGTTTCGAGTCGCTGCTAATTATTGGAGTAAGGCCAGCAAAGTTGCTTATGCGCTATGGCTAAATTTGATGTCAACTCCTTCGGTTGCTACTTTTTCGCTTTGGGTTGGGAATGCTTTAAAAGGAATGTATATGTTATGTATTGCACAGCACATACTTCTCATTTCTTCAGCTTCACTTTATACATAAAAATCTCAATCACCTCATCAAGGACTTTACTGAGAGTATATTGGACCAAAGAAACGTCCGTTTTCCACTTGATATCCGCCTTCAGCAGAGAAGTTGCACTAAATTTTAGAATTTACTTTTTATTTGGCTATATATGCATTCCAAGAATCTCTAACAAACGTAAATGTAAATGAAAGGTTTATAAGTGCCCACAAGGACTGCTGTAATTCAAGTGGGTTTAGTATACCATTTGTTCTTCGTCCAGAATATTTAGAAATTCGACTCAATTTTAATCACATGCAGTCCATAACATTTCACAAGTATTTGACTGACAAAATATGCTAAAGTTCGGAATCAAGGCATCAAAAGCAGGTAATGTGGAGCGTTCCAAGAATGACGGAATACAAGTTTGCGCCCCGATAAAATAGAAACAAAAGGAAGAGAAATTACTTGTTTGTGAAGGCGAAGAGTAGCCGAAAGTAACAGCAACTACCAAACACAAGAAATTAGAGACACACTTTCTTGGTACAGCGTATTCCACATAAAAACGGAGAAAACTGCATTTGGAGGTGTTTTTACATTATAATTCGCGCTTTAACAGTTTAACACGCAGCACTTCTTTTCGTTAGTTTGCTTAGTTTAAATGTCACAAATCACAATATTACCAAACCTTTCACTGAATTGCATGACATTAGCCATGTCAAAATCGCGAAAACAACGGAGGAATTTACATACCTCGGCGGCAAAGTTTGAAATATTGAATTTCAAAAAAATTTCGATTTTTTTTGTTTTTTGCAAAATAAGCCGAAAAACGAAATTGCCGATAAATATTGAAAAAAAATTTTTTCGGGCGAACAAAAAAATACGTGTCTCATTATGTTGACCAGAGAGCAACATATTTGAGTTACATCGAAATCGAAGAACATGACCCGAATAGCCCGGTTGAATTGAAATGGAAAGCATCTATGGCGAAACAACAACTTGACTTCCAGTTTAAAGGTTACACTTTTCAAGTCGAATGTGCTGTCTACCGACTGCGCTGTACATTGGCTCAACCTGGAGAATCACCACCGCAAACATCCTCTGCATATCATTTTCTTATACCATCTTTCTTACTTACCTTTTCACTGAGTGCTTATTTCTTCCACAGCCTGGGGTAGTGCGCCAACATAAATTTCATCAATCTTTCCCATTATATCAACAGCTCTGGCTGGTTGTAGATATCTTCCTGTTGGAGGTTTCGTAATGATATTAAAACAGCGCTTTAGTGCTACTTGGGGAGTGGCAAGGTGGCGCTGCAACCATTTCAATTACCTACCTACCTTTAAATTATTAGATGGAGTTTAAATTACCTGGTGATAGGAATTTTTCACGGATCATAAAAAATACAACGACATGCCCACATACTTTATAATTTATTATTGGCGCAAATCAGAACATATACTATATACTTTTTTATTATTCTGAGAACACTAAGCTGTCTAGACTGCATCTGTTTTTTGAATTCTCAGTTTTCGCGAAAAGCTGCTGTACCACAAAACCCGCAATTACTCTATGCCTTCTTAATGCTTTTTGTGTCTGTGTCTGATGATTCAACTCATAAGAAAAAATGTTCAAATGGAGGAATTTTTTCTCGAGAAAAATAAATTCCCTAGAACACAACCCTTAGGAATATTTGCGATAAGTTTGAATATCTCATTACATAGTTTCTATTACACATACTATACTTATGTATGTATAAATATGTTAATCAAAAATAATCACATATATAAATAATAACAAAATTGTAGTACATCTAAAAACAAACATTGTTGTATTCCTTTTCTAACAATAGCATACTTTTTGCGGACATCTGCGGTTTCACCAGCCTCTCTGATCAATGCACCGCTGAAGAGTTGGTCCGGCTGCTTAACGAACTTTTTGCCAGGTAAAATGAAAGACCACACTTGTTTCCACCTATGGGTAAGCATGGATAGCCACCCCATTTTGACAATTTTTTGTTTTTTATTGTTACGTTTATATAGCCTGCCGCTTGCTCTAAGAAAAAGGCAAAAACTTTGTTTGTGTCTAATCGAGTAATCGAAAAAAAATCAGTATTCACCAATTAGTTTACAGAAGCTATTATTTTAACATAATTGTGCCATTGGAGGTACTTACTTACTTTTAGTTTCTAGAGAATTTGTTATATAATGGCTTCTCTTAATCAGTACCCGCTATATTCCATAATCTATTACGTTAACTTAAGTATATATTTAGAGCAATTACTTACATTTAATTTATAAGAAAGGTTTTGTATAATGACCTGCGACAAAATATTGCATATTTAATTCCTAGTAATCTATTCTTCCTCACTTACATACAAATAACTCCCAAATTACATAAACAAGTATGGGTTTATGCGTAAAGGGAACGAGTACAAGACGTAGTGGCTCCTGCCATCAAGCAAACAGTGGCATATACCATAAGCACCTGTGTCACTTTCGACAGTTATAGTTTTGAAGTAGTAAGGATTTCGTTTATTTAGGAACCAGCATAAACCTCAATAACAATGTCAGCCTTCAAATCCAACATAGAATCTCTCTTGCCAACAAGTGCTACTTTGCACTAAGTAAGGCTAATGAGTGGTAAAGTATTTTTTTTGACGAACAAATCGAACACTTTATAAATTTCTATCATGCCCGTCCTATGGACAGAAGCTTTGAGGATCAAACGGCAGATGAGACGTACCTTCAAGTGTTTGAGGGAGAGATTCTGCGGAAGATTTTTGGACTTTTGTACGCCAAGCGGTTATCGCGCCAATCAAGTAGAAGGATGATTTCCCCAGCATACTTCTTTAAAGTACACCCTGAAAATTGAAAGCAAGCACAAAATTAGTTTTGAAAAACTTTTTTACTAATTAAAAAAAATGATTTTGAGTAAAATAAATCTCTATTTTGATTTTTATGAACTCCATTGCATGTACGTTTATATACTGGCACTGTCTAGTATAATTTAATTTAGCAGTATTCTAATTGAAGGATTTAATCCATCTACATATATAAAGCAATGAATTATGAGTATCAAATGCCGTTACATCTTCTATTACGTCTGCAATTCAGCTGATCCCCTCAAAATCACTGAAAGCCAGTTAACGGTATAATGTTGGCCATACTTTCTGAACTCTCTCCGCCGTGCATGCGTGCATATGTGACCCTCAGATGAAAAATGTCTTAAGCGGCCAAAACAATTCATCAATTCACGCGAAATAATTTATTGTTGCGCCATACTAATGTAGAAAAATAAATAAGTAAATCAAGTGTGTTGCTAAATTAATTCAGGTGTAGGCATAAATAATGAGACTTTCTAATCCGCGCTATTAATACAAAATGATTAATAACACTAGTGTACGCTGAAAAACACCCACGCACCAGGCCACCCAGTTTCTATGTAGAAGCGGTCGCTGAGTTCGAAAATCTACTCAGTTTTCGAAATACCACCAAATAAAGGTATTGGCTTAAAGTTCAATTATACAAATTTATAATCTTTTAAAAATTCGGTAGCCGATAAAAATAAATGAAATATCGAATTAATGGTAATGAAGTTTGCTATTTTTCGTTTACAGTAAATTTCCCATTAAAGCTAATCATTTTCACAACATTTACAAATTAAAAAAGGTTATTTTTTTTCAAAAATATGAAAATTTATTTCTTTATTTAAAAGTGTAATAATTATAATATTTATATACTAATATATAATATTTATAATTATTACACTTAAAAGGTAAGAAAAAAAAGGAACAAGCACTTTGGCTATTGTTTTAAATGGTTAATAATATAGATAAAGAAGAAAAAATGCAATAATTATATTATACTAAGTTTACTAGATTCTAGCTTGAAGATAATAATATTGTATATTATACCTATAGTGGAGAAAGATTAAGATAGTATAATACAATCGGGGGAATGTGGATGTAACCACTATTATATATACCTGTGAAGTTAAAATTTTCGGATGGTTTTATATTTTTAAACGCTGATGATCTAATATTTTGGTCTCCTCAACATATATCCATGCAGTGAAATACGGTGAACTCGCTGAATTCACAAAACGGGCACGGGAGTTTCGGCAAACCATTTAGTGGCAAATACGAGTGGGTTGAAATTGTATGGCCAATTCTCATACGAACAACGGTCTTAATATTCCGGCATGATGAACTTGACGGGTATTGGTTTTTGAACCTCGAGAGATTTAAGGATTTGTAGTAATGTTGGTACTGGTTCCATTTGTTCAGAGAACTTTCATAGTTGGTACGCCTTTCCAGTTTTTTTATATGTTCTGAAAGAGAACTCTACTATGAAAATTATCAATTTATATTTGAAGAAATATTTAAGAAAGCGATATTTGAAATGTTTTTTACCATTTCTCAAATCTTGAAGGTTTAGAAAAAACCTAAGCGTTTCAAAATATTTACCAAAATTTACAAATGAAAAAAACGTATCAAAATATGTTACATATGTTGCAGTAAATATTTAAGAAAACGATTTTCGAAAAGTTTCTGAAACCTATTGTAATATGCCTAGAAAAAATTTTAATTGTACACATTTTCAAATAAAATAAGTGTTTTTCTTTGTTAAGAATGAAAGTTTCTAATTTACAATATATTGTAAGAAATAAACAAAGAGATATTTGAGAAAATGATTTTCGACATGTTTTTGCTCATTTCTCAAACTTAAAACATCTAGAAAAAATGTAAACGTTTTTAATGATTTACAGAAAATTATTTTGCATTTTTTAATATATAAATTTTATGTCTACAAATATTGCAACAAATATTTACGAAAACGATTTTACATTTTTTTTTAATCATTTCTCAAATCTAACATGGTTAAAAAAAATTTCAAGGCTTTCAAAAGTTTATAAAAAGGTTTTCATATATCTATTATCTATCAATTTATATTAGAAGAAATATTTAAAAGCGCAATTCTCAATTTTTGTTTTAACTAATTTTTCAAAGCATACATCTATAATAAATATGAAAGTTTCCAAAATAGTTACAAATTAATAGGACTATGAATAAGTTCGTGCGGTTTTACAACAGATGGCGTAACTTGATTATTATTCCATCGATCCACATTTCCAAACATTCATTGGAGAGCTACTGTCGTAAGGCACAAACGTCAGTATAAGTTTTTTATTTGAAGCGTAAACAACAATATTTTTACCACACTTGAAAATGTCGAATTTCGTGCCAAATAATGTGTTTTTGCGGGGAATTCTTCTTCATTATTTTAATATGAAGAAAAAAGCAGCCGAAAGTCATCGTATCTTGGTGGAAGTTTATGGTGAGCATGCTCTATCTGAGCGAACGTGCCAGAAGTGGTTTGCACGCTTTAAAAGTGGTGATTTTGGCTTGGAAGACGAAGAACGCGAGGGTGCGCCGCCAAAGTTCATGGATACCGAATTGGAGGAATTGCTCGATCAAGATCCGGCTCAAACGCAAGAAGAGGTTGCAAAAACTTTGGGAGTTGATCAATCAACCATTTCCAAACGTTTAAAAGCCATGGGAATGATCCGAAAGGTAGGCCATTGGGTGCCGTATGAATTGAAGCCAAGAGACGTTGAACGCCGTTTTATGGCATGCGAACAACTGCTTCAACGGCACAAAAGAAAGGGTTTTTTGCATCGAATTGTGACTGGCGATGAAAAGTGGGTCCATTACGGCAATCCAAAACGTCGGGCAACGTATGGATACCCTGGCCATGCTTCAACATCGACGTCGGCGCAGAATATTCATGGCCTGAAGGTTATGCTGTGTATCTGGTGGGACCAGCTGGGTGTTGTGTATTATGAGCTACTGAAACCGAATGAAACGATTACGGGGGATGTCTACCGACGACAATTGATGCGTTTGAGCCGAGCACTGCGAGAAAAACGGCCGCAATACGCCGATAGACACGACAAAGTTATTTTGCAACATGACAATGCTCGGCCACATGTTGCACAAGTGGTCAAAACATACTTAGAAACGCTCAAATGGGATGTCCTACCCCACCCGCCGTATAGTCCAGACCTTGCGCCATCCGATTACTATCTCTTCCGATCGATGCAACATGGCCTGGCTGACCAGCACTTCCGTAATTACGATGAAGTCAAAAAATGGATCGATTCGTGGATTGCGGCAAAACCGACCGAATTTTTCACAAAGGGAATCCGTGAATTGCCAGAAAAAACCGCACGAACTTATTCATAGTCCTATTAAAAAAAATGTTTAATATGAAAACTTTCAATTTATACTTTAAAAAATAAATAAAAACTCTATTTCCGAATTTTTTTACTCGTTTGCCAAGCCCAATATATCTACAAAAATTTTAAACGTTTTCAAAAGCTTATAAAAAATGTTTTTTTTTCCAACATACAAATTTTGAATCTATAATGCAACAAATAGTTAAAAACACGATTTTCGAAATTTGTGCTGATTCATTTTTCAAACGTAACATATCTAGGAAAAATTTTAACGTTTTCGAAAATTCCAAAAATATTTTTTTTTTCGAAAATGACGAAGTTTTCGATTTATTATATATTGCAAGAAGGAAAAATTGAAATGTGTCAAAATATTAAAGTAAAAAAGGAAAACATGTCAGATATGAGTGTAAAAAATCTTTCTATAGATATAAAAGTTACTAGCTTGAGAATAAATATATTAATCTTTGCATTGACCAACACAGAATACATTTTTGTGATATTCAATTTTATAGTTTATTTCCCCAGCAACAAATTACTTAGGATAACAAATCTGAATTATAAAACTACTACATATTAATAACATATTTACGAAATCTTTTCAAAGACAGAAAGCATCAAACTTGAAAGGCGATTTCTGACGATCAACGTACTCTCGAGATATAAAAAATTTGTGTGATCTACAATACGATTTTCTATTTAGTCCAAATTATGATTTGACGATATGGCGAAAACTACATGGCACGATAAAAAGAACAAAAAAAAAAACAAATAATATGCAGATTTTCGGACTCAGCGACCGATTTTAAAGAGAGATTGAATAGACTAGTTCTTAAGTAAAAAAATATTATTTATTTGGGAACCAGTGTAATGGTTTCCACAGTGCTAGTAATTTAGAAAAATGTTAAATAACGGCAAATAAAGCAAATGCATGCAAAACATTAGGGTGTCTTTGCTCCGAATAATAAAAATATTGCCTACACATTTTCAAATGTGTTAAATGTAGAATAAGATGTAATAAAGGCTCTTAATTATATGATACTTGGTGAATTCACGTATCTATTGCCGCTACCAAAGGGCAAACAAATTTTTGAGTTCGGTGGAACTTTTCTAAAACATGAATATATATTTCCATTATACATTTGAAGACCTTTTTAATGAGAATGACATGCCCATATTTCCTCCCATGCGCCGTTATAGAGGTACCTACTAAGTTACTAACAAAGCCTTGCAAATAAAAAATGGCAACCCTACCGTGCATAATATCTCAGTTTCTTGTAATTTTTTTTCTATTTTTTCAAACATTTAGATTTGATCGATTAGCTGCTGAACATCATTGCCTGCGAATTAAACTTTTGGGCGATTGCTATTACTGTGTATCTGGCTTGCCAGAACCACGACCGGATCATGCTCATTGCGCTGTTGAAATGGGCTTGGACATGATTGATGCCATAGCGTAAGTGCAAAGAAAAATAACTTTATATACTTTTGCTGCGTGTGCATGTTTCACGAAAACAAAAAACACAAATTATATTGTGATAATAGAAAATTAACAAGAAGTCGGACTCAAACTGCAACACTGTTTTACATTTAGGCGTTTGAGCATGTTTTAATATTACAATAAATAAAAAACTTCTTTTCCAATAAATGATGTGTTTTTAAAGAACGTATTTTTTTAATAATCTTAAATTGTTACCCACTCTTTGTAATATTTCTAATTACGGACACTTCATTTTGCTCCAATTTTCTAGGCTTGTTCGTGAAGTGATGGCTGTCAATGTAAATATGCGTGTTGGCATTCACACCGGACGTGTGCATTGTGGTGTCCTTGGCTTGGTCAAGTGGCAATTTGATGTGTGGTCGAATGATGTGACACTGGCTAACCACATGGAAAGCGGCGGCATACCTGGGTAAGTGCTTTTTGGCGTAAATGTGCATGTATGTGTGTGTGTGTGTCTATCTGAAACTCATTTTCATGTACTTGTTACAAAACTTAGAGTAACTGATTCATAAACACCACTGGCGAAATGCAACATCAATCGATACCAGTTATACCAACAGTACTTATTCCTCTTCAAAATACTTTTGCACAGCTATATTTTTTATAGACTACTTAAAATTTTGATTACTTGACTCTTAGCTGAATGTATCGAATCATGCGTGCTTGTCAATTCCATGAGGACTGACTGCCAACAATAACAACAACAAACGCCCAAACAAGTGAAGCAATAAACTGGCATGCTATACAGACTTTTACGAGCAGTGACTGACCGGTGTATACGTATTCGTAATATAAAATCACTTACTAACAATTCCCACTTGCTCCCTACCTGTCATTTCACTCCTCTTTCCCTTGCAATTTTAGTAAAGTTTCGGGTTATGTGAATTCCCGTGATATTCCATGTAAGAAAATTCTCTCATTCCGAACGTTGCAGCGTGTTTGACTTACACCAGCAATACCAAAGAAAGATAAAGGCGATTGCTTAAACTCACTGGCCCGTCGACAGAGTCAAATATTAAAGCACATTTTAGTTAAAACCAAATTCTAGCTTAAAATCAGTTTTTAAAATTGTGTCAATTATAGATATGCTAAATTAGTTTCTGACTAAAATGAGAGGGAACAGAGTAGACCATATGAAAATGCGAAATTTACCTGGAAATAAAGGGGATTTCAAAATACGCTTCTAGAGGTTGTTTTAAAATAAAGCATGCGAAAATTCGGAATCTTTCAGGTTTCTCTATTTTTATTCAAAATACGGCTCTTAACAATTTTTTGGGGAAAAGTACATCATTTAAACATTCACATTGACGACGTCCACAAGCTGTCATACTATAATTAAAGTTCTCAGAGACCCTCTCACATATTATCGTATTGAGTTCAACAATCTCCATCCGAATGTTGTGTTTCAGTTCAGGAATCGTTGTTGACTTTTTCATATGGGCTTTACTTACTTACTTAGATGATCCTACAATCTTATATCGGTTTTGACCGAATCTAAAACATTGCGCCATCTAGCCCAGTGTTTAGGCTTTGTACAGCGTTACTTTCGTTTTTCGAGAGAGCGCTCTACGTCTTAGTTGCCTACTGAGCCAAAGTACTACCTTTTGCCAAGAACTATCCTTCGTTTATCCAAAGTCCTTTACCACTTAAAACAACAGTAATGTGTTGTCTAAGACGCGACGGTTCTTTGTATGTTGACAGCAGGTACTTTGTTTTATTCTCGTTCACCGCATGACCAACTTTTTCTGCTTCCTTCTCCAGACTGGAGTACGCTGAACATACGGTTGTTTAATCCGGCAATATCAATATCGCCAGCTTTCGAATAATTTGCTCAGTAGGATATTGAATCATGCTTGGTATCAAACGGCTCTTTTCCGATCCTAACGGATCTTATCGTAGCGTCATTTTACACAGCCGTATAAGTTTTGCGGGGATACCAAAGCCAGACATAGCGGCGTTCTTGCTTGTGCTATCGAAAGCAGCTTTGAAATCGACAAAGAGGTGGTGTGTGTCGATTTGTAGTTGGAGGGTTTTCCCCAGGATTTGGTGTGTCGTGAAGATCTGGTCAATAGTGGACTTAGCAGGCCTGAACCCGCACTGATATGGTCCAATCACTTCTTTTTAAGATGGGGCTCAACACTCACATAATACGCCCGATAAGACCTTGTACGTAAATAAGACTAATCCCACGCTAAATTGCGCAGTTTGTAGGATCACCATTCTTGTGGATTAGGTCATATAAACTTAACTTTTCAAAAACCCCAGCCTAGTCTGCCAGTCCTTTTTCTACCTCCAACTGAACCAGTTTCTTGAAACTTTCTCTCTTGTCGAAGATTCGGAAGATTATTTTTACCAAAAAAATTACGATTTTTGTGGTATGGTGTTCTTAAAGACCGACCATTATCATGAGTTTTAATAATTTTAACGCGTGGTTCTATTGCTTAAAATTGTACATCTGTCTACCTGACAAATGTCAAAGATGATATAAAAAATAGTACGATCTAGGAATTATTCACTACTAACATCTAGGTGTCACTTTTGAAATACCCTTTGTAAATAAATGTGAGGACCTTAATTAGTTCACTCCGCGTCAGCTTCATATTTGCGGAAGTATGTATGCGTGTCTGTAAGCAGCACTCTTTGAATGTTTTCGTTTTTATGGTCGGTACCACATCACCCGAAAACGCAAAATCTCGACATATTTACAGCGGGCTATTTGGGGAACTTTCATGTATGTATATCTTAAGTATATACATATAAGTTTAAGTAAAAATTCCGTAATGTGTTAAAAATTTAATTTAGGGTTACATATTTTCAAAATATTTCGCTTTTCGCTCCCCCAAACAAAGTTTCAAAATACTGAAATCGGTAATAGAAAACTGAATAATTATACGGAACGGTGCTATTAATTGGCCACCTAAAAGCTGCGGCTTGACTTCATTAGATAGTTTTTAGTGAGCGTAGCTAGGGATACCAGCAGAGACAATTCTAAAGTTTAAACATGAAATCGAACTTGCTATTGGTAAGGTAATTGCTGAAACTTCTGAAATTCTACTGAAAAAATTGACAACATTGAATAAATTTCATGCGCCATTTATTTATAGCTGAATTAAATTACTTTCTTAAAGCTAGAAGGACCACTTTGGAATGAGGTGCCTGGGAATGGTCCCTTTAAAATCCAATCCGAGTACAGTAAGCAAGAGAGGTACTATAATTATTGTTTCAGGCAGAAATTTCAAGAAAAAGTTTCAATTTTAATAATTTTATATAAGCCGCAAAATTAAAACAAACAAACTAATCCTCGAACGACTGTTGGACACCTCCGAATTTCCGATTGATTTGGGGCGTGCATATAACTCGATGGGACCCCGGCAGGAAACACTAAATGATAGAAACCGTTTTTTTCTAAGAAATGAGCCAAGAAACCTCGAATTTAAAGTAAATTTTTTTTTAATTTAAGCAAAAAATACTGGCGTTCTCGTTTGATCGAGTTGCCATAAGAGGATTTCGCACAATTTCGCTTTAGTAGCACTCCTTTCCTCTTCATATAAGCTACGGCCTCGTTTGTCAAGAAACGCCGGCATTTCAATGACATGTATTATTACGCTGAAAAATAGAAATATTTGGGAAACTGTATGAAGTTGAAGATATCATGAAATACTATATAAGCACGATGGGATATTTCTAACATTTCTTTACTGTTGGGATCCGTCTCCCTATAGTTGGGTATATCTAAAAAGGTTAATATTTAGATTAAGAACAAAATATTTTTGAAATAATCACAAATAACGGATAATGAAAAGTTTTGTTTATTAATGCACAATTCTGTATTGGAACACTTTGACCATCTTTTAGGCGAAATGCCAGTAATTGTGAACAATTTGTCTTTGCACACTAGTTAAGGTTTTTCCGACGCAGCTGCGTGGAGCTTTTACGCGCTTTTATGCTAGTATGCGTGATAAATACATACACGTGCATGTTAACTGTGCTGATATTAATGTTCGTTTTGGACATGAAACTCCGATTGCTGATAATAAATGTTTATTGGCAATAAATGGATGATGGCTTGTTGTGATGGTGATATGATGACGGAGATCGAGATTGCCACGTAATAGTCGAGAATTTTATTACAAATATGTATAGTAATTAATTTCTGCTATTGGTAAAGAAATTGTGCTTCTTCAATGACAGAGAATGGCAGCTAAACAAATACATCAATAAATACTAAGATGATTTTTACATTTGTATAATATTTGGCTTTCTATAGGTTGTTCGGTAACAAAATAAGGAATTAAAAACTAAATAAAAAAATTATTTCTCAGGAGAAAAGTTTATTTTAATTACAAAGAGACCAGTGCGGACATTATTTTATTTTTTAATTATTTCCTCTAAATGTTGGCCATTACGTCGGAAGCATTATTGGAATCGGACCACCTTACACCCGCTGGAGAAGTGTTGTCGGGATGCCATTAACCTCGCGAACTATATTTTCGTTTAGTGCTGAGATGGTCGCTGGAGTTGTTTCTAGATTTTGCTTTTGAGGTACCCCGCAGAAAAACTCCATAGGGGTAAGATCGTGCGACCTGGCTGGTCAGTATAAGTTATCAAAACGGCTTATCAGTTTGTTACGAAATAAATCACGCACTAATACCGTGGTATCTCTGGCCGTGTACGGTGTGACATCCTCTGGCTGTACGGAAGGAAGGATGTTCTCTCATTACTGGCAGAAATTAAGCGTTCAGCATACGTCGATAGGAGACACTGTCCACTATCCATTAAACGCTACTTGAAAACGTACCTCCCTTAGCCGTACAAATATTGTTTACAGATGGTGAGTGTCCGGCTGAGGAAGGTGATACTGCATGTCTTATCCGTAAAGAACGCACTTTTTTTAAATGGATCGTTTTTTATACGTGGTTATGTAACTATGGGTCAGTTGCTGACACAAGCGCTTTAATGGATGTGAAACGCAAGTCACTTATTACAAAATACTCAACTTGGGGCTATACACCACTGAGCGTGAAACCGGAATAAGGGCCACGAGTGGCTAAGTGGATTGAGTTGTACGTGCTAAAGTGCGATGAGCTTTGTAATCATGCTTGAAAGCTCATACAAATCTACATCCACATATGTGTGTACCCATGTTATTCAATCAAATGTATTACCAAGTATGTTTGGCATTTTGTTGTACTGCTAACAAATACAAACGCATGTACTTACATGGTTGAGATAACAAACGTGCGAATAGCGCAACAAAGGCAAAAGTTGGAATTGGCATCAGCTGGTAGCAACGACAATTTAATCCTTATTATAGCCATTTGATGTTTTAGGCACAGCCTACTCGAAATATATCCTTCTCTAATCTTTTTCCACTTTGTTAAGTCACAGGCTTATCGCTTTATAATTCGAACAAATAAAAGCATTCCAAAACAGCATTCGTTTCATTAAGCCAATAATGGGAAATGAAAATGAATTCTTAACTACATAAATACAAATAACCTTAAATATAGGATTGATTCCACGTTGTTCACAGGCAATGTGAGTACACCAGCGCATCTCTTGATTGTAAGGAGCGCTCAAACTTCCCCGATTCAGATATATAGGAGTTGCTTTATGTCTCTTTAAATAGCGTAACTATCTTTTTGAAAAATACATCTCTGCAAGGAAAATTAGAGTCAATAGTAATAAGCAGTTGGCTAATAGTTTGGTGTGCCAAAATGAAGAAAAAAATGTTTCTAATAGCAGTCGCCCCTGGGCAGGCACTGGCAATCCTCCGAGTGTATGTCTGATATGAAAAAAGCTCCTCATAAAAAAATATCTGCCGTTCGGAGCCGTCGTGAAACTGTAGGTCCCTCCATTTTTGTGAAATAACATCAAGACGCACGCCACAAATAGAAGGGGGAGAAAAGGAAGAAAAATAGGAATGACAAAATTGGATAGCGTATAAACTTAAGCGAAACCGAGCTACTCAATTTATGCGTGAGACCAAAATATCAGCTCAGGAAAAATAGATTTTAGTTAACTAAAATTTAAAATTTTACATAGAAAAATTGAAATTATTCTTTTAGGATCAATTACAACCTCATGTGATATTAGCAACAAATTCGTTTTTTCACAAGTCACCGAGTCTGATAAATACTGTGCATTCTATCAAATAAGTCAATCGCGGTAGGAAGGATCAAGATGAGCTTAAGATGTATTAAATTAGTTTTGCTTTACGTACATTCTAACTTTTTCTTTAAAATCACTAACGGAAGAAGGTAAACATCCAAACTTAATGTTCTTATAAATATCCAGCACAATGGCATAATTCAAAATTGAACAATGCCAATTTTTGGTTCCAACAAGACGGCGCTACTTGTCATACAGCCCGTAAAACAATGGATTTAATAAATCCTGATAAAATATGAAACATCGGCAATTTTAAAACGAGTCTTAATCTAAGATTAGATTAATTTTTTTAACGTTGAGATGCGTATGCATATAATTAAGTCTGAATTAGGCTACATCGTGCATTGCTTTGGCTATGTAAAGTGCGATTCGGGACCAATTGAAAATACTATTATTTATTGCTGAAAGTTTGTCCCATAAGAAAAAACCTTAAAAATCGAGCACTCCATACTAAGGATGTGCAATGAATATTACAGGTCTGTGAATAAGGACAGACGTTCTTGGAAAATGTTGCTTCACAGCTTCGAATCGCACTTTCTCATTCGAAAAGATAAACCTGTTATATAGAAAATAGTCAAATACAAAACTAGTCCTGCATAAACTTTGTTCCCAAGCAAACAGTAAATTATATTTAGGTACAAGAACATTCTGTGAGAATGAATTAAATCTGCCTCAAAATATATAGCAGTTTTCACATATTTCGATCCCAGCCTGCCTTAGGAAGTTAAAAACTTAATCCCACACATGTGAATGAGTTCCTTTTTATAAGAGGCTTAAAAATCTTCACGCATTCTTAACTTGCCTTAGAATCTTAAAAGAGAATTTCGGCAGGCAATTCGTCGACATTCTACGAACATACGCACATATATACCTATTACTTGTGATATACTTTAACATACATTTGCGGGCACACGCATATTCTCTGAGTAATTATTCTTCTATTTATACCATATAATTGTCCACTACCCTGTAAGACTGCTGAGTTCTACGACAGTCGGTTCAACGTTACCAGAACGACCTGGATTTATGTATATACACCCAAAGACTATCACTCCAGCAGCATTTTCCAAACAAGAACAGCTGAGTGCCACATAAATGGAAAGGTGAAAAAATGCAAAAGTAGCAAACTACTCATTTTTGTTCTTGCCTCGGGAAACACTGAGTCTTTTTTTATTGTTTTATTTGCCTTTTCTCTTATAGCAATGCCATATATCTGCATTGGGTAAAAGGGTAAAACAACTAATAATTTTATGCTTACTCTTGGCTCAGCAATGTCTGGTAGGGTAGCTTTACCCTAATAGAAGCTCGCGTGTGTCGATATTGATTTTTGTTTGGAAAATTCAGACACACTTTTAAATAATTAGAACAGTTATAACAAACTGACATACTCTAAAATCCATGAAGAAATCTGAACACGTTAAACTCGCTTGATTTCATTTTCATAAGTTTAATTTGGTTCCATGCGAACATGGTTTGCTGACGTACATACACGCTTCCATATACATTCAACTTCAAATTGAAGCACATCAGCACATACGTACATAACAAGTCGTCGTTAACTCTTTTATTCGTCAGCATTAGCGGCACGAAATCAATTTCTTGATTCATTGGGCTTTCAAGCGTTTCAATGGTCATTAAAAGATAAAAGAAGAGATCTAGCACAATTTAACTACGACCATTACTCTGCAGGAAATTGCACTGACATGGAACTGGTGAACTTTTAGGCAATTTAGACTAGTATGTTTTTCTTTTTGCCAATGTCTGGAACTGATGAATATTACACAACGATGTGAGGTGCGAATCGTCCTGTGCCACATCATTTAGTGAGAGAGACAAAAATAAGTTCATACTCTGTTATGGTTTTTTTATTTGTTTTTCTTTATTAGATTGGGAATTGTATGGTACAAAATATTGACATAAAATTTGTGGCTGCTAAAGTTCTGTATTGCAAAATTTTTTTTGATAAAATTCCATATTCTCAGAATTTTCAAAAAAGAAAATTATATCAAGACAATATTATTAAAAAATTAAAAGCGGTAGCCCTGGGCAGGCAATGGCAAATCTCCTAGTCTTGCCATGGAAAAGCTCCTCATAGAAAACCATTTGCCGTTATTAGAGTTTATTTAGAAAGTTGATCTGTGTCATCTTCTACATTTTGGATGTAGATTATAGTCCCTCTCCAAGGCATGTTTCGGTTAGGTGGTAGCGCTTGCCCAATATCTACTATGGGACAAACTCAGACTCATAGCCAATTGTGATGCCGTATGCGAAGCTTGTTCTTATATCTTCTGAAACCAATGTGAACCGGTCAGAAACTTTAAATGATTCAAAAGAACTTCCAACTCATTGAAAAATAGTTTACCTAAAATGGTAAATCTGCGTTTAGATAGAGCAGGACAGTGACACAGAAGGTCAAAAATCATCTCTTCCTCACCCCGACGGCTTCTGCTTCGGACATAGAATTTGTATGTCTGCACGCTCGTGCTCTGGACGTGTCAGCCTGTGTACTAAGGTTATGCTTATTTTGACATAGCATGATAAGAAGCTGATGGTTTGTTGCTAATCCTTCCTCTTATATGTCCTAGGGCATAATAGTCTATAACTTGTAACTCATTGGTATTCGCACACGGATTGTTCTAGCATTTTCTCAGCGAACCCACAAAAAATAAACTCCATTCTTCACCATGTCCCATTTTACCAAGATAGTATATTATATTGTTTGGTTCTTCGAAGTAACCAATAAGAGGTCTTAGATTCTAGCTATTAAGTCCTCTTCGAGAAGGATTCAAGATGTTACGCGATTGCAATTTTCACCTCGATTTGCGGCGTTCGTTAGCAAACTGACCATCTTCTTAACAAGCAGCTCTGCAGCCGAGTTTTGCAGTCGTTTACAACTAGGATGATAAATTAAAAGGTTTGGTCCTCCGAAGCAAAATTATGGGAATAATTTCAATTGCTATCTCATATAAAATTTGGCAGGAGAATTCTGCCCGCTCCTTTCACACGTATTTTTACGCTTTCCAATGAATCGGTTAACGATTCGATGTTGGCTACACCCTCTGACTTCTCTCCACCGTAGACCATAAGTTTCGATGAAGTCTGATATGAGAACTTCGGCCTCATTTGCCCTCCCACGTGAGCACAAATGACGATAGCGAAAACCTCATTGGCAGACTTTACTGGACCTTGGTCCAGTACTAGTACGAGTATCTGGCAGATTGGATGCATTACTATACAAAACTTAGAATTCTGAACCAATAGGTGGTGTTATCGTTCTACAGCTTTCCGTTTCATGAATTACCAAAGGAAATATGTACCCTATTCCTATATTAAAATGGCATTGAGCAATGCATGAAATGTAGCCAAGATTATCAACTGGACAGGTGATGGCTACCCAAGCTGCATGAGTTAATCTAAAATTACAACTTTCGAAGTAACACTTAAAATTAATCTAATTAACTCCTACAAAGCCACCATAGCTTCTTCCAACTAGACCAGTGCTTCGTATGTAGTATTCGGCTTTTTGAATGTGATGAATAACCAATAAGTCTGCCTGGTTCATATTCCTTCTGTTTAATCAATAAGTGTTTAACAGGCGTAAAAAACCTTTATTGCTTTATTCGTAATAGCTTTGAGGCGTGCATTCCGCTGGAGGGTCTTACTTGGAGTTACTTCTAGATTTTACTTCTAGTATGTTTTTTCTTCAATTATTTCACTCCAATTTGAAATAATAAAGCTTACATTTATTGGACTTAAAATAGCAAATCGACCCATATCTTTTCACGTTGACATTGTCAAACTCTATAGACAAATATCAGTAGTAGCAATTTGCTTAGAGAAGTTATTTGTAATTGGCGAAATGCCATCATTTCCGAAGCAGATACTTTTTTCCTTAGTTCAGGTTTTCCCTGCAGGGTAACAACTACAAAGCGATAGCAACCACATGGACACGCTGGTTTGTTAAAAGTTAAAGAACCCTCAAAGTTGTTTATGCTTCCGCTTGCTTACCCAACCATCTTCAATAATCGCTCCTCGCCAGCCACGTCGTTCGCCAGGCTCTTTTTTAAACTTCCTTTCCCCATTTTTTTGTTTTTTTTTTTGTAAAGAAACTGGCACAACGGCGATTAAATTCTTTTTAGTGGATTTTTTTGCATAAGTGTGGGTGTATTTGTATACAAGTATAGTGGGGGCACAAATCGCTACTTAAGATAAGCATTGCGGCAGAGCGCAGTAGTTCAAAGTTCGCATTTTATACAACAACATTAGCAATACTTCGAGGGCGAACTGTATTACGATATTAAATTAAGGTAATTTAAAAGAAAGTTTTTCATGTAGGGGCATAGTTATTTATATTCAAAAAAGTGTGTTTACATACATGTAACATCACTCCATATGGTTAGTATAAAAGTAAAGCCGCTGACCTTGAAAGGATACGTTTATAAAATTCTAAATGTTGCCCGCAGCACATCATTTTTCATTTAACAAAACAAAACATAAACGGAGAAAAATTTTTACATATACATATAATAAATACTCCGGCCAATGTAAATCCACTTTCTTGCTAAACCCACTTCTACGCCTCTTAAGTAAAACATTTTTAATATTTTTCTAATGCGAAAGAATAAATAACACAAGTCTGGAATGTATGTTTTTTTTTGTTTTGTTATGTATTGCGACCGTCGTAGCCGGATGAGTTTGTGCCTTTCGCAGGGAACGTTTTAGAAACCTACGGGGGATATGAAACACTAAATGTTGTTTTTTTCCAATGACGCTAGGCAGCCAGTGAAAAATCTTCGAGTGAATTCTGCCATGAAAAAGCTTCTCATAAAAAATATTTGCTCTTCGATGTCGGCTTCAAACTGTAGATCCCTCCATTTGCGCAGCAATATCAAGACGCACACTACAAATTGGAGGACATATATACATATATATAATATATATATATTAACTTTAACCGAGTTTTTGCTCCACTTTGTGCTACAATTCTTGGTGTTGTACCAAAAATGGTTCCCAACTACAATAGAATATATTTCTGGATATATTTTTTTTATGGCACAAATCCACTCTATGGTGTTCACTTGCTCACCGAAGGGCGTCAGCTGTTGCAAACAGCTTTTTGATATATAATGCCCAGAATCTAACTTTCAAATCAAACTTTATACAAAATTTAGAATTTTAATTTAAGATTGGACTTTTTAATCTGAATTTTTTAAAAATGTGTCGGTATGCATTAATAGCAGTAATATGGCTCAGGAAATTCTAGTAAAATAAGCGGCTAAATTTAGTCTTGACTTTTAATATTTTTATTTGTTACTGAGGACCTTTCCAATGTTTTTTCAAGTACCAAATGCAATTTATAATAACCGGAGAAACTAATCTTCCTATGGAATAAAACAAAAGTGTCATACCAAAACAAGTATGCAGAAATGTTTATTTAATTAAATTGATTTTTTTATTTATGGCATTATATGTATATACATACATATACCCTATGATCTAAAAGTACCGGGAATGTTTAATCTTAACGACCCGCATAAGTGGAAACCGGTCCATAGTTTTTTTATGTTTGTAGGACTGTAAGAGACACATCTGTCACTTTTTAGTGCCATCGGATCATAAGTGTCTTCCTGGCCGGCCGGAAATGTGGGCAAACAATTCTTAGATTTTGCATGATAATAACGCGCCATCGCACCGAACCCAAATTGTGCTGGATTATTTGACCAAACACCAAGTAAATACCATCGCACAAGCACCATATTCACATGATATGACTCCGTGCGTCCTTTTTTTGTATCCCAAGTTGAAGTTACCGCTTCGTGGAAGGAGGTTTCAGTCGATAGAGGAGATCAAAGAGAATGCGACGAAGGAGCTGAAGGCCATCCCTTCTTTGGCCTGCCAGTGGTGCTTGAAGGATTGGGTTAAACGTTGGCACATGTGTGTTGCTTTAGACGGGTAATATTTTGAGGGAGATAAAATAAATGTTTGTACTTGAAATAAACATGAATCCTTTGCGGGTATCATACATTTAAGAAACTCTTCAAGACTTCTTCTAAGAAACTCTTCAAATAACTGAGATTGTGTTGGTGATATTTGAAAAAATCATCACAGCTATTAATCGTAGTACTTCGTTACGTTTGGATGAGTGTGGGAATACGTGTGAAATGAGCGGGCACGATTCTGTTGCCGAGTCCTCGGTGTCGTGGTAGCTGAAGTTACTCTCGCATATTGTGTTTTTCACCTTAACGGATGGCCAAACCTGGTAATTTATTATCCCTGTGTAAGAAGAATCCTTCTTTTAATGGAATTAAATTAAATACAAACAACTATCAGCTCTGAATCAAAAGCTTGCACGCGACTGAGAAACCAATAAATCGCACTTCACCAAGTTTGTGATATTTTGTGGCGGAAAGTACAAGAATTAGATCCAACGACTTAACTTTATCAGAAATTGTTATTATAATAAGCAGCTACATATTTCAAATAGTTTGAACAAAGTAAATATCAAAGAAATATTTCCAAAGTAAAGATGCGCAAAACAGAAGTGTAGAATTTTGGGCTGGCAGCATAATTGCACCAGTTTCTTTTAAGAAAGGCAATGGGGGGCATTACAGCCATTGTTTTCGAAAATTGCATAATGAGGCGAACGAGTGATGTCACTTGGCCGCTGCGATTTGACTCTGTTAGGACCTCCCATCAAAAAAATTATCTAAGTAGCACATACAAAAAATGTGCAACCTGATAGACGACGATAAAGCTTCATTTCTTCGGCCAGAGTTATGGGGGAATTTCATTCAAAAGGAAAAATATTTCATTGCAACCTTCACTAGACAATCTGCAATTGTTACCTTTTTCCAATATTGAAATTAGCAAATGGTGGTAGATGCTTAGCAACTTGAGAAATAGTGCAAAATTTGGTAATGAAGCACAAGGTGAATGTATTGATTAGTAAAAAAAATATTTGTCAAAAAATATAAACTGGTTCATTCTATTGGTAGAAAGTTTGAGCTTTGTTTAGGAACATAAAGTTAATATGTGTAGAGTAACAAGTGTATAATGGATACTACAATGGCTGTTACCAATGGAGGTTGAGTTTCAAATTTGAGTATAAGTGAATTAAAAATATCAAACTTCCCAAGTTTCCATTATATGGTAAGTTGCAGGCCAATAACGGCAATTTTTCAGATTTATACTTTTTTAAGTATTCTTGTCCCAAGCCCTGATAGTAGGATCTTCTTTACTTGTCGACTCCTGTGTCCTACAACATTTTTTCTGTTATTTAGGCTGAGACTGGAGCTTTAAGCAAACTCCACCTAAAGTGAACTAAGGGTATGGACCTATCTTTATGCTATAGGGGAAGATATTTTCACAGTGACTTGGACCTTGGCTGATATAAAAAGGCAATGTGAAAGATTGGGGGCCACAAGTGGTATTACTAGGTTGCATGAGAAGGTACACTTCTCACATTATTTCTGTTTAAGTTAAATTTTATTAAAGGCAGTCATTAAAACTGACATTCTTGGCGTCTTGAATAATATGCTTATAATACGTGCTCCAAGGAGATTTTGTACCATATGTCGTTTCTTAGTGGCAACCAAGGTCATCATCTGGAAAATTCCAGTCTGCCATCCGACGCGGCCTCAGATGGCGAATTGCGGAATGCTCGGTAGATATACAGGGTAAGTGGGAAATAAAATCCCTCCCGCTGACTGAAACTGGAAAGCGTCTGTCTTGGAATGAGTAGTTATTCTGTCAGCGACTATTCTTCATGTGACAAAGAGTTGCATTAACACCTGCCAGTAGATATAAAATGGAGGTATCTGGCGCCCCAGCACCAGGATCAGATACAGAGGTCCAATAAGCCCCACATCATAAATAGTAATCGATTATTGAAACCGGAACAAGAAGAAGAAATAACAAACTGACTGAATCGTTGAGAGCTTTACGGTCCTTTACTCCTTGTAATTTAAAACCGTTAGATCCTTTTCTGTTTATGAAATCTTTCCTGAAGTTGGGCTGGCACTAAGCCAAAATTTCATCATCACTTTTTAAATAATACTAAAATAAAAAAAATAAATTATTGGCGTGTACACTTCTATTAGGCGTTTAGCTGAGCTTCTCCTCCTATTTGTGCCCTACACATTGTTTATGTTCTACTTTTGTCTAACTTTTTCTGTCGTCTTGTTCTTTCATGAACCGAGATTGGAGTCCACGCGGGCGAACGACGCAATATTTTTTATTTTTCTCTTGTCATTTGTAAACTTCATTAGTATACATTTCATCATGGAACGCTACACACTTGAGCAACGATTGCAAATCGTGCAAATTTTTTATGAAAATAATCGTTCTGTTGCTGCTACTTTAAGAGCATTACGCCAATTTTACGGTCCATTTAACAAGCCGTCCCGTTTTGGGGTTATGTGAAGTCATTGGTCTACAGTAACAAGCCGGCAACTATTTGTGAGCTCAGAGCCAATATTGAACGCGAAATTGCTGGAATTTCAGCCGATTTATGCAAAAGAGTGGTCGAAAATTGGGTTCAACGATTGGACTTCGTAAAACGTGCATGCGGTGGTCATGCAAAAGAAATCGAATTTCATACTTAAATGTATATGTTCAAACTCGATAATAAAAAAAAATTAGTTAAAAAAGTCAAACCGTTTGTGTTTTATTCAAAAAAGTTCAAAAGTTGAAGCGCTCTTACTGAAAATACCTATATAAATGTCACGTTTTAAAATAGGCGGCATGAATGTCCGATTATTCTTACAGAGGATGATGCATATAGAGTTTTTTTATCATATATTATTTCTGCAGTACTTACAGCACTATCAGTATTAGTATCATATCTCGAAGAATGGAAGTAAAACGTTCAAGCGTTTGTCCTGAAATATTGCAAATTTATTTCCAAAGTCTAACAGTGCGTTTGTTGAAAATTAGTCAAAATCATCTTATTTCACACATCAATTTTCAGAATGGAGCGGTGGCATCACTGGCCCCTTTTTTCTTTGAAAATGCACAATTTCGATCAGCAGTGAGTGCTACAGGGCTATTAGAAATTAATTCAGCAAGACAGGGTGCTATGCCGCATCTCCCATGCCACAATCGGTCTTATTTGCCCCAAGTTGGCTAATTGCGTCATCAGCCGTCTCGCCGACTGATGTTATGCGAACAATCCATTAACGATCCAGACCTTTAAGGCGAATACCGCGGAAGCCATTCGCGATATAGAGCCAGAAACCGTCTTCAAAGTTTTGGAAAACTGAGTTAACAATATGCGCTACTCGGCTGCAAGCCGTGGCAGCTACTTGCTCGTTTGCGTAAATAATGGAAATGTTTGCTCCTTCGAATTTGCCCAAAAAATTTATTTTTGTGGATTTTTTTAATTTTTAAAAGGAGGACCACCCTGTGTATGAAATCGATATATGGTCAGCATAAACCTATACATAGTCATATACACACCACATATGCAAATTTTGATCCTTTATTCAATTCCCATTTGTGGTAATTTCCTCATTTACATATTTTTCAATTTTTACCCTTTTTAACTTTGCAAACAGACGCGTTCACATAACCAAGGAGACACTCAAATGTTTGGATGGCGATTACGAAGTGGAAGAAGGTAAAGGGGCTGAACGGAACACGTATCTGAAGGATCATCAAATCGAAACTTATCTCATAGTGCCAGGTGATATTTATCGACCGGTAAGTGTAAGTATGTGCGTGCGTGTAAAAGAAATAGTTAACATTATCATGTGTACATATATAAGGAAACATAAAGGAAGTATAGTTTGAAATTACATAACAACATGCATGTGTACCAGTAAATAATACAGTGTTGCTACTCGATACGAGGCACGTGTTGCACGCGCATGAACGCCCATACGTAGGTATACCCACATTTGCCCTTTGAACCCATCTACACATATTTGCTACATGCAAAAAAAAAAGAAATATTTATACGTGCATACACTACCATGTGAGACGGGTTATGTAAAGCATCAAAAGGCGTCAAAATAAAACCAGTAAGGAAATGCTAAATTCGATCCAGGCCGAATTTTATATACCCGCGCACATATTACTAAACTTTTATTTGGGCTGGCTCTAATTTTTTTAATCAAACGAACTTTAAGGCGACGAGAGAGCTCATTAATATACGGTATACGTCAATAATCTTACGCTTTAAAAAAAATTGTGCCCGAGCGATTAGTTCTGCGGTATCAAACGGCTCGCAGAGGTCCTTCCCAATCCTAATCGCGCTGCTCGTATTGAGCAACGTCATCTTGCATAGCCGTACTAGTTTTGCGGAGATACCAAATTCAGATATCGCATCATATAGGTAACTCCTTTTCGTACTATCGAATACCGCTTTGAAGTAGACAAAAAGATGGTGTGTTTCGATTCTCCTTTCATGGGTCTTTTCCAAGACCCTGCGTATTCTTAATATCTGGTCGATGGTGGACTTTCCAGTTCTAAAGCCATACTGGTAAGGTCCAATCAATTGGTTGATGGTGGGCTTCAGCCTAGAACCTTAAAGGCGATATTCAGACGACTAATCATGCGATAATTGGCTCAGATTTTATGGATTGAGCCTAGCACACGTAAGTTCCAATCGCCAGGCTTGCTTTCATCCGACCATATTTTACATAGATGTACATTACATGATGACGGCGGCCGCCGGTGGTGTGTGACTACCATTCGGAATTCACAGAGAGAACGGTCGCCCCTCGGCAGGCAATGGCAAACCTCCGAGTGTATTTCTGCCATGAAAAAGCTCCTCATAAAAATATCTGCCGTTCGGAGTCGGCTTGAAACTGTAGGTTCCTCCATTTTGTGGAACAACATCAAGACGCACACCACAAATAGGAGGAGGAGCTCGGCCAAACACCCAAAAAGGGTGTACGCGCCAATTATATATATATATATATACATTACATGATGTATGCACCTTACCAGCTCCTCGCCGCCATGTTTGAATAGCTCTGCCGGCAGTGCGTCAGCTCCCGCCGCTTTGTTGTTCTTTAACCGTGTTATCGCTATTCTCACCTCATCAGCTGTCACTATTTATCGAGTTCAAAAAGTGTTCCCTCCATAATTTAAGTACACTCTGGATGTCAGTCAACAGATCGCAGGAAAGCACCCCGATCGTAAAACCTTCTGTAAGCCACCGAACGTTTTGGTAGAGTTTTCGGGCGTTGTTTCTATTGGCCTGCATCTGAAACTCTTCGCACTCATATATTTCGTCCTCTTGTTTCTTCTTTTTGATAATATGTCTCTCTTCCTTTCGTAGCTCTCGGTAGCGATCCCACATGGCTCGCGTTGCGCCCGATCGCAGCGTGTTTCTATAGTTAGCATCTTTTCTTTCTGCTACAGCATGACATTCCTCGTAGCAGCAACTGTTTTTTCCGCCTAGCCGGAATCCGGTTTCTCCTTCGACGGCGGTATATAAAGAACGAGAAATGTTGCTACATTGCTCGTGCATGCTGGTATGTTGGGCAGGAGTGAGAGTCGAGAGGCGAATCTTCTGGCTGTCTGTTTTGATTGCAGCTTTGTCGAACGTTCTTTGCGTCGATAGATGTACGTTTTTTGGCGCACAGAAGCGTGTGTGCAGTTTTGCTGCAACGCGGTAATGATCCGAGTAGATGTTGAGTTCTCACATCGTACGTACATCTAAAACACTAGAAACGTGTCTTACATCTATCACAACATGATTGATCTGGTTTCGCGTTTTTCGGTCAGGAGACGGCCACGTAGCTTGGTGTATCTTCTTTTGCGCTTATCCATTTTAAGCTTATCGCGACCATATTTCAGCTTTATTTATAAAGATAATATCTTGTTCTTCTGTTTTTGTTTGAAAACTAGCATTATGTGGCAGTTGGGCGTGGTTGTTAAGCGATTTCATCCACTCTCAATAACAAACTACTTTAGAAAAATAGTAATATGTGCACCAACTTGCATTAAAATATAATATATTAATTTTTGCTCGAATCATCTGGCGCGCGAACTCGACTCTAAGTTGACTCTTCTCATTATTCCGTGAATTTTGGTATATATAAGTATATATACCTATCTGGATTCTTTTATACTGTTACATCCAACTATTAACTGCTAACTGTTGCAACTCAAATGCCTGCGGGTATAATAAAGTAAAATTGATTATAAGAATACAAATTGAAAAACACCTGCACCATTAGAAAAGCTGAACACAGCAATCGTACAAAAATAGAGTCCCACAACTGAAATTTTATTTGTTTTCATGCTCATATATGCGGGTGTCTCAATATAAATATGTTTGTATGTGTATTTGCAGCATAAGAAATCACGCAGTCGCCTTCAAGTGAATGGCAACATTTCCAAGGAGTTGCGGATGATGGGGCATGCTGGCACACAGAAGAACACCTCCAAGTGAGTAAACGAATTGTGTTGACAGCAAAGAGTTTATTTTTACTTTTCCGTTACACTCTTGAGCTTTACTATTTTGTTCTACGTATTTTTCCAACTTTTGTTTTTGTTGCTGATTGCCAGCATTCGCAGAATTTTTATGGGATACGCATAAATTATTCCAAGTAATGAAAGTATGAAAATCCTTACAGATTTGGCTTTGGCGATAGCTCGGAAGGTGCCAAGGATCCCGAGGATGAAGTGAATGAGTATTTGATGCGTGCAATTGATGCGCGTAGCATTGACCATTTACGGGCAGAGCATTGTCAGTCAGTGTTATTGTCCTTCAAGGATGAATCGCTGGAGAAGAAGGTGGGTGAGATAAAAGGGAAAAGCTAAAAACTATATGAAGTATTATAGACTATTCAAATTAAATTTATATCCGCATTTTAATGTAAAGTAAACAGTTTTAATTTAATATTGGTATAATTTTGTTTGTGTTTCATTTAGTATGGTTCGGAACCGGATCGTATGCTGAGCGTATATTTCTACTGCAGTTTTGTTGTACTCATTGCCACAACAGTTATAAGACTTTCCATTTTTAAACCGTAAGTTATAATTTTTTAAGCAGTTACATGTATGTTTTTACCTTTAAGTGATTGCTACATGGGTTGAAAAGTAGTTGTATTTTTAATTTAACTGTGGGTTACAAATGATGTTTGGTAATATGACTGATTAATTGGACCCCAATTTAGCGAATCGAATACACCAAATAGATTCATTTTCTTCTAGGGCGGAAAAAGGAACTGACCACATTTCGCTAGATGTATTTAGTGCGCCATATGTATCTCACGATTTATGGTACACATTGCATCAAGTTACACTACATGGTGAACTAGATCTAAAAGAGATCATTGATTGTTTGGTGTTCGGCCAAGCCAACTGTTTGTAATAGTAACTGTTTCTAAAAAAACAAACGATACATTCTTCAGTACCATTACCCCTAAGCTCAAAAGTCGAAACAGACGACTAAAACGTGTTTGCTGTTTATAGATCTTCTAGTCTAAGGACGCTCTGGTTGGTAAAATGCCAAAAAATCGGTAAAAACAGCGAGTCAAATTGGCAAATAAGCATTTATTTCATAGCTGAGGACGGAAGATTAACCAAAAAATAGTTTGAAACTATTTTCATAAGACTGGTATAAAGAAGAAGTGCGATGGATGGCTACCACACAAACAGACTGAGACAAAGAACTGAAGAAAGGCAGAACTGAAGCCTGGGCTTGCTGAAACGTAATGAAATCGACGTATTTTTGAAGTAGGTAATAACTGGCGGTGAAAAATTAGTCCACACGAAAACCGCAGTAGGACGCATTCGTAACACCTTAGAGCTAAATAAACCATATAGAAACGAAAGCGATTTATAAATAGTTTTGCAGTTGGGTAACAGTTACATAGAATTTTGGTTAAAGAAAAAATAGGTGCGTCTGAAATTCGTGCTTCGGGGAAATCGATGAAAATGAAATAATATCGCAGTAAACGTATTTTTCACTAAAATATTTCGTACTCGATATTATGTTTCAATTCAAAATTAAATTAATAACAAATTGTTTCTCATTAGATATTAATTATGTCATGGTTGTTCAATAAGTTTTGGTTTCCATAAGAGTGGACGTTACAACTAGCCTAAATTTGTTATATAGTATTTCTACACTCTTCAAATGCACTTATGTGAAGATGCATTTCAAGCACTTTATTCCATTTTTTACACAAAATGTTATGCAACTTCTTTGAACCATTTTTTGGAAAGCAGAAAATCGCCAAACACGGAAAAAATTTGTCTTATTCATGTCGCTCACAAACAAAATAAACACCCTATGTGCTAAAACTGTTAACATACCTTCGAGACCATTCGTCTAAACATTAAAAAAAAGAATAATCGAAAGTTGAATGTACGTAGCCCGCGAAATTTGAAACCTTCACCTTATTTTTTGAACATACCTCGTACAATAGAAAAATGGGTTGCTGAGTTTAAACAGGGTCATACAATTCTTAAAGACGGTCTACGTCAAGTACGTCTAAAAACATCATCAACACGAGAAATCGTAAAAAAAATATAGGGTATCGTATTGGAAAATTGTCGAACGACTGAAAGAGAATTACTAGAAGTCCTAGGCATCTCATTGGGTAACGTAGGCAATATTTTGGCTGAAGTATTGGATTTCAGGAATATGAATGGGAAAAATTCATATTCCTTGAAGGGAAGAGTCGGCGGGGCGTAACATTTAAAGCCAAATGTTTACCGATGGCTCGAAGTTGGACGAAAGCTCAAATTTAAGCTTCCAGACCACTGTAGCAGAAGTAGTGGTTTGGTTGCTCGCTTCTGTAATTACTGTGAAGGAGGTTAATATCTACTCCGACATCCAAGCGGCAATTAGGGCTTTGGGGTCATTGCTTGTACCCTCGAAATTAGTCGGGGAATGCCTGACTTCTATGCCGACTGCATCCGAATACTTCGATATTAGGCTCATTTGGGTTGTCGGTTATAGCGCATAGAGCGAAACTGCTGGGCCGATGACCCGGCCAGACAAGGGGCCCTGGTGACGGCTTCATGGTAATATGAGAAGATTGGAGTTTCCTTGAGAACCTGTGGTCTGCTACAGGAAAGATGGGCCTCGCGTCATCTCAGCAAGCGCTGTATTAGAGCGCAAACGTGCAAAGTCGCAAGATCCTTCTGGCCACGCGTAGATCGGGGGCACTCGAGAGAGGTAGGTATGCTTACCAGACATTATCCGTTAGGTGTCCACGTGATGAGGCTTGGAGTTGTTACAATGCCTTTCTGCAGAAGCTATTTGAAGTACAATGTGGAATCATCTCAGTAACTTCTTCTCAGCTGCCTTGCTCTCATCGGGCAAAGGATTAGACATCTGGGCTCTCAGCGGATATTACGGGTTTAAATATCACATATCTGGTGAAATTCATAAGTAGCTTGAAACGTTTAATACAAAGGTAGATTGCCACTTTTGCCGTTTTCCTCTAGTTTAAGTCGCTTTTTCCTTTTTCTTCGACCGGCCTGGTTCCTTCCCTTCTCCTTTTCACTTCCCCTACCCCTGTATGGTATCATAACGGACAAATTTCGAATTTTTGCCCAAGTGGGCCCTAGCAAGTGCAGCAATTTTAACCTAACCTAACCTATTGGGTTTCGGAAAGTTGCATGCAGAAAGGTTGTCGTATTCTCTAACAATGGAACAGAAACACATTCAAATGCAGGCAACATTTACAGCGTTTTCAAAAGGGTAAAGTGGATTTTGTGCATCGATTTATCATCATTGATGAGACTTGGGTGTACCATATTGATGCAAAATGGAAACAAGGAGATAAAGAGTGGTGTGAACCTGGCTCTGTAACGAGTTTGTGTCCAGAAATCGGTGAAGAAAGTGGGATGCGAAATGAATTTTGTCTGTGGATTACTTGCAAACTGGTAAAACAATAAACTCTGAATATTATTGTAACCTTGTATACAAGCTTAAGAAAAAATATGTGAAAAGATATCCAGTTGGCAAAAGAAAAAAAATTATTTTTCATCAGGACCATGCACGGTGTCACTAAAGTATTTTGACAATGGCTAAAATCCATGAATTAAAGTTCGAATTGTTGGAGCATTCACCTTATTCACCAGATTTGGCCTCTAGTCACTTCCATCTGTTTGCACACTTAAAAAAAATCATGCCTGGAAAGTGTTCTTCATCATGATGAGGTCATAACAGCTGTGGAAGCGTATTTTGCAACTCTTTCAAATTCTCACTTCAGGGATGAAATTAATAAATTGGAATCTCGTTGGAACAAGTGTTGTGATGTTCAGGGAGACTTTATTGAATAATAAAGTGTATTTCAAACCATGAAATTGTCTTTTTCTTATCGGGCGCTAAAACATATTGAACAATCTAGTGCGTGTAGCGAACCTCCTTTGAGAGCGGACTCTCACACTCTGTCAACTTTTGTCAACCCAACAAAAGTGCCGGATACCTACAACTTGTTATTGGTGGTAACCCAGGTAGTGATGCCCATATATATATGTATATCATTTCTGTGAATATTGTATTTTCCGGGAAATTGTATATATATGTAGAAGTACTTATATATTTATAAATATATCATATCTTCGCCCGAAATCGTCTGCAATCTGTTGCGTGCGTCTTCATGTTAGGACCCACAGTGACCCACGGTTTTATGTCGCGGCAGAATTCTATTACGAGGGACATTTTCATAACAAAATCTCTCAGAGGCTTGCCGTTGCCTGCCGGCATTTTTCTATAATTTTGGTGTATCATGACTAAATCGAGCCCTGCAGCCTCTTACCTGCCGCTAAATACTCCACTTGGATGAGATGTGATTGATTACCTTGGAAATACTTTTAATTCTCTTAAATTCTTATTGAGCGTTAAAATAAAATTGTTGGAAGTAGAATACCATTTTTTTTATATCAAATACCATTTTCGTATAAGTCTATGAACAAACATAAATTATTGTTTTATGTACAGGTTCAAATTTTGAGATTTAATTTATTCATGTCAATTGGATTCGACCAAAAGCGAGCCAATATATTAAACAATATTTTTTATCTTGCTTTTATCTCTTCTTCTCAGGAATTTACTCACAATCACCACTTCCTGTGCGACAATAGTCATCGTCCTATTAATTTCGTTACTCGTTGCCGCTCATGTGAGCAAAATGAAAGTACGTATACGCCATGGCAGTCAAATGGCAAAAGAAATTCTTTTTGTATTTTCCCTCAATTCATTTACCAGCACATACACATGAATGTTTTCATTTCGAAATGTATTTATCTAGCTTATATATGTATGTATGTCTGAACTATTTCTATGAATATTGAATTTTACTGGAAATTGTATTTTATTCAATTTGATTATTTTATTATATTGTTAAAAATATACATACCTTACAATCAATGCAATATGTAGAACAAATTATTCAATTTTCTTTTTGTGTGTGTACTTCCAGCTACCGACTAGCTTCAAGAGATTCTCTTCACGCATTCATAACAATCGTTTGTTAGCACAGTGCTTAGCTTTTATAACTGTTACGCTGATTGCTCTGACTACCGTGTTAACAATGGTAAGTGGCAAATATTGATTGCTTGGTATTATGCAGGTCTCCCCTTTGGGCGTAGTTTGGGTCGAAAGTGAACACTATAGTATATGCAGTTGTTATATTCACTGTTTGTGAAATATATTGTAAACATGGAATTATTTTTATTTTTTTACAATATTTTATATTTACAATTTGGCTTGAGCTTAGTACTTTTTCCTTTATCATATGTTGTCAATAAATTTGAAGTCGGTCTTACAAGAGCATTTAAATATTATATGTAGAAAGCGATAGACATATTTTAATATTTCGTACTGGTTTTATATTTAGAAATATTGTGTAAAAATTGTATATCGTTATTTATTTGAAGAAAATGAAAAGAGGGCCTTGCGAATTTTGTGAATATTTATAAACTCATTAAATATCTTTAATGTAACATTTTGTTATTTTGCTTCTAAAGCTATAGGAAAGTTTTTCAAAAAAACACACGTAAAATTCAGAAAAATGCATGTAATTTTTGTTTAAATCGATAGTACAGACCATATAATTTAATGTTTGAAGATTATTTCATGCAAATGTTGACCGCGACTGCGCTTCAAATGGTCCATCCGCTTAGTCCAATTTTGGCATACTCTTTCCAATGACTCGGCCGGTATCTCATATATAAATGCTTTAATGTTGTCTTCCAATGCGTCTGAATAGACATGAGCTTTAACATAGCCCCACAAAAAATAGTCTAAAGGCGTTATATCGCACGATCTGGGTAACCAATTAACAGGTCCCAAACGTGAATTAAAATGTTCACCGAACTCGCCTCTCAACAAGTCCATTGTTACGCGTGCTGTGTGGCATGTGGCACCGTCTTACTGAAACCACATGTCATGCAAGTCAAGCTCTTGCATTTTGGGCAAAAAAAAGTTGGATATCATTTCACGGTAGCGCTCACCATTCACAGTTACGTTACGATTCGCAGCATCTTTGAAGAAGTACGGTCCAATGATACCTCCAGCCCATAAACCGCACCAAATTGGGACGTTTTCTGGATACATTGGATTTTTCTTTCTCAATATTTTCCACGTTGTTGAGTAACAGAGGCCCAATCTTCCATTATTGATGTTTTTATACCTCTGGGAGTTATTGTTGATAGCGTAGATGTCGGTGGCGATGGTGTAGGTCATGATGTTTTTGGTGGTGCTGTTGTTGGTAGAATAGTGTTCGTGGTGTTGTTGTAGGTTTACAGAAGGTTGCGGTCGATGGACTTCTCTACTTCTGTAAATGTTGAGTGACGCAATGGACCACCACCGCCGGCGCTGAAATTTCTTTAGTTGTCCGTTTAATCTGCCTTTTAAGGTCAGCTCAAACCGTACAAAGAGTTTCACATTTGTATTTCTGTGTATGTATGTCTGTATGTCAGGACTTGTTTTGCTTTATTTAATACGTCTACATGACGTGGCTACACAAATCCAAATCCTACATCACAGAACATACTTATATATCATAAGTTTAAGAAAATCAATAGGATATCCGCAATGTGAAGTAAAAGTTAGTAAAACAGTTTAAGTTTACTTTAAAAAATTTGATTTTCCTTGCGAGAGCAAAGGCAGCCGATTGAATCCGGTGAGTTAATACAACCAACTACATATTTATTTCGACAGCTGTGCCTAAATACCTGAATTCTTACTCTTCCTACCAGTTGCAGCACATTATTGTTCGCGTGACTCGCGAATGCAATTTGTTGTTGTTGTCACGCGCAAACCTGCAGATGCGTCGTCAGCAATATTGCTGGGAATAGAGTTTGGCCGAACGCGCGTTTGCTGGTGTTAACTTACATTATTCAAATAGCTTAAATAGTAGGAGTAAGAGAGATAGCATAGAATAGCATAGTAAGCACAGCAATGTTAGAATAATAATCTAAAATACAGGGATTTTCCAAACAGAGGTATTATATATATATTTAAAGAAAAATACTATTTTTTAATATAAATGATCGGATGTTTATTTCATTATAAAGAGGAAGATATGCCGTTAATAGTGGAAAATAACAGCAAGCACATGACCACCACGACCACGCTTAGAGGACAATGTCCTTTTCATGAAATTTTCCATAACCGAATTGCAAAGTGGCTGCCCTATGTCCTCAATAGCATCATGAATTCCATCTTTGAGGTCTTGAATCGACCCTGGGCTGATGGCGTAGACCTTCTCTTTCACGTGGTCCCAAAGAAAAATATCACAAAGTGCTTAATCACAAGATCTCGGTGGCCAATTGTGATCACCTCTTCGAGAGATAACACGGTCCAAAAACGTTTCCCATAAAAGGTCAATGGTTTCGTTGCTTGTGGGGCACCCAACGAATGAAGGATAACTTAAACCTTAGTTGAATGCATATAAGTGAACTTAATATTAACGTTTAAGTGATCAGTTTCGTATTAAAAATTATTGTATAAATTATTATTATTATTATATTACATAGATCAAATTGATTAATGTGGGTGCCGCCACATATACAGTATTCATGCATTAATAAATGACGAATTCGTAATCGAACTTGTACCAGGCGCATACCCACCGCTTTCCATTCAACTCCACTTCTTTGCGAAGGTCCAAATGCATTTAATTTATTGACCACTTCGTCCTACCGGGCTTTAGATGAGAGTTTTTCAGCCTCAGGTGACTTCAGGTGCGCCTCATGCCAGGTTTAGCTTAGCCTTCAATTCTCCAGCTAGCATCTCAAATTGTGTGCTAGTAGTTTTTAACACTGAAAGAAGAATCATTTATTAAGGTAAGGCAAATATTCTTTTTTATGTTATCTTTTTTTTGGAGATTCTTCCATTTCAAATATAACACAACGAAATCGAAAGTTTTGTTTGTTTGTCATTACTCTTTATTATTGGGGCTGTTTTTTGGCATATGGAATTCTAATTTTTTGCATAAGAATCAACTTTTTTTGTCTGCTTTTGTGTTGAAATTGCGGAATACAAACAGACGAATGATATGACTCTAACACGAAACGAAGATTCGTTTACCAATCGAGAATGATGGCGTTCTACAAAGTTCTGAATCAACAATTTCTTTCACTGATTCAAGTTTTCTCTGCGAATGCCCTATATACACACATATACACTTACGCAGTTAGGCCTAAACATATACATACATATACACATATATCATAAATACAAAAAGTCATACACAAAATTTTCTGTGCCTGAGACAATTTTTGCCTTACCGTCAAAATATTGCTGACTTCCTCTAGGAAGGTTTATTTGCAATACGAGTACATAAAAGTCTTTAGCTTTAGCTGCTGCAAAAGCGAAAAGTTTTGCCTCGCTCACTTTTGGCTATCACACCTGTCATTTCGCAGTCAAACATTTTCCGAAGCAAATAAGCAAAAGTGCTTCAACAAACAACTGCAGATGCGGGCGTACATAAATAAATATTTATAAGTCTGACATTAATAGGTATGTATGTACTTTAAGTTGGCATATTTATGCAAAGTGATTCAAAATTTCTAAGGTAGAACTACACGCAACATTTAACAGAGCATACGAGCATATGTATCAATTTGCGATGCTTTAAATAATTCATCCTTATAGAAATGCATACAAATATGTTCATATATATCTACTATACTATATGTACATACGTAGGTAATAAAATAAATTCTACTCTAGCATTTGCATTTGATTTGCACTTGGTTAAACTGCTTGAAATGCAAGTACAAACAAATTTTGGTGAAAGATAAATATTTGTTACGCAATAAACTGTATATACATGTATGTACGTAGTATACCTTGTAAATTGGCTTGAGCAAAACTATCATCAGAATACATAGACACTGAGTTGTAAGCACAAAGTTTGTATCTTTAAAAAATCCAGATGAAGGAATTATTTGCAGAATCCCATATTTATGGCTCTTCTTCTGAGAGAAATAAAAAGAAAACAAAGATGATTGAAAGTTTTTCGGTTCAACTAACATTGGTGAGGAGTTAAAATAAGTTGTTATGCTATATTAGTTTCGGTTACTTCAATAGCTTTAAGTGGTCATAAAATATTGCTTACAGTGCATTGAAAATTGATTAATGACAATATTTTTTATTGGATAGATATACAATTCTGCATACCTCTCCAAGCTATTAAGCGGGCTATATACTTATGCCAATATTAATTAATAATACAATACCAACAGCCAGGTGACGCCTTAAGTCAACTGATTTGAGCTTTATTTTTTTTTTTTTTTGTGGTTAGGTTGCCACATCTGTGAATAACATTCCAAATAGTATCGCCATTGCTTGACATTTGTGATAGTTATACCGTCCTAAGTAAATCTACCCCTGCACGTGCTTTCGATTTTTTACATATTACAATAATAATGCATTTGAATTTGAATATAAACTCGTTATCGTTTATATTAAATTTTGCATTAAAAATGAGCTCCAGATTCAATGGTGCGAAAGCCTTAGAAATATATGGAAACTATTTTGGTAATGATAATCTTAAGAAAACTTCCCGAAGGGCATTAATGTTTCAGAAGATATCGTGAGCCCATCGAGGATGCCGAACTTAGTGGCAGGCCGTCGATGCTGAAAACTAATGGAAACATCAGTAAAGTAAAAATTGATCAATAACCACAAATTAACCATCAGGGAGACTTCAATTTTGCTTATGGATCATTTAAGTTAAAGGTTTGGGATTACGCTGTGTTGCTGCGAAGTTGGTCCCAAAGGACCGAAATTGCATGCAAAAAGGGACTGCGTTAATTTCCGCAAAGACATGATTTTTCAAAGCAGAGTCCGACCCAACTTTCATCAAACGCATCATTACTGGAGAGGTGGGGCGTATGAGTACGACACGCAATTTAGAGATCAGGCGAGTGATTTGAGGGCTTCGAAACACCACGTCGTTTTCAGTTAAAACAGAAAGCGATACTCACGGTTTTTAAGGATTACAACGGTGGTGTACATCACGAATTTCCACCAGAAGATCAGACAGTTCGGACGTTATGAGATGTCTACGTGAAGCAATTCGCCAAGAAGGAAGTGCTTGTAGGAAAACAACTCGTCGATTTTGAACCATGATAACCCAACATCGCACACTGTCATCATTACCCGTGAACTTTTGACCACAAACGAAACGAATACCATCCAACAGCCATCAAAACAACCAAATATGGCACCCAGCGACTTTTTTCTGCTTGATCGGGTCAGAAAACCACTAGGGGAAACGCATTTTAACAGCCAAAAGGAAGTAATTGAAAAATCGAAGATGGCTCTGATGGCTACACCGAAAATAAAGTTTCAGAAATATTTCATTTGATGGGGAGTATGGTACTTTGAAGGCGATAATATCACTTTTGAGGAATAAACTTGTACTTTGAATTTTCTTTTTTATCAAGGGGTATGCCTTTTTAGGTATGTTTTTTTTTTTGGGTAGTGGGCACAAATATCTTAAATCGGTTTACGACTAACACTTTTCATTGCCAAATACATTTTCTCGAATAAATAAATAATAGTCACAGGGTGCCGAATCAAAACTATTGATCGATAAGATGGGGCTTTACCGTCATCTGCCAACACTTGTAGCAAAGGGTCTTTCAAGAGACTCGCATAAAATAAAACAGGTAAAAAATTTCGATTAGCAAATAATCATGGTCCAAAATATCAAAGTTTTTGCGATAATTTATTCTTAAATGCTAATTTCATAATAAGTTTCAATATTTTCTGTAGTGTCAAATTGCACCTCTGTTTACTTGGCAAGTGTCAAAGCTGACTTAAAAGTCACTATTTCCATCTAGGCGTCACTTTTGAAAGACCCTTTATAATTCTTAAATAGAGACTCGAATTCGAAATGCGCTGAATGAATGAATTAATGAAAGCTTAAGATCTACTGTACCCTCTACACTTCACAATACCTCATCCCGACCAAGTTCCCTCCATAGACCTAAGATATGTAGTTCAGGGCTGAACTGAACGTGTGTGCTTCTTTTCCAGCATAGATGTATATTTTTTCTTCTTGATATGGCATCTCATTTGTTATTAAAAAGCCTTATATATCCTCTCTAAATATAACAATAATAATTATATTACTTAGCACACTGAGCAGAAACTTTTGATAATTTTTTTGCTGATGGTGTTCGGGGTTTTCCTCCATGTAAAAAGTATCGAACATTCGCTATGTAAATTTAAAATACGCAAGACCTTCAGCAAAAATAAAAATAAAAGCAAGAAAAAAGAATAAACAAATTTAAAATTTGAAAATGTTCAAATTGTTATACCAAAATTTAATGGCTTATAAAACTGCGCACCAGAAAAATTTCTAAACATTTTGATACACGTTTTTTTCTTAAATACAATATTTACAAAGTGAAATTTTTATTTAAACAGTTTTTGTGGGAGAATGAACTGAAAACTAAGATTAAAATTAACTAAGAAACAGATAAATTGTCAATAAGTTCCAGATTTAATATTTTGCCCATAAATGCACCACTCAATTATTTATTTCCTTTTCTAATAAAATTTTCTGGAGCATTTTTAAAATCGACGTTTAAGCAATCGCTTTGGCCTCTATCTGTTTGGTCAAGTTGACATGCATTTGATATACGAAACTACATAGACACATGGAACAGATACATATAAAGCTGGAGGTCTTTCAAAGAGGTTGTCGCACTGTCAGAAATCACATCACGGCGACCCGTCATCAGAAATCATTCACAAAGAGTTTTAAGAGTTTCGACGTAATGACTTTTATTTTACTTAAATTTCATTATTTGGTGAACGTTGGGATGATTTGTCGATAAACCTCCCCGAAAAACTCATTAAAAAACTCAAAACAGAACTCAAAATAAAAGAGTTTTCTTAAAGCAAACATAGTAACATACGTAAAAGCATTTTAATTACTAAGTATGCAATGAATGGCATTGAAGGCAATGAAAAAGCGGATGAACTGGCAAGAAGGGGATCTGCCATGAATAACCCTAAGATACCTCCGAATCGCAGATTGTAGATGGAGAGACCAGACGAAATGCAAAATTAGCAGAACGTTATGGCCCATCTACAACCTTAAGCAATCGTCAATATTGTTAAACATGAAACGATGGGACGCTTGGAGATTAACGGCAGTCATAACTGGCTTTTGGTCTGTGGGAGAACAAGCAGCCAAAATGGGCATCCCTCACAACACATACTGCCACCGGAGAAAAAGGAAACAATATTGCATTTCCTCTGCGAAAGCCCTGCCCTATGGAAGGACAGAATGTTAACCCTGGGTATGTTTGCTGTTCCCTAACCGCTGTTCGAGAGTCTGGAACAGCTGTCTGGCTTAGATGTCAACAACCTGATAGGTTCCTGAACCGCATAGACTGGATATAGTCATGCTGAAAATAACTGGCAAACAAGTTGGTAACGAGGATGTGACAGCAAAATGGTGCGGAATTCTGGAAGAATCACCACTTAAGCCAACCAACCAACCAATGCAATGAATGAAAGTATCTTTCAAAAATTACGGCTAGATGTTAGTAGTGAATTATCCCTAGACGGTGCCTTTTTAATGTCCTTTTATGAACAATGCGTTGAAATTATTTAAACTTATTATGAAAATCGACTATTTAAGAACAACATACCGAAAAATTCGTAATTATTTGTTAGTTTAAATAATCGTCCGAGTAAGTCGACCATTCAAAAGTTGGTGAAAAAATTTGAAGAAGCCAGTTCTGTCGAGTGAAGAAAGAGGACTGGTAGGCCAGAAACTCGACGTTCTACTGAGAATATCGGTGCTGTAGGGCAAAGTATTGCTGAATAACCTTAATCTCGACGTTCTCAACAATTAGGCAATCATGAATCGAGCTCTAGCCACTGATCTTGGTTGGCATTTGAATGATGACATTTTGCACAAATAATTATTGTATTGTAAAAATAGTGAAACCTGAAGTGGTCTAAATTTTTACATGTTTTATTCTAAAGCAACATCTAGGTGTGTCTTTTGAAAGACCCTTTATTATGATGACGCATATTATTTTGTCTTTCAATAACTTTCTTCCAAATAAAAACCAAAATAAATGAGTGATGGAAATCCTTATTATGCCCCTTACGCGCTCCGTTGCCTACTGCAGCTGTCTAGTTCTCAAGAGAAAAATATGATTGACGTACGGCACCTTCCGATAGGATGATTAAATTTGCACCTTAAATGCCACCTTGCAGTTTAATTTTAACATATCTAACACAGGATTTTTTTCTTAGTAGTTAGTATAGTTAGTATGTATTCAAGAAAGTTAAAATCAGTTAAAACCGCCTGCCTTTTTTCCAGGTACTTTCATGAGTAGAGCAAAGTTATTGCCCCTTTCGTCGTGTTTCATGTACTTGTATGGTATTAAAATGTTAAAATAATAAAGGTAGTAAAAGTGTGTGTGGTACTAACATTCATGTACACCCCATATATCTACAAAGAATAAAAAGTAAATACATAAACAATATTTGCGTATTTGAATTCCATGTTGCGGGAAAAGTTTTTCCATTAAGACTTCAACGCCGCAAATATTTTGCTCCTGGCGAAGAGCCCACTGCAAAACACACAGACACAAGAGACACAAACATTGTGAGTGCTTCAAAGTGTGCATAAGTACTCTATGAGTAGTAGACACATTGCTGTCAAAGTTTTCTAACGGCTCGCTTGATTTGTGCGCCCATATTTGGTTACGTACAAACTGTTGCAAATTACTGTGACTTTTGCTTTTTCTTTTCTGGGCTTGTACATTATTTATTTTTCTTTTTGGTTTTTGCGATGAAGATGCGTAAGGGTATCAATCGCGGTCGAGCACAAATTTGTCGGAGCATAGCTTTTGATACAAAAAGTGAATTTTTTGTACATAAGAGGGCAAATATAAATGCACAAAAATGTATTTACATATAATATAAATATTTATTTATATTTGTTTAACTATACTATGGCTTATGGAACTAAAGTTCATATTTTTCATTTTTCAATGTACAAAAAACAAAGCCTCTTACAAAATGTTCCTCAGATTTTGCTTTAAAATGGTTTCTTACGGCTGCCTTCATCTGACTGCAATAACTTAAATAAAAAAAGGGTGAAATGTCACGACAGTTATGTCCGGAATGTAGGGTAAGCGGTGAATTTCTGCGAATCCCATTGTTTTTAAGACATGCCTCGTGAACGATGTGAACGGAGTCGTTGAAGACTTCTAAGTCATCATTCCGCTATTCAACTTTCCACACCTCCTCGGTGAAACTGTTGCGTGCCTGACCTAACAAATTAGTGTAGTACCGGCCGTTCATTCTAACAACTTTAGGCAAGTAATTAACTACTAATTTCCAGCAAATGACTGTCATTATATTCGACGTCGACTTTTCACTTTGAATATTTATGGTAACCTTTCTCAACGCTGTAATGTAATTCGCTAGTGAATAACAATAAAAATTAGGAACAGTACAACAATAAAAAAAAAAAATCAATGACTAAAATAAATGCCAATATTATATTGTTACGTCAGCATATCAGCTTTATGACAAGTTCACCGAAAGCAAGATATTCATTTGGAAAAATTGCCTCTGGCTATATTACATCCACCGACGTCTTACAGTTTATCTCTATCATAAATTAGCTCATGTACGAAATTCAAAGTTGTCGCCCGTCTCGTTCCGCTACAGATATTCCGCTCTCAGTGAATTGGAGAGAATCGCTGCGTATGTAACGTGTAATTTATTCTTTTGGTTCGCATTCATTATTTTTTTATATCTCTCATGCAACTGCAATAGTGTGACATATGCCTCTCTGATGTGGGTAATCTTGTACGAGTATTCCATCATTATAGGGTTTAGATAATTGCCATAACAAGTCAAGTGCCAGCTACGTTCAGAGCCGTTCATAATTTATATTCAGCTTCTTGGCAAATTTCACTTTTTAGCAATAGAGTGGGGAGGTAAGGAAAATCGCATTGCGATAATTACAGTTTTATTTTTACTTATTGATGTAAAAGTGAAAAGCATATTTAGGAGTTGCTGAAAAAACTTAATATTTTGAGATCGTTCGTTTTTTTCAAACGTCAGAAAAAATGTGAAAAGGTTCGAACCAGTCCAGTCATAAAGGCCGATCGAGAAAGAATTTTCAGTAATACTCTTAGAAAGCAGAAAATCTTGTCCAGGGAAATGAATGTATCGACCAGATCCATGACAAGACTAATGAGAGATGATCTCCACATTAAAGCTTTCCGTTGCTCAACTGGTCATCTTTTGACAACGCTCTTGAAGAAAATTAGCCTCGACAGATGCAAGCAGAGTCTACGGTGACACGCGATCAACGGCCATAAAAACATTCTTTGCACAGTTGACAAAATTTTCACTGTTGAAAAAGTTTTTAATTAGCAAAACGACGAAATCTATGCTTAAACTTCTAAAGACGCCAAAAATTATGTTCCAAGGGTTCTGCGTGGTCACCATTCAGCCTAAGTAATGGTTTGGTGGTGAGTGTCTTGTAAAGGCGTTATATCTCTTCATTACCGCGAAAAAGGGATTGAGTCCGGGGCAAAGGTGTATCATGAGAATGTCTCAGAGGCGCGGTGAAGCAGCCCATATAGCAAAAACACCCGCAGAAGATTGACCGTCTTGAAGTTCAGACTTAAATCCATTGGACTACAGAATTGGAGAAGATGGCCTCTCGAAGACCTCACAGAAATTTGAAGAGTCTCAAGTAATCTTTGGTTCAAGCTGCGATGTCAATATCCACGGAAAATGCGTGCTGCAATAGGTGAATGCCGTAATTGTTTAAAGGCTTGTGTAAAAGCAAATGATGACCATTTCGAATGAAAATTTAAAATTTTGTTTTCAATTTTATATGATCAAATAAAATTAACTTCATTAAAAAATGATTATAATTTCATACAACTTGTAGAAGAACTTATTGCAGGACCAAGTATTTAGAGCTAGTTGTAGAGGGTTTTCTAATAAGAGGTGTTATTTTGATATTCAAGCAAAAATGCTATTTTTTAATATAAATGATCGGATGTTTATTTCATTATAAAGAGGAAGGTATGCCGTTAGTAGTGGAAAATATCATCAGGCAAATGACCACCACGACCACGCTTACAAGACAATATTATCTTCATGAAATTTTCCCTAACCGAATTGCAAAGTGGCTGCCCTATGCCCTCGATATTCCATCTTTGAGGTCTTGAATCTACCCTGGGCTGTTGGTGTAGGCCTTCTCTCTTTCACGTGGCCCCAAAGAAAAAAGTCACAAGGTGTTAAATCACAAGATTTTGGTGGCCAATTGTGATCACCTCTTGGAGAGATAACACGGTCCGGAACCTTTTCCCATAAAATATCAATAGTTTCGTTGCTTGTGTGGCACGTAGCGCCATCTTGTTGAAAATTACCGTTGTCCAGATCAATACCATTCAATTCCGGCCATAAAAAATCGTTAATCATCCTTAGAATCGTTAGTCACCCTCAGATATAATACACGTACTGATCAAAAGCCCCTTTGCTATGGCCTGAGCTCTTCCAACGAGCTCTTCCTTCGCCATAACTGTCGTAAATTTCCCTTTGTCATAGGTATTTCTGTCTTGCTATCAAGAAGAAGTCGCAAGAGGTCAAGTCCGACGAGTACGATAGTCGAGGTAAGTATAAATAGTATTATTATTTTTGGCCAAGAAATTCTAATTTTTTTATCCATCGATCGATAACAAAAATATCCAAATACACGAAAATACGTCTGTCAACAAAAAAAAAAAATATTAATAAAAATAATAATAAATATATCCTATACACTGCCAACGAAATTTGAAAAGTCACCTTACTTTTTAAACACACCTCGTATACCTAAGTAGATCAAGCACCATACCTTGCTATATTTAGTATAAAAAGGTATTTAAAGCAGCATTACACGTCTTTAGGACTTCTCACGCAAATTAGCCATTTACTCGAATTGCCTGCCACACCACGTACAAATTGTCAATGGGACGCATTACTGAGTGCTTTCAAAAGAAATTGCGAAAACTTTGCTCGTTTTATAGTAGCGTCTTTTCGTTTCATTTACAACATCATCTAGTTGTTGCTTGTTTCAGTTTATGTCACCCTATTAAGCATCGCATTTTATGGCATTTTAATGAAAGTTTTTGAACGAAAACTGTTTCCGTGTGGGCTTTTAGTTGTTTTTTCATTTAACTAGTTATTTGTAGTGGTGATATAAATATTCTGTTTTACTGCTATGGCACTTAGTTGATTTCTATACGATACATATATGCTGGCATAAATGGATTTCTTAGTACTCAACTTTTCGTTTGTATTTGTATTTTCTTGTTTTCTAAGTGAAGATTCAACAATTTCTGCTTAATGTAAGTAAGTAATGTTAAATAAGCTGCGTTCATGTAGAGAAAGTAAGGCATCAAAAAATATAGCTCTTGAAGTTTTTTTAAATTAAACTTAATCGTAGTGAGAAATATATATTCAATTTCGATTAAGAGCTAAATTTTGTTTGGTGTATAGCACTGACCTGCGCCCACATCGGGCATGAAGAAAAAAAAATGAGTAGAAAAAGTTGTTTATAATAGTGGTCGTCCTTCGGCTGGTAATGACAATCCTCCGGGTGTATTTCTTGCATGAAAGAAACTTTTCAGATGGTGTATTTTACTGTTCGAAGACAGCATGAAACTGTAGGCCCCTCGATTTTTCGGAAAATATCAAAATTTATACCACAGATAAGAGAGGGAGCCAAAAAGGGTGTAAGTACCCTTTTACATAATATATAAAATATATATAATATCTATATATATATTTATATTTATAACGGCACTCTCATCATTGTTAAACGTTTATTTGCCCATACATAAGTAAAAAAAAGCTATCACTTTTGCCGTACGGTGATGAATAATTATAGTAGATAATGAAATTACTTCTACAAACAAGGCGTAATTTTGTTTTTGCAAAAAACAAAACCGACATGATATTAACGGCATTCCTTTGCCAGTACAAGTGAAAGAGGCTTTGTCATATAGTATATATAAATTTAATAGAAGTTTGAATTAGAAATTTTTATACAATTAGCTTAGCTCTTTTATATGACTATTTGGTTGGTCTGAGCTTTTGAGGAAGTTCTCTGTACTATTAATTTTTATTAAATTTCAAATATTAAATATAAATTAATATCATTTTCTGATAATTAACGATGTCAGTGTGCAGCAAGTCGATTAGATTGAGTTCAGCAAATACATTTTAAAATTGACACACGATGCCCTGAGGGTGATTGTGATAAAAAGCTGCATATTTGCCACTTTTTAGTTATATTTAATAATGTTATGTTATAATTAATGTTTAAATATCAAGGAAAATAACGCGACTTACACATTACCAAAATATGCATTTGTATGCGGCCAAATAAAAAATTGTGGAGTAGAATTTTCACATAAGTTAAAAACAAATGTTTCTGGTTATTTGATTGCCTCAGTTTTATATAACATGTTTATAAAATGTGGAAAGAGTTATCGATTGCATAGCTGTCGTATTCACTCGAACCATAAGCAAGGTTCGAAACAATCTTTAATAATACCTTAAACGCCTGTAAAACGTGGTAAAGCTTGCTAATTCCAGGCGTTCTCAACATTTCGAACTTCAATTGGGGGCGTATTCTCCTATGGTATAGTTGCACTAATTTATCAGTCGGGGCTTATACGGCTTTTATCGAAGATTAGCTAGAAATAAGCAATTATTTTTGTCGAAGAAATCTGGGACAGCGCTTAATAAAGAAATTGTATTACCAACAGTGAAATATGCCTAGTGTTGCAGGGTTGGGGGTGCGTGGCAGCTGGTGGATCTTAAAGTTTACATTTTTCGGATATACAATAGAAAAATGTGCTTATTAAGGCATTTTAAAAGAGAATTCAAAGCAAAGTGGTGACATGCGGAGGTTGCCGAATGAATACGTCTTAAAAAAGACTATAACCCATATAGTACTAGGGTTGTTTCTTATATTTGGCACCTTTGCAACACTACACGTGATGAACTCTAATTCGATATTTTTATTAAAAAGCCTAGTATTTTGTAGATAAATTTACATACAACGTTTTTAAATTACGAGCTTTGTTTGTTCTTTTTTCAGTGAATTGAAAAATTCATATCAATCAATCGATGAACCTAACTCGTGAAAGTTTTCGAGCGATGATTTATTACGACTTTCAATGCTAATTGAGACAGAGGTGTCTTGATTATCTTACTTCTACTTTTGGTGTTGAAGCAAAAGTTATTGTGAAACGCTGGTAAAACGAGTTACAACGTGGCCGTCGATCCTTTTAAAATGAATTTCGTGAAGGCCGTCTACAACCAGTTGTTGTGGTAGATAGATACCACAAAATCGACATGTGGCATACCGCGACATAGAGACGTCCTTAAGCACTAATGGGACCATGGACTGAATACTGCATGAGCATTTGATCGTGAAGAAGATTTGTTCTCGTTGGATACCGCATAACTTGACAATTGCTCAAAAAAAGTCTCGGTCGATTGGCATAACGAAATGTTTGATTGTTGTAAAGAAATGTTGACTGGTGTAAAGTAAATTCTCCCTCGGTGGTTCAAAGCAAAGCATGTCTGTGGCATCGCAACACGTGAAAAATTTTGGGCCTTTGCAAAAGAGCCAGAAACAAAACAGCAACCGAAAGTATGAGCTCCGAGACGAACAAAAGTTGTTCGCGGAAGAGGCACCTACATCAAGTGGATGACTGTTTTTTTTAAAAAAATCTGGTCATGTCGCAACAGCGCTACTAGACAAGCTTAAAACAGTCAATTATGAGAGGTATGCAACCATTTGCTTACCAGAAATTACCACAGATTAGTTATTAGTATACTTTTGATATCGGGAGTTTTTAGCTGCGAATGGCAAATTGTGTTGACTTTTCTGTTCATTAAGGTTTGGCAAGTCACAATGAATCATTTAGCACCCTAACAATGCTGACACATAGTCGAAATTTACATAAAAAAAATTAATATGTTTGCGAAGTGCATAGAGCACTGGTGGCATCATCTGTCCTTATTGCTTTCGAAATGAGAAAGGAGCTGCCGTTACGGTTATTGGCGAGCACTATCGAAACATGCTGATTGAATTTTTGTTTCCAAAAATTAATCAGCTAAACATCGACAAAATTGGGTTTCAATACGATGGCTTAGTTTGCTATACAGCGCACTTAGCAACCGACTTATTGCAATATGCAAGCCATCTTTGAGGTTATACGGGTAAATTTATTGGAAATGGTGGTCAGAAATTGTTCTTATCGAATGAAAAATGTAGCTCTTAGCCGCGGCAGTCATATAATATGCCGGATATCATATTGAAAAATAAATGCTATGCAATTATCTACCAGATAATAATTTAGTAATTTAGTATTTATTACTTGTTTTTAGGAAAGCTTTTTTCAGTTAATCAAATTTACATACGTGTATCTTTAACTTTTGTACTAGGCTGACAGCATTTCCGTTTCGAAAGGATGCTGAACTCTGGTTGCCTCTTCGTTCATCCTCAAAAACAATTCAATAATTATTTTTTAATTCAATAACATACATTTTCAATGCATACTAACCTTCAGTTTAGCCTTAAATGCAGTTTGATAGCTGCGTATTTTGTTTACGTACAGTTTGGCACTTCTAAAACTGTCCGGAAATGAAAATTATTTCTTTTTATGTGGATTTACTGAAAGAAAACGCAAGCTTAACATATTTAAATCTCGATTCATAACTATTTCACACCTTTGCAGCCGTTGTTAATTTGCTATGGACACTAACAAATTGTGTAGCTGAAAACTTGTTTGACGATTTTTCGAATTTATGGAAAATTTCAACTCCATTAAAATGACAAGTAGAGAGGATAGCGGGAACAGAGATTTTATATGTTACAAAATTTGACCAAATTTATTTATTATTAATATTATTAATATCAAACTTCAAACTTTGAATGCAATACTGTTAACAAATGACTAGTACAACCATTTCCAGAAAAATAATTCCACCACACCTACATTCATAATATTTTCTATTTATTTTATCTTAAAAAGTTAATTTCTTATTCTATTTTTTCCATATTTCTAGGCCTATGAAATGTTCTATGGTGAAAACTTGGATATCTCATCCATGAGCACTCCAAGTTATAAACTCCAACCCACCGATGATATGTTTAAAGCAACAGCAGCAGGCGAAGGCAAAGGTATTGGAAATGATTACATTATCGCCAACACAACTAACAGCGCTGCTGCCGAATTCAACTGTGATTATTTTTTAGCTATAAATGTAAGTAAAAGCCTATATTTTAAAACTTTTTCGAGTTATTTAACTGGTATATGTGTAAGAGCAAATATATGTAGGGAATTAGGTCGTAGAACAGCAAGACCGACATTAGTGGACAAATTACTAAATGATGGCTGATCTACTCTCTTCTACTAGTGAACATAGAGATATGGACATATCGCTCATTTGCTTAATTGTATCAAAATTCTAAAAATTATCTGCTGCTCCTCGTGAAACAATTTTATTTTAAGTGAAAGCACATTATCAGCATCATTCAAGAATGACGAGCCAAAGTCCTAGCCTCTTCCTCCTCCACATTCTTGTCTTTTTTGCAATAGTCAAAATGAGGTACGTTTAATATTTGAGCATGTCGACCTAGGAGACAGTGGCCTGTGATAAAAGCAAGCAATGGGCTAATTAACTGGCGCCTTTAAGCGGTTGACGTGCAATTTTGGCCAAATCCTTTTTGTAGCGTTACATGTCAGACTATCAACCCATCTCAGGTTGAATGAAGTGACAATGCTACTTGTACCACGCAGTTTGTAAGTGGAGAGGGGTATATCCGTGCGTCCTCTCTCGCTAATTTGTTTGCCTTACAATTCCCTGATATGACAGTATGTCCTGGCGCCCATATCAAGTGGATGTGGAAATATTCCGTCATCTCATTAAGAGACGCCCGGCATTCGCGAGCAATAGAGAAATTAGTGACAACCCACCAAGAGATTAAATCACCGCTTGACTATCAGAATAAATGTAGATTTCTCTAAAGGTAGTCACATTTTTGTCTAACCGGATAGCTACCTCATGAATGACAAAAGTATCAGCTTGAAATACAAAGGAAGACGAGCCGAAACTCTTACTTTTCGCTTCTTACAGCAGACACCAAAGCCAACTTTATCGTCATATGGTCGCACAGTAAATTGAAAATTTTGAGGGCGTTTTCCTCAACATTTTGATTTTTTGAATTTTGATACTATTGAAGGAAATGAGAAATGTACGTGGCTACCATTGGGAATTCAGAGGGAAAGTGGATTTGAATCTCGATGAAGGATCAAAATTAAGAAAAAGTTTTTCTAATAGCTGTCAGCCCTCGGCAGACAATGGCAAACCTCCGAGTGTATTTCTGCCATGAAAAAACTCCTCATAAAAATATCTGACATTTGGAGTTGGCGTGACACTGTAGGCCCCTTCATTTCTGGAGCAACATCAAGACGCCGTTACAAATAGGAGGAGGAGCTCAGACAAACACCCAAAAACGGGTGTATTCGCCAATTATATATATAAATATATATTTTATATATAAGGAATTTTATTTGTGGATTACATGCAAACTGGTAAAACAATAAATTCTGAGTAGGTACTATCGTAACCTTTTGGACCCAGTTTGCAAACGAAACAAATATTTTTCATCAGAACTATGCACCGTGTCAGAAGAGCATTTGACAGTGTCTAAAATGCATAAATTTAAGTTCTCATTTTTGGGGCATCCACCGTATTCGCGGGCTTTCACCCCTAAGGACTTCCATCTGTTTCCAGACCTAAACAAATTTTAGCATGGAAAGCGTTTTTCATCAAATGGCCACAACAGCGGTGGAAGCGTATTTTGCAGCCATTCCAGATTCTCACTACAGCGTTGGAATTCATTGAAAGGTGTATTTCAAACCATAAAATTGTGTTTTTCTTATCAAAGGCTTTTCAATAAGTTGCGCGTTCGATAAGAAAGGGCTTTGCTACTAGCCTATTTTTGTTAGTTTGTTTTTTAAGTTGGCACGCTCTTCACATGAACGCATGTGAAGTCATTACAATCTGTCAATTCGTTCTATGTTAAAAGCCATTTAGAACTGACATCTAACAGCATTTTCTACAATGGAGTGTAGTAATAGTAATTTTGGGCAAAAAAACTGATGTGCTATTTAAATAGGTGGATCAAGAGTATGTTTTTACATTTTTAGTTATTTAAACAAATTTACTTAATAATAATTGCTAAAGCCCCAATTGCGAACTTCGAAGGCCCATACATTTCGGAGCTGACTTCGAAAGCCGAAGAAATTACTTTTTTACTTAAAAAAATTGGCTTGGTCCAATACGCAGCCGAGTGCTCTACAGTATAATTTTTAATATAATATTTAACCAAAAAATTGTATTCTTTATTCTCTCCCCATAGACTTTCTTACTGCTGACGCTGGTATCAATGATGACTTGTGCCACTTACCAGGTGCTGCGGATTGTACTGAAATTGTTGTTGCTACTATTTGTTGCTGCATTCTATACCAGTTTTTCCCTGTATCTGTATACGCGCAAAGACATGCGCTTTGTCCTGGAGTGAGTATCGATTTGGAATTGTTTTCTCCCTTGTTTCGTCAATTTTATTTTAATATTCAATTTGTTTATTTTAATTATTTGATTCAAATTAAGTGGAATACTCACTTTATCACAATGTTTGTAAGACACAGAAAAAACTAGCTACATCTATTAGTCGGAGGTTATACTAGGGATATCCGTAAGCACCTTACCTTTCACTGATCTGCACTTTGAAGATCACAATTAAGTTGCTTCGATTATGTGTTGCAGAGCAGAGGATCAGAAATTTACCAAATTTTGCGAAACAATGCATATCGAGTAAGATCTGAAATCTTCACCTGCATACATAGTCAAAACAGCACTATGAAACCACTACTGAAGAGGTCAAATTAATTTATGCCCGCCTTTAAGACAGAAATATATTTAATAACTAGCGGACCCGACAGACGTTGTCCTGTACACACGTCTTTAATTCGGAAATTTCAAACGTTATTATTAAGCTACAACAATCTGGACCGTTTTGATGAAAATTATTATTAAAAAATTATTACAATATCTTACGTCATTACATATACGTGTATCACAATTCGACCAATCGATAGCGTGTGAGTATGTGTATCCATATTAGTGAAATGTAATGTCGACGCTGTGTTAGGAAAAAGATGTGTTTATTGTCACACTCCACTGACAAAATCCGTGAAATAAATAATAGCAGTCACTATATGTATTTGATTATAGACATGGATATTTCTGAGAGTTACGGAAAATTTTAAGCCAATGAAACGACTGATTACAGACACGAATATTAGCCGTGGAATGTGGCAATAGCAGCTTCGTAAATAAAAATTTCAACATTTTTTAATTCAAGGTGAAAAAGATTTCACTAAAACTATTTTATTTATAACATATATTTTTTAATTTACAAAAACTTAATTTATCGTAATGCGATTGGATGTACAATATTTTTGGTTAAGCCTTGAGGTGTATAAATAAACAAATTCGATGGTTTTCCAACTCTAGAACACGCAACATATAATTGGCCGTGAGAAAAACACGGATTTTCTAAATCTAAGCCACAAATTGTCATTGTTTGGCCTTGTGACTTATTTATAGTCATAGCATATGCCAAGCAGATTGGAAATTGTAAACGTTTGAATGGTATAGGTGAATCTGAAGGAATCATTGGGATCCGTGGTAGAAGTACAACTTCATCTTGGAATTTTCCACTTAAAATAGTGGCTTCGAGAATGTTGCCCATGATTTTTTTTACAACTAATCGCGTGCCATTACACAATTTTGGGGCATTTAAATTTCGAAGCAAAATTATAGGTGAGCCAATTTTCAGCCGCAAATTATGCGGTGGCATTCCGGATAAATCTAGTGAATTTAGAAACTCTACAGGATAGTTGACAACTTCGTCAGGATCAACAACCGTGCCAATCGATTTAAATATAATTTCATCACCAGGCAATGACTGTTGTATTTTAAAGTTGATGGCGTCAACATCTAAATTTTTTGCGGCTAAAATAGCTCGCTCTCGCAGCCATACATGATTAGTATAATTATGTTTCAAATCTGGAAAGATACTTTCTATTAACTCATCTTTGGTAGCCACCATGTTGCAAAAATTCTCTGGTAGTCGAATATGTTGTGTATCTTCATACAATGGAATTTTACCGTTGCCAATGTTTAACAATTGTTCAGCGAATCCTGATGCTAATGGATCATTCTGAAGTTGAACGCGCATATTAAGAGTAAGGCATAATTTAGTGACACTTCGCCATAAATAAGATTCTTTCAAACATGCGTTTATTTGGTCTGCATATGTCGCACGTGGAATGACTGGTAGTGTTTGTCTGAAATCACCAGACAGCAGAAGTAGAGCACCACCGAAAAGCCGAGCATTATTTCTGATATCTTTCAGAGACCTGTCGAGAGCTTCGAGCGAATGCTTGTGGGCCATTGTACATTCATCCCAGATAATAATTTTGCATTTTCTCAAAACTTCAGCCATGCCTGAATGCTTCTTTATGTTACATATTGCTTCAGGATTTGTATGAACATTCAAAGGTAATTTTAGTGCTGAATGGGCAGTCCGTCCACCATCAAGTAACGTTGCTGCAATACCTGATGAAGCAACGGCCAACGCAATATGATTTTGTGATCGAATGCGCGCAAGTATCAGTGAGATGAGAAATGTTTTACCAGTGCCACCTGGTGCGTCCAAAAAAAAGAAACCACCTTGTTGTGCTGTAATTGATACGTCAATTTCATCATATACATTTCGTTGTTCAGCAGTAAGCAATTGTTCATTATTAGCAACAAAAGTAGCCAAAGAAGTTTTATCGAACTGGTGTTCACGTTGAACATCGCTATTGATGATATCTACCGCTGGGCGGTTCGGCGCTGGCATTCCGAAATGGATGAGCGGCATGTTCGAAATAAGAATACAAATATCCTCAATCATTATTAATGATTCGTTGTATATTTCAGCGGAGAATTCAATATTAAGATTTTGATTAGCAATTCTAGTCCGATGCAAAATATCTTCACTCATTGAATCTTTATATTTGTTCCACAGAGCAGATGCGTCAGACGGAAAACACGTTGTTAATATTATTGAAAATAATTGCCGGATTTGTTGTGGAGATGAGCTCAGTGCTGCATCTGCAAGTGTGAGGTCCCAATGGTTATCATCCTCCAATAAATGTAACTCTCTACACGCATCGAAGAAAGTGTCGTACAAAATACCATTGACTTTTCGCAAATATTGGAAGGACGTTGGTCCAGGAATGTTAACCAGTAATAAACGCAAAAAAAAACATTCGCGTTGCTTCGGATGAACTGTATATAATCGACCCAACGTATTTGTCATAAATAAGTCAGCGAATCCTGAGACTGGAGTGCCTCGTTTCCGCGGTTCCCAATTTTTTGATTGTTTATTCCATATAAAAAATTTAGGAACATCAGCGTATATTAATGTCCTTGCGAATTGACCAACAACATCTTGTCGACTACAAAGTTTAAAAAATTCAGTAAGAGTTGTTTTTGGAGCCGTTAAAGCCTGTTGTAGTGCAGTCTCTTCTGTGAAGTAAACACGTTGTCCGTTTTCAAGATGCACAGACAAATGTATCACAGCAGGATCCCTTTCATGGATAGGAAACGTAAAAATGCGCCAAATAGCTTCGTTGCTACTTATGTATCGACCCATTTGATAACGTGTTATTTCGTCATTGTCGTTTATATTTTGAACAGCAAATATAGCTTTATCACTACCTTTGTGAACATACTTACAAATGTATTTGATCGACTTCACTGAACTGCATAGTTCGACGTTAATGTGCGCTTTGTAGGTTTTGCACAGCAATGGTGAATATGGGACTACCCAGCGATTATCAATATCTACTATTACACCATTTGACAGACGTAATTCATATGATTGACCACCATTGTCTACGTCTCTACGTCGGTAAGATGGATAGCCATCAATATTAGTGATAGTATCAGTTTCACATGGTTTTGGAAAACGCTTTGTACATTTTTCCATTATCCATACATGGTGACATTATGTTTAGAGTACCACATGGACCATGGATCATATTAGTAGTAACAATGTCAAACAATTCTTGATCAATGTTCGGATCTGGAATTTCCGCTGAAATAATTTTGTCAATTTCTTCTGGGCGTATTTTATCCACCAACCAAATTAAAATATGCGCATGAGGTAAGCCTCGTTTTTGCCATTCAACCGAGTAAAGCCAACAACGTGTTTCACCAAATACCGAGTGATGAGTAATTAAATTCATCAAAGATTTTAATTTTTGTTTAAAAACACGTGCAGTGACATCATGACGGTGCATCGATGTTTGACCTGGCAACAGCAAATTTTTAATTTCATCCCAGTTTGGATTACACGTAAATGTAATAAAAAGATCTGGTCGGCCGTATGCACGTACGTAGGTCATGGCATCTTGAATGTATTCCTGCATATGGCGCGGACTACCAATGTATGATGACGGGAGAATATATGCGGTCCCGATATTGTTGATGTTATTCGTTGCATCTACGTTACCGATTACGGCGTCACGCAAATGAATGTACTCCTCAGCACGAAGTTTTGCTTGATTAAATTTTATGTATCGTAATCTCTCACTTTCGATTTTTACATACATATCGACAATGTATTGATGAAATAGCTGTCTGCATCGGAGAATGTTATTGTCTTCATTAGCACGGATCATTAGTCGATATGCGTAAAAGTTCATAGCACTAACTTTCTTGTTCAGTTCTTCACCTGCAAATAAATATATTTATGAGATAAACAGAAATTATGGATTTAGAAAAAAAAATAATAGGACTATGAATAAGTTCGTGCGGTTTTTTTCGAAATTTGAAACTTTATTGACGTAAAATGGTTACAAATTTAATATTCAAAATATTGTCCATCGCTTACTACTACTTTTTCCCATCTTTCTGGCAATTCACGGATTCCCTTTGTGAAAAATTCGGTCGGTTTTGCCGCAATCCACGAATCGATCCATTTTTTGACTTCATCGTAATTACGGAAGTGCTGGTCAGCCAGGCCATGTTGCATCGATCGGAAGAGATAGTAATCGGATGGCGCAAGGTCTGGACTATACGGCGGGTGGGGTAGGACATCCCATTTGAGCGTTTCTAAGTATGTTTTGACCACTTGTGCAACATGTGGCCGAGCATTGTCATGTTGCAAAATAACTTTGTCGTGTCTATCGGCGTATTGCGGCCGTTTTTCTCGCAGTGCTCGGCTCAAACGCATCAATTGTCGTCGGTAGACATCCCCCGTAATCGTTTCATTCGGTTTCAGTAGCTCATAATACACAACACCCAGCTGGTCCCACCAGATACACAGCATAACCTTCAGGCCATGAATATTCTGCGCCGACGTCGATGTTGAAGCATGGCCAGGGTATCCATACGTTGCCCGACGTTTTGGATTGTCGTAATGGACCCACTTTTCATCGCCAGTCACAATTCGATGCAAAAAACCCTTTCTTTTGTGCCGTTGAAGCAGTTGTTCGCATGCCATAAAACGGCGTTCAACGTCTCTTGGCTTCAATTCATACGGCACCCAATGGCCTACCTTTCGGATCATTCCCATGGCTTTTAAACGTTTGGAAATGGTTGATTGATCAACTCCCAAAGTTTTTGCAACCTCTTCTTGCGTTTGAGCCGGATCTTGATCGAGCAATTCCTCCAATTCGGTATCCATGAACTTTGGCGGCGCACCCTCGCGTTCTTCGTCTTCCAAGCCAAAATCACCACTTTTAAATTCGACATTTTCAAGTGTGGTAAAAATATTGTTGTTTACGCTTCAAATAAAAAACTTATACTGACGTTTGTGCCTTACGACAGTAGCTCTCCAATGAATGTTTGGAAATGTGGATCGATGGAATAATAATCAAGTTACGCCATCTGTTGTAAAACCGCACGAACTTATTCATAGCCCTATTAATTGTTAGATAATCTATGAATTGTACCTGTAGTTGGATTCCTTTGTTTAATATTGATATAATATCCATCTTCTCCTTCCCAAAATATCAATGGATACTGCAAAGCATCGTAAGAACGATGATTGTCTTGAATTATTTGCACCGTATCATCTCTGCGTTGTATGCGAATGTCTCGCCGTTCACATGGGTCACCAGCCATAACAACTGCAACTTCATTAATAGTTGGAACATTATATGTACCTGCGTGTTCGCCATAGGGCACTTTGTCTGCTTTAATGACAATGACGTACTTGTCGTTTTGCAGTCTGTTAGAAAGAGTCTTGAACAATCGTATCAATTGGTTATGATTTTGCAAAAACATTTGTAAAATATCCACAATTTCTCGTTCTTCCATCTGCTCTATATGGTTGTAAACACAGCGTGTATGTGATTGTTGCTCCTCATCGCCCATAAAGTAAATTTGTAGAAATTTTGGATCGGCATCAGGCATTGGAAGCAATGAACTAATTTGGTGGTATACCTGACCTTGAATCTTGAATGTAGATTCAAAATTACAACCATCTTCATTATGGACGATTTTTGTTGCTCCAAATGATGTCATTTGAAAGCATGAATTAAATTTACGAATTTTCCGCAAAAACAATTTCGATTGAGATGTGGTTCCGGCTAAAAGTATTTTTAAAGGTTCTGGTGGTGGATTTAGCGATGGCAGTGAAATTTTTCCAGACGCACAACATAAACCAAGCGATTCACCTTTTTACTTAAAAGCATGACAATATTTACACTATTTGTCCATACTACCTAACGTGATTAGTGCATGTGACGAATAGTCTATTTTAGGATCATATTCAAACGCGAGACGACTAAGTGATGCTCGTGTCAATGTTCGATTTTCGAGCACTTGCCGATTTTGATGTTCTCTCTGTGCGTCGGTCAGTCGTTGACGTGCCTCTCGTTGTCTTAATGTATTAGCATGAAGACGTCGAACGCGTTGCTCTGAATTTTCATTTGCTCGTGAACATGCAACTTGATCTCTGGAATTTATATTATCCGTCAAGAGTTCTTCAACTGATCTATTTAATCGCCGATCATGGACCAATTGCGCATTCCGAGTACGTCGACCAATATTTTTCGCTCTTCCACGAAGACGTGGCATTTTTCTGTAAAAGAAAAATACTATAAAATAATGCACAACGAATATAAAAATAATGTAAAAAATTCATTATGAAATTAATGAGCTACTATCTGCGTCATTAATTTCTGACTGTTTCGAAATTAAGTGAAAAATAAAAATCCATCTAAATACAATCTGTATCATTAAATGTAGATGAATAAAAAAAACTTCTTTAAAGAAATGAATATATAAGTAAAAACGCATATAATAAAATATTCATTATTATAAAATCTATAGCGATGAAAAATCTGTCCACATAAAAATCCGTGTGAATCAAGAGGCAAATATTGAAAGTAAATTTATAAAAATCCGTTTAATCAAACAATTAAATAAAAGTATAATTTTATGGATAACACAAAGAAGCTCCATATGTTGTCTATGAAATTTAACTTTTATTGAATTTATTAATTTTATGGATTTTTATTTATTCACTTGTAAGGTTTGTCTCTTTATTTGCACGGATTTTTATTTGGACGAATTTTTAATCGACACAGATTCTAAATTTCTAATATTTCATTTTATGCTTTTTTACTCATATTCATAAATTTTTTCTATTTTTTTATTCATTTCTATCATTTTATTTTTCACTAAGTCTTCTAACAGTTAGAAATTAATGACGCGTATAAAACACAAATAAATTTATAGGTTAGAGTGGTAATTAATCAACGCACGTGTAAATTTCATAAAAAAATTCATAAGAAATATACTCACTTCGATTCTGCACTAAAGTCGCAAAATGTATTGTTTTTTATGCACACTTCAAAACTTTTTTAACAATTAGTAACTGTTGATTTAATATTTGATTGAGCACGATGTTTAAATAACGCAATAATAACAAAATATTTCTCTCAATTCGATCGCAGCGCCAACTGTCGGGACAGACTGAAATTGAAATAAAGTATTATTTAATATTTAACGCTGCGATGATAGCGCAGTCTATCGGATCCAATGTGAAACATTCCAAAATTAACAACTACTTATTATTAAAAAATTAATTAAAAAACATTTTCCAGGAGACCAAATTGTGAATCTAAACCATTCTCGAATCCCATTGAACACACACAAAAAATTTCATCAAAATCGGTTCAGTCGTTTAGGAGGAGTTCAGTGACAAACACACGAACATAAGAAATATATATATAAAGATTTTCATGTTTCCATAATTAAAATAAACTAAAAATAGCAGTTGCGAATAAAATAGACATGAATCAGCGATCAGAAATATGTCACCATGTCACGAAATAGAAGAGGTTAGAAAATCTTACAAATAGCACACAAAAATGCAGCGCCTTCGGTAATCCAGTCATGATCCAAACAAATTTTTACATTTGCTTACAAACTTTTCCAAAGGGGTAGAGAGTGCATTGAAAGACAGGCAGCCCATTGAATTTTGATATAAAAATATTTATATCGCAAGTAGATGAAAAGTTGCTTTGATTTTTGACATTTTTTATAGCAAAACAAACTATAAATTTTTTTTTAATTTTTGATTAAAAAGTATGAAAATTTTTTAAATTTTTTCATAAATTTGCACAATGTTTGCAACTTGCATTTGTTTTTGTCGGAAAATTAACTAAATTTTCATGAAAAATTATTAAAAATAAATTAGAAAGAAATAGTCAAAATTTATCAATAGGTCTTAGTGGTACAGTTATTTAATGCAGTATATTTTTAAATACATTTTGTGCTTAGAAACGTGAAAAATCATATAGCACCAAAAACAATCCACGCATTAACTCACACTATATTGGTTCATCGAGAGCACCGTCTTACTCCTGGCTATTCTCTAAGTTCAAGAGGGTTGTCCAGGGCAACAGTTACACACGCTTGAAGAGATAAAAACGAATATCTGGCCACTTCGAAGAGCACTCCTAAAAACGACTTCAACAACTGTTTAGAGGATTAGAAACAGTAGATGTGGTTGTACTTCGAAAATGATAAATTCGATTTTAGAAGTGACCAGCAATTCCATATTACCATTTTATCTCAACAAAGGGAGTGACCATTCAGTTTGACATAACAGAGAATATTCATTTAATATCTAATATTTATAAGCAAAAAGATTTTAAGCAGATCTGAATCACTTTTATTACAAAAACTTGACGCCATCCAAAATCTCGCCTACAGTTTCGTTTTCAAAGAGGAGGAATTATTTCGCTGTCGGCGTCAATGTCAGCCAAAAGATCAAGGTGAACCAAATTCCCAATAGTTTGGTCAGCATAAAACCAAACGCATAAGTGGCGACTTAAAATCACCTATGTCAGTCAGTAGGAAAAGTATTGCCCTAATTTATGCAAAACGGATCCTATTTCTGGGATCGTAGAAATATGTTGAATACTCGAAAATTCATTGTGTCATAATATTGTACATTTGACTGCAATCGCCTTTTCAGTTTTCGGAATAACAAAATTCCATTCAATGCAAGTTAATGCATTAGAAAAACATTTTGGTAACGACAAAAGTGAGTTGCAGCAGTGCCAAAAGAAGAATGAGATTTGGTTTTCGTGAATTGTTTCAGTGAACATGAGGCAGGTTTTCCACGCAAAATCATCTTCAGTGACGAAGCTCATTTCACATTAAATGCAGTTGTCAACAAACAAAATTGCCGCATATGGAGAGAAGAAACCCCTCGATGGAATAGACATAACCGCTCTTTATTTTCATTATTTTGCATTATTGCGATCTAAATTTCCCGGTCGATTAATTTCACGTAATAGTGTCATGAATTGGGGACTTAGATCTTCGCTAGACTAACTTCACTAAACTACTTTTATCCGGGTTTTTGACAACTAAGGTGCATGTGAATAAGCCAACAATGATTTCAGAGCTGCAGTACAATCTTCGGGTAGAGATTGCTGAGCTCACTGCGATAATGTGCAAATTTGATTCCCTTCAAAATTATTAATTCTTGTATGGCAGCCTGTGAAACCTTAAGTCTTAAAAAACAAACCTTAAAATCTTAATCTGTATATGTTTTATTTTAAAACAACATCTAGGCGCGTCTCTTGAAATACCCTTTACTTACACAAATTAAAAATTTAAATTCGGCGTGTTTTTTTTTTTTGCCAAAGAAGACAAGAAAGGGATCTGCTACTTAATTTACCCCATCAAAAAGCATCATAATAAGTGAAATATGTTAATATTGCAATAAAGCTACAAATTCCAAATTTTAGCGAAAAAAATTCAAAGATTTTGAGCAAGAAGTGGTCCAAGTTTCAATGAAAAAGGTGTAAGTTTTCAATTTAAGTATAAAAGCGTAGCTATTTTAAATGCAGTAGAAGACAGATACGTCCTTATTTATTCCATTTTATTGCTCGCAGTTGTATGCTTGAATAAGCTAGAACAGCTGCGAGGTATATTTAAATTCATTTTCATCAACATAATTCGCTTGAATTTATACGCATAATTAACTAAGTCAAGGTCTAAGGAAGTGACGCGCAACAGTAGCGATTTGCCGCATATTTTAGTTCACTCTACTTACATAATAATAAGTATTTTCTTAAATATTAATAGTGTTAGTAAATATCAAGTAGTAGAAGTGAGTGCGATAAGCCAAACAGTGGAAGGTGTGCAGTCTAATTACTACCTTTTCTTTGAGAAAAATAAGGTCTTGTAAGATACACAGCCTCCACTACACTTACCACCACACCTACCACCACACATACCATTAATTAATTTCACATCTTTCTTTTCAACATCCTCTCTTACCAACTTCAAACGGCCTGACTCCAATTATACTTTGATGCCCTAAAATTGCACTATTATTGCTCGTTGCTCAATCATCACACACGGCGGACGGGGTGGCTGCCACTACTGCTGGATTCTTGGATGGGTTGCTTGACTGTCTTCAAATATCTCTGTGTGAAAATTTAAATGCTACCATCCAGCACGGAGGAGGCTTTGCTACGCTATATAATTGATTCAATTTTCCTGTTTGCCTTCATGTTGGCATTGGTATTTCACAGCCACCAAACAGAGGCCACTTATCGCCTAGATTTTATTTGGAAATTACAAGCGACAGGTAAGTCAAAAGAGCGAGCATAAATACGAGTAGTAAATAGAGGAGAAAAGTGCAAGTAACCGACAAACAGTTCTTTGCAAAAGTTGTTTCGTATTTCTTCACTTTTCCTTGATTAAAATGCAACAGAAAATTACATCAATGGCTGCAGCATCGAATATACGAATGTGTCAATGGTGTTCATCTGAGCGTATACGTAACATAAGAAAATTGTTCGAAGTTTAAGAAAATTCCCTGTTCTTTTTAATAGCTGTACGTACATACTTATATAATTGTATCAACAAGCATCCACTCATAGTTCCAAAGGTCAATTTATTTATATGAGACATCCTGACAAGGAATTTCACCAGAAGACAGACTATACTTTTTCAAAGCTTTCAACGGCATTCAAAAGAAGATTTGTACTTTGCGATACTGTATATGGGTTTTGCTAGCAATATAGATAACTTCAAATATAGACCGCGATTTTTTTTTTTTTTTGGAATTTTTACGTTAAAATAGCTCGGAAAGCAATTATAATCCCGCATTTGAGATTCAGGATGTCGAGCACTTTTGGAGAGCTTAGCTTAATTTTGTGAGGAATTTGAACAAAAAGAGGTAATTGGTAACCTTTGTCGATGTTACTCAATCATTTGACAAGAGTTAACATGAAGGACTTTTACATAAGATTACCAACTTATTTACTGCTCTCAAACTTTCATAGTACCTACAAGTCGGATCGCTCTGACAGACGAAGCAGTGGCAGGAGTAAATGATTTCATTACTTAAGAATTTCGGAAATTCACTTTTGTGCTCCGAGGAAAAGTTTTGGGTCCAAACATTACACCTTTTGTTTACATCTGATATTCCCACAAGTAGAAATGTGTTAACTTCAACATTCGCGGATGATTTCACAGTTATGTGCCAAGACAAATGTCCAACAAAGGCACAAAAAGAGCTACTCAATGCACATACAAGTCGAGCTGATGTTTGGAAAGCGCAACCGCTCCCCTTACATACCTCGGTATACACTTGAACACGTGCCTTAAGTGGAAAAGACGAATTATGACCAAAAAGTTATAAATTAGTTTGAGAAACGCACATGAGTTAAAGAGCCGTAATTCGAAATTAGAATTAAACTGCAAAGCCCTATTATACAATTTCATTATAAAGCAAATATGAATGTATGGTATTTAGCTATATGAGGCTACCTGTTGAACTGTCATCGATATCACACAATGCGTAAAATACAATTTTTTAGACGGAAAAATTCTTGGATGGAACACATTCTTAGACGAAACAATATTAACAACTAAAACAAACGTAGGGATCCTTAATTACCAATGACCAAATTAAAAATAGCATATCATATAGCAAAAAATGGCATATCATGTCAAGAAGGGAGGGATTGCCTTGCATTAGATGGTGATACGCAGATCAAAACGGCTCCATCAAACGGGCCAATAAGCCCATTATAAGCTTTCTGTAAAGGCATAAGATTAATCACTATTATTACTGTTCTGAGGGGATTTAGCACTGCGACTTCAAGGTTCTATTGTGCCTCCTTAATGAATTCACAGTATTTCTCAGAGGCCTTCTTTGGTAAATCTGTAAATATCCTTCAGTTTTAGAGAATGAATATTACTAATTCTCACGACATCGGAAGCCAAGACTAGTAGTTATACTCTAGCAAAGGCAGGACACTCAGAGAAAAAGTTCTCAGTGATATCCGTCTCCTCCAAGCAAGAGAGGCACACTGGGTCCTCAATGATTCCAATGGTGGTCATATGCTGATCCCATGGGCAATGTCTTGAACAATCTTTGAGGTTTTCTTTGCGCTCTCCAGGGCCTTCAGTGCAGCTTGACTATCACTGAAAACTCCAATCTGTTTCCCGCTCCATCTCCTCTCGATTATCCATCGGCTACTTTCAGGATGGCAAAAACTCCGTTTGGAAAACAGTGATACCTATTACCATCGGTTCCAGACCCTATTTCATTCTTGGACCCATCGGTAAAGAAAATATCCGTCAAACCTGAATAAATCTTAGTATTTGTCTTAAACTATTGAGTTTTATTCCCTCCCCTGGTAAGATATGTTAACCCAGGTTAGTAAGATGATAAATCAATCTGCAATGCCCTCTCAGAATTCCTGTAACGATTCTAAAATTATTCTTATTTAATTCCCGACTACATTGATTTTAATTGCGATAAGCCCGGTAAATTATCCGACCATGGTCTTCTCCCACTGGAATGTCTCCCTCAATCTAAGCGGTTGTTTTTAATAGCACACATCATTTAAAGTTGGAGGTTTTTTGGGCAGTCAATTTCTGATCGACGATTAGTTAAAGAATATTGACAAATTTTGAAAGTTGAACGATGAACTCAATAATCCAGAGATGAAAAGGGGCAGATTCTATCCAACATTTTTTGTGATAGTGTCCACCAGGGCTCAGAATTAGGGAAGGAAAACAATATTGATTTTCGAAATTTCAATTAACAAAGTTAGTGGGTTACAATTTGCCTTTCTAACACTTATCTATAGCAAAGTGATATTTGCCAAGGAATATTAATCCGAATGAATGAAATTTTTTTCTGACTCTTTTCAAAAATAGAAGTTGAAGCTATAGTAAACTCGTATGTTTTCGGATTCGATCAAAAACACCACTTTACATTTTTGTACCAATTTATCATATTTTAACTTAAAAAAATATTAAAAACTACTCCAGTGTTAAACTCTTTGCATCGTCCTTTCAACTTTTATTTTTGACTGGAAAAGTAAAAATGAAATTTAAATTTTATTTTTGATGGAAGAAAGGGTCAAGCTTAGTTTTTATATTTTACTGAAAAAATAAAAATAAAATTTTAACTTTTTTTTACTGCAAATATGTCGGTGAAAAAAAAAAAACAATTATTTATTGAACCTTTTTAAAAACAAAGCTTTACAGTAACGGTCCCTGCGCAGAATGCAATAATTCTTTCGGATGGCATTATTTTCACAGAAATTTTAGTAAATTTATTTTATTTAATTTATTTAAATGTGAAAAATATTTGAATTAGGCACCTTTTTGATAAGTGTAACACTGTGAAGGTTATTGGCTATCGAATATTCTCTTTTTTAGCAAAAGTTGTTCATTTTGTTATATTTAATGAAAACAGTTACATTATTAAATATCCCTAAGATGACACAAGGGATGTGAGGGGACATGATCACATTGCGATCCTGCAACCAAGGAATATTCTTTAATACTACTTAGTCTCAGCATAAGTTCTGCTACAAGTTAAGTCTGTTATAGATATGAAATTATAATAAATTTTAAAGAAGTTAATTTTATTTAATCATGCAAATATTAAAAAAACAACATTTAAAATTTTCATTCGAAATGGCCACCATTTGCTTCAAAAGCCTTCAAACCCTTAGGCCATTCAGATTTTCCAGCACGCACGTTTTCCGTCGATATTGACGTCGCTGCTCGAACGAAAGATTAGTTGAGACTCTCCAAATTGCTGTGAAATCTTCAACAGGTCATATCCTTCAATCCTGACTACTCAATAGACCCTGTAGAGTAGCCAACAAGACGTGCTTGACGGCAGATCCCTCTCCAACTACGTGTCCTCTATATTGTCTGGCAGAGAAGGTTTGAGCGACATACAGTCTGTGTCAGAAAAAAGGAACCGCGGTTATTCATGAAGTATAAAAGATATATATTTAAACTTTTTTTACATAAAAGTAAGTACAAAACTACGAATCGCATCGTTGTCAAGTATAGCTTGACATCTTCTCGGCTTGCTTTGAAGCTTTTCTGCGTAGCTCGTCGACAAAGAGGACCAGATTTAGCGAACTTGGCAAAATGCTTTTTCATAATTCCCCACTAATTTACAATGGAATTGGCGTCTGGGGACTGGGAAGGCCAGCCCATTACTGTGACGCCATTTTCTTGTTTTGCTGTTTCTCAATGTATTTTTCTGAGGGTAATGGTTTTGACGATGTGGGACGGTAGGATATGTTCGCCTCCTTCAGTCGGCGTTCGATGGTGTTGATACTCACATCTATTCCCTTTTTAGCAAGAATTGTGGGTGCTTGGCGTAGTCTCAAACGAGGGTCCCGCTTAAAAAGTTGGATGATCATTTTATCCTGCTTTTTGTCGTCACTCGCTTAAAGCCACGCACGGAAAAGTCATCAACATTTTTGTACACCTTATACCGCTGATTCCACATCACAACAAACTTGTTTGATTTTCTAATTACTTTTGCAACCGTGGCGTAAGATAATTTCGACCCCTTCGAATGCGTACATAAATGCGTACATACCTTTCACTCATTTTTGTTTGGTTGCGTTTACGGGAAAGTTTCGAACGACACTAACCTGAGTTAGAACTGGCGTCGTAGCCCTTGAGTGGACTATTATGCAGTAAAAAGTATACGGAAATATATCTTGAAGTTACAAGCAAAACCCGGCTCTTTGGGTATGACAGTATATTCATCTTTAATGACAACAAGGATGCGTTTAGTGTTCTAGGCGAATTCATGTTTATTACTAAACTTGCTATTTACTGTCACCGACCTCTTCGAGGTATTATTAAGCAGTATACCATAGACTCCACAGATATAGGGATATAAAGGTAAACTGCGAAGCAGATGATTCCGCATGAACCCATTAATGGGGATATTTGGTATGCCCTGTCGTTGCATCTCCAACAGAGTATTGCTGATAGCACTCGATATGGCGCCCTGCAGTGTGTTTTTTGTTTTTTTTTTTTTTTTTGTTTGATGGAGTCCCACTACGTACTTTTCAGCCAAAAAGAAGTAATGAAAATATCGGAGATGGCTCTTATGGCTATACCGAAAATAGAGTTCCAGAAATATTTTGAAGGCTGGATCAAATGTTGGCATGATTACGTTGCAGTTGATGCGGAGCACTTTGAAGGCAATAATATCTTGCTGAGGACTTAACTCGTATTTTGAATTTTGTAAATATATTCCGGGAACTTTAGGATCAAGGTGTGATTCTTTTTCGTTGCACCTCGAACAGTCCATTGCCGATAGGACGACATCCGAAAAAGTTATATGTGCTTCTCTTTAGATGTAACAGGAATCCTAAGCACCGCGAGGAGGAAGTAACAGTTATTTACATCTTATGTAACTCTCCTGCGCTGTGCAAAAGAACAGCTGCGGTACTTTGCGGTACTTTAAATTACTGAGTTGGAGTTCATCAAGTGCACTGGCTATATTAGTACGAGAGCTCAAATTAAAACTGTGGCATCAAAATTTAATTTTTGGCCTAAGCATGTCGTTATACTTACGGGCAACTACTTTACCTGCTGATGTGTCTAAACACATTTCTTTGCCGCAGCATTTTTTCTCATTTCAAAGGGTCTTCTTAATGATGTTAAATATTCCGCGACACAGACTAACTCTGTTACTTGTCTTGCGAAAAACTTTGCACAAAATCACTTCGTTACTTAATATTGCACAACTTCAACTCGTACCAGACTAATTAACATTTCAACTCAACACAAGAAAGTTGTGAAGAATTGAATTCTATCCAAAGTTACAAAGCGCATTAAAAATGTATGTAGACGCAGTGGCATTTTTCTCTTTACTTAAAAGTTAAGTTTGATTTTATTATTATTGAAATTCAATTCAAATATAATAACTGTGATAGCCAACACTCATTACAAAAAAAAAATATACGCACTTTGAGGAAATTAGAAATAAATTGAAATAGGAAACAAGATGCGACAACTTCTTGTAAATAAAATGACTGCCGTGCGTTATTGTTGCTATTATTGTACTGCTCATAGTTGTTACTGCAGCTATATTTTAAGTTTTTTTTCATTCGTGCTCCACGTGTAACTGCAGTGTAAGAATTTTTATTTAATTTGCATCCAGCTAACTACCAAGTCAATCTATCTAAACAGCGAACATTGGCGTTAGCTGCAACTCCACCTCCACCGCTTTTGGGCTAAAAGCCAATTCAACGCCAACATCATCATTTATCCCGATTTCCCTTCCGAACTTCACTTCTTTCACGCATACTTCTGCAGTAATCTCTTTGCGCACGGCACAACAAAAAATATATATTATCCACGAATACTCAAATAATATTTGCACTCAAGCACTGCATCAATCATTGTAGACATGGTACTGCAGTGCGCATTTATATTTTCGTGAATATTTATTTCCAAGATTTTTTTGCCATCGGACATACGTTGATATTCTTTCTCATATTTCTATACGTTTTTCTTTCATATTCTCTTTGCGTTTTTTGCAACACACAACTATGCGCCGATACCACAACACAGAGGAAAAAGAGGACATGGAACATTTACAAGCTTATAACCGTAAGCTACTGGAGAATATTTTACCTGTGCATGTAGCGGAACATTTTCTGAGTCGAGAGAAAAATATCGATGTAAGTATTTGTATGCAGATACGCATATGACAGTTATTGTTTGTCAAAATTTAATTTTCCTCGCCAACGCGAATGCACCGAAATACCCAAAGAACTTTTTAATAAACTTTTAAAAAATAAAAGTGACCATTTTTGTGATATTTTGTGGTAAATATTTTGTGGTAAATATTTGTTATTATCCAATTCATATGCGCCTTCTGCTTTGACACACAATTTCTCAACCTATTTATCCACTCTTTGGGAATATTGTTTTAAATGGTGGCCACTGCAGCTTCAGTGGCGGTAGTGCATATATGACGATTTCTTTTCACTGTCAAACGCGGGGGGATAATAGTCACAGGGGTCGACGAGAGCGTTATTGTACAATTATGACTACAAAAGTATCCAAAAATTGCGATATATTGACCACATTCACTGAATTCGTGTAATATTGAGTACGTAGGCATCGGTCGATTGCGACTTATATACACAGACCATTGACTTCAGCAAACGCAATAAGAAAAGTTTTGTGATGTCAAAAGGCACAATCTTGGTGGTCAAGCCACTGATTCAGAACTTCTATCGTGGGATTTGTCGTGTGGTACATAGCGCCATCTTGTTGTCCACGTCCCTTTGGGCCTAAATAAATTGCTTGCCATCGATCTGTAGCCTGGGCTGTTAATGGTGATGGTTTCACCAAATGAGGGAATCGAAAAAGTATAGACCAGTCACTTTTTTTAAATGCTTTGCCAATAAGAGCTCCTCGTATGGGCTCCAGTCGTCCAGTACAAAAATCTACCTCGTCGCTGGTGATAGTTTTTCGGTCAAACTGGGATATTCTTCCAAACGCTCCAAAGCTCAGTCAGCGAGTAATCAACGTTAATTACATTCATCCCAGATGCTTAGAGTTAGTTGGCTTTTGTAACGGGTATGGAGCTGAAGTATAATTTACTGCAATATGTCTAAGTCCACCTAAAGCATACATACTAATACTAGTTCCTAAACATCTGTATCGGGAACATAATATAAGACCTTTCTTCGTTTGGGGATGACGACCCGATCCCTATTTGTCTTCGTCTTACTGATCAATTAGCATTAGCTGCTAATTCCTTAAAGATATGGAGAAAATTCTGAAAGATCACATTCGAGAAGGACCGACTTCCGTGTATGAAACAGTTTGCCTATTCACCAGGCGAATCCAGGGAGACTGCACAACATGGTTTTACTACAAAACCTGATTTTACTCTGTAAAAACTAGGAAAGCCTCTGGAGTATAAGCATTTAGACCAGAGCGATCTCGGAGGCTTTCGGCAATACGTAGTATCAAAGAGCACAGCAGGTCATGCTGAGCAGGAACACACATACAATGATTAGAAGTTGCAGAGAATGTCTTCAGTGGGTTTTATTCCCTCCTCTTTCGTGAGTCTCGGTTACAGACTAACATGCCGAGTTGAAACACAAGATTAGTCGGACGTTTTGGAATGGTATAAGAAAACAATACTGAGCCGAATGCAACGAACCCTGCGCATCACCCCGAAGTGGTGCGGTAGGAAAGGACTTTCTATAAAGAAGACAACCCTTGTATCACTCATCCGGAAAAGGAAACTATCTATGACACAACCGACTCTAGCAAGTACAAGCAACATAACTTAAAGTAGTGCTTGACATAACCCTCAGTAATGCTTGGCATCCTCACTTAAATAATGTTACAAACAAGGCGACGAGGGCCTAACACTGTACACTGCACTACAACTGAGGACTTGTGAGAATCAGAAATTTTATATTGTAGGATATATGGAAATGGCAATGAAGCTCATAAAAATCCAATAGTGCAAATGCAATAATGCAAATAGCTCCAACGCTAAATATCTTTAGGAATTTTAAGATAATTATTTTGATTGGGCGCTCTGTGTGACAGGTTACCCATACATTGAATCTGGCTTGGAAATGTGGTACACTTATGAGTGGAAGCTTACGAATGGCAGGCCTGGTGTGGATATCTTTGAGCCGAACTTTAAAATACTAGTACCCGTGGTTGGTTATCCCCTAGTCTTTCAAGAGGAGATCCACGGCATATCAATCTGTGTGAAGAATGCCTTCGAAGAGGCACAATTTTGAAGCGCATCAGTATTTTGTCAGATAATACGAGTATCATATCATCCAAATTCATTGAGGAACGATTCACTGTCATCAATATTCGGGAGCAAGAATCACCATTTTGTTGGAAAGGGACCTTAAGATCATGATTGTAATGAGCAGACCTAGCGAAATTAGGAAAGATTCCATGAACCAGAACCATGGATAGCCTAGGACAGAGGCGGGATACACTGTTTATCCTTTCCTACAGAAAATCATCACATAGGCACCTAAACCTGGATGGAGAGGACTTCCGAACTCTGACTGGATACTATAAGGGACACTGTGGTTGACATTATAATTTTAGGAAAGGATCTGGCCGGTTTTGCGAACTGGATGATGAAACTCCAAGCCACATCCTCTATGAATCTGCAACTCTTCCAAACGAAGGCCTATACATCTATGGGGTGCGACTCTAAGGTAATTGGTTATATTGATCAAAAAGCCTGAGAAGGTACTCAAATTCTTCAGAAGCCTCCACTTATTGAGCGTATAATTGGTTCAGTGCAGTATGGTCCAATAATAACAATAATATCGCGATTTTGACCCATCAGTCTAAATGGTTGGAATAAATGTATATACTTATGTATATGTGGATACGGTAGGGGGATTTTATCAGAAGCTTTCACATGGCAGAAAGCCACTCAAAGGTTTGCAATAATCTGCAGAAAGGTAAGCTATATTAGAAACTATGGGCCTGACCATGTTAAGTCAGGCACAAATCCATTCGATTATGGCGGCTGGTATTGGTTTAACTCAATAGCAGTACACCGGGCCTTGAAAATAGTCATGAATCCGATCTGAAGCATTGCAAAGTGATTAAAAGATAGATGACAATAGAAGCATGTAAAATCAAATTATTGTTACCAAACAATACCACCCCAAATTTTTTTTTATCATTTTGGTGTTTCATGTCTGGGACTTCGAGCCCGGGCTTCACAGAATGGTAGTCACGCATCAACTCATGGGCTACTCAATGCGGCCACTGAGTTTACACTTCTAGGTATTTGTAGGAAATAATTATAAGCATGTGCTATCTTCACATTGGATCCTATAAATAATCAACGATTGTTTTCCTTTCTTTTTCCGGCTGCCACACCAACTACTGACAACCACTGTGCTGATGTTTTTTATCCACATCAACATCAACACCAACACAACCACAACCACTAAATCAACACTTCACTGACACTTGATTAACGCCACTAACGCTAAAAAATGTCAAATAATTCACTACAACTGCAAAAACAAATTTGATGCGCGTGGACGTCGCTGTGTCGTTACGTTTTCCGTTGCAACGTTAACACTGCCGCCCACACTGTCATCGTCACTATAATTGCCAATGTTGGTTGATGTGTTGCTGATGACACTAATGCCATGGCATACACACAGGACCTATACCATGAGCAATGTGAGAGTGTCTGCATACTATTTGCGTCGATACCAAACTTTTCGGAATTTTATGTTGAACTCGAAGGTAATAATGAAGGTGTGGAATGTTTGCGATTGCTCAATGAGATTATCGCCGATTTTGATGAACTGCTAAGCGAGAAACGTTTCCGGTGAGTTGTATAACATAAATAACTACTTGCAAATATTTATAGATGTCTATCAGGTTTGTATGTATGTACGACAATATGTTTATTATGGCTATGTGCTATTATACTTTTTAATTGAATTTGAAATTAGTTTTCAAAATGTATTCAGGTATTTCGTTCTATATATAGCATTTCATTACCTCTGTTACCAATTTTAATGTACAGGGTAGTACAAATACAAGTTAATTTCTGTGTCCTAGGTGGTTCTCATTCACTCTGGAATCTCAGAATCTGGACTGCTAGTATATATACTAGCAATATATATACATATATACCAGCACTTCCGAAAAGAGTGAATTGTTGTTATATTACAAAAATTGCTTTTATTATTTTCGGGATATTGGCTTGCTTACTAGTGGGGGCAAAATAAAGACCTGTGTAAATGTAGTTGCACTGATTCCGAAAATTCAAAATACATTAATACAAAGTATGCCGAGATTTTACTATCAAATCTCAGATTATACTGGTTCACACAAATTTTAAAACAAGAACAAGACATAATCTCTCAAATGCCTTCCAGAACTCGAATCTTAACTCAATCAAGGTTTCCAATATAAATAGGAATTAAAAGCTAAATTAAAAACGTATTTTTTTTAATTATTTCCTCTAAATGTTGCCCATTACGTCGGATGCATTATTGGCATCTGGCCTCTGTACTCCGGGCCATTGGCTAGAGAAGTGATGTGGTGATGCAATTGACATCTCGAACGGTATTTTCTTTTAGTGCTAAGATGGTCACTGGATTTGTTTCATAAACTTTGACGGTTTAAAAAGATATTATAAATTATTCCACTGCTTGACAATGCACACCAAACTGTCACTTTGGTGAAGTAGACTGTGAAGTGGCTGTTAGTGTTTTAATAGGGAGTTCTGACCTTCAAGTGGCTAATAATGGCAATTTCGCCTGTTTATACTGCCATTTAGTAAATTAACCGAACGAAACCACTCCAACCTTGTCTCACAAAAATTTGTACGCAAATTGTATTCGTTAGTTCCACGACAGTCCGCCCCTTCCGCAAGGACTGATCGAAATATCGTGGACATTTTTAGTGACGAGTTCAATATTTTCATTTCTTCTCGATGATCGGATGTACCCGACCGTGTTATGTTAGGCCATCGAACTCGTTGCACGCAACCGTCGCACCCAAATTCCTTCACCATCACGTAAGCGTCGCTTATTGTACGAGTATGGTGAGCAAAATCTACGCCAAGCACACGAAACATTGGCCTTAAAATGCGTTGTTCGTCCGTTCACTGCGCCATCGTGACTAAACAACCCGCATGAATAGCGAAGCTAACACAGCCCCTTCCCTGATTCTGCCACCGAACACACTGTATTTCCTGAAGGCATAAAATACAAGAATTTTGCTGTTTCTGGGCTTGTGTAACGTTGTCAAATTCCTCTTTATTTTTTATTTAAAGCTCGTAAGAGTATTCTGTCAGTCTATTTCATTCTTGAAAAGTTCTTTCAAGAAAAAAGCTTAGGAGCTACACCGCAGCGGAACGAAAAGAACTTTCCTCTGGGATCTTGGAAATTTTGCATCCAGACTGCATCAATGCTTAGCCAGTCGAGCAAACAATTTTATTGAAATTCCTTCAAAACCAAAAATAAAAAATATGGCTAACAGCTGCCATAGCCGTGTTTTCTGAACTTTTTCATGACGAGGATTAAGAAAATTCATTGACAGGATTGCTTACAGTGCACCAAAGGGATACTTTGAGTAATGGCCGAACTCAACTATGTACTCAACTATTATCGCCTGTTCCAGAATATGAAATATTATTCGGCGATAAAAGCGTGGAATATCTAAAAGTGTTCGAAAAAATATATATTCATGAGTCATAAAAAAATTAGAGGTTCAACGCGACTAGATTTAAAAAAAAATAGAATTTCCCCAAAAACTTTTTTTTTATTTTATTTATTTTTTTTTTAATATGTAATAAGGGCTAACAAGTTTGACTTCAGATCGACATAATAATAATAAGAAGAAATATGTATTTAAACCACCCTTTACAGAGTATTGTTAAATTTCAACATAATTATAATTTATATAGTAGGTAGCGCTGTAAACAGGTTAATTTATAATTTTATATATAATTTAATAAATAAATAATAATATGATATATATGTATGTATATATATTCCAGGTACATTGAGAAGATTAAGAGTACGGGTGCGACATATATGGCAGCTTCCGGTTTGACGGCGAACACCTGTGATCAAGTGAATTTTTGTCATGTCACTGCGATGGCGGAATATGCGTTGCAGTTATTTGATAAAATCGAAGAGGTCAACATGCATTCATTCAACAACTTTCGCTTAAGAATAGGTAAGCAAAAAATATTAAAAAATTACATAGTTCACTTATGCACTACATCTTTCAAAAATACAAAAAACAAACGCATAAGGAAGTCCTAAGTTCGGTCCGGACCGATTTTCTTGACTTCATTCATTTCTCATAATTAATTTATCGATTTAGTGCAGTTTATTACGTTTTTGTAAAAATTTGTAGATTTCAATGTCCTGCAGCCATTATAACTATTCACATACTTACTTTTTTATTTTTTTAGAGGTCTTTAGAAGTTCTGGCATAGATTTACATGTATGAAAACTAATTAATTTACAAATTGTTATTGTGTTAAGAAAAATTTATTAACACATCCATTCACATTTTGTGCTTTTCAGGTATCAATATCGGTCCAGTTGTGGCCGGTGTCATTGGCGCACGTAAACCGCAATATGACATATGGGGAAACGCCGTGAATGTAGCTTCGCGTATGGACTCTACTGGAATTCCAGATCATATACAGGTAAATAATGCATACAGTAGAGAGGGTATATCAGCCAAAATTTACGAAAATACAAATTTTTAACAAATTACATAAGGCAAGAGCGCTGAAAATATGTAAATGCAAATATGTTACCATTCTCGTCCAGATAAAAAGCCTATTGTAAATATTACAATTGAGGGGAGCCTTAAACATTTCAGTCTGAACATTTTTGTTTGAAATCAAATCACATTTTTTAATAGTAGGCGCCTACGACTCCTACTTCTCTTCTCGCTATCGCTTCGTCGCTATGAATTAAGGTTATACCACAAAAAATGGTGTAACCCACTATGCTGAAAAATCGTTCTTTTCCGTTTAATTTGGGTCATTGAATTCAAAGGGTCAACTTAAAGTATCGAAAAAGTGCGAAAAAACCGAAAATAAGAATTAAATAGAAACAAAATGTCGAAGTCTTAAAATGTCAAAAACTCACTTCAAAAAAATAGCATTCATAAATCCAATTACGCCGTTCCTAAGTTTTTTTCATTCAGCTTCTTTCTGCATTAGCAGCAGTACTTTTGCTTTTAGCTATAATTAACGTTATTTAAAAAGTTTTCTGACTAATCTTCAATTCCTGGATAATTGACAGTTCGACGATTTTGTCAATCTTTTCGATGATTGGCCTAATAAAACAGACTTCTTAGAATCACCGATTTGCTATTGTAATGCATACTGTATTAAATTCATAAATAGTATACATCTTTTGGCTGCCTGCTCCGACTTTCTACCTTAGCTGTAGAGGAACTGAAGAATGTATCGATTTGCATTTTATCATACTTACTTTACTTCTGCAACCCTGTCATACACAACTGTTTGCGAAGTTTGTGGGAGTCTTAAGCTATTTCAAATTGTTTGACGACGATTTATTTATCGCTTCTCTGCCACGAAATGCTATGAAAACGCAACTAAGTTCCCGCTGTTTGTCAATAGATGCCGCCACCAGTATGTGCTAGTCGATTCTAACATAACCTAAACGTCATAAACCAAGCTTACACATATGGTAAACAAATTGCTTCGACATATTCGAGATTTTCGTTTGGTATCATATACTTTTGGTTTTGTGAAAATGTCTGATTTTGTGCCGAATAATCCGTCATTTGCGGGAAGTGTTGATTTTCCTCTTTCATTTGAAATAAACGGCGGCTGAAGCCCATCGAGAGCTACAAAAAGTTTATGGAGATGCTGCTTTAAGTGAAACATCGTGCCGAGGTTGGTTCTGTCCCTTCAAAGACGGTGATTTTAATGCTGACGATCATCCGCGTGAAGGAAGGCCAAAAACCTTCGAAGACCTTGAATTGGAGGCATTGCTCAATGAGAATCCGTGTCAAATGCAAGAAGAGCTTGCTTTGGGAATGATTAAGAAACAGGGGACCTTGTGCTATTTAATTAAAAATTACGCAGCAACGGCACTTGAAATATTTTTAAATCACGTTTTGTTTGATACAAATATTTTAATATTAAATTAAATTTTGTAACTAACTTCTACTTTTCAATAAAATATTTTAAATTATAGTATTGGCGCTATTTAAGATATTATATTTTTTTACCAAAGATTTTTCGTTTACATCGGCCCAAATATGCGTGAACTTAATCATCATATTTCACACTTGTGAACTAGGCAGCTGCCGATTACAAGCAGACAAGCGATGGAACACGTAAACGTCAAAATAAAAATTTCCATCACTCAAACTAATTTTTTCCTTTATTTAGTAAAATATGCATTGATAGGGTAGGTGAGTGAGCATTTCTATACTAAATATTTTTAACAATCAAGCCCTGCTAGATGCAATATACCATAAACAGACCTTTCAAAGACTTTTGAAAAGTTGATCACTCAAATATTTTATACAAACTCGATGGTATCAGCTCTGCGCCAGGTTTTTAAGTAACAGGAAATTAAATATTTGTAAAAATCAGTTCTCTTGTCTAAGTTGACGCGTATTCAGATATTCCACAAGGAACCCACAGTGACTTATTATTGTTCCTTATTTTTAAAAACGAATGTATAAAAATTAAATAACTGGGAGCTATTTTTGACACGAAGTTATCTATCTCCGATCATATTGGTTCCATTGTCTTCAAGCATTGACAATGATTGGTTTCATAAGAAGAAACACTAGTATCTTCAAAGATCCTCAAACGTTGAAGTCGCTCGGCTTGTGTTGGTGCGAAGTCATCACGAATATTGCTCTTTAATATTGAAACCCATACTACGAAACCCATTCCAAAAAAAAAGCAAAAAGCTCAAAAACTATTTACAAAATTCGGCTTGAATCAGATTGATTGACCAAATAGTTCTCCCCGTTATATCGGAAAACGGAAATTGCTGGGCTTACAGTCAATGTCTGACAGAAGAATTTACTTTATATTATACATTTTTGTTTAAATGTTATTAATGACAACACTAAATGCAATGAGTCGACCAATCTCTTGAAAGCTCACATCTCGCCTCATAGTGTTAGAAGATGTGCAAGAACGAAACTCAGTCAGTATTGAAAATCTTGATGCCTTATATACTAAGGGTCATATATACAAGTATTTGTTGGAATTTTTAAATTTAAAAAAACCCATCTATCATATCAAATTGGCGAATAAATATGCTCTTACTATATATACAATATTAAATTACTTAGTTCTGAGTTATTATAACAAAGCTATTAATTATTCCATTGTCATTATTTATTTCTGTGTATTTTTTATTTATTTATGACCTAACCCGCGAGTCACTAATAAGAAATTTCCTAAGCTAAGATATTATATAAAAGTGATTTTACACATTCTCCTACAAATTATTTGATTTGAAAGTCTATCTTACGATTAAATAAAAAAAAAACTGTTTAAAAAGAAAAAGAACTTTTAATGAAAACGGAAAGCTGGATAGGAGATGCAAAATTGCTTTTAACAAACCACAACCAGGCAAGGGTGAATGTGTACATACAAGACGCTTTAAGTGCTAATAGGATATATAAGGAATTATTGTAGATTGGTCAAAAAGCAATATTAAGAAAATATAGAAACGTTTTATTCGGAAAATTCACAACTGATTGAGATTCTCAATGGAGAAAATGATCATTGGGATGAACTTTTGCATTTTATTAAATATGCCTTTATATACAGAGATTACATAGTAAAACAGTTTAACTGGTTTTAAAAACCGTAAACCGGATAATTATTTTACATTTACATTTTAAATCGACAGACGACCCTTGCCATTGCCGTTCAATTATAATATAGTAAACATTTTTTCTTAGTACTAGAATAAATAATTATCAAAATGTTGTATATTTCACTTTTATTTGCAATAAAAACTGCTACCACTACTAATGAACATTTGGTTGATCTCAAATTCAATCATATTAAAAATTTCGTTTATCTCCACTCTTCACAATCATGGGTTAGCCCACTTCTGCTTTCAGGATCTCACTTCAAATCATTGTCGCTAATTATGCACTGGATTAATCAGACACAGCAAACGCACGATGGGTGTAAGAACGTCAGAATTCAAAAGATTAAAAATTCCAAGTTGTCTACTTGTCATTCCACCCTAAGTAAAGTGAAAGTAAATTTTTGTCTAATGAGGTATTAGCCGAACTCTTTTGTACATGAGTTTCCAAAAACAAAAAAACACTCGTTTAAATGTTGATTTATAGCACAAGCAACAACACAACTTGTATATATGAACCATGTTATTTCCCACTCGTATAACGCCATGTAATTTACTGTGAGAATATTCATGAAGAAAAACTGAAAACTTACAACGTCAATGTAGTTCTACCAAACAAAACGAAATGAACAAAAATACATATGGAGCAAGAGCAAGTAAACTTAAGGGAAAAGAAAATTTCTTTAATAATTAAAAAACTAAAAGAAGAGGGTCGACGCAGGAGGAGCTCGAAGGGGTTTTGCTGTGAATATGCTGCTCTTGGTGTTTTTGTGATTACTGTTTAAAGGTAAATAATAAATATTTTGCTTTTAAATTCAGAAAGAACACATTTGTGCTTGGATGGGTACCTCCCTGCAGACGTATAAAGTAGCGCGGGATAAGAAAAGTCGGTGAGCTTTCCCCATGCGTCACTCCGTACATGGAGCTGATGAGTGGGATATCTGTAACGAACATACCATTAATTTATGGAGTGGAGATGCACAAATAAATGACTCCCAATCATAATTGGGAACAGTCCCAATTGTCCCCATCGCTTCCAGCACCGACTGCATCTACGTCAATATTTGCAAAAACACCATCCATGCCACCTTTGTTGAAAAAAATGTATTCTACTTTCAAGCGATTTATTTTTATTAAAAATAGGTACATATATATTAGCTGTGAAAGCTTTAGCATATGTATGTATGGGTAAGCTTTTAATGGAATTGTTTATATATTTTTTTGTTCTCTGTTTGTTCAATTTTGTGAGTCACTGACAGTCAAAGGCAGTGCTGCATAACAGACTTACCCAGTGTTCTTTTGCAACTTGTGTACAAAAATAAAGTACCTCAATACACATGGCCTTGATTTTTTTACACAGCAGAAGAGCCAAACCGGACACCAGGGTTTTTTGATACTTTTCAAAAAACATTTTTTTTTTTGTTTTTGGGTTATGCTACACACTACTACAAAAAAATATTAAAAAAAAAATGGTTTTTGTAAACCATTTGATGTCAATGATAACATACTATAAAATCAAAGCGATCGCATTTTTTTTTTCTTAAAAAAAATCCTAAAAAATATCTATAAAAATGAATATTTAACCAGACTACGTCCTTAAAGCATTCACTATTACTTCCACTTATTTGTACTGCGTGCAAAGCCAACCCCCCCAAAAAGTAAATCATTCATATTCGCTACTCTATACTTCTTTTATGCAAAATTCATATCATTCATGACTTATATTTTCCCACTGCGAAACTCTCTTTGTTTATTATAAATATTTTCCCTCACATGACAAGGGCATGCGAGTGACATTGTTCATTGGAATACCCGCAAGCATTTCTGCTTATTTCATGCTGCTGACATCTTTAGTACGCAGAAGATTTTTTGCGCTTTATTGATTTACCGACGAACTGTTCACTATATTTATGCTATTTACACACTTACATATTTCATTGAGCTTGCAATTTTTTCCACTTATCATGCAGGTCACACAGGAGATGTACCAAATTCTGTCTGGGCGTGGCTTTGAGCTCACCTGTCGCGGCAGTGTTAACGTCAAGGGTAAAGGTTCCATGATTACATACTTTCTGAAGGCAAAATCAGCAAAAATACCAACACCAGTAGCGACAGACAGTGCAAACGTAGTGACGACAATAAGCGATTCAAGCGCCATGGCAGAAGCTATAGAGCCCAACATAAATAATAAAAGTGTAGAGAGTGCATCACTTGCGTTAGTGACATCGCCCACCAAAGAAATTGCCAAAGCAGCTGACATTGAATTAGTCGATAAAACATCTGCAACGTTACCTTCATTGCAATCAGTTTCTGAAGTAGAGTCATCTTTCTTGCCCACAAATGAACCAAAAAAGCCTAGCATTGATTCTGTCGACGATGATCTCTCACCCGATTCGGAGCTGAATTCCTATATGCAGAGTGCCACTGCACAGCGTCGGAAATCACTTTGCCGTCAACATAACATATCATCTTCCTTTGGCACCACTACTAGCTCAACTTCAGCGCTCACGCCCACTGTACTATCCAGCAGCTCCAGCGTGGTCACAATTGCTGCATTACCCACAATGCCCAAAACAGGTTCATTATCCATAGATAATTCCACGGAGAATACCAGGGGCAGCTCACTAAATACCGCTACATCCACCAGTTCACCTAACGGACGTAGCAGCAGCCAACCGCGCACCTACGTTGACGAACTGAAGGAAGAATTCAAAGATGAAAGTGATAAGTCATCCCTGAAAGACTCTATTGGAAATCTACAAATTTTACTGAAAAACAACATAAGTCTCTCGGATCTCAGCAACAAACAACAATTGAACCTTAGACCTAATGATGCCAAAGTGCAACAAATAAAAAAGGAAACCCTTGTAACATTTCGTACCGAGACACTTGCTCGTCGACAACGCAAATCAATTACAACGATCGCTACGACAACGCAGATACGCAGCTTCGATGATTGTGTCCCTTCCATTACAACAGCAAACGGTACGCATAAGAATGCTTATCAGCTGGCTAATTATAATGACTGCGACATACACGACAAACAGGCATGTAACGGCTTGCAACAGCGACCCCACGACTGGCTCAACCGCCACCGACTCGAAACTCATCGAAATCTCATCAGAAGTTCACAGTCGATGAGCCCCATCGGCCTGGCAGGTAGTGAGGTGTTTGTGATGCCCAATAGTCGCAGCATGATTGTGTTTAGTAGCAGTGGCAGCAGCAGCGGTAGCTCGAGTAGTAGTAGCAGTGGCACGACCGCAGGTAATACAATCGCATACATGTTGCAGGATGTGAGCACCTAAGATGGTGGTTGCAACATCATAAAGGTACAATGAAATAGTGTAAGTACTTCCATTGATCGTTCAGAGAAATATATGAAAATTTGTATAATCAAAGAAAATTTACAGCACTGTACACTCAAAACTGATACGCATAAATGGGGAATGGGGTTATGGCATTTCCGCTCTAGAGACCCGCACAGTGAACTTGCAACACTCATAACTCGAAATTGTAGGCAATTGTTAGTTGTTTAACCATTAAGGCCGTGTTTTTCCTGTCCATCGTTCGTCGGGTGGAGTAGTTTACTTACGTATAGCTGAAACTTGTCTATATGCACCTGGTACCTCGAAAAGGCGGCTTTGTTTCTAACTAGCAACTGTCTCCTAGGCTAGTCTCTGCAGTGGCATCCCAACAAAAACTACTTGTTTAGATTAAGATTATGCTTCTAAACAGAGAGCAAAAAAAGGTGTCCTTGACGAGGTGTTTTCACAGCCCGTAGCTTTGTTCGCTACATCTTACTAGTATCCGACGCCCATTATTCAGTTCACGCAGCCCAATAGCCTTGCATATTACCAACAATGCGCACTTGCTCGAAGTATTGCCGGCTACAATTTTGGGGCTGTTGATGATCTATACTTAGAATGATCATGAATAATAAGTGCTTGTCAAATCTAGCACAACATTGAATAAGAATTTTACCAAAACGTATCCTCTTAAAGAGTGTTAAGGTGGTCAATAAGAGCAAATAACGGCAGCCACATTATCTATTGTCACATAAGACCGACTTTTGAATCTACAGCTGCAAAAATCCTACAAAATAGTAACTTTCTTAGAATACTTTTCAACTTTCTTATACTTGCCATGAAAACATCACCATATTTTTTTGCAGTATAAAACTCTGATTCTATGGGAAGTTCAATTTCAAGTTTTAGATGCATATAGTTAGGGGGATTATTGAAAAAGTACGAAATAACAATGCTTATTCATTTAATTAATCTTATTTCTCTTAAAATTAATACTTAGTTGGTCCTCCGTTCGCATCAATCACAGTTTGCAGTCTCCTGAGCATCGATCGGGTCTTCTTGCAAAACAGTGTTAAGTTAATTCTTATTGAAGTCACTCTTTGTACATACTGTGAGTTTCAAAAGTTCCCATCAGTGTTCGATGGGGTGTTCGCCTTGGTGCACAATAAAGAAGACGTTCTTTCAAGAAGCCGCAGTATGTTTCGAATCATTGTCCCGTTGGTCAAGCCCCAAACCAACTACAGAATCCTTCAAATCGCCTTCCAACAATATTTTATACTGATGCTGAACCATTACACCAATTACAAATTCCAGTCGTCTTATTCCACTAGCTGCCGTTGCACCCCATGCTTGTGGTTCTAAAGCTATATTTTTTTGTGCCACACTCCCCCTCTGCTATGGGCGAATTCGAAACGTAACTGTCGGTTTTTATGGCTGATAAGAGGTTGCATGCAAGGTTTCTGGTCGTATATCCGCCGTATATGTTTTGTAGAATCGTTCCTATGATATTTGAATAAACAGTGATGCCTGTTGCGTTAGCGAGTTGCTCTGCTAGTTCTGTCGGGGTCATTCTTAGATTTTATTTTACTTATTTCAAAACCATACTCACATCCCGCTTAGAAAATATTTTGGACCTCCTATCTTAGGGACATTTTCAACGGAAGCGCTATATTTCTATTTGTTAATAACATGTTGAACCGTGGAAACCTTTAAATGATGTGTTCAATATTACTATTGCTTTTATAAAATATTCGAATGAAACTGCAGTTAGGCTTTGTAAATACATTCTGTCAAAAAAGTATTGGGAATTGTTCAATAAAACGCAAAATTATTGTTTAATCTTCAAAATTTATTTTGTCGCCTTCAAAACAGGCTCCATTCAAAGCGTGTATGTGTATTACATATGCCAACAATTAGTCCAGTCATCAAAGCACCTTGTAAATGCGTTTGAAGAGATCTTCTTCAGCTCCTCCAGCGAATTCCCTTTAATGACCTCTATCGACTCAAAGCGGCGTCCGCGAGTGGTAGTTTAAGTTTTGGGAAAAGGAAAAAGTCACAGGGGGCTAAATCCGGTGAATACGGTGGTGGTTCGATGAAATTTGTCGAGTTTTTGGTGAAAAAGTGTTCATAATATGAGCATTGCGATCCATGAGTTTTCTTTCTACAAATTGGGCCATTGCCTAAGCCCAATCTCTCTCAAATGTCGCGTATATACATATATATATATATAATTGGCGCGTACACCCTTTTTGGGTGTTTGGCTGAGCTCCTCCTCCTATTTGTGGTGTGCGTCTTCATGTTGTTCCACAAATGGAGGGACCTACAGTTTTAAGCCGACTCCGAAAGGCAGATATTTTTACGAGGAGATTTTTCATGGAAGAAATACACTCGGAGGTTTGCCATTGCCTGCCGAGGGGCAACCGCTATTAGAAAAATGTTTTTCTTTAATTTTGGTGTTTCACCGAGATTTGAACCTACGTTCTATCTGTGAATTCCGAATGGTAATCACGCACCAACCCATTCGGCTACCGCGGCCGCCGTCGCTTACCTTCCCAATAACATTATTTATAGAGCCATTTGGAGCGAGATTCGAGTACACAACACCATGATCCAGGCCAAAATCAACGAAAACGAGTAGCATGACTTTCACTTTTGACCGACTTTGACTTGGCTCATGTGGATAGCGCCATTCAGCGCTGTTATGATGCGCTGGATCAACGTTGGTTCCGAATTCACTTGCTCAAGCATGTCTTCAGCCAACCTCTTCCGATGAATCTTTGAAAGAAATTCAACTCTCTTGGAACGAGTCGAGCAGCCACGCGTCTCATGCCCAATAGATGGTGTAAAATGTTGCGAATTGATTCGTGAGACACGTTACGGTCTCGAGCTACCTCCCTCAAACTTAATTGATGTTTTTCCAGCCCCATTTCCTTGACGTTGTCGACGTTTTCATCCGTTGATGGGCGACCAGATCGGAACAAATCTTCCATGACTTCTCGGCTCTCTGCAGAAGCCTTATACCACTCGTATTCCCGTGTTTTGAAAGAGCACATTCGCCATGGGCTTTCTGCAGCATTTTCAACGGTTCGGCATACGAAATCCCGTTCAAAATACAAATTGTAAGACAAATTCTTTTGTTCGATATTTTTATCCATAGTGAAAATCGCAGAGCACACCTGCAGTTAACTGATATAATTAAATGCCAAAAACAAGCTAATTGACACTATAGAGGATAGTTGTACCAACATTGCAGTAAAAAAAAATTTAGACGTATTTTTTTGACAGAATGTATTTCACTCAATTTTGAAATATTCGAAATACTCGTACATGTATGTCGCATCATCCAAAATAATAAACTCAATGAATTAAACCCAAATTATTAAATGGGGTTATTTGACCTATTTTGGTATCTGGTAGCTCGATAAAAATTGAATAACTCATATTCGTCTAGCTGTGGATAAAACGGGATTTCCTTTAATTGGGGATAAGACACTTCAATTTGGGTGTGAGTAACTGGACGTACTGTTGCTTTTTTATTAGTCGTTTCTTCCTGCTTCTCTGCTAAATCTCCATCGGGCTGTGCCAAAAATTTGTCGTATACTCCAAAAATTACCTTGCAAGGATTACTAAAGTGCGTACCAATTTTGAGTGAACAGTTCGTTGAACTGAGTGAACAAATCTCTCCTTTAATATGTAATTATGTAAATGCGCTTGTATGAAGTACTGTACAGAAGAAACATGTGTATGTATGTACATACATATTTGTAAGTAAAAGTGTAGTAGGCAATAGTTTGGAGAATAGTGTAGTAAAGTTAAGTAATATTGTAAGTAAATATACTAATGGTCGAAAGTGTACATATATCGAACAACGAAACGAATTGCAAAGGGATAAGTGCAGGTATATACATTAGTTTAATAGGGAATTTTAGATGCGTATGCACGTATGTAGATATGTTATGTTAGATACGTTGAGTACGTTTGTATAAAAGCAACTCCAACAACGCTGTCTTAAGGTAATGTAAAGACTTCTGAGTGCGTGCTAAAAGTTATATTAGAGCTCTGTTAGACTTAGACATAATTTTACATAACTTGGGCCGACTTATCATACCGTGAAATATGTCCTGTCATGCGCCAAAGTGAACTGTCGCAAATAAAAACAAAGTAAACAAGCAAATAACACAAAATATTGTAAAGATGGGCATCAGAAATGATATCGCTAATGCAATCATAACGGTGTGCTGAGTAACAATGTTTCAGTTTCTACAAAAACTAATCAAATCTAAGCCTTGGCTAACACAGCTTTCAGACGTAATTTAACTTAACTTAGGCTTACCTACCATGCCTTGGAATTTTTTTGCTTTGCCTTGCAACTTCTAGGAAAGAAAACAATATTTGAGTACCTTGAAGTTGTGAAAGAGAATGTGGCAGGCGTCCTCACTGAAGAAACATGAAACATTATAGAGATGGAGGAGGGTTATACATGCATATGTAAAGGGTGATCAATTTAGAGGCATGAGACTTCAAATTGAAATAAAACAACGAAAATTCAAATTGATTGGGCAATCTTAATTTTTTTTGTGTACAACCATTCATGACATTTATTTTTTAAAGATAATCCCTTTCATACTCCTATATTGGCCGCAACTGCGCCGTAATTCGGCCATCCTTGAACACCAATTTTGAATGATTCGCTGGAGGAATTTTGTGAGTACCTCGTGAATAACTTTAGTAATGTTGGCTTCCAGTGCCTCAATCGGAGCTAGTTAATCCACAAAGCATTTAAACTTTACATACCCGCTCTAATAAAAGTCCAAAGGTGTGATATCACACGATCTGGTTACTCTGAACCGAGACGAGGGAGAAATTGCTCACCGAAACGACGATGCAGTAAATCAATTGTTCATGGGCTGTATGACAAGTCTGCCGTCTGCCGTGTTGTTCGAACCAAATTTTGTAGAGACCACGGACTTGAATGTGCGGCATCAATCACATTAGAAGTTTTATGACGCGACAGCGTACATCATTCATTCACTGTAACATTAGCGCTAGCCTCATCTTTGAAGAAATGTGAACCGATGAATCCTCCAACCCATAGATCGCACCAGACCGTTGTTTTCAATGGATGTAATGACTGTTCTTGAATGGCTTCGGGCTGCTCTTCAGCTCAAATACGGCAATTTTGCTTATTGACGTAGAAATTAAGCCAAAAATGGGCCTCATCGCTGAACGTCGTTGAGACGTTAGTCTTTCCATGATGAAATGTCAATGAATACAAAAGAAATTATGTACTTAGTTTTACATTAGTCACATTATGTAGACATCAATCAAAACAACGCTATTAGAAAAAGTACCTCCAATCTGATCACCCTTTATAAACGCCACTGCGCTAGGTTTCAGATAGGTTGGGCCTTACACTTGCTTAAAGTCTCCACACTTTCGCACACAGAATAAACGTAAATTTTATAATTGAAATTAATGCAGCAGCTTAAGATCTTGCTTTGTTGGAATTCCCATTCTGGCAGAAATTTTTGTATACAGCTTGAAAACCATCAAACTATTTTTACATTTTTCTCGGTATGTTTCAGCAGTCAAACATATTTTTGTAACGATTTCAGGACCATTTTAGGCACAAATATGCAGCATCGAACAAAATTTAAAGAAGTGCTGCAAAATGTATTACTTAAATTTTAGGCGTTTCTAGTTACTACCTACCAGCTTTTAATTGCGATTTCCAACTTTTGAACTTTTCCACGCCATAACAAACGCGTTGTAGAAAATTTATATGCATCTGACGATCCTAGTTCAGTGCTATTCCTTTTGTAGATCTCGCTGAAATCGAACCTTCGATAAACTCAGTAAAAGGCATGACTGTTAAACATCCGAGGTTTTCGGACTGTAATAGATCGGCGAAGTAGGCCTGGCTTGGTTGGTTGTGCCACTTGTCATGAAATGATTACATTTAGTGTAATGATTAGAATAAAAAAAATATAAAGTTTTGGAAAATTAAAATTTTCGAAAACATATTCTCAGATTAAGATACTTGCATATGTATAAGTCCAAAGATGCTGAGTAAAAATGAAATGGTTTCAAATATGGTAAGAATTCCATCAGGAAAATATTTTAAAAACTAATAACTATAAACATCCTAAAAATATATGGATACATAACGCAATAATATCAATACATTATCATTTTAGAGAAAGTCATTTGAAATTAGGCAGTTCCTTTCCATTCGACGCTTCTAACTAACTTTATCTTTAAACTGATACTTACCAAATTTATTTTCAGGCCAAAATGGCTTTCTAAATATCTTGTAAAAATAAAACCTCGAGATATCTATGTAGGTATGTCGGTTTTTTTGTGCCCAATCAATTTGTGTTTTTTTTCTGCCGAAAGCCTAACCCCACCAGTGCAGGACTTTACCTCCAACTACTGAACTAAACCTCCGGAACTCAAAGTACCGATTCCCCCGGTACTACCATCAAGTATTTCGTCGGGAGGCGGTTTGAGTTTTCCACTCAACGTCAGTTACTGTCCTAATAGCATACGTCAGAAGTTGAATCTACTCTCTGTTGGATTTATACGCCCCCTCCCACCATGTATCTGTCCATTCATAGAAAATCTAGTTTCTAAGAGTGGTATAGTCAGTTTACCTGCATTTTCCCCTCTGAGTAGGTTTGCTAGTTTAGGAATTTACTTGGCGGTCGCACATCCATCTTGCCTGCTCACAGTATCGGAGTTGCTGCATTTCTTCGGCAGTCATGTGCTGTACTTTGTTCCATGTATCCTGGCTCATCAACATCAGTAGCATTAGATTCTCGGGCGTGACGTTGCAACCAAGGCTATCTTCCAGACTTCTGAAGCGGAGACACACAGAAAGTTCATGTTCTCTGTGCACTGCTCACAGTAATAGGATCTCTTTGTGCTCCAAGCAGTAAAGCTATGCTTTAAAACAGTCATGGCCATCTAAGATTTAGCTTAGGTAGTAGTCTACTTCTCCGCGCTTCCTCTGGAGCCAAGCTTCATTCAGCAAAAACCTTTATAAAAAAGGATAGTTTGCTCTTCTAGCGCCCTATGAATATTGAAAAATAATGAAACAATTTAAAAAAAAACAGTTAAAAATATGTATATACGAGAACCAACATTGCGAGAAGTGCAAAGTGAAAAAAATAATATAATTGTCTGCACGTGACTTTACTTTTTTGAAGCCATGTTTTTACGCTCTCAAATGAGGTAAAAAGCAAACAAAGAAAATAAATTGAGTTCTAGCTATGTTGGTGAAAGTTGATGTGTAGGAGAAATTAACCGAACAAAAAGAGCGTGGTAACAAGCGAAATCTAAATTAAGTAAAGGGAAAATAAAATATAGCTAAAGCAAAGAGCAAAACAAGAATGGAATTTTCAAATAGCTCAGGAGAAAGGTTACCTCTAATTCCTGCTCCATACACAATTCTAGCATTGTGGGCTGCGCTCGTGCGGTCATTTACACCTGCCAGTTACAAAACTCTTATTTACAATAGATGAATAGAAATTTGATTGGTTAATTAAGAAATGTGAATTGCAAAATATGAGTTAATATATATTTTTTATATTTTGCTTTCTGTAAGCTGGACAAAGAGGCCAAGCGAAAGGGTCTAACGGTGAACGCGGACAATACAAAATACCTCCTGTAATTTACCAACCAGTCGCCGCATTAAACACCAAAAGCTTTATTCTAAGAACGGTCGCTCCTCGGTCGCCAATGGCAAACCTCTAAGTATATTTCTGCCGTGCAAAAGTTTCTCATAAATATCCTTCTGCCGTTAGGAGGCGGCATAAAAATGTAAGTAACTTTATTTGTGGAGGACATCAAGAAGAACATCGAACAAATAGCAGAAAGCGATGAGCTCTTAAAGTATTCCTTCTGGTACCTACTCATGGAAGTAAAGGAAATTGAAGGAAAAATCAAGTAGAGATGAACTTTATTTCACTTGATGTGCTCAACTGACGCCAGTTACCAGCGATTATCGCACCATTCAAGAAGAATATATTTTAATTTTAATCCTAGTTGACGTAAAATATAAGCCAACAACGGAAGATAAACAAAGCGACAAACTTCAAAGGCTTGACTTGCTGCTACTTTTTCCTCAAACGCCATTGCAAGTGCATAGTCATCTTAATACGAGAGCAGCTGCGGTTGGCCCATGCCATGCAAGGTACCTCTTATTCATACCAATTTGACTTTTTAGTTTAAGCGGCATCAATTTCCTTTAAAGCTGGAAAGCCAATCTCAACTACAGGCACTAAAGGCCATTTTCTCACTAAAGGCCATTTTCTCAATAAGCACTTAATCAGATTATACTCAGTAAGTGAAATCTGACTGTCTGGTTAGCGAACATCTGCAGTTGCAGTGGATTTAAGCAACCACTTTTTAAAGAAAAATATATTTTTTATGAATACATTCGTGTAATCCATTCATCGCGGGACGAAGCATCTAGCAACCACTGTCAGTACTTAGTTTTGCTATAAATAATTTATCAACTCACTCATATTGATGGCCTATGGCAATCAGTTTAGTATCTTTCTTTGACCGCGGGGATAAAATGTCTCCGCGGGGATCCTCTGCAGTTAAAAATTCCAACAGAAAAATTTGATGTCAGTAGTCAAAAACACAAAGCGTGTATGTATATATACATATATGAATGTGCATTACGCTGGGTCGGCGAAAAAAATTTCGAAAAGCTTTATTTTTAGCCTCATAAGAATGTGCGTCCCAGGCATGCCCTAAAACCGCCAAAACCGTGTTTTTTATTTACGACCAGATTCCGAAATGTATTTTTGGAAGATAATTTCCAATACTAATACATATCCCTTCTTTGAGGAGGTACATTCGTCATTTAGTAAAGTGTTTAATTCTATCGAAACTGAGTCACCGTAATCGATTGAGTTAAGGGGTTATATACCTTGTGGTCCGGTGAAATTAGCGAAAGTTGGGTTTTTTTTAAAGATATGTAGCAATAATTTTATTGTATAAAAGTTTTTATTATTGGATATTACAATGTTTAAAGAAAAAAAAGGCTTTGTTTGTGTAAAAATATTTAAAAATGGCGGAGTTATGGCGTTTTCCCCCAAGACCCTTTTTTTGGAAGAGGCTTGCGGTGGACGCGATTCAAGTCCACCAAGTCAACTGAAATCAAAAAATCGAAAAGATTTCATTAGTATAGGGTTATATCTTCTTAGTGAACGATCAATATATTAAATATTTTGATTTTTGTGAAAATAGTAACATGTTTTTAAAAAACTCCACTTCTACAGTCCTAAAATTGGCATTAAAAAATTCATATCTGCAAAATAAAAATGTATACATAAAAAGTTGATCGTTCACTAAGAGGCGACATCAATTACGAACAATTTAAAAAAAAAATTATAAAAATCGGTTGAATACTTTTTTTGCAATCGCGTCCACCGCAAAAGCATTTTTGGAAAAACACGTTTTTGAGATAATCGCGTTTAAAGTTTCAAGCGCCGCATGAGGCCGTACGCTCAGGACGTGACGACGCACAATTTAAAACGCTGTAACTTTCGATCTATTGCTCAGATCTCTATGAAATTTTTGGAAAATGTTCTCAAGGGATTGTACTTTACGATAAAGAAATAAAATTTATTTTGATTTTTTTGAAAAACACAAGGTATATAACCCCTTAACGCGTGGCTACTCCTATACATATGTTCAGGAATATATTATGACGATCATCGCAAATTGAAAGAGGATCCAAACAAAGGCTAAACGCCGAACAAAGGATGTGAGTATACACGTTTCTTTCTCGTGCTAACCGGTGCCAGTTGGAAGCCCCAAGTGAAGCCAGCTCCTCCTCCACCTGACCTTTCCAACTCAGAGGAAATCTTCCTCTTCCTCTACTACCACCAGCTGGTACCGCATCGAATACTTTTAGAACCGGAGCGTTTGTATCCATTCGGGCGATATAACCCAGCCAACGAAGCTGCTGGATCTCTTTCGTTGCGCTAAGTCTATGTCGTCGTAAAGCTCATACAGCTCATTGTTCCATCGCCAACGATACTCACCGTTGCCAACGTGCAAAGGTCCAAAAATCTTACGCAGAATCTTTCTTTCAAACACTCTAAGGGCCACTTCATCGGATATTGTCATCGTTCAAGTTTCTACGCCATACGATGAAACGGGCATGATAAGAGCCTTATAAAGTGTTAATTTTGTTCGTTTAGATAGGACTTTACTACTCAGTTGCCTACTTAGCCCAAAGAAGCTCTTATTAGCAAGTGAGATTCACCGTTTAATTTCAAGGCAGACATTGTTATCAGTGTTAATGATGGTTTCTAGATAAACGAAATCTATTACAACCTCGAAACCTCATAACTGTTAACAGCGATGTGGGGGTCGATACGCGAGTGCGCTGACGGTTTGTTTGGTGGCAGCCGGTTCTTCGAATAGTCCTCGTTCACCGCCAGACCCATTCGCTTTGCTTCTTTATCAGTGCGGTTGTTACGGCCGACGATGTCAATATCGCCAGCAAGCGCCAGCAATTGTACGCTCTAATAAAAAACATATATGTATGTATAAAATTGAAATTATAAATGCTATAGATGCAATAAAAAAAGGAGCTTGAACAGCTTGTAATGAAAAATATACTCATATTTGGAGTGCAATAGGGAAAAGTAAACCCCAAACATTTTTACAATATACTAAAGGGTTTTCCAGTAAGAGGTGTTATTTTGATATTCAAAGAAAAATGCTATTCTTTAATATAAATGATCGGATGTTTATTTCATTATAAAGAGGAAGGTATGCCGTTAATAGTGGGAAATAACATCAGGCAAATGACCACCACGACTACGCTTAGAGGACAATATCCTTTTCATTAAATTTTCCATAACCGAATTGCAAAGTGGCTGCCTTACGTCTTCGATAGCCTCACGAATTCCATCTTTGAGATCTCGAATCGACCCTAGGCTGTTGGCGTAGACCTGCTCTTTTACGTTTCTCCAAAGAAAAAGTTCACAAGGTGTTAAATCACAAGATCTCGGCGGCCAATTGAGATCACCTCTTCGAGAGATAACACGGTCCGGAAACTTTTCCAGTAAAAAATCAATGGTTTCGTTGCTTGTGTGGCAAGACGGCGCTACTTGTTGAAAATGATCGTTGCCCAGATCAATACCATCCAATTCCGGCCATAAAAAATCGTTAATCATCTCTCCTGTTTAACACCTAACACCTGTTATTGGAAAACCCTTTATATAGGAGGGATACTGGAATGGAAAGGTCAGCTGAGTTCATCAACAATAAAGATTTCGAAAGGCTCGCAAAGTTCCTTGTGTACATTTCTTTTTGTGGGGGCGATTACATAATCTAATATTGGAAAATCTGGCAAAATGACTTGATTGCCAAACAGATTGTTCACTTTGCACAACTTACAATCTGCTTTTAAAATTTTGAAATCTTTTTACCCTCAACTTAAACTAAAAACTTTGCTTGCAGAGATAAAACTGTAACAGAGTTAAATTGGCGTTTATTTTAAAACATATAATAGTTGTAGTTGTTTAAACCTGCTTTGAATTCATATAGTACAAGGTGGCGCAAAATTAATCATCCAGTTTTGTTTTTCAATAATTTTTTACTAAATGCAAATAAATGAATTTGACCGATGAAAATCTTTATTTTGACCTTTACGCGCTGCTTGGCTTGCCTGTTTGTTAATTTTACGACACCTTGTATAACTATGGGTCATTGAGTTGTCTAGCCGAAGCAGATTACCAAGAGGGATATAAAGTACAGAAATATCTTTCCTATAATAAATATTTCTCATTATAAATAAGAGGCAAGTTGTAAGCAAAATAGTTTTAAATAAAAGTTGGCTTTGCTTGTTTTTAGAGCGCCCTTTTTATAACACTGAAATATTCTCGAGCTAAAGCTTTCTGCAAGGAAATGCTTTTATATAGCGGGACTTAACCGGTCTAATATATGTACATACACATATCACTCACATACGCTACTAACAACTTGTAGGAATAATATTTGCATAGTTATATGTACGTAGCTGCAATAAAGCTTTAAGGAGAGAAGGAAAATACAAAGTGGAATATGTGTAAATACAATATATTAATTTCAGTTTGAAAGCACTTGTACGTAATGGAACACTCTTGTTAATAGGATGATTGAAAATCATTGATTTCAAAGAATTTATAAGCATTTTAATGCAAAGCAAATAAAACATTTTACATACAAATTATATTTACATAAAATATTAAGAGACTATTTAAGAAAGAAACTATTCAATACTAAACTAAATCTACATACAATTGTTACCAGCAGCTGAATTTTTTTTAGAAAACTCATATTAATAAATTTTAAATGTGCAACTCTGTCAATTTGCGGCTGTTCATGAAACATTTACCTTTAATTTCCGTCATCAGAAGTAAAACAATATCAAAAAGCTATATTTCTGTTATGCAATATATAGTTAAATAAGCATATTTAGAAATGTATGTATGTATTGTTTGTGAAAATATGTACAAATACAACAAATGAGAAGTGTGCACTTACCCAGAACTCAAAAAAAAAAAAAAAAAAAAAAATTAAAAGTATGCTATTTTATGCTAAGTGAACTAATTTTAAATTTGGCAAGTTTGTTTATTAGGGGTGTCCGAATTTGTATGGAAATTTTTAAAGTTCTTTGGATTTTTAGCAACTAATCTAATCATTACCTGACTGGAATAGGGTTCTTAGTGTTGTTCTAAGGGCATTAAAAAATAAGTCAGAAACTCACATACCGCAATTGTATTTTTAGCGGTTACGCATTATTCTCACATGTTATATATTAAGTTCTAAGTATGCAGTAAGGGAACCAAGATTTCACGGTAATAAACAACGGAAATTCAAAAATGTATACACCTGTAATGTGCATACATTGGTAGATTGTATTAGGCGCCTTCTCTTTTCTCGCAGAGCCCAGACCTGCTCACTTAACGTAAAATGTGTATGCAACAACAAGTTTATCAAGCAAGATTCGCCGTATGGTTATACGTCGTAAAACTGGTATGACTCACCAGTTTCAAATCTATCTTCTGATATACGACAAGTTTCGTAAGACCAGGTTCATACAGGAAAGCTCTTTTATTTCAACTTTCCGAATTCTCTTCTGATGTTGCGCGTCGTGTTTACACTCGGGAGATCCATTTAATGCAATTTTTTAGTATCTAGTCTACAGACAAAAAAAGATAAGGAAGAACGAGAAGATAAAGGGCGTTGACAGAGCACGAGCATTGACGAGTTGAAGCAACAAATATTTCCTTTACTTATACTCTTTAAGTGCTTCCAAGCAAATGTAATTTCTGACAGCTCATTTCCAGTGATTCTACAATAACATATGTTTATTTACGCCAGGTGCTTCATTTGTTCATCACTCGCTAACGCATGGCGAAACGAAGGCGCCAATTACAGGATATGCAACTCGAGGCATAACCAATTAAAAACGCCTTAAATTTAGTTTGGAAAATTACTTTTATTCAATTCAAAGTAAAAAATGTGTAAAAATAATGAAAACATAAGAACCAATTTATTTTTGCTCGATATGACCACCGATTGCCTTGACTATGGCCTTGAGACGGTCCAGAAACGAATCGCGAGCTGCCCGAATGTAACTTGCTGGTATTTTGGCCCACTCGCGGACAATGTCTGTTTTCAGCGTCTTGAGACTGGTGAATTTTTTGGTTCGGACCTTAATCTACAAAATGGCCCAAAGAGAATAATCCATCGGATTCGCGTGTGGTGAACTTGAGAGCCATTGTGCGGGCGTTATGAAGTTCGGAACATTGTTTTGTGGCCGTTATTAGTTCATTCGAGCTTTGTGTGACGGTACCGAGTTCTGTTGAAACGTCCATGTTTAGTTATTGGTCTGCCACCGAAATGTTTGTCTGCTTACGGCTTCAAAGCAGCCTCCAGAATACTTTCCCGATAATACTTCGCATTTACCTTGACGCCGGGTTCGATGAAATCGATTGGAGAGCACCCATCTGCGGTTACAGCGGCCCAAACCATTGCCTGTGGCGGGTGCTGCCTCCTGGTGGCCAATCGATGACTCGAATTCTCGTATGGAGGTCGTTTCCTATAGTTTTGAGAGTTTACGAATTGCTCAGTTTGAAAAATTTTCTCGTCAGAAAACAAAATGTTCGAAAATTGACCGCTTTCGGCCAAGCGAAGCAACTCCTTCGCTCTCGCTAGTCTGACTTGTTGCTGCTTTGGTGTAAGATCATGCACCTTTTGGATCTTGTAAGGCTTGACTTTGAGATCAATTTTCAGTATGCGGCGGATGCTTGGTCAGATATTTTTAGTTCTTCCGCCATTTAATTGGCACTTCGTCGGGTGTTTCGCCCAAGTTGCTTCTACACTTTTTGAATTATTTCACGTGACGTTGGAGTCTTTTGATGACCACCTCCATGACGTTTGGCGATGCTACCAATAGCATTGTAATGAGTAATGGTGCGATAATCAAAAACCTTATTTCCTTTAAGGTGATCGAACTCACGAACAATCGCTAGTTGTGATTTTCCAGCCAAATATAATGCAATCACACTATTACGTTTGAAATCCATTACTGATTCTCTTTTTTCGCGTTTACTCTCAGCAAAAAGCTTCCGCGCTCTTGTAATTAATACTCTGGACTGTCATTAAGCCAACTACCAACTGATGCCCGTGCATCAGCTGCGCGAGCGGTCTGAAGTTGGTTACGCTTCGAGTGCCGGACCCTGTATGTTCACATTGTATTTGTGTTTACGAGGTTTTGTGTTTACGAACGACTTTCAAGCATTCTCATTGGAGTGTTTAAAAACTCATATTTTAGTTTGCCATTTCTTTGTTTGCCCTCTCTTTTCTTCATCTGCTTATTTATATATACATATGTAGGTATCAACGAACTTTATTTGGATGTTTGACCGAACTCCTGCTCCTATTTGTGGTGTGCGTCTTGACGTTTTTCCACAAATGGATTCGGCTGATAAATATAATAAATGTTTATATGTAAACATGAGGATAAACTTTGAAAAAAGCCAATAATGCGGCCAAATATTTCAACCAAATTAAAAAAAAAAACATTCCTAAACATAGCATGAGGAAAGTTATTTATATTTTGCTGACTAAGATGTCTCTCACTTGCATTCATTGTTTGGCATTAGCGCACGCCTACTTGGAACCATTAGGAAATACTATTAAATTTTATACTTATTTTTATTGCTATCCAAAAAGGTTGCAATATTACATATATTCTGAGATTGCAATCCCATTCGATTTCAATTTATAACAGCTCTGCTAGAGAGTTAATATTTACGTGAATGCAATTTACTATGGGACCTGCAAAGCGTGCTCATTAAAGTAATAATTTTTTTATGTGTGTTTTTGTAAATTTCCCGGGTGCAAATAAATAAGTACAGAGTTACCGAGGGGGCAAGCCTGATTAAGTCGCAAACCAATTGGACGTTACATCAGTTCTTTTCTGCTGATATTCATTTTAATCCTTTTTTCAACAAATCATTCTAATCTTTTCCCAAAAAATGCAGTGAGATTTTTCAATTTCAAGTGTAAAATGCATTTATGACATGAACAGTTATTAAGAAATATTTCAAAATATTACACTAAATAATCTTCGTAAATATTGCTGAAAAGTTCAGCTGAGAGAGAGAAAAATAAATACTTTCAGACAAAGAATATTACTGAGTTACTGAACACAAAATTCTTAATTTTACTGAATTCTTACTGAAGAAAGAGTTACAAGTTAGAGTTTTTCATAATTAACTCTTTCGACTCAAACGGTTTTAAATTTAGCTTACATTTTCTTTACATGTTTGCGCGGTGTAATGCATTTTTTGAACTGCAAATACAATAATTACCGTTATTTCACAAGTTACAAAGGTTTCAAATTCATACCAAAGACTATAACTGAATAGCGGTTGCTAGTTCACTTTGCTCAAATTTATTTCTTGTTTTTATTCAGTTTCGGGCCATAATTATTTAAAGCCAATATAAATTTCTCTGTTACCACATGAGGTAGATAATTCTTGAAAAACAAAAAATGCTCGAAGTGTACAGCACTACATTACTACTCTTCCATCCAAGAAAACAATTTTATTCCGACCACTTTTTTTTTTGTTTTTTTGAGGGCCAGTGTAATTACTATTTAACATTCTGAATTTATTGTTCATTATTATTATTAAGTTCATATTTATGTACGAAAAAAATAATGTATACATACATATCTACTCACATATGTATGTGTAGGTAAACGTAATTATCTGTTATCACTCTTACAATTAAAAAAGCAAACCAAAAAAATCCCGCATCTAAAGCATAAATGTCAAAAAAAATGAAAAAATGCAAAGAACAAACACTTAAAAATAAATAAATATTATCTTAAATAAAATGTCTTACTGTGATTGTAATCCTATTTGTATGCGTACTATGTAAATAATATTGTAAAAAATAGCTTCCAAGCTTTGTGAATTAAATATTATGCCATTAAATGAATACAACTTCTTCCGAACTGCTTTGTAATAATTAATTTGTAAATATATTCATATATATTTTTGTCATAATAATAGAACAACACAATAGACGTATTGAGTGGAAAGTTTTCCTTTTACTGAAAATCTAACACTAAAGTTTATGCGCGTAATCTACTCAGTCATGACTTCGTTCGTTAAAGAATTGTCTGTTTGAATGAGTGATGAGTATAAATTTGCATTACGAGCGGCCATCAGTTGTGACCAGTTTGTTAATGGAATTTAATTAGTGTTTCAAAAACTAAGTGAAGTGAACGCGATGTGCGCATATAAGTACAGGGTGGTCCAAATGTAGCTGAGCCGCTTTTTCCTCTCAAAATCTTAACTGTCAGTTAATGATATATTGTGGAATGAATACAGTCAGTTAACGCTTGAAAATCGTTGGAAAATATAGCAAATTATTACCTAAAAAGTAAGTTCTGTGTTGGCCCTAAGTGGGTTGATAAAGAAGTTTTGATGGTGTCTAATTGCCATTTCATCTTGACCAACTTCGCAGCTGTGATTTTAACGCGTTCGAGACATTTTTGTGAGGCATTATTGGAGACCTTTGTTCCTCGAATAACCCAGACTTGATTTGGTGTTTCGCCAGAAACGCTCGATAAAGTTTGGGAAGACAGAGATGGTGACAGCGAAAAAGCGCCTACGTGAATGATATCGCACGTCAAAAATAATGAAAATTTAAGTTCTTTATAGTTAATAAAGTCAGAGTATACTAAAAAAAATTTAGTCACGTTTCCACGATAGTTGGATGTGCTTTTCTGGAATGACGCAACTTCTTATTCGGATATGTATTGTCAATCGTACAACACTCACGCATATTTTTGGGCAGTGTTTTACGATGTTACGAAAACAAAAATGCAAATAAAATTGAGTTTTATGCAATACATATTTTCTTACTACCCATATCCGTAAAATTTTTATGTAATTTTTTTGTTTTTTTTTTTTGCTGTCTTTTTTTTTTTTTGTTTAGCCCGAAATTGCAGTGCAGCTATTCTCCAGCTGAGGATAGTGAAATAAAATTTTTTAAATATAAATTATATTACATAAAAGTTGTAACTTAATCGTCACATATTTAGGTTCTTCGCGCTTAAAATTCAATCGTAATACCACCAACGGTTTGATCATTTAGCCGAATATCTCTTAGAGTTTTATTAACAACTTCTACCGCTTTTGCATTAGCCACGGTGTACTCATTTTACATTACTAAACACCAGTCATGTGGAATTCCAGAGGTACTTTTTGATTGAAGGTCACGACAAGCTAGTAATTCTGCTGAAATTATTTAAGCCAGAAGTATTTTTTTCTCCCCTGCCAGGTTCATCAAATCACCTAATCACCTTACATGTCTCAATGCTGTGAGTTATTCTTCTGTTAGCTTATTGATGGCTTTTTATGAGGATTCATTATTATTAGCATACTTTTTGAAACCCAAAGAAATCCGACTATAGTAAGAAATTATTGAAATATTTCGACCACAGCACCTCCTAGCTAGTCACTGTTTGGCAGTCGTATGTTTGTTATTCATATTCTCGTAAGTAACAAATATTCTGGCCGCCGTAGCCGAATAGGCTGCTGCGTGATTGCCATTCGGTAGGGCCTGGCTTCGAAGCCTGGGTTATGAAACGTCAAATGATAGAAAATGGTTTTTTCAGCGTGCGCCCCTCAGCAGGCAATAGCAAATCTCCGAGGGTAGTTCTGCCTTGAAAAAGCTCCTTTTCGTAAAAAACTATCTGCCTTTCGGAGGCGACATAAAATTGTGTGCCAATCCATTTGTGCAAAAACATCACGACGGACACCAAAAATTGGAGAAGGAGTTCGGCCAGATAAGTAAAAGAAGTGTAAGCGTCAATTAAATATAATTTTGAAGTGAATTTAAAATGAATAAACCATAAATACGATTTTTCGAAATACCATATCTCGATCCGAACACCATTTTTGCATGTGCTTTTAATATCCAGAATATACTTTGACACATTTCGACGCCAGCTCCCAATGGAGGCCAATATTTTCATCCATTCCACAGATTACAAAATATAACTATAATTGGCGCTCACACCCTTTTGAGGGTGCTCTGTCGTACTCTTCCTCCTATTTGTGGCATGCGTATTGATGTTTTCCCACAAATGGAGAGGCATACAGTTTTAAGCCGACTCCGAAAGGCCATTGGTTTTTTTTTGTTTTTTTTGTGAGGGGCTTTTTCATGGTGGGGATTAGTATGATATTTATAAAAATGCAAAATTATCTCGTTATTTTCTGTTACGCCTATCCGCAAACCTCCTATGTATAAACACGACGGTCTAATCATTTTATTGTTGTGTAAAATTAAAGAAATACCCACATTTGGATCACCTTTTGCACTTGCACATTAAGAAAAAATTAGCCAGCCATTTTAAGTACGTTGATGCGTTTTTCGCCCATCCTAATCACATTACTTATAAATTTGAAGTATTGCCAAATCGTTCACATTCATTGAATTTTAATTACTTAAATACGATTTATTTTGCTGTTCAATTTAAATGAATGTCATAAACTTGTTTAACTTTTTTATGAATTTTGTTACGAAATACTTTTAAGACTCTACTTTGCGCGCAAGAACATTTCAGCTAAAAATGTGCAAAAAACAAGAGAAGAAGTTCTTAGGATTAATTAATGTTTTGTGTATGTGCAATAACTTTAAATAAAACATAAGTATACATATATACGTATACATATACATATATGCAGTATAATATATTTGAATGGATTTATTAAATGTTTAAGTATTATTGTTAATAAAATATACATACAGACATATATATATATATATAATTTAAGAATAAATGTGCTGTTAAATCTAAATGAAAAAAGGTGTGAAATCAATAAAAAAAACTGAAGTGTTTAACCTTGTATGCATGTTTGGGTTTTGATTGAGTATGGAAAGCCCTGCAATCAGTAAATATCATACTATTGATAAATAATTGTAAATTTGGTAAGTAAGTCTATTTATTTATAGATCCACGTGCATATAAGAGCATAACTCTTTAAATTGCCTTTAGGCGCCTAGATGACTCGTTCGAGCTTAGCTCTGACCCGTGTACTATTGTACAGCTCCAGTTACAGTTACAGGTTCCAAGGGAAGGCAAGTGTTTCTAAGGAGCTACTTTACCTTTGGTACCTCAAATAAGTGTTTTAAACTACAGCACTATAAATTTTCATTCGGACCGGTGACCCAACCCGCATATCGAGAGAATATTCATTTGCTGAATTATAGATTTCTAAGCGTAAAGCTCATACATACGCGTTTGCCATGATAGGTACAGGGCATTTCAAGTTCTAGCTTCTTTTTTTAGCAGTATTCCATCAGGTTTTTTTTAACAGCTTGTGAACTTAAAATGATATAATGGAATATAGAAATATTGTTAGAATTAATACTATTTTATTATATTGTAATCTGGTACACAATTTTATGGGATCTATTTTTTTTAATATAATTTCCGCCATATGCCCCCCGTGGCTACGAGTTATGTGATACATTGCGAATGGCGTTAATAGTGGTTTAAATATTGCAATGAATCGATTGTAAAGCCGGCTGTATAGCAAGTTGCGCAGTGTTGTTGCAGCCAAATATCATCGATGTTTAGCTGATTATTTTTTGAAAACCAAAAATTCAGTCGGCATGACTCGGCTCGTCATTCATCGTAACGGTAGCGTCTTTCGCATTTTGAAAAAAATATGGACCGATGATGCCACCAGTGCTCTATAAGCTTCGTAAAATAATTTTCTTTTAAGTAAATTTCCACAATTTGGGAAAGGTTGTTTTGGCGTTAAACGATTCAAGATTACTTGCCAAATCTTACTGAGCAGAAATGTCTACACAGTTTGCCATTCTCCGCTGTCAAACCATATTTATCGATATCTCTCATGTAGCTAAAAAAATGCATGGGCATTAGCTGTCTGTTAGTTACCTAAATGACAGTCCAGAGTACTGTTTACAATCGCATGGATGCATTTTGCCGAGAGTTAACGCGAAAAAAGAAAATTATAATGGATTTCAAACATAATAGTGTGCTTGCATTATATTTGGCTGGTAAAACACAACTAGCGATTACTCTGAGCTAGAGAATCTTAAAGTAAATACAGTTTTTGTTTATCGCGCCATTACTCGTGACAATGATACTGATAGCATCGCGAAACGTCATGGAGGTGGTCATCCAAAGACTGCAACGTCACGTGAAATGGATCAAAAAGTGAAGGAGCGACTTGAGTGAAATCCTTGATGAAGTGGCAATCGAATGGCGAAAGAACTGAAAATATATGGCCGCAACATTCGCCTCATGTGATCTCAAAGTCAAGTTTTACAAGATCCGAAAGGCGCATGATCTCACACCAAAGCAGCAACAAGTGAGACTTGAGAGAGCGAAGGAATTGCTTCGCTTGACCGAAAGCGGTCAACTTCCAAACAATGTGTTTTCTGACGAGAAAATTTTTCAAATTGAGCAATTCGTAAACTCGCACAACTATAGGGTTTATTCGACCGGCCGTCCATACGAGAATTTGAGTCATCGATTGGCTACTAGGAGGCAGCACCCGCCACATGAATGGTTTGGGCCGATATAACCGCAGATGGGCACTCTCCAATCGATTTCATCAAGCCTGGTGTCATGCTTAATGCGAAATATTATCGGGAAAGTATTCTGGGTATTGCTTGGAAGCCGTGGGCGGACAAACATTTTGGTGGCAGACCATGGACGTTTCAATACGTTTCAATACAATACTCGGTACCATCTCACAAAGCTCGAGTGAACCAAGAATGGGTAAAAAACAATGTTCCGAACTTCAGTACGTTCACACAATGGCTCTCAAATTGCCCATATACGAGTCCCATGGATTATTCTCTTTGGGCCATTTTGGAAATCAAGATCTGAACTAAAAGGTTCACCAGTTTCGAGGCGCTGAAAAAAGCCGCTGTCCGTGAGTGGGCCAAAATACCTGTAATCCACATTCGGGCAGCTTGCGATTCACTTCTGGACCGTCTCAAGGCTATAGTCAAGGCAATTGGTGGTCATATCGAGCAAAAGTAAATTGATTCTTAATTTTTAATAAAAGTAATTTTACAAAGTAAATTTGTGGCATTTTTAATTGGTTACACTTCTAGGACCCTGTAAAAATGAGTTCGATTCCCATGAAAAGCCGCATATAAATAACTTAAAATGCATAGGACGTTTTTGGACGTTATAATCGTCTAACAGGGCCCATAATAGAAGAGCTAGCAGAAAAAATGTAGTTTAATAACTCCATATAAGCACGGTCGTTCAGTTAAATTTGTTTTCTGGTGATGCCATGGGAAATCATTATGATATTTTTTATAAAAGTGGAGTTATTGGTTTCGTTATGCGGTACTAGGCAAACTACGAAGCACATTTAGGTGAATTCGGATCCAAAGAACGTCTGCTTTCCATATAACAACAAATGTAATCCCTAAATAAATATCAGTTCATATTTTACCATAAATTTCATTGTAATGAACTTTTTTCTTCAACCTTCTTCGAAATGAATCAAAACAAAGAACAAAACAGAAAAATTCTATTTTTCACAAACCAAAGCAAGATATTTTCAGCGATTATTTTTGCTTCTGTAGGAAGGTCAATGCATGCCAAAACCAGTGAAAAAGGTAAGAAATTAAAAATATTTATCTACGGTACTTAAAAATGAATTATAAATGTGGCGCATTTGCCACATTTTCCCATACAAATACATGTAAATACAGGCCAGTCCCGGCTGCCCAACCGAAGGTTTTAAAAAGGTTTCCTACGGAGGGTTAACCAAATTGCTAAATGTTGATATTTAGATTGACCTACCTACCTTTCTTATTTATTTTTCTCCATTGGTGCAAAGAAAATAAGCTACTCTTTGAATATTTAAATATATAGAGAAAACGTGCAATTTTATTTATTTTTTTATTCATTTAATAATCAAAAATGTAGTATTTCTTGCGGACTATGAAAACCATATTATTGTTAAACAATTCAATCAAAAATAAAATAAGCCTTTAATTTACTTACTTTATTTTAATAAAGACAGTATGATATTTCTTATTTCTTATTCAGCAGTTCAATTAGTAACAATTTGAGTGGTGCTTTTTAGAAGAAAAATCTAGGCCAATATGATTTAAAAGCACATTAAGTTCTCTCAAAGTTCTGGAAATCGGAGCACTACAAGCCTAATTAATTCTAACCATCCCTGAGCAGAAAACATTTTTTAGAAATTTTGTAAGCTTCCCTGAGGAATATTGAAATTAATTTTCTCGAGTACCAATGGGAAGTCAATCGCCCCAGTTATCAAATCAGAAACGGAAGTGAGGGAAAGAATAGTCTTCCTAATATCTAGTTCTTCTAGATTAGTGAGGAAGCACCGACTTTTATGGAATGGAGTTAGATCAGTGAAATGTAAATAACGCAAAGCATAGCGGACAAACACTTCCTGGACACGCTCCAGCCTACTAATTGGACAAGCATAATATGGTCTCGAAATACCAACGGCAGGCATATTCCAGCTTCGAACCTACAGCTTTATAGTATATGGATCAAAAAAGTCCGAACTAAAACATCTAATAAAAGCAAGCCCAGAGTATGAATTTCCAATCGTGTAATTTAAATATTTCTGAAAAGAAAATTTCGAGTCAAATACCACACCAATATCAATAATTCCAGTTGGATTAGATAATCTAGAACCAGCAATGTGGTAGAAAGAAGGTATAAGAGAACAAGATTTAGAATAAGAGATATAAAAACACCTACTTATATTTAAATTTAACTTATTTCTTTTTCACCAAGCAAAAAAGTAATATAGTCTGCTGTACTTGCAATCACCGATTATGTCTTTAAATCATCAGCATACGAAAGAAAATTTGCGTTATTAAAACAACTGGAAATGACATAAACAAAAATTATAAACAGTAGGGGACCCAGTATACTTCCTCTGGTTGCAACAAAAGAAATTGATGACGCACCGTCAACATCAACAACATTCCGACAGGAGCGATGAATTTAATATATTTTAAAAGAGTGGAGTGAATTCCTAAACCTAAAACTGTGTGATTAACCTTCTCAAATGCTTTTGAAAAGTTTGTGTACACAGTGCAAATTTAACTTTATTTTGAAAAGCATTAATACAATGATACTTTTAATGAAACCATTTTGATCTACAGAGATTAAACGATTAACTGCAAAATAAATTTCATCTTTTACAATAAGTTCAAATAATTTTGAAACCGTGGATAATTTGTAGGTAGGTCTATAATTCGCAATACTATTCTTATTGCCACTTTTAAATACTGGATTAATAGTTGTACTTTCCAGGGATGTATGAACTCTCCCAGTTGACAGGAGTTTTTGGAGCAATAATAAAAAAGGATAGGCAATTGCAGAGCCGTTTGTAAAAATATAAAAATATAGCACGAAAATAGATACGAGTTTTAATGAAGAATTATTAATAGTCAAAAATTAGAAAATTGAATTACTTTTAATTTGATACATCATTTAATTTGATCGATTGAGGGATTATTAAAATATTAAAAATTTTAATAATAGAAGAAGTCCAAAGTAAACAGGACTGAGCTAAAATAAAAACGACAGGAACTTTGTTCTGATAACTTCGAGTTTATTTATTGAAGTCTCCTCTGGTCTCGATACACTGTTTTACGTGATATAAAAGCTTTTCGAAATAGTGTTTCGGGTCATTGACCGGAGTATAACTCTGGATACGGGCGGAAAACGTTTACCTTTCATAACCAAATGCAATTTTCCGAATAAATAGAAGTTACAGGGAGCCATATCAGGCGAATAGGGTGAGTGATTGATGGTTGAAATGCTATTTCTAGTCAAAAAATCAGTCACAAGAGTGGATCGATGAGATAGCACATTATCATGCAATAAGTGCCAGCTTCCTCCTTCGCGGTATTCAGGGCAAATTCGACGAATGCCATGCAACAATTGCTTCAAAACGCCAATATAAAAAATTGCATTGATGGTTTGGCCCATTGCACAGTGGCAGATTTGAAGAAAATAGCGGCATAAATTAAAATACTGTCCGTAAGGACTTGAAATTTGGTACACGTGATTGTATTTGTATATAGAAAAATTGGAAAAAGTTTCAAACGTATCAGGCCACGCCCACTCATACCGCCCATATAACTCATATAAAAAAAATTTAATTTTTTACTTAAAATATCGCTTTTATTTAATATTCTTCTGCTTCGAGCTCATATGAATATGCATCTAAGGGTTTATAATCCGAATCTGAATCTGATTCATATTCGATATCTACTAAGGCGAGATTTTCGTCGTCAGTTTTCACATTGGGTTTAGCGAGAAGTTCGAGTACTTTTGACGGCAATTTTTTATAATTGTGGTTGTTGTATTTATCCAAAAAATATTTACTTCAAAGTAGGGGATCTGATGAATCAATTGCTCGGTGAAACACTTCTACTAAATTATTAATGCGACTGTTTTTTCGAGAATGCGACAGTCTATCCCGTTTGTAAAACCTGTTTCTCCGAAGCATTTTCTCCTAAGCATCCAACTGGAACTGAAGAAGCAGCAATAATTTGGGATCCATGAACCAATATTTTGTGAACCGTCGGCGACATTGGATACCAAGGATATTTTGCCATGTATAAGTCTGAAGCTTTCGTACAGAAATTCTGGAACTTTTGTGGACATATTTCATATTCACAGGAAATTGCAATCAAAAGTGTCCCAAAGCATTCAAGAATATTCTCATCAAAGTTCAAAATAGATGAGAATAAGTGAACATTTGAAAAAGCCCTTCTAGCAGTATTCCCATCATTTGTATTGCCGCTTCCGTTTTGTTTTGGTCTATCTACGTGTAGTCCCATTTGTTTCCATAGCTTTTCTTGAATATTTTTTTTTCGAGATGCCATAAAAGCCCTATCATTTGGATCTCTGATTTGCCACTTATTTATTCCTATCCGATACGAAATATGCAGAGCAAATTCAAGAAACCTTATCCATGCGTGTAATGGGCTTACACCATATTGCAGAGCAAAAGGCTTTGGCTTAAATACTTCAGCATTTGTATCCGTGGTCATCAAAATGGTTTTAGGAGTAGCACCACATATTGGATATGATTGGGTCGAGTTCGTTCCTGTTAAAGCATTTAAAACTTTTCCATCGATAAGTGTCATATTTAGATCAAACGAAACAGAGACAGTTCTCCCAGACCAATTATTGAATAAGTACGGTTTCAAGTCTTCAATTTCGTCCTTCAATCTATTGTTTTCTGCTAAAATATGTTCTTTGCTCTCCTTAATGAATTCGATTTTCAGTGGTCTACAAAATCGCACTGATTGAGTTTTAGAATTCATCCATAGAACTCTCCCCAAAGAATCTAATAACTTTATAGGGATTATTGATGTGACAAATAGAGATTGGTCAAGCGTGTCCTGCACCTTTTCTTCAAATTGTTGCTTGTATAAACTGTGTCCAGTCGATCCATCAAAGCCATAGGTGACGATTAACTTCACATCGGTTATGCTTTCAAATTGAGCAAAAACTTCTTTTTGAAAAATAATTATTCTTTTTGCAGTATGGTTCAGCATATTTTGTAACGAAACTTGTGCTGAAGTTTCTGTTGCTTGTATTCCGACGGGTCTACATTCAGATTTAGCTTTAAAAACGTTGTCGTAGCATGGGAATATGTCGCAACCATGCTTCTGGTTTATGGCTCGAATGGCGTTATACTGCTTTTTGGAGAAAGAATTTTCAAGTAAAAATGCTAATGCTTCATCTGCAGTCATCTGAACTGGTTTTTGATTGCAATCGCTTTTCCTCTTGACATTGATAATATTTTCTTTTAAAGAACAATCAATACAGTCAGTACATTCATTACATTTTGATTTTTTGGCGCATATGGTAGCTGCATGAAAAAGCATTGCTGTATTGTGCCCTTGACTAGTCGCGATATCTGAAGCTATCTTTCGTTTTAAACGACTACTGCCTTCATCGTAAGTCAGCCGTGGACAACCAACGGAACACTCTTTCACAGCAGCTCTTTCAATATGTATTGTCATTTTTGAATCAAGGAACTGTTGGTGTTTCTCTTTGAATTTTTCTATTTTTCTTTGGCATTTTGGCATGTACTTGCATATATAAGCGACAAAGTTCGAAATTTTTTTGTTTATTTCAAGTTTATTAGCTGCCTTAAGATTTTCATTAATCTTTTCAAACACCCACTCAGAAAGCGCTTTACTTGTGCGCCCATTATCAATCCAAATTTGAAGCAATTCCTTGTGACTGAACTCTACCTTGTCTGCAATATCAGCAAATATTTTAAAAAAGCGCAAAAAAGCGCAAGCAAAATTATTGGCGTCATCTTAAGAACATTTAACGGAAAATAATTGCATTCTTACTTGCAAGTAGCAACGAGAAGCAGGTAACATTTAGTCCACAAATCACAGAACGTTGAGGTTAGGTTTCTTCTACAAACAATACCAACAATAACAAACGAAACGAAAGACAAAACACACAAGTACAAATTCTTTGACATTAACCTAATGATCAACATACCTTGAACTATGTTTTCCATATTTAGCAATACCTCTAGCTATTTTATTAAGCGAATTATGGAGCATTAAAAGTTAAACAAGCTTTTGAGCAAAATCAACACAAAAGCCACGTGCCACAAACAGCTGCTTTTGCAGGGCTGCCAGAAGGCCGGGGCTGCATGAATAATTAAAAATTTTTTATTTTCAAATAGATAAAACACTTATTTAGTGAAAATAATATTAATTTAATAGCAATGCTAAAATTTTTTTTTTGAGTTTATGAGGCTATTTTCTTCAAATCTGCCACTGTGGCATTGGCACGAACTCCTCGTGAACAGTTCCCTTGGAATCGTAAAAACAAATGAGCATCGACTTGATTTTTGACTTCTTCAAACGCGATTTTTTGGGTGGTGGCTCGTCTGGGGCCTTCCATTTGGCACTTTGACGCCTTCAGGTTCATGTTGGAAACACCACGTTTCATCACTAGTTACAATATTGTAATGGAAGTTCCCGCCTCTTTAATGAGGCCTTTCGAATGTTGAATTCTGAGCAATTTTTGGCCCTCAGTTAACTTGTGCGGAATGAAACTTGCACAGACCTTTCGTAAGCCCAAATGATCAGTTAAAAGGCGATAAATCGATATTTTGGAGATATTCAACTCCGATTCCATGAAATTCAACTATGATTTCGGTGCATTTTTGATAAATTTACGAACAATTTCGATGGAGTTTTCGATGATTACTGATTTCATTGTCATTTACATTTGTATGTCCTCACAACCATCTCTGAAACGTGTAAACTACTCATGAACGCTGACAAATGTTTCGGTTTTCGTTTTACCGATTTTAAAACAAAATTTGATATTAACTCTTTCTTTGAAATTCATTTTTGTACCGATGACACAAACATACTGACAATTTAGACCCAATAACTTCGCTTCCACTGAAGTCAGTTAGGGATGTAACTTCCCGGGCACTAACTCATTAAAAATATGGCGCCATCAAAAACATTTTTATGACGCCAATCTTGTTTATTTTGGACTTCACCTTGTATAGCGTTTTTCAACTCCGTTAAGTGCATGTTCCAGGCGGACCTGGTCGACACTTTTCAATATAAACCTAAATTGTCAACGACTAAAAGCTTCGTTGCTTATACTCGTAGTTATAACCTAAACTGTGATTTATTGCATAAATTGTTATAAATAAATAAATAAATATCAAAAGTTAGATAGATACTCTTTGAAATAATCTTAGTCTTTATTGTGGCAATGCGCGGCATTTCTGAATAAAATAATTTTAAGGGAAAAAACGGTACTCTGCGTTTAAGCTCATTAGCAAAGTTCGATAAAGTACAGAATGGCCTAGCTAATGGAAAATATGTGAGCACACCTGTTTCACTCGGAATATATTATCACTAACGCCATTGCATTTCCTTAATTATTTCTAGTAATCACACACAGAACAATAGGATTGCAGCATTGAGTAAACAATAAGATTAATAATGTGATGTGTCCAACTGGCGCCAGTTACCACAACAAAGAAACGACTGGCATACTTTGTTAAACTCGGCCAAAGTAGCTGAAACAGTTATAGCGCCAATCGAGAAGAATAATAATATTATTACAAAACGTACTCAATGGTTGCAGACACCTCTTTTACGGGATGTGTTCACATCAGATAGATAAATCAAATTTAATGATGAGGTGGTTCTATTTATATTTTTGGTTACTTTGAGTTTGGTGATCAAAACGGCACGTAAGTGCTACTTGTAGCGTACCTGGGGTACTCTTGCCATCTTACCTACCTACCTTGAGTTTGGTACTGATGACATTTAAACATAAAATTAGGAATCGGGATGTCTTAATCTTTTTATTTTTGGCAAAGGCAAATGATAATCGCAAGTTTATGGCCAAATATTGATAATAAAACCTTTTCTACTTAAATTTTAATTAGAGATCCGAGCTTAAATATAGCGCGAACTAATAGTGAGGAAGTATTAAAAGAATAACAATTCAAAGGTAACAAAAAGCTATGCTAACAAAATTATTAAATGGAGCCTTAAGTATAGTACAGGATGCCACAGGTATGAATGATATGTGACTTCAACTAGGTGTTGCGTCATGCCGTGCAGCTAAAGAAACAATCAACATCATGTAACAAGGAAGGAATAATTTCATGTTCTGCAGCAATGATACCAGAAAGATTTAATGCTTTTATAGTATTTTCTGAAGGGCCATCTCAAAGACAGAAATTTATGTGAGTAAACCAAAAATCGTTGAACGGTATCATGTCCAATTTATGTCTTAATGTCATTCGAATAACTAAAAGCAATTATCTTGCCTGTTCCAAAGAAGCTCTTGCTTCTGTTTCTTTCATATACCCATTATTATTGTACTAGTATTTTCGAAAGTATATGAGGCTTTAATGACAGCCTGACTTTAAATGAAACGTGAAGAAATTGAAGGAAATCGTGCAGAAATTGATTGAAATCGTGCTTGAAAATCGTCATACCAGCTTAAGAGAGATTTCTAGTGAACTCGGCATTTGGATATATTGGTTCGGCACAATACATTGTGGTTGATGTTTTGGGTATGAGACGCACTACAGCAGGCTCGATCCAAGACCTGAATTTCGTGCAAAAACACCACCGAAAGACAGTTGCTGAGGAAATGATTTCAGAAGCCCAAAGTCATTAACATTAATGAAACTTATAATTACTGGCGACGAGACATGGCGCTTCGAAGACGAGCCGAAATCGAAAAAATCGCGCCAAAGCCGCTCAAAAGTGGAGGTGATGTTGACGGTTTTCTTCGATTGCCAAGGCGTAGTGCGCCATAAGTATCCTCCATCGGGCCAGACAGTTAATAAAGAATATTATTTATCCATTTTGAAGCTTCCGAGAGATGCTGTACGTCGCAAACGGCCGGAAATGTGGACAAACAATTCTTGGATTTTGCATGATGATAACGCGCCATCGCACCGGACCCAAATTGTGCTGGATTATTCGACCAAACACCAAGTAAATACATTTCCAAGGCAGCATCATCACTGGTAAACTTTTCAGTTTAAAGAGATCCTTGGACAGTGGGAGGAGGCAAGAAACTGCTTTTTTCGTATGGTTCAAAGACATTTTGTAGGTGTTGTACGAATAACCCGGCCGTATCCAGAATACTTTTTGCCCATACTTGGTTACCATTAACCTGTTTGATTGGGTGATTGTGCATCATGCAAACCATACTTTTCCCGAGTGAGTAATCTGAAGTTACTTGCGCATATAGGTTTTGCAGTTTTATATTTAATGTTTTATTTTGGTTCTTTTGTATCTTGTATTTCATCACTCTAGTCCACCTTTTTAACTCGGTTTAAAGATATGGGGACCTGATTGTCGTAGTGATAACACCTTTTTTTGATTTTTCTTTTATTAGTTCAATTATACCTGAAGGAGATCTGTATATATAATATATATATGCCATTAAACTGATAATGAGCTCCCATTCGAAATATGTCATTTAATTTACAATAAATAAATTAAACTCGGAAAACCTTGAAAACCTTGAGTGACCCTATATTTTAATAACTCAGTTGATAGTCTCTCAGCCACATCTGCTTTGTTGCTTTTAGATTACCTACAGGTATTCCTTCTACTCTTCTCCGAATATCGGAAATCAGGTTAGGAATCTTGTTTTACAAAAAGTTTCTTTTCCTTTTTAAATCAACTATTATAACAAGTTTTTTTTTTGGCAAAACCAATATTTTAAATTAATCACATTATCGTAAGATTTATAATTTTGCAAATGGTAAAAATTGAATGTTTATTTAAGCATATCTGATACTGGTTAACTAGCCAGCGGCAGTATACAACCAGACAAGCAAAGGCGTGCTTTCTTCAAAATCAATTTTTTATTTTTACATATTTACAAATAAATTTTTAAAGCAGTTTTTTTAATGAAATCGGATTTACAGATGCCTGCCTTAGCGGAAATAGGAAATCGGATTTACAGATGTCTGCTTATTATGATTGCGAACAATATGAGTTTACTATACGATTACAAATGAAACTATTATACCTACGATTTCCTTGTCTCAGCCAGTGATCTAGAAATCAGACCAAACCATAATCCTCACCTTGCCGATTTAGGTTCCTTTTCTCTCCCCCGAGCCTTCTGCGGCTATCGTAACAAAGAACTTAACATGATTTGTATAGGTACCTCACTTCACCACTACAAGCCAGCGTGGGAGATGCGGTTATTTTAGCAGTCAGTTGCATAAAATTTATTATTTCACCTTTATTTCCCGAGCAACAGCCCAGAATCTAAATAGCATAAATGAGAAGTAGATTGAATATTTATTTAACTTGCAAAGTTTCATTTTTATTCAATAATCTTAACGCACTTACAATTACATAAATGTAAATAAAATAGCAGAGCTGTTGGTTCATGCCTACGTCTTGAATAACAATAAATCTCATTAATATACATAAGTGGCAGTTTTCACAAAATAAGTAAATATAAAAAAAACATAAGTTTGCTAAACGAATAAAGGTAAAATTCATTTAGCAAGCAATGCTAAAAAACCAAACAACTCCAGCGCACCGACATCAACAAGCATTCAGCTTTGCCTTCCAGCGCATTATGTCAGAATGGTCCATTAAATCTTCTTAGCGCGACGCCACAGACAGTAATAGCCCAAAATGTGAAATATAAAGTAAATAGCTAAAATCGCAAGCAAATTTCTGTATAAATTGGACTCGTTAAAACTGTATTTGTCCAGCACGTCCTGACCGGTATGGAAGCACGGCAAGTCCTCACTCTCCTCAAAGCAGGCTACAGTGAATAGGTATAAAAGGAAACACGAAGAAAATAATAAATAAATTAAAACAGAAAATTAATTACAATTAAACAATGTAAGAAAGAGTGGCAGAGGGAGGGGAAATTGTATTGCATACTCGGCTAATGGTGGTATGTATGTATGTATGTATGTATGTAAGGTGCATGCAAATAAAGTAGAGTAGTAGCTAACGTAGAATTTAAATTGGTAAAGATACCACAACCTCTGTTCAAGTCAAGTAGGACAGTGAACGACACGGAAATTTAGGGATGATGCAAATATATGAATTTCAGCAAAGAAATAAATCTTAATTAATGAAAAGACGATTTTTTCTATTATCTTTTTAAAGGCATTGCTTTTAGAATAATTAAAAACTACAATTATTCCCAAAGTTTAAAGTCGTATAACAAAAGTTTGGGTGATAGAGCCTTAGGAAGCTCTGCTCATTAGACCAGGTCGGCCTGGCGCATCGTCTCTCTCGCAAAACCCTATTTTTAAAGTGGTCTACTATGATTTCTTAAAAAAATAATGCACCAATTTCGTTTTAATTTGTCATCCTTCTTCAAGATAAGATTGATTAGAATTTGAAAGAAGAATTTTTTTATAACAGTTAATTTTACAAGACAATACTTGGTGTAAATTATACCAAAAATAATAAAAAAAATGTTCATTAATTTCCTTTCGTCCAGGCGACAGATATAAAAGGTGGGGCAATATTAGTCATCTAACTTTTTTACTAAATAGAACAAAAATTATGTTGAGTGATGGAAATCTTTATTTTAACTTTTGCACGCTCCATTGCTTGTCTGTTTGGATATGTACTGCAGCTGTCTAGTTCACAAGTGCCAAATGTGATTGACGTACGATGTCATTTGTAAAAACTATAAATCTTCCGATAGGGTGATTGCTTTTGAGCCACCTTGTACATATATGCATATAGTTTTTAGTAGTTTTTTTATTTGATAAATTTATTCTGAGCGGTCACCGGAAATGAGTTTTCACCATTGGCGGTGTTTTCAAAATTTAGAACAAAAACTTCCGAAGGCATTAGGCAAATATTTAACTTTGATATCTGAGAAAATTTTATCAAAAAATATTAGAAACAATTTAGAAAATATGTATGTTTGCGTTTTTTGCCTTCGAAACCCAAATTTTAAAATATAAAGTCAATAAAGCCAATTTAATATTAAGGTTTTATCTTATTCAGACATTCTTTTTACTTCAAGTCATAATTCCTTAAAGTGGGGTGATAATACTAAAGATTTTTCGGCGAAGGATCTCTAAATTGAAGTTTTTTGCAATCGCCATTTGTGCATATACGAGAAAATAATGAGTGACTCGGCGAAATTGGCGGGACCCTTCTTTGAGACTACACCAAGCACGATCAGTTTATGCTAAAAAAAAGGAGATGTGAGCTTCAACACCATCGAACGATGACTGAAGCGGGCGAACATATCCTACCGTCCCATATCATCAAAACCACTGCTCTCAGAAAAACACATTGAGAAACAACAAAACAAGAAAATGGCGTTACAGTAATGCACTGGCCTTCCCAGTCCCCAGACGGCAACCCCATTGAAAATGTGTGGGGAATTATGAAAATGCATCTGGCCGGAAAGCCTGGTCCTCTTTGTCGATGAGCTACGCAGAAAAGCTGGTTCGAAGCATGCCGAGAAGATGCCAAGCTGGAGACGACGATGGAGAGTACACAGCTTATTGAGTAATTGCGACTTGTAGTTTTGTACATACTTGTATGTAAAAAAAATTTTAAATATATAACTTTTATACTTTATGAATAATCGCGGTTCCTTTTTCTGACACAGACTGATGTATTTCATTACGAAAAAAACCTAAATCAGGTCAATAAAGTTTGGAAAGATATGCACATATAGTTAAAAAGATTATGGAAAGTTATTTCGCAAATCCGCAAATCCGATATAATTATTAGTTTATCTACAAGTCGTTCTTGAAATATTATTCAAATGAGATTGGTGAAACTTTTCAAGACGATTTTTAAAAATAAACTGTTTTTACGAATAATCTTGCAAACTTTTAGATAAAAAGGGTAGCATGTAAAATATATGAAAATACCTGATAAAAATATACTCACTTATATTTTGGACACCAGACCACTGTGCAATCGTCATTGCCTCATTTGCATACAGCATCCACGAAAGAAATTGCGTCCAGTAAAAGGCCATAGGCAAAGTGCTGCAGGTAAATTATGCGAATACATATTTGCGTCCATAATAACGATATATTATGTGTTTGATTTGTGCAGAAACAAGTAGCCAACTCACCTAATTTTAATGAAAATTCCCGATGTTATCATGAAAATATAATCAACAGGTACCAAATATGCCAAAGCTAATGGCACTGAATTGAATGCTGTGGAAAAGAAGCAACCGCAAGCGGTAGCCACATTCATAACCAAAACGATAGATATGGCCGTTATGCTGAAGGCAAAGAATGTTGGCCGTAAACCACTTATCCAATAGCTGATTATAACGAAAAGTAATGGTTCAATAATCATGCCGGGCAACTGGAAAACAGATAATCAGTTCAATCAAAAATGTATTTGAATAGTTAAGCACATATGGATATACATATATGTAGGTACAGGGTGCCCGGTAGCGCAATTAGATTTTCAATTATAAATCTCTGCCCAACCGTTGAACGTATGAGACTATAACGAGCCCTCGTTATTCGAGCGGATTATTTATTCACGAGTCGCTGAGGATGGGTGAACAGCGTGCGTTCGCACTAGAAGCGTATTTCAAGACAAATGATTCATGTACAACTGCTCTCATTGATTTTGTTCAAGTTACAAAAGTCTATGTTTTCGTGATGGTCCAAATGAACATTTGATTTGTTCATGGGACCGAAGATTCCGAGCAACAAACAGCCCACGGTCCGGGCCTAGCCGAACATCGAACATAAATGAAATCATTAAACTCGTCGCTACAATTCCAAAAACTATTGGGCATAAAATATTGATGGACGGTTTTTGATTTCACCTCTTCAACATTCAAATCGTATAAGTGCTTAAGTCTAAAGATTACGATTTGCGTAAATAATTCGGGAAAATAATATTGGAGCGATTTTGTACCGTAAACTCTATCTTTTGGAGGGATGAAGTCTATTCTCATGTATATAGAAGTTTAAATAAGCAAAATTGGCGTTATTGGTCACCTAAAGGACAGAACCTACTATTAGAACATCTACAGCCACCTCACAGTCCCAAAGTGACGGCTTGGTGCGCATTGTCAAGGACCATATTTTTTTTGAAAATCGTCGGGGGTAAGCAATTTCTGTGGACGTTGTTCTTTATCGGCGCATGCTGAACGATTGTTTGTTGCCAATAATGGTAGAAAATTCTTCCTTCTGTCCACACACACGGTTTTAGCAGGAAGCCGCACACGACCAGAGTGACGAAGCGATATTGCGTGATTTCTTCCCGATTTCTTCTCTCTTAATAGTTAGTATTAAGCTGTTTTGTGGCCACCAAGGTCGCTCGACCTAAGCCCTATGGACTTTTTCTATGTCTTCTTCGTAACAGTTATTGAAATAAACTTTTTTATTAGTAACTTTCTTTAAATTTAGATTTTAATTCCTGATTCTGCCACTGGACTCCCTGTGCGTACGAGTATCAGAAAATAACAATTTCTTCGAGAGCAGCAGAAGAAGTCGTGATTCCTCCGAAAACGACAATGTACTTGCACACACATTTCAAAGGGCAAATCTCCTGAGATTATTGAGGCGGTATTTAAAAATTCACAAAAAGAGCCACACTCGGCATATAAAATGTTCTATGAAGACTAGAGGAAGCGTTGGGGTGTGTGTACTGATACTAATGGGGATTACTTCAGAGGGAATAAAATATATTCAATGAATAAGGAAACGCTTTCACTTTATTTGAAAATTCCGAGACTTTTTGAACTTCTATCAGGAGATTTGAATTCAGTGCATGGAAATGCTTTCAGAATAAATATACTCGTACAATGAATATACAAAGATTAGAGAGTTTTGAACAGTTAACAAAATAGCAATCCTAATTATACCCTTTAGCTGTAAAATTGTCCCGAGCTACGTGCGAATTTCGACTAAAGTGTCGTCATTGTTCCAAAGCCTTTCCTCCAAACAGCTGATGACGCTAATTCTAGCCAAATAAGGTCCTTACTGATCTTACAACTCACAATAACAAACTGGCTCCATAAGAATAAGCAGAGAACTTTCTCTGGCTACGGGAGGTTGCGAAGTTATCTCCAGCCTAGTAGCATCTTAGTTTACTTAAAATAATTGGGTATTGATGAGGTATTGTGAAGAGTAGAGGGCAGTTGAAACCTTCGATTGCTCATTTCACGTTTCCTCCTCAAATATATATCTGAGGGCTTCAGCCAAGAAGCAGAGGTATGCCCATAAACTTTAAATTCATCACTTACCATGGCCAATATATAAGCAACATAATACTGTGCCGTTGAATACATCCCAGAGCGTGTTTCACGTAAGAATAGCGGGAATCCTTGTGGAAATACATTCAAAACCGAGTACATCGGGTGATAAGTGTTTTCTGAAATCATTACAAAAAGCGCACCCTGCACCGCCTGCACTCCAAGCTGCGAGACCGTTGTAGTGCCGGCAAAACAAGCGCCAATTATGATAGCCATAGCCATTTTCTGGAAGAAACGCATACGCTGAATAGTCGGATCTCGTAGCATTGAAAGCGAGGCACGATACCAAATGACATGGAATTTCTTGTACCATGCAGCCGATTGAAAGGAATCTACTTCCGTATCGAAGGGATAATCACCCGTCTGCGCCATATGAATCTCCAGATTGACCAACATGTCGCGCTGTTTAGCCGCACCACTAACAGCAAACATGTCACACAAATATTGCGCCGAACGCTGTGAAGCTTGCTCGTAGCCAGGATCTGTGGCTAACACACCAATCAAAAAATCAGCCGGATTATAAGCCTCCGGGCAGTGATAGCCATTCTCAGCGAAAAAGTTAAGCGCATTTTGCGGTGAACCAGTGAAAGCGACGCGTCCATCGGCCAGCAATAAAACATTGTTGAACATATCGAAGAGCTGACTGGAAGGCTGATGTATGGTACACAGTATGGTAGTACCCTTCTTAGCCAAATCGTAAAGAGTCTGTACTAGTTGTTGAGCGCTAAACGAGTCTAGGCCGGTGGTGGGTTCATCGCAAAACAAGATGACCGGATCATTTAGCAACTCGACGGCAAAAGCGAGTCGCTTACGTTCACCACCCGACAACATCTTCTTATCATCACCCGAACCGATGCGGGTATGTGCCGCCGACATTAGACCGGTGCGCTCCAAGAGGTCACTTATGATTGCCTTACGTTCGCTACGACTAACTCGTCGATCCAAGCGGAGATGTGCCTTGGGGGGAGGAGGAGAAATTGATATAAATTTAAAAGCTTTGGAAATCATTTGCTCACCATGAATGTCAAGTGCTCCAGCACTGTTAATGTGTCGATGAATAAATCATCTTGATATACGTATCCGCTAATGCGATGCATAAATGGACCAATGCGACGGCCGTTTATTAAAATATCGCCCTGAACAATGGTACCGGCTAAAGATAATATATGTACATGGATAAGTTTAAGTACGTGCGGAAATACATACATAACTACGAGTACATACATATGTATGTTAAATGTTGCTTGTCTTATCTAAACCTTGATAATCTTAGAAGCGTGAGTATTTAAACATTTGGCAGAGATTGTTAGTCAAGATTAGGGGTGTCCTTATTAATAATATTCGCATTTTAAATTGTGAATCCGAACATTTGTATCTTTATAATTGTAGAAATATTTATGACAATATCTAGATCAACATTAGTCAGCTTTCCAGCTAGTGCACACCTTTATATGTAACTGCACGTCAGAATTTGGGGATTTTGAAAATACAGGGAATCATATACCTTCACTGAAACGCTGTGGAACGAGATTTATGTTGAAATTGAATTGATTGAATTGAATTGAAGATTTTTGAACTGCCGCATAGAAGAAACTCTATCAGTACGAGTTACACTGAAAAATTGGGACAAGGCCTAAAACAAAATTTAACAATGGTCTATTGGGTCACCTCAATGATATATAATGCTATTATATTATATAATACAAGCATTTATAAGCACCATTTCCTTTTCCTTGTTCACCCCCCTTTATTAGAGCTTGCACCCTTTGTTGGGTGCTCGACTGAGCTCCTCCTTCTATTTGTGGTGCGCGTCCGGATTTTTTTCCACGAATGGAGGTACCTATAATTGTATGCCTCCTCCGAGTGGCAGATGAGTTTCATGAAATGCTTTTTCATACTAGTAAATATAGCAATAAAACGAAAATACGTGGTGGAAAACGAAAAACTATATTCTTGGACGGCTTCTCTAAAAAGATCGTTTTTTTTTGTCGGGACAAACTAACAAGTACTGCACTCAGACAACATTAAGTTCATTGTACTGCTCTCGGGTTCCATTTTCTTTTCAACTTTCTTAAAATCTACCCGACCTTCGAAGAAATCTAAGTAGATCTTGTAGTGCGAAGGAGCCGTGGTCGCTTCTTTACACACCAGTGCCAAGTACTTCAAGCCTGATTCAAACGAAGGCCGGGCAGATGAGCAGTTGCCCGCCATCTTATTCTCCTCTCCATATGATGAGCAGAGTGCACTGTCTGAAATGTCTACCTTTTCCATGTACTTCACCCATAGAAAGTGGTCCGTCATCAGCCCAACCAGCTGACTACAGTCCCTTTTGCTTAATGGCAGTGGGTCAGGCATGACAGGTAACATCAGTTTTATCCATTTGCTGCCTCTCTCAACCTACCAAACTCGCTTGTGGGCTGAAGTAACGCGTTAGCTAACCGAGGCTTTCATGTTTGCAGGAGGGAGTGGCAGACCGGATTCTGGGTCAAAGAAGTTGACGTCAGAGCCCATCCTAGCCAAAGAGTCAGAGATCTCGTTACCGACGATACCCACGTATCTCGTGTCCCATGTTACCATCAGGATGTTATGTCTACTGACATATCCATCTATTCCACAACAAAGTTCATTGCTTCATGAATATAAATGTTCAAAAATTACCTAAACTTATCAGTCAGGGCGTAACAGTTCATGGTAGACTAATTGAAAACAACTTTAGATCGAGTATACCCAAGAAGATGTCCCTTTTGACAAAGAGGCACGTCGCTTTTAAGGTAAAATTTGCAAATGATCATTTGAATTGGCTCGCTGAAAAATGGCGCAATATATTGTGAGCCGATAAAAGTAAAAAAAGTGACAATCTGAATCAAACAGTGTACATGAACATAGTGAGAGAAGGTACGCTACTATATGTAAACTCAAGTGGATGTTTCAACAAGGCATCGTTTCAAAATATACTAGCGAAGTAGTTAAGAAGTGGTTATATCTAAAAAGAGCGACAGTCTCCGGACATGATATGCGGAAAATATAGTTAGGTTGACCTTAATCGTCTAGCTGCGAAAGCCGAATAATTACAGAGAGTGTGCTCAACAGTCTTCTCCTCTGAAAGGTCCCCACAGCTTCTGCAATGTGAATTAAATGGTAAACCTAGCTTTCCTGCGTGTGTGCCGATCGTTCAATGACCAGTAAACACAACTACGAGTTTGGAAATTGAATGGCGAGGAGCTCCCGGAACTATCTGCGTCCTGCGCCCTTTGTACTGGGATCAAAGAGTTTTCGAAATAGCACAGGAAGAAATGGATCTCCATGTGTCCTGCGCTTTTCTGAGAAACAAGTTATGCAATTCCCCTTTAACAGTAATCTGGGTAGAAGACCTCTGACACCAATTCAGTCGACTTCTTCCTAGCAAGCCCATCAGCTATTTTATTTCCCTCTATTTCCCTATGTCCTGTAATCCAGATCAGAGAAATGTTATCTGCACACCCAAGAGATTTATTCTCCTCCTTATAGGAGTTTACCAGTTTGGATCTGCACCACGGCATCTTCAATGCCTTGATCGCAGCGCAAACAATTTTAATATATCCGTTTGAAAAACATTTGCAATATTCGGCAGTTTGAAGGAAATAGATTGGCTGATTTAGAGAAAACCACTGCTCCAATACCCGATTCCAACTTGGAACCTTCAGTGAAGGCAGAAGTACAAGCATCAATTCAAAATTTCTCCTCATTCCAGTTCTGCCTACTTGGGAAGTTTCCCCTAAGACGCCCCTCGAACACCAATATAAATAATTATCGAAAATTTAATATAAAACAACTTCAGTCAATTAAGCTTTAGCAAGTGATTAAAGGGGTATAGGCTCAAATTCTTGTAAATCGTTGCAGGCACTTCGCTGACTCTACTTATATTATACTTCAGCCCAAGACTATTTAAAATAATAAAAATATTAGAACAAAGGAGGCATGTAGGATATAGAACATTTACTTAATTTCTTAGTTTTTTTTATAAAAGTAATTACTACTACAAGTAATTTTTTGAGCAACATAATTTTTAAATATTTCTCTAATTACACTGTGTGACAAAAAAAAAAATTAAATATACTTTTATGGAGACCTAGCACAACTTGTGGCTATAGAACAACTAAACAAAATGGTATAGGAGAAATTTCCAATACACCCCCAAAATCTCATTTTATGGCCATAAAACCGTTTTTCAGTAGGTTGATGTGAAGAATCACTCCTAACTTCGCCAATTTCCATCCGATTTCGAATTTGTTTTTTAGTTCGAAAGAACAAAAACAAGCCTTTTTGGCAGTGTGTTGACAATTTTTCTGAAATGACAACTGACGAGACTGTTGGCGGAAGTATTTGGAATTTTTTTATTTTTTCTCTATTTTTTCAACTTTGACATAATTCTTACGATATTATCCGATATTGAGGATTTTTTTTAGTACACTACTGTTATAGCAAATTTAATTTTGCGTCGAATGAGCTATATTTGACTGTAATTGAATTAAAATTAATAGAGTTGTGTGAGTTTTAAGATTTTATTTTTTTTTTTCTTTTACTAATTTGGTATGTAGGTATAACTTACGCTAAATGGGAATAAGGACGTGTTTTGATGCGTTATTATAGATACGTAATATTTTTTGAGTATATAGGTACTGTACTGCATACAACAGAACTGGTTAAAACTTACGAAAATATCTGACATATTATCACACATTTTTTTTTTCAATAGAAATATGAAAAAGCTCCCAAGTGTACCAAAGTTCACACTGTACATTGATTAACAAAAGAAGTTTGTTATTATAATTTAACCTTATTAAAACGTCAAAGTTTTATTGTTTGTTTCATTGAAATTCAACAGATATAAATCAAATCGTTGCCAGAAAAGTCGAATTTCTCCATATTCTCCGATGATGTGGCATCATCAGCCTTATCATAAACCAGATGATTTTTATTTTTATAAAACGGACGTAAACGGTCATCATTATAAAGCTCGAAAGCACATAAAGCATGCTGATGTTGCAACTGTTAAGAACCCCGTAGTCTTGGACGATATGATTGACTCAACTGCAGGAACTGAAGGAAGTTCAACTCATTGCTGATGATGATCAAACTGATAACAATAAACCTGATGATGAAGAGTACTTTCCGTCTGGTTCTAAGTCTTCAGAACGACACATTGTATCAAATTCAGATTTTCAGGATCTTTCTCGAGATTTACTTCTATCGGGAAGACGATCTGAAACGCTCGCTTCTCGATTTAAACAATGGAATTTAGTTGATGACGACTTCAGATGAATGATGATGATCGAATTTCTTTCAGAGAAGTATTCAAAACTGATGAAGAAAATGACAAATTTACCGTACCATACTAAACTCCAAAGGGCCGTTTCCAATGCATTTTTAAGTTTGGAACCAGTTCCGTTATGTACTGCACCGTACCATACCGTACAGTGCTGCACTGCACAATACTCCAATAAATATTATGTGTTTATAATAACACTTGTTATCATTTTCATGCTTCGATGCCTACATACCAAATTTGTAAAAAAAAAAATTAAATCTTAAAACTCACACAACTCTATTAATTTTAATTCAATTACAGTCAAATATAGCTCATTCGACGCAAAATTTAATTTACTACAACAGTAGTGTACTAAAAAAAATCCTCAATATCGGATAATATCGTAAAAATTATGTCAAAGTTGAAAAAATAGATAAAAACTAAAAAAATTCCAAATACTTCCGCCAACAGTCTCGTCAGTTGTCATTTCAGAAAAATTGTCAACACACTGTCAAAAAGGCTTGTTTTTGTGCTTTCGAACTAAAAAAACAAATTCGAAATCGGATGGAAATTGGCGAAGTTAGGAGTGATTGTTCACATCAACCTACTGAAAAACGGTTTTATGGCCATAAAATGAGATTTTGTATTGGAAATTTGGTGTATTGGAAATTTCTCCTATACCATTTTTCTTAGTTTTACTATACCTACAAGTTGTACTAGGTCTCCATAAAAGTAATATATAAAATCACTGTCGCACAGTGTTATGCATTTTTTGTACAAATAAGCAAATTTTTCGAGTTAATCAACCTGCATACCTCAATTCTTAGAAATAATTAATAATTACTACTTTTATACCATTTTATGCGAAAATTTTATTTTTTTCTTTTTTTAGTTTAATAGTCTCTTTTTAGAATTTAATTGTTGCCACTACAATTTTCGTGAACACAGATCTATGTGAATATTTATTTACTACAACATATAATATTTAGTTATAAATTTTAATATGACAAGAGGTACCGGCTTAAAAAGTTACCTAAAGATCTTTTATGTAAAATCGTATGATTTAAGAGTTGTACAAGGTTGCGCAAAATTAATCATCCAATTTTGCGATTGAATAACTTTTTTACTTTATAAAAAAGAACACTATTTTGAGTAATGGAAATCTCTATTTCGGCCCTTTGCTTTTCTGTATGTATATGATAACTGTCTAGTTCACAAGTGTCGAATATGATTGCCGATAGGATGATTAATTTTGTGCCACCTTGAATAATTGACTAATTGCATCATTGCTAAACTTTGAACTCACTGCACTACCATACAATTTTCCCACCTACACAAAGGAGGAATTTTAATGAACCAAATAAATACCTACAAAAACAAGGACACCCCTAATACGCATGAATTCATAAAAACAAGTACATATTTCAAAATTTATTTACTTGCACATATTTGCTTAGTTACTAACCTGGTTGACGGAAAGCGAGTGTAGACATCAGTGTGGTTTTGCCCGAGCCACTGTCAATGTAAAACAAGCATTTTATTTAAATAAATTTTTCAAAAATAGTAACTTAGAACACGTTGGCTTGCTTCGTAAATCTACTAACATACATACAAACATTTACACATGCACGCACTAAAGAACACAAACATTTTAATTCACCAAGCAAGCAACAGCATTTTAGTTGTTTGCGTAAATATCTGCCTCCACTGAGAGCTGCTCGACATAGGAGCGTGCTTGGCACACACTCACACACACGTCTATAGTTTATAGATATCTTGCTTCAGATCACTGCAGTGCACTATAGCGTTGCATATTTAGGCAAATGTTGTGCTTTTATTTTATTGTTCATTTTGTTTTTCTTCTTTTCTCTTGCAACACTCATGTTTTTGAGTAATTAATTTTTATGATGTTTTTAAATGCTTTCAGAGTTTATCTAAAGCTTTTTCATAGACACAACTTCTGTTTGTACAGACATGCACGCTTTGATATACTTACATACATATGTGGATTTTTATTTCGGGGAAAAATAAATTTAATTTTCTCTTTCTTCAGGAAGGTTACTTTAGCGCTGTTTTCTACTCTGGTATAGGATGTCCGTATTGCTCAATGAAATGCTTTGAGCTGCATTGAGAGTTTTATAAAAAGTTTGACTTTTGAATTTAAGATATTTAAAACTGCAGAAGCAGCGTCTGCCTAGTACAGTAAAGTTTCGTCTAGACAGAGCTAGAAGGTTGCCTTCAATTACGTATGAGGTACAAGGTGGCGCAAAATTAAGATTTATAATTTTTACAAATAGCGTCGTACGTCAATCATACTTAACTCTTGTGAACTAGACAGTTGCCGTCTAGTTGACTTAATTTTATTTTTAAGAATTTAAAGAGTAGGTATTAGTTCTTTTATATCATATGATCCCTATCCACCAGTGCAGATATAAAAGCCGTTCGAGAAAGAATTCGCAGAAATCCCCTTAGAAAGCAGGAAATCATGTCTCGACCAGACCCACGTCAAGACTAATTAGATATGATCTCCACATTCCATCCTTCAACTGGTAATCTTTTGACGAAAATTATACTCGACAAATGTTATACAAAAATATTCTTTTCATACATGAAAAAATGTTCATTTTTAAAGAAGTTTTTAACAAGCAAAACGACAAAATCTATTCTAAAACTTCTAAAAAAGCAAAAAAATGTTGGAAAGGTTTAGCGTGGCCACCATCCTACCTCCGTAATGGTTTGGTGAGGAGTGTCTTTTGAAAGCGTTACATTTCTTCAATTTTGCTGAAAAGGGGTTAAGACCGGGGAAAAAGTGTATTAGGATGATGTCTTCGAAAACGTGGTGAAGCAGTTGAGTGGCACTGTCTTCAATGGAGAGCGTTAGATCTTCCAGCAAGATTCCGCTATGGCCCAAAAAAACAAAAACCACCCAGCAGTGGCTAAGAAAAAAAATCTGGGTTCATAGCCGCAGAAGATTGGCCGTCTCGAAGTCCAGATTTGAATACATTAGACTAAAGTTTGTAGTCAAACTTGAAGGTTACGGCCTGTCGAAGACCTCACAGAAATTTGGGGAGTCCCAAACTATTTGTGGTTCGAGCAGCGACGTCAATATCCATGGAAACCGTGCGTGCTGCAATTGCTGAATGGCCTAAGCGTTTGAAGGCTTGTGTATAAACAAATGGTGACAATCGAATGCTAATTTAAAATTACTGACTACATTAAAAAATTTTATAATTTCATATCTATAACGGGCATAACTTGTAACAGAACTAAATGCATATATATGCATGTATGTATGTTCCCGCAAATGGCTTGACGAAAATGGAGGCTAACCTACATTTTTCCCCATTTGTTGTTTTATTTACTATGTACATGAATATAAACATAAATATAAAAATAGGTACAGTAGGCAGCTCTAGAGATGGCTCACATCGTCACTAAATGCGTGCATACTTCTTTCGGAAATATTTACACCCATTGAAAATTAACCAAAGGAATTCCTTCCCGAGGGGGTAGGGATATTGCTACTAGAGTAATATTTTCACTAATTTTGTCGGTGCCTGACTAAACCTTGAAGATGTGCTTCCTTGAAAGGTCTGAGCCTTAAAGCCTGCCGAGGGCTGGTTACACACAAAGCTTGCTTTTTAAAGCTCGCCTTTCCTTTTGAGGCGTAAATAAATGGGTGTGCTACCAAAGTGTAGTGTCCTGCCGGAAGTCGTGCGAAATTTTTCGACTCATATAAAGTATTTTAAGAGCTAGTAGAAAGGTATTAGTTTGATACAATTAGAAGAAGTCTTTGGCTTTAGCATGCTATAAAGAAAAACGAGCGTTCCAGGCAACAAGTTTCTTCCCAAACTTTCTCAACTGTACTGCCTTCACTTAATTTTGTACTATATTTTCATAAGCTTTATTTTATAGTTCGGTTGCCGAGAGTGCATTTGTGTCCATTGTTTCATACTTCTTATTATACTTTTTTTCATGGTATTCTCTTGCAGATAAAGTACAATTTTCTGGTGAGCCTTTATAATGTTTTTCTTTTTTTGGCTTTTAATTTCTTTATACTTTCTAAAGAATGGGAGAATGACTATTTTAATTTCCTATATGAAGTATAGTACATAATTATAATTATTGAATAATTATAACTTCAACAAAAGAATACTATTACAGAAAGTATTTCTAATACACAAACAAATTTAAAAATAAAATATAACCTCTTCTGAGAACACTTTCTATTTTACATAAAAAAAATCAGCATTAACGGTACAATCTTGATTTTCTAATTAATTAAATGTCATTTAACACACATTACCACACATTACTCCTTTTTCATTGGATTATTCCCAAACATATCAATTTGAGGTCACAGCTAATTTCTCCTGAAGCTGTCTAGATTTCGCACTTCTGTGCCACTGTCCTACCCTATCCAGACGAAGATTCACCACTTTAGGGAGTCGATTCTTTTATGACTTGGAAATAGTGGAAATAAGGGATCTTCCCAACTCTCTGAAAAGCTCACATAGATTTTAAGGGCGCTAGGACATAGTCACCATGCGGTATCACAATGCACCATGTGCCTGAGTGGGATTCATGGTGTACAACTGCTAAAACTTAACCTAACTTATGAACACTGCTGGTAATCAATAGAAAACAACAAAACAGCTAAGTATAAGGTTGCGCAAAATTAATCGTCCTATCGGAAGATTTATAATTTTTCCAAATGGCGTCGTACATCAATCATATTTTATACTTGCAAAATAGTTTACTAAAGTATGCCAACAGACAAGCAATGGAGCACGCAAAGGTCAAAATAGAGATTTCCATCAGTTAAAATAATTTTTTTTTTTTTAGTAAAATAATTACTCAAAACCAAATTGGATGATTAATTTTGCTCCACTTTTTATGTACATGCATATAATTTATTTATAATTTGTACGAATGTGAATGTGTTCTTCTGAATGAAATTACTTCGTGTTGCTGAGTGCATGTGTAAATACTACTAATGTGCTCAGGTAAATATTTAGTTGGGTTAGTTAGTTGGTTAAAGTGGCGACTCATCCAGAATCCAACTAGCGCTTCTGCACCATTTTGTTGCCACATCCTGGCTACCAACTTGTTTAACGGTTAATTACAGCATGCTATATCCAGCCTGTGCGGTTTAAGAAGCTTATTAGGTTATTGACATCTAAGCCAGACAGTTGTTCGGGACTCTTGAACTATTGTTTACCCACGGTTAACATTCTCTCCTTCCATAAGGCAGGGTTTGATTTGAGACTTCTAGAAAAAAAGTGGGGAGCTGAGCTCTTCAATATTTGATTACCAATATTGCATGCATTTAACTATTCATAAATCTACCACACAAAAACTATTTATATGTCATAGAGCGTTTTTTTTTAATTTAATACGACTTTCTGTTAATGAAATGAAAAATGATTTTCATTTGGCTATTTCATTGTCTTCTGCTTATAAGTCATTACTTTCTAGCTTTGCTAGCTCAAACCTCTTCCGGTATAGGGGCAATGGCATTCCATTTATTCATTTCATGTTTTGCTCTTTAACCACCAGAAGCCATAAAAGAAACGTAATCTGAAACTTGACCCGGTTTTTGCAACGAATGCAACACATTCACAGAAATCCAGTAACGGGTAATAAAGTATGTAAGTGGGAGTGTAAGCAGATTTACGTAAATACCCGGTCGGAAATGGTCATGTCTAGTCATATACCCGAAAATGTGTCGACTTTGGGCGCTAACCATTCTAGGATGCATCTTTTTCCGCACAGCGATGTTCGTTTACACATGCCAGAGTGAGGTAAGAAATGAAGATTACCCTGCCGTTGGGTGCAATGCCCTATGCAACAAGATTAGGCGCAGTGTGTCAAATTATATAAGTACACATAAATTTAAAGTTAAAGTTAAGTTGAAAAAAAATATAAATATAAATAAATAAAATATTAAATTAAATTGTCATTTTTCATATTATAAAAATCGATGGAATATATTTAAGTACCAAAAAGCGACTCATAGAAAGGTTTGATATAGTACATCATTACAGCAAAAAATCGTCGCTTTTATCAACTAGATCAGCTGCACTTAACGGAAGGTTACACGGGCATTTGCTTCGTTCGCTAATTTGTAATCTCTTCCAGTATCAGTTACCGGTCACGAACTTCTGAATCGCCATCCACTTAGTACAAACTAGTAGTCCGAGGTAAATTTACTCCCAATACTTTCGATACACATTTTTAGCATAAGTATGTATGTACATATATCTCCTTGTCCTATGCAGTTGATCATCGGCACCGCAGCATTACCGTGAAAATAGCAAAACACGCATAGGGGGACAATAACAATTAACAACTAAGAATGCAAAATAAGCGAACTTAAATTATATAAATTACCATTTTATTTTCAAGTATCTGATGATAGTTGCCTTAATTGTGTCACATAGTCATTTATAATTATACTAGGTGTGCTCAATAAGTATCGCGAATTTCGAGTTTTTTTTTTTTTTAATTATTTACTTATTCACTAATATCTATTTTGTCCTCTTCAAAGTAATCCCCGTGAAATATTATGCATTTGTGCCAACGTTTTTTTCAATCTTCGAAGCACTTCAAAACATGATTTTTTATCTTATTCAGCTCCTCCTTCGATACTGTCTTTATCTCGTCAATCGTAGCGTAGTGTCGTCCTTTCATGGGCCTCTTCAGTTTCGGGAAGAAGAAAAAGTCACAGGGGGCCAGATTTGGGGAATACGGTTGCTGTGGCGTCAATAGTGTGTTGTTTTTGGCCAAAAAGTCGCGCGCAAGCAACGATGTGTGAGCAAGGGCGTTATCGTGATGCAAGAGCCAATTTTTGTTCTTCCACAAATTCGGACATTTTTGGCGGATTGCTTCTCGCAAATTGCGCATAACTTGCAGGTAATATACTTTATTGACCCTTTTACCCTGTGGCAAGAACTCATGATGCACAACGCTCCTGCAATCGAAGAAAACTGTAAGCAAAACTTTTACATTCGACCGAACTTGGCGCGCTTTTTTCGGTCTTGGTTCGTGAGGCAGCTTTCATTGAGATGATTGAGCTTTCGTTTCCACGTCATAACCATAAACCCACGATTCGTCACCAGTTATGACCCTCTGGAGCAAATTTGGGTCGTCGCGGACAGGGGCCAACATCTTATTAGCAATGTTCATGCGATGCTGCTTTTGGTCAAAATTGAGCAGTTTTGGTACGAATTTTGCGGCGACCCGTCTCATGCCTAAATCATTGAAAAAAAATTGAATGGCATAATCCAATCAATATGTCTAGGTACTCAGCAGCTTCTCTAACGGTGGTTCGACGATTGGCCAATACCATTTTTTTCATTTCATTAATTTTTTCGTCTGTTGTTGAAGTGCTCGGGGTCCGGCACACTTTTCGTCGTTCACATCTTCTCGGCCTTCTGAGAATATTTTGTACCACCGATAAACGTTGCTGTGGTCCAAAGTAGCTTCTCCGTATGACCCCGCACTGAGTCAACATTCGGAATGCAGGTTCTTTGATCTATCTTTTGAATAGATAAAAATCGAAGACGAACCTAAACACGTGCAAGCAAAGCAGCTGTCAACAATTAACTGAACGTTCAAAATAGCCGAACTCGTCGGCATGAGTGAGAGACTTGCGTACGAACATATCGCCACAAAAAAATTTGAAATTTGAATATACGTAACCTGTGAAAATTCAAAATGTGCGATACTTTGAATACACCTCGTATTTCATGTATCTGAATAAATAAATAAATGAAATAAAATTTAGTTTTCTTCCCTACAATTTATTTTATCGAATTTTTCAGCCATAAAATGTACAATTTCTTTGTTGTTGTAAGAAGGTTTAAAATGAAATTATTTTCAATCAAAATTGATAAAATTGATCTAATTGATGGCGTTGGCCTAAAAATATATGTATGTTAATAAAACGAGAGCTATAAACATCAACATTTCTTCTGCATCTTTCAAAGTTTACGACAAACTAATTGAAAAGGTGGACGAGCTCACATATCAGGATAGCGATAGAGGAGCAAATAACGACATTTGGTATTCGAAACAATTGATCACAAATACCAAATTACGATTGTTCAACTCCAATATCAAAGCTGTGATGCTCTACGGCTGGTTGGCGTCCAAAGAAAAACCGAACAAACTGCAACAAATGCCTGCGTACAATATTGCGAATCTCCTGACCGGAAAATTGGAATTCCAACGAAGAGCTTATGAAGCGGATTAAGCAAAAACCCATCAGTATTGAAATTAAAGAAAGAAAGTACAGATGGCTGGTACACACCTTCCGGAAATCCGAATATTCTCTTAGTAGGATGGCAAAGGTTTTTAGTGCAAATCTGTCAGTTAACTAAGTGGCACAGTATTGTTTACAAGCGCGCGGAAGCATTTTGCCAAGAGTCAACGCGAAAAAAGAAAATCAGTAATGGATTTCAAACGTAATAGTGTAATTGCATTATATTTGGCTGGAAAATCACAACCAGCGATTGTTCGTGAGCTCGGGCACCTTAAAATATATTTACTTTTTATTTATCATACCATTATTCTTTACAATGATACTGGTTACATCGCGAACCGTCATGGAGGTGGTCATCAAAAGACTGCAAAGTCACGTGAAATGGTTAAAAAGGTGGAGATGGGACTTAAGCGAAATTCCCGACGAAGTGCCAATCAAATGGCGAAAGAACTGAAAATATCTGACCATAGCAAGAATTATTATCTTAAAGTCAAGCCTTACGAGGTCCAAAAGGCGCTTTATCTCACACCAAAGCAGCAACATGTCACACTTGAGGGAGCGAAAGAGTTGCTTCGCTTGGCCGAAAGTGGTCAATTTCCGAACATTGTGTTTTCTGACGAGAAAATTTTTCGAATTGAGCAATTCGTAAACTCCCAAAGCGATTGGGTTTACTTGAGCGTCCGTCCATACGAGAATTTGATTCATCGATTGGCCACCAGGAGGCAGCACCCGCAACATGGTTTGGGAAGGGATCCGATCGTTTTCATCGAGCCTGGTGTCAATATAAATGCGAAATATTATCGAGAAAGTCTTCTGGAGGTTGCTTTGAATCCGTGGGCAGACAAATGGTGGCAGATGGTGGCAGACCAACAACAAACCTTGCACATTTCAACAATACTCGGCACAAAACTCGAGCAAAAGTAAATTGGTTCTTAATTTTGTATTATTTTCAAACATTTCCTACTTGGAATTGAATAAAAGTAATTTTCCAAACTAAATTTATGGCCATTTTAATGGGTTACACTTCTAAACGTAACGCGAACATCATCCGTTCACTGCGTTTTGGGTGCATCCCTCCAACTTTTTTTAGCGGATAGCTACAAAACGAAGCGCTCAAGCCACAATATTATATAATTGTTTAAGGATGCATAGCTGCGTACACGTATTTATAAGCTACTTTACATACGTACGTCCAAAAGTCATACCTTACAAAATTTCTAAACGGGTGGCTACATCGCTGTATAATTAGAAATATTTAAATCAGCGACAGGCAAAAAGCGAATTGAAGGGGTAGTTAAGGTGGTATTTAACAGCCGTATGCCGCGACGGTAGTCGAGTGTGATTGCTTTGCGGTATTGGCGATTAGTTGGAATAACATTTGCTCCTCGGCAAAAAATGGAGAGCATTCGGGAGCAGTTATTTGAGTCATTGTGAATTAAAATAGGTATAAACATAGGTATATTTACATACATTAGGGTGGCTCATAAAAACGTCGAAATAATATATCAAATATTTGTTACCATCTCATAGATTTGTTCTTTGAAAATATGCGTTTTTATTTAATATAAATTCGGTTAATATTTAATGTTGTCGCAATGCCCATGAGATTTTTTCCCCCACTTCATATGGGAAATAATAGTTTGATAGCAATTTTATTATTTCACATTGCAATATTTTCAGTACTTCTACCGGTGTACCTAGCACTAGCATAGAATAGCACTAAAATTTAACGACTATACCATCCACCGGTAATCTGGTGAAACGATTATTACGTTGCTTGTTAACAAAATTCACCATAATAAAAAATAATATAAAAATAACGTGGCATATCATAAAAAAATTAGAGTGACTTTGTCTTTGAATACGAACGATTTATGGCCCTATTTGAAAGCCCTATATTTACAGCTTACTCATGTCGAAATGCTGATGCTTCATACCTGTGTGTATGTAAAATGTTTCGTACACATGTTGGCTATAAACAAAGTTTGAAGTGCTGTGTTTAAGGCCTATAATAAGTTGTATCGTAAATACTAACTATTATGTGGGGATTACAAAATAGGTGTAAAATTAAAAATTTTGTCGATAGCAAAATTTACGTTACCACCACAGTATATACCTGGTAGTATACGGTTGGCACAAAATTATAATTATTTTGACAAATCAGCTTTTTCATTGCTTAACGCAGTAAGGAAATTATAATAGCTCGTTTCTGTGACAAGTCGATGCAAATTGCTTTATTAATAGTGAAAAAGTGTTTTTGTAAGCATTAATCGGCAAAATGTGGAGCAGTAAGGGAAATGGTATGTATGGAAATCGGTAAATTCCTTGGGAAATGGAACCAACAATTGTTTGTGGCAAGAATAAGAAAATTAAGCGTGAAACCCGAGCTGTAAATACAGAAATTTTAATATGATAAGTAGATATTTATCTTTCTTTCAGCGAGTCTTTCAAGAGTGTCGCCTAGAAGTCAGTAGTGAATAATTCCTACCCTGTACCCTTTTATGTCATCTATGATATTTATACAATTTTACACGATAGAACAACGCGTTAAGATTATTGAAACTTATTATGAAAAAGACCGATGTTTAGAAACAACATATCGCGAAATTGTTGAAAATATGGAAATAATCGTCCGAATGAGTTGACAACTCAAAGGATGGTGAAAAAACTTCAAGAAACTGATTCCGTTGAGGCTAGAAAAAGAACTGGTAGACCAAAAACTGTACGTTCTACTGAGAATATTGTTACTGTAGTGCACAGTGTTGCTGAGCTACCTTCAACATCGATATCTGCACGTTCTAACCGATGAGGCGCTCATAAATCTACTGTTTGGCGGATTTTACATGTAGACGTGCTCCTATGGTGGGCATTTAAATAATGCTACATTTCACATATACTTATTAAGAGCTGTATTTTGAATAAAAATAGTGAAACCTGAGGGGCTCTAAAATTTAAAATGCTTTATTTTAAAAGAACATTTAGGCGCGACTTTTACTTTCTAAACATATCGCTTGATCATCGTACTGTGTGGGTCCTCTTATTCACATTTTCTGCCAGATCCAACCTTTCGATCAATATTTAGATTCACACTAAAGTTTTTCAAATTCCAGCTCACAGTTTGACGATACACTTGGTGTTGATAACTTTTATGTAACCCCATTTCGCTTTTTGTTGAAAAATTTTCACAATAAAGTCATAAGTTCAAACACTGTAAAATAACTTGTTGATTGTGTGTTTGATAAACAAATAAAATAAATGAAGTCTGAGTTTCCATTTTTAGCAAATACTGTCATGGAATAAAGTAAGATTATTTAGGCTCCATCTGACATTAAAAGCAAAGACTTGTTATATAGATTTTTACTTATCTGATACTTGATACGAAAGTAGGAAACAAAATACAATGTTGTTATATTTCATGCACACTCCTAACCACATATCGCTCAATTGTTGCAAGAGTAGCATAATCAAAAAATTAATTGTTTGTAGTTAAATATGCAGAAATAACCACCAGCTTTTCTTTTATGCTTCGTAAAAAACGGATAGCGACAGTATCTCATTACATAAAAATGTGTATTAATAGAGAGACACAGTAAATAGCAAACTTCGAAGCCGTTATTCTTCACATGTTTTTTTTTATTATGACCCTCACGCGGTCTTACTGTTCATTCTTTAGGTGTAAAGTAGTATTTGTTCATTGCACTATTATTTCTAACGGTATTATGAAATTACAGGTTCTGTACACCACTTAGTCTAACGAAAAAGTTTAAATATCTTATCGAAATTCCACCGGCACTCTCACTAGTTCTCTTACTGCTTCTTATACTTTTCTTTTCTTTCTTTTAAACACAGTTCATCCCATTTATAAAATACAACTTTTAAACCAGCTTCATTTCATTTATTTCAAGTCAGATTTCTTGTGATTTATGCAGCCTTTTATACGTAACCACAGTATCAAATATGACTGAGAGAAGGCACAAAGAAACGCAAATTTGCGAAAATTTTTAAACATGTATGGAATATTAATTTTTTGGCCGTGAATGGGTTAAGTTTACTTTTTTCCATTTTAACTATAAATGAATTTCTGCCTTCATCTGATTAAAAGCCGTGCGGACTTTTCTTTTCGGAAAAATGCACTTACTACAATAATAAAAGAAAAGCGTTTTATAGGGCCGATACTCTGAACGACATTCTGGTCTACGAACACTCGAAAACAATCACCAAAAAAACTCATTCAACATTCATTAAGATCATGCAAAGTGTTGTTTGAGTCAGCAGAAGACTATTTTGAACACAATTAATTCGCTTTGTAGGAGAAATAAAAAAAGACACTTATTGCTCTTATTTTTAAAAATTTCTTATTTTTCGAATCTTATCAGCGTAGTGCTGTCGCTGTTTTAGACTCGAATAGTTTTGTAGATAAAATCTCCTAATCTGGTTTCTTACGTTGATGTCTTAATTTTAATTTTCACTTTCTCCTTTGCACTATACGCATATAAGTATGTATATTTCCGCAAATACATACAAATTGCCCATTTAGGCTCATCCACTTATCTTTTCACTTAAACGATTCGCTAAAATCCAGACGGTGTTGAATTTATTGCAAGACAAACAAGCAGCAAAAACTGCTGACGGCATTATCAATTACATTTTTTTCTGCAATTTTTTTGCAAGAACATAAAGGCGCGCAACGTAAAAAGGTAAGTATTTTTATCTTAAAAGTCATGAGAAGTCAGAATTTTTCCATACAACCACAAATATACCATCTTTTACTTTCCACCGACGTACGTTCAACGCACAAGCAATCAATATTTTACAGAAATGCGCCAGGGCTGTGCAAAAGCCACAAAAAGCAATATTGGCAAAGGTGTTGACGGTGATAAGATAAAAGTCCTGCCATGCGAGATCACGCATACACAGAAACACACATTAACTCCTTTTTAGCACACACTCACACACACACACACACATGCACCCACCTGGAGCCCATTAAAGCCATCAGATTGCCCGGCTGCACCGCACCTGTCGAATTGTTAATGATGCGCTTCATTTTGTGCAAGCCACCACCACCGCTTGCATCATTCGGATCACCCGTCGTATAGACGCACAAATCCCGCCAAACCAATGTAGCACCCTGCTCGGTGGGCGACCATTTGCTATAGCTACGCAGTGGCAAACTACGTTCCGAGCTATTACGCGTCGATGTGGTGTGTGGGGGTGTGCTGGAAATATCGGTGATAGCAAGGCGGCTGTCAGCACCATTTACGCCAGGACTAGAACCAGCCCCACTGCCGCCATTAACGCTGCTGCCTCTATGTCCATTATTATTGTTGTACTTGTTATTGTTATTGTTCGGTGCTCCAACGACATCCTGCATCTCAATTTGCTCACCAGCATCCACGTGCTTTACAGTGTCGGTAAAGTCGGCGTGTGGCGGATTAACACTTCCCGCTTGCTCTATCATGATGAGATTATCCCTTAACATTTTTATAGTTTCCTTAAAGGATTTTTCGCTATTTTATTTCGCCTCCTTCGCTCTTGACAATTCTCACAAAATGTTAGCGTTTCTGTATGCTTGAATCTGAAATGAAAAGCGTTCACGTATTCGCTATTTATCGCGCGCGGCGAGCAACTGATTGTTAGGTTTCTGCGAAATTGACTATGAACCTTGGGCAACAAACATACGGATCTTTTAAATGGATCTACATACAAACTGGTACCACTTACACATATGTACATAAGCAGATCTCAGTGGAGATGTGTGCGCTACTCTATATATTTTATTTCTAAGTTACTTGTGTTTAGTCCAAGGCGGAAACAGTAAACACAAATTGTCTGTCCTCTAATCCCACTGCCGTCGTTGAAAGATATGCATGAGTGGCATTCTAACTGTCACAAACTTATCCCCTGCGCTTGAAAGGGCCTCTACATACTTAGTATATATATTAGGTAGATGCCGGCCGGCTTACAAAGCTGCCCAGATAAAAGTTTAGAGCAAAGCTAATGTTAGGTAAATTATTAAATTTAAATTAAAGGTACAAGTACACCCCGAATTGCAGTGTAAAAGAGGTGAAGTGCTACTTACACAGGGTGTCTCATTAATACTTTCTAATTTGAAATTACAAAAATCCCTACTCAGGGTATATTAGAAAATGTTTGATGATTTACTGTCATAAATAATGAAAATGTAAAGATATTAACTAATTAGTTAGGTCAGGTTGGATGATTGCTTTCAATGATAAGAAAGTTCACTTGTCCGTGAATCCTAAATTCATTCATTGTAAAACTGGAAGGAAAACAAGAAAGAGCGAGATGTAAGGGCAAATAACTGAGCAATGCTTAGTCATTGTAATATCCAAGCCTGATAGCTCCTCACGAATAGCTAAAAAATGAGAAATAAAAAGCATAAATTAAAATTTCAACGTCGCAAAAGCTAAGCGGATCATGAATAGGTACTGAGATGATTCCATTACATCCACCAGACAGCTGTCACAAAAGAGACTTGCAGCAAAGCTAAGTCTCCCCAGTTAAAGCACCTACAATGACGAGAATTGAGGCTTTGTTAGTCCTAGGAGTTCCGTGAAGAGCCTCCGATCCACGCATCAATAAAAACCTCTCATAACTTTACACGTAAGTATTCTTGCCCTTGCGTTAATGCGTAGACTACCTTTCCAGGTGTAGACTACAAGTAGCTAAGATAACTTGAATCATATCTTTCCCCGGTGCAACCACATCTCTGATCCGCTGCCTAGCCAACTCATCTGGTAAGTAATTTCCTGGACCAACGAATTATCATTAGCATTTTAGCAAATTGCCGAATTTGCACAAAGTTATGTGTTTCGCCAAATTGATAAGAGAAAGTTACGCAGCTGAGTACTGATAAGTAAAATATAACTCAGTCATTGCACGAAAATTTGATATACTAAGCGAAAAGATCTTAGCGGATAAGTAATGAGTTATAGGAATTATTGAAATGTGTTAGCATTTCATTTGGCTAGTTTTATTTTTTTTTGCTAAAATATATTTTACAAGTGTTTTCAAGTATCCAGGGTTTCCAGTAATAGCTTCCGTATTGGGGTAAATGTTGCGTATAATTGACATTTGTACACCCCACTACCCCGTCGGAAGATTTATAATTTTTGTAAGTGGCATCGTACGTCAATCATATTTGACACTTGTGAATTAAACAGCTGCGGTATAGAAACCTACAAACAATGGAGCACGTAAGGGCAAAACAAAGATTTCCACCACTCAAAATAATTGTTGGTCTATTTAGTGAAAGAGTTGTTCAAAAACAAAATGGGATGATTAATTGTAACAAGCCGAGACAAGTGAGCCACAAAAACTTAAAGAATGACTTGCAAATTGGGGTATAAAGATAAATGAGCAAAATTTGAAGTATGCTACATTTGCGTTAAGCTCACAAACTTGGCCAGTAAACAATCTAAAAATAATATACTTATTCCCCAAACTAATGAGGGTAAGAAACTTCATGGTATGGATGGTTTGGTCTGGTAAACTGTAGGTATAGTGGTTAAAATATTTGAAATGAAGCTAAGGTCAGGGGCAATGATTAAATAGCTGCATTTAAAGGAGAAAAAGTCATAAAGTTGCTGAATAACTGCACAGCAGCAATTTTCACAAATAGAATACGAACTGTTGTTTACACGATATGATTTCGAGAATTTATCAGTCACAGTCGAAGAAAAAGCAGAAAACGACCACTGAAAGACTGCGGAGTACTTCGACATTCGACAAGCTGGACATACTTTACAAAAATTAAAGCAGTGTCGAATGTCAATCCTTGAAAATGTTGATAAAAACATTGAGATCTTTGGAGACGAAGTGAAGGTTCGTCAAAAAACTATTTGGTACCATTTGCATTTACTGTAACTATGTTCATTTCTTCGTCGAAATAAAGCGGAAAACATATTGAGAACTTTTTGCTTTATCTAATATAAACTATCCGCTTTGGGGAAAAATAAATCCATTATTTTCTCAGTTAATGTCTGTAGTGATCGATACCTCCTAAAGCATCGACAAAACAATTTAAAGTTTATGCTCGCTCACACTAAAAAAATGATTGTGCTGTTTTTTGCTTGTTCCATTCAGTTGGGAGTTACAGGGTGTTAACAACAGAAGTCCACAAAAAGAACATTCCGTACATTTTACAGGTTTTCTTTGATAAAGGCGAAATGGTGTTTGTTGTGCCGAGGTTTTAATAGCTAATTACGTGCAATTTTTGGTCATCGATTCCGTTGAGGCATTTTTGATGTCACAGAAATAATCGAAGTTGATCGGCGTGTTAGTAGTCGTAGCATACCACAGGTACTAAAGATCAACCATAAAACGGTTTTAAACCATTTGCGCAAAAAATTGTATTCAATAATAAAGGATTTCTTTTTCACTAAACTAATTTAACGGCCGAATAGGTTGGTGTGTGCGAATACCAAAATGAAGAAAAAGGTTTTTCTTATTGCGCTCGCCCCTGGGCAGGCAATGGCAAATCTCCTCATAAAACAATATCAGCTGTTCGGAGTCGGCTTAAATCTGTAGGTTCCTCCATTTGTGATACAACATTAAGACGCACGCCATAACTTGGAGGAAGGGCTCGGTCCAGCACCCAAAAAGAGTGTAGGCGTCAATTACGTACACGAAGTGCACAAATTCGAGTCTCCAGTTATGAAACACCAAATTTTGTAATAGCAGTCGCCCCTCGACAAGAATATTATAATATGATGCAAATGAAAATTAAAAAAAATTTACTGGGTTAATTATATTTGTAAAGGGAGATCAATTCAGACTTATCGGAATGAAATACAACAACGAAAATTCAATTTTATTGGGCAATATTTATTATTTTTGTGTAGAACCACTCATATCATTAATTGTTTAAAGATGACCCCTTTCAAGTATTAGCTGCAACTGCGCCGTAATTCGGCCATCCGTAAACAAGAATTTTGAATGACTCGCTGGAGGACTTTGGCCGGTATCTCGTGAATAACTTTAGTAATGCGCCCTTCCAATGTCTCAGTCGTAGCTGGTTTATCTACAGAGCATTTAAACTTTACATATTCTTATAAATAAAAGACCAACAGTTTGATCTCTCCTGGTCTTGGTGGCCAATCCACTGGTCCGAGACGAGAGATAAATTATTCACCGAAACGACGATCCACGGGCTGTATGGAAAGTAGCGCCGTCTTGTTGGAACCACCCATGGAGATCACGGGCTGTTACATTAGATGATTCTTCCAGCCCATTTTGCTTATTGCCAAAAGTAACGTTGTTGAGACGTAAGTCTTTCAATGATGAAATGGGAAAATGTACCTCCAATCCGATCACCCATTACTTTATGTATAAAACCAATGCAAATAAACAAAAATATATCAACTTAACTTATATATATGGTATATATAATTGGCGCATACACCCATTTTGGGTGTTAGGCTGAGCTTCTAATCCTATTTGTGGTATGCGTCTTCTTGTGGTTCCACAAATGGGGGGACCTACAGTTTGAAGCCGACTCCGAACGGCAGATATGTTTTATGAGGAGCTTTTTCATGGCAGAAATACACTCGGAAGTTTGCCATTGCCTGCCGAGGGGCGACCGCTATTAGAATTATTTTTTTCTTATTTTGATCTTCCACCGAGATTCGAACCTACGTTCTCTCTGCATGGTAGTCACGCACCAACCCATTTGTCTACGGCGGCCGCCTTACGCTCTCTAAATTAATAAATATGAAAAGTTAAACAAAAGTTCTTAGTAACTTTTCTTATATACACAATTATATATCTTCACAATAGGTAATATACAGATTAACTCTGCTTAAGATAAATCATTTACTACTTCTAAAATAACCAACACTTGGATTCAGATATCGCGTTACACAAACAATACGAACCGGTTGCATTATTTAATTCATTCCTACGGCTGTTCCCTTCCAAGCAGCTTTACGGAGTGGCAAGCCACCACATTGCAACGCACGGAAGAAAATACATCACTCTCTTATTTAAATTTGCACACAGAGCGTTCACATACATTCATATGCAACATACCGGTACATGTATAAGGTGATTACATAAGAGCGCAGATGTTCCTTTATAAGTAAAACACAAACCATATATGATATTTTCTACTATATTTCATTTATGTATGAAACACAATATAAGTTAAACTCAAACCATGACTCCTAATTTTGGCATAGTTCGGGTTGTATATAATTCATAGCGTGTACGATTTCATTCTTTAGCTCTGGGATCGTATCGGTCTTATTGGTATAGAATCTATCTATACTACAGATGATAATTTGCACGTAGCCTCAGGGAAATAATCCCAATGCTATCAAATCGCAAGATCTTGGCGGCCATTTGGCCACATTCTTTCGTGAGATAATGCGTCCTAAAAACTTCATTCGCACTAGAGCTATCTCATATTTAAAAGGCTAAGTCGTCTGTATCAGACCATACATATTTGTGGTATCAACGTTCAGTGTTTACCAAAACAGCATTATTGGCTTCTTTTTCGAAGAAGTATGGTTCGGAGTGGGTGTAAAACAAAAAAAAAATTAGCAGATCACAATTAATTGCTGTTAAAGATCTGAATCACCCTATAGTTCAGACACAACTTTAATAAATACTTGCAAACTGCTGTTAAAACCGTTATGTTGAGAAGCCATTCATGTAAAACCACATGGGTTTCTTAACAGTGCCTACAGCACGCATACGAGTATATAGCCTGTAGTCTGTGGGAATTATTTTTTTGTTGTATGTTACTCGACTAAATACAGGTTTTTTGCTAAGCTTCAATTACCTACCGACGTAAAACTGCTTAATGTGTCAGTTGAAACGATCAAATATGGAAGTCCCATGTAAACGTCAACTCACCACCACAACTGTACCAAACTTATTGTATTGTATTAAAAGGAATTTACGTCGAAAGACAAATCTTTCACATTTCGCAAAAATTTAATAACACACTGCATATCAATTTCAATACTTTGTGCTTCCATCTTCCTATCGTTTTTGTACGAGTATTGTATGACAAATTTATCTACAAGCATACATACACATATGCTGACAGGAGTGAATAGCTGATCTGAGCGTTTATTCTTGAAGCACGACCTTTACCGAATTTGTATCACAGCGGAAGCCAGCTACAGAAACTATGTGCAGTATGCAAAGGTGTCACCCACATCAACCCGCTAAACGGCTCTCTTCGCATTTGAAGGAATTAACTGATTTGTTGTGGTAATATGTGAAATGACAGAAGTTTGTCTACAACAGAGGTTGACAAAACCCGAGTTTGGATTGGTCATATAAGAAAAAAGTCTATACAGTAACAATTCCTGTGACTGTTTTGCCGTCTGAATAACGACTGATTGGAAGCTAAGTGTAAAATGAGGAGGCACAATTGTTTTATCAACTCTCCTATGACGTAGCAGCCAAAGCTAGTCCCACATATTTTCTTCGGATGGCCAAAATGTAATCTCTCCTTAATACGGTACCCATGGCCGCTATGTGATGAGATAAATCAATTTAGTCATGGCTCTCACTTGGTTCGCCCATCCAAGGGACGGACGCCGGATATCTGAAGTAACTATTTGAATACCTCTAAAAATACCGACAAGAATGCAACCATTAACATAGAGAGGGTATTCATATTAGTACTAAAACTACGTAAAAGTGGTCGACGGTCACATTCCGATCACCAAAAATCCGGATATTTTGAAAAGTATTTTTCCCTAACTTAGTTAATACTTAGTTAATAGAGAGATGGTTGAGAAGTGCGCTCAGATTATTGTGTAATGATAATAAGGTAATGTCATTAGCTTAAGCATATTTTCTCGGCAGGTTAATTCCCCATTAACGCAATTAAACGTTTTAAAAGTGGAATCAATGTGAGATCCATCCGTACCTACTTTTTCAATTCGTTTGTATTTTGACTTAATTATGAAGCGCGACAAAGAACTAATTCCATATGAAGAAGTTGTGGGTCAAATTGCCCAGTAAAAAAATATATATAATAAAAATGTTGAGTTCTTGTCAGAATTTTTTGTATTCGAGGTCCAAAAAGAAATCTTCGTCTCTTTCCGAAAAGCGTTTTAGAATATTTGTTTGTGATGGCCCTTAATTTTTTGTATCACCTGCTGATAGTACAAAAGCATTCTTTTTCTGTGAGGAGTTTCAAACATTTTAAACAAGCTCAGCAAAAAATCTCGAAAAACTGGGTGGTCAAATTGACTCACAAATGGTTTAAGTATTAAATTGGAATAAGTATTGAAAAATTATTTAAAAGACAGACAATTTTGTGCAGAATAGTTAAGGAAATTTAGTTTTATCTCGGGAACACTGCGTCGTTTGTTTACCTATGTCTTGAAAGAAGGGCCCAGAACCTTTTCTAAGCGATCTCTTCGATAGCAACTTTTTAGTGTCATCGTGAAAATGAACAGTACTTACAACGTATTGCGAACAATGCAGAGCTATGGCAAAGATTAGATGAGTCCCTAGAAGGGGTAATCCAATACCAAGACAGGCGAGTAGACCGGCACGTTGCCACAACAGTCGCCTCGACGTTACTGGAAGGACCCACATTTACATCCGGCCAAGGACGGTCACTTCCGCATGTTCCGATACATGTATGTGGATCGTTTATGCTGCTCCAACAAAAACAACAAGAAACCTGGACTTATACCTCGCATAAAATTAGATAATGTGGATGTTGTAATCTAAATCTAAGCGTAATAAAAAATAATTTGAGAAAAATGATGACGAATTATGATGAATAAAACAGGTTTAGGTTGTTAAGTTTCTTGCATTATTCGCGCATTTTAAAAATTGTTGTCTTCTTATGAAACTTTCCCCCTACTAGGGGAGCTCCCAATCTGCCTACGATCTACTTCTTAAGGGCGTCAATAGGCCGTATGGAGTTGCCTGTCTCCCTTCGGTAGCGTCCCGCGGGGACGGATGAAGTAGACAACATTTAAGGAAAAATCGTAAATTCAAAACGTTATCAAGCAGCCATTTTTAATTATTAGGGCTGGGTTCAAGTTTTATTCAGGATTTTCATGAATTAACATACTTGTATGCATATATATGTAAGTACTATATATTGCATATCTAATGTAATTGGAGTCTTGATGTTGTTCCACAAATAGAGTTTAATGCTGCACTCGAATGACAGATATACTATATGTATATTTGTATGGCCAGTTTGTATGTTAACTTGTTGATACCAGGCTGATGTATGTATATGTGAATGCATTTTGTCGGTTGCATGCGTATTGCTTTTTGATGTGTTTATGCAATTGTAATTCTGGGAAGAAATGAGCGGCGAAGAGAAGAAGCAGTGATATCTGCAAATTAATTCCCAAGAATTGGAATATGTTCTGGTACCCAAAGTTTCACGATTTTATAATTTATCAATTGATTTCTAATGGCAGTAACATAATATCTATTGCGGCTTAAATTTTGTATGGCGTTAAGAGCAGAAAGTGAGGCAGTGCAGACCAAATCTTTACCACGCCGATTCTTTAATACTGATACTAATTGTGAAGTTGAAATTATGGTGTCTATAGTTGTTACGCTGTAAGATGTTAATTATAAGATTAGTTTTGGATCCATCTATGTAAGTAAATGACTATTCAGCAAACCTTGTGGTCAAATCTGTAAATAGGTTTCGGATGACAACTGGAGGAGTAAATGGATTGTTAAATTTGTATTTGAGTATCGCGGCTGTTAAGAATTATTTTAGAAGGTTTTTGGAGAGCCATGTCTCGTTGTATCTCTATGGATTTAATATTGGCCCCAAATAGTAAGTTGCTAATAAAGTGGATTGCAAGGCGCCAAAAGATAGGCGCAGAGAAGAATTTGTTATTACTTTTATTTTCTAAAGTTGAGTTTTTGGTGCAAAGCCGTAAAGAATTGTAGCATAATTAATTTTGGATAATATTATTAAAGCGTGTATTATTGACATAAGGGATGAAATAATACAATTGTATTTGATTCAAGAGATAATTAAGACATTTAACTTGGCTATTAATGAATTCCGCAAATAGCACGCATATGTATATGGTAATTCCAGTTATATTTTTGATTGAGTATAACTCCGACTACTCTTATTTGAGTAGCAAAAGTGACTGGTAAGTTTCCTGTAATGATATTGCAAGTGCAGTCACATTTTCGGCACTCATGTATGTAAGTGTTTGCATTTGTCAAAAGAAAGTTGGGCTCCAGAGTATTAACTCCACTCCGACTAAATAAATTTCGAAGGTCGATTGAGACAGCCAACGTAGCCGCTGGTCTTTATTCGCTGCGCTATGTCTATGTCGTCGTAAAGCTCATACAACTCATTGTTCCATCGCGTACGATACAGAATCTTTTTCATCCTCCACGCTTCTGCGCCATACATTGGGACGAGCATGATGACAGCCTTAAAAAGTATTACTTTTGTTCGTCGAGAGAGGACTTTACCACTCAGTTACCTACTTAGTCCAAAGTGGCACTGTTGGCAATACCGCCTTTTTTCATAACAAGTACCAGCTTTTACATGTCGGAAATACACTCGGAGGTTTGCTATTGTCTGAAAAGAAGAAAATCTATAAGAAAAAATTTTTTCTTGAAATACGGATTAGATGTATATAATACAGAAGTTGGCGCTTTCGTTTGTTTATGTGTATACTGATGTTATGGCCCTTAGGAATACGCAATCTTGCATTATATAATTTTTGATGCAAGATATCTGGCATTAATCTCGCCTCGCTTGTATGAAATATGCGCAGTACGAATGAGTACTTTAAGGAAAGGAAAAGAGAACGGAATACCTGGATTTTAAGGAATTGAATGCAACTTAGCAATAAATAATAATAAAATAATAATTTATATACAATTTCCTTCACCTTAGGAAGGAAGTCCTAAACACGTTTTAACAACGTACAGAGTTATTGACGCAACAATGGGTTGTTGTGTGTTTGTTGTTGTTAAGATGGTTGAACATTTCCACTGAAATACTCCTAATTAGTGACCAGCACCGTTTTACTACCACTGTCTCGTGTGATGATGTCTCTTTTTTTTTTTTTTTTTTTTTTTTGCTTCCAAGTCAGATCCATTTAGTGAGGTCCAAGTATAACAGCAAATCCTTTATCTCGATGTTCGAGATCTCCTTAATTTGCTGTAGGAAAGGCTTACAGAAGGAGCGAAGACGTGCCCTGGCTAGTCCCGGACATTCACATAAGTAGTGGAAAAGACTTTCCTTCGCCCCTTCCGATTGACAGCTTCTGCAGATAGGATTGAAGGGTAGATTGAGTCTAGCTGCATGATCCCCTACTTTCCAATGTCCTGTAAGGGTCGCAGTGATACGTGAAATGTTTGGCCGAGAACATCCTAGCAGATCATTCGTCCTTTGGATTTTGTATGACGGCCATGTGTTTTTTGTTGTAATACATGTAGTTATTTGCTTCCATCTTCTTTCGGCTAAAGTAAGATAATGTGAAGCAATGGATGCTTTTAATGTGGTTAGTGGGGTGGAGCCTGCCACCGCCTCTGCTATGTCTAGTGCCGAACCTGTTCTTGCTAGCTCATCCGCTATCTTATTGCCCCGTATGTTCCTATGACCGGGAACCCATATCAGAGAAATTTCAAGCCAATGACTGAGCAATTCCAGCGCCTCTCTGCACTGTAAGACCAGTTTGGATGAAATGGAGTTGGAGTCTAAGGCCTTTATAGCTGCTTGATTGTCTGAGAAGATAGCTACTCTTGCACCAACTTACTTATAGAGCTCTAGGGATTTGCATGCTTCTCTGATCGCTAAAAGTTCTGCCTGCAACACACTGGCATAATCTGGAAGACGAATTGACTGAGATAGGTTGAGTGGCTCCGAATGGAAGCCAGCTCCCATACCACAGTTCATCTTAGAACCATCGGTATAAATTTCGATATCATGTCTTCCAATCACCTTCCCTTTGCTCCATTCGGCTCTCGGTGGAAAAAGTACCGTAAAGCCTTTCTTGAAGTTATGGTCGGGGACTGTGTAGTCTGATCAGTTTTTTAGCAGCGAGGGTCCCTGTAGGAGGATCTTACTGTGACAGTACGACTTTGTTGTCCAGCTTCCTATGTCTCTGAGTCTCACCGCGCTACAAGTAGCTATTATTTTAATGTGTAAATCTAATGGCAATAGATGTGTTAGTACATTGAGCGCTTCAGTAGGACTGGTGCTAAGCGCTCCTGTAGTTAAGATACACGCTGCTCTTTGTATCTTGTTCAGCTCAGTTTTGTTGTATTTCCTTTCTGTTGCAGGCCACCAAACTAGTGCCGCATATGTTGGCCTTACAATGGCTGTATAGGACCAATTGGTTAGTTTTGGTTGTAGACCCCATTTTTTACCCAACATTCTCTTACACGTGTAAAGTGCTATATTCGCTTTCTTTAACCTGTACTCTACGTTGGACTTCCAGCTGAGTTTGGGGTCTAGGATAACACTTGAGTATTTTGCCTGTTTGGTCAGCGTGAGGCTGACGCCGTTTAGTTTTGGGAGACTAAAGCTTGGTACTTTGGTTTTCTTGGTGAATAGCATCAGTTCAGTTTTTCTCGGGTTTACACTTAAACCACAGTCCGTGGTCCATAAGCACTATGTCGTCCGCGTACGCCACTACTTTAATTCCCTTTCGGTTGAATTTGGTAAGGATGTTGTTAGCGACTAGTAACCACAGCAGAGGGGATAAGACTCCTCCCTGAAGGGTTCCCCTATTGACAGAGCGTTTTATCGTGCTGCTGCCTAAATCACCGATGATTATTCTAGTTTTAAGCATGTTCTCTATCCATTCGTTGAGACCTATGTCTCTGTGGATTTTCCTTTGAGATAGGCATGTTGAGATGGTGAAATCGTTGTGTCTGTAATCTTCTCCCTGAGATATACATCCAACAATCGCTCGAGAGTTTTGAGGATAAAGGAGGATAGGCTGATGGGTCGGAAATCTTTCGCTGTATCATGACCGCGTTTACCAACTTTGGGGATAAAGATCACCTTATCATTCCCTCCTCCAGCTTTTTGGAATATGCCCTATCATAAGGCTTTTTTTGAAAAAGACCTCCAGCCAAGGAATCGTCGTTTCTCGAGTGTTCCACAGCATGGCTGGGAATATCCCATCAGGACCGGAACAATGGGTTACTGAAAAATAGATTTCGTTGCATACTTGGTATGCGAATATTGCAGCATTCTTCACACAAAATAGTTGAAGTGCCAGTCTGGCACTCCTCAAGTAGCACTGAAGAGACCTCCAACAGGCAGATATCTACAGCTGTTGATATGTTGGAGAAGATTGATGGGATTTGGATATTCACAGAGAAAGTGCTCAACAGTCTCCTTCTCTGAAAGGTTCCCACAGCTTCTGCAATGGGGGTAAAACGGTAACCCCACATTTCCGCGTGTGTGCCAATCGTCCAGTGACCAGTAAACACAGCTACGAGTTTGGAAATTGAATGGCGAGGAGTCCAAAGGACTTTTTGAGTTTTTCGTATATTATGCAGGGGACAAAGGGATTTCGAAATGGCACATGAAGAAATGGAGCTCCATTTTTTCTGCGGTTTCCTGAGAAATAATTTGTGCTTTTCCCTTTTAACAACTGTCAGGGAGATGCCGATGACCGGGGAGAAGGTCTCAGAAGCCAATTCAGTCCTCTTCTTGGCAAGCTCATCAGCAATCTCATTTCCCTCTATGTTCCTATGTCCTGGAACCCCATTCAGAGAAATGTTACCTGCACACCCAAGAGATTTGATCTCCTCCTTACAGGAGTTTACTAATTTCGTTCTGCACCATGGAGTTGTCAGAGCCTTAATCGCGGCTTGACTATCGGAGAAGATGTTAATATCTCCCTCGCTCCCGCGTTCCCTAAGCATTCTTCATACCTGCAGAATCGCAAAGACTTCTGCCTGAAAAACACTAGCAGTATTCGGCAGTTTAAGGGAGATAGATAAATTGGCTGATTTAGAGAAAACCTCTGCTCCGACTCCCGATTCCATTTTGGAACCGTCAGTGAAGACAGAGGTGCAAGCATCGGTGCAGATTTTCTCCTCGATCCAATCCTGCTCATTTGGAAAGATTGACCTAGCACGACCCTCAAATTCTAGCTTGCGGATAGAGAAATCTGTTCGAGGCTCGGAGAAATACGGTGTTAACTGCCCGAAACTGCTACCATGTCCCTTGAGAGATTGTCTCCAGAGGCCAATCTCCTTTAACCTGATTGCACTTTGAGCTGCGATGGAAATAACATAAAAGTCGATGGGAAGTAACACTTTCAAATTCAGGATATAACTAGGGCGAATTTTTTATGCTCCAGTGTTGCCAATGCATACAGTCCTTTGCACCCTCTCTAGTTCAGTAATATTAAAGCCCTTCCGAAGAGCTTCCCACCAAACCACACATCCATACTTTAAAATTGGCAAAACAACTGCGTTGTACATTCACAGCACGCCCTGTGGCTTGAGTCGCCATTTTTTACCGAACATAGATTTGCAGGATCTAGAAAGCTATAGGCTATATGCCGATTAGCTTCCAATAGAGCTTGGAGTCAAATATCACTCCAAGATACCTAACTTCCGATGAAAGCGAGACAACATGGCTGTTTAATTTTGGGAAGTCGAAGGGTGAAGGTTTATATTTTCTGGTAAATAGCACCAGCTTCGTTTTGTCAGAGTTGACTCGAAAGCCGCAAGTGGTAGCCCAGCGACTGAGTACAGCCAGTAACCTTTCCAAAATCTCAGCCATGACTGAGGGAAACGATCGCGATACCATTAGGACCAAGTCATCGGCATATGCTACTCTTAACCCCACCCTTGTTTAGCATTATCAGAACTTCGTCAATAGTAACTAGCCTAACTAGCCATTCAGCAACGTAGGCCGCCAGCCACAAGCAGCAGTGTATATGAAATCAAGAAAATGTAGTAAGGGAGAAGATAGTTTTCTAAGTAAGAATGCAAAGCAATTCAGCAAACATCTAAATTTTAACTCTTTATATCCACATATTGACTAGTTTTCATAACGTATTTAAATATAATATACCCAAATCATTGGTTAGTTAAGGCCAAATTAAGCATTAATCTCTGCTAAGTTAGCAGTACAAGACAGTGTTCAGTATTTATCAAACTAAGGGAACCTTAGCATTTGCATACATTTGTTATACAAAATAACAAACGTTATCACATGCACAGTTTATAACGCCTCATTTAAGCCGTCTAATCGGCAATCGCCCATTATTTGTAGACAAATATGGTAGATATCAAATTTGTATTTGTATTTGACGCTGATTTTTATTTGTTTGAATAGCAAATACTAATTAGGCATATGCACACATAATTACACGGATTATTATCAGTTCCAGTTGTAATAAAGTTTTTAGTTGTATGTTAAGAGAATATTCCCATTTAAATAATTTTAATGTGATGCGTAATCCGTGATGCGATTGTGGGTATGCTTAAAGACCCGCTAAATGTATGGGACTAAGTGCTTCCGAAAAGATTTTTAGAACTGAGTTCAAAACGCTGCATGACGCTTGAAATAAAACAAACAAAAAAAATGATTTTGAGTGATATACATTTTTATTTTGTCCTATGCGCGCTCCATTGATTGTCTATTTGTATGCTGTAGCTGTCTAGTCCACAAATGTCAAATGTAATATGTTTGACGCACGACGCCGATATGATTATTAATTTTGCGCCGCCTTGTATATCTAACAAAAAGTGAGAAGTGATCCAATTATTTTGGACATTGACCTCAGAAATATTTAACTGACAAATTTTTGAAATTATTCAATGCTGAAAATTTTAGTATAGAATTTTTTAAAGTGAGGTATCATAGGTGAGGTTAACATATTTTAAATTATTGGGAGGTTGAATTAGTTTTAAAGGTGACACACAGATGGCGCTATTTATCACTTTATCGCGTTGGCAATACTGAATATATATTCATGACAAAGCCTCATCCCTAGGCTTTGTTTATCAGTATCTGTCATTTCGCTGAAGTATAAACAACGCAGTGTTTTCGTGCTCCTAGTATGTCAACTTTCGTGCCGTCGAAACGCAATTTGCGAGAAGATTTGCTTTTCTGCTTCAATTTGAAAAAAAATACAGCCCAAGCCCGTGAATTGCTGCAGGAGGGCTACCCAGACCATACTCCGTCGATTTCAACATGTGAGTACTGGTTTCGACGATTCAAAAGTGGTGATTTTCACACCGAAGACAAGGAGCGTCTTGGCCAGCCCAAAAAGTTCGAGGACGCGGAATTGGGGGAATTGGTAAACGAGGACTCGTGCCAAACCCAAGAAGAGCTTGCTGAATCATTGGGCGTTGATAAATCAACCGTTTGCAAGCGTCTAAAAGCGATGGGAATGATCCAAAAGCAAGGACATTGGGTCCCGTACGAGTTGAAGCTGCGCGACGTCGAACGGCGATTTTTTACGTGCGAATTGCTGATCGAGCGACAAAATCGGAAGGGTTTTTTGCATCGGGTGGTGACTGGCGACGAAAAATGGATCCACTACGATAACCCAAAACGCAAAAAATCATGGGGTTTGCCCGGCCACGCATCAACGTCGACGGCCAAGCTGAATATTCACGGCAAGAAAATCATGCTCTGCATTTGGTGGGATCAGGTCGGCGTCGTATATTTTGAGCTGCTCCAACCGTGCGAAACAATCACGGGGGATCGTTACCGACTGCAATTGATGCGTTTAAGCCGGGCATTGAAAGAAAAACGGCGGGAAACGGTAAAAAGGCACGACAAGGTTATTTTGCAACATGACAACGCTCGGCCGCATGTTGCTCAACCTGTCAAAAAATACCTTGGAACGCTTGTCTGGGAAGTGTTACCCCACCCGCCGTATAGTCCAGACATAGCTCCCTCCGATTATCATTTGTTCCGGCATATGAGTCTCGATTTGGCGGACCAGCGGTTCTCCTCGTACGAGGCTACCAAAATATGGGTTGAGTCATGGATAGCCAAGCAGCGGCCAGAATTTTGGAGAAACGGCATCCGGAAATTGCCCGAAAGATGGGCGAAAGTTGTAGCTAGCGATGGCCAATACTTCAAATAAAATATTTTGTACCGTTTTTTCACAATAAAGCCCCAAATCTTCGAAAAAAACCTTTAAAACTAATTCAACCTCCCAATATTTTTTTTTTTATTTTAGAATAAAATATAAAGGTGAATGTCTGTACGTTGTCCGCGCATCACTACGAAACGACAACACCAAACGACGTAAAAATTTTTTACATTCACATTTCCACCCAGTGCAGGTTATAGGCATATTTTTATGAAGGAACTCCCTTCCTACAGACCCCAGGCCGCGCCACCACTCTCATTCGTCACTAATAATCTAATATTTACTTAAATTTAATCAAAAAAATCTTAGTTTTTCTTATTTCCCACTATTTATACCACACTCTAGACTTCATAATCCGCATAAGCTGTTCAACTATGACCCAAATACAAAGTTCAAAAACGGTTTGAGAAAGAAAATTAATAAAAATAATTTTGCTTGATATTTTTCTGATTGGTTGTTTTGATTTTATTCAACGAGGCATACCAACGGATGCCGGGTGTTGTAATACTATATTATGGTTCTTAATAAAAAAATATTTTCTATGAAATTATTGTTTGTAATTCTTTTATATACATATCCTAAATCCCTCAAAACTACTCCCACGCGAGCGGGGCGTTAAAGCTAGTTTTAGAATAAAATAAACTTAAAAACAAATAGTTTGGAGAAAAAGATTACGTATATTTACTTGTTAGAAATTTTTGGGAAATTTTTTCTGTCATTTTTGAAAAAACTCTCCTCAGATTTTACCGTATTTTTTATTATTAGCTGAGACTATTCTCTGTAATCGCTGCAGTTTTCATAAATTAATGCTCATAACTTTTCGAGTTATATTCAAAATATGAATAAAGCCATTGAGGAAAGCCAGAGTTGGATTTATTTGAATGCACCCGAAAAAATGTATCTTTCTTCTTCTTCTTCTTAATTGGCACAGTGAAACTATTGAATAGCGAGCTGGTGCCCATGGCAAGAGAACAATACGAGTCAAATTTATTAACGAATTAGCAACAAACGAAATCAAGTAAATATGCTCTCTTATCAATGCCGTGTAAAACTTGTGTATAAAGGGTGTCCTAAGCATACAAATTTTCTTTTGCCATTCAATCGAGCTATTTAATTAAGTTATAGTTTAATTTCGCCTTCTATTGGCCGATAGTTGTCATGAGAAGAAGCTTTTTAATGCATAAATTGCCAACATTACATAAATAAATTAAAAGATAACTTAAATTGGCAGATTGCGGGGCAGTGGCGGGTACATTTTTTTTTTGTGGGTGGCGTAGGGTTCAAAATGCCTTCTGTGGCCACTAAAACGATCCCTCCTCCCCTTCTGGGGAGACACCCTCCCCGGAACTGTTTTCTATATTACTTCGAGAGGGCCCAGAACGGCATCCATAAAAACCAATTCTATTCACCCACGTATGGGTCCACCATATTTGTAGCCAGTTTTCATGCTATAGGCTCATCTTCTTGTGCCTCTATCTGTGTGGTTTAGCTTTGTTGCACTGTGTCGAGGTCAATCTTTTATTCGTAGTACGTTCTCGATGTATTTCTTTACTGCGTTCCAGCTGGCTGGTACATAAGCTATATATACGGAAGGATTTATTACGACTGTGATTTGCCATCAAGCCTCTCCATATAATTTTCTGTCCCCAGCTAGTTTAGGGAGGTTTTCAGCAGCAAGATTCCTTCCGACTCTGATGCGGCTACGCATTTTTCTTTATCCACAGAAGATACGCTTAAAATTATTATTGCATAGCATTGGCGCTTCGATCGGGAGCCCTAAAACCTTTCGCGGCTATTGAAATTGATTAGAAGCGCACTCTCGACATAACATATTAGAATTATACAAGAATTGATTTCTATAAGCGGTCACCCCTCGCCATCCAATGACAAGCCTCTGAATGACAAAAACCACCATATATTCGGAGGTGTCATAATATAGTAGAGCAGATTCCTTCATTTGTAGGACAGCATGAATGCACTCGATGAAAAGAATACGGGAGGTGGCCGCTCCCAATAAAGAATCCGCTGATTTGCTGACGCAATAATTTTGATTTCTCACTTTTATACCAACACGTAGATATTATTTTACATACAAATTTACCGTCAAACTGGATATTAGTTCAACACGAAATTTACTCGATTTCCAATAGTCGCTATTGCTGAGAAATACAACCGAGAAATACATTACAAAAGCCATAATGAATTCAAAGTTACACTAAACAGTCACCCTTTACATTATTGACTACTCTGCATATGAGAGCACTCCCAAATGTTTGTAGTGAACATGTTTTGAAGTCTTCAATGAAAATTTAGAATTCAGTTCGACTACGATCAATGTAGTGATAGGTGAGCGAGGCGGCTCGACTCAAAATATCGTAGAATGCAGTAGCTGTCAATTAAAGGCAATTTCTAGCAGAGAATAACAAGCTGTGTGTGGTGCTTAGTGGTGTTGTTTTCTATAATTTGTTATGATTTTTACTCGTTTATACCCATCGTTTTACTTGCACACATTTACCAAAGCCTGTATATCAATACATTGTAAAAATTGAAATAAGATACTTGCATACTTACAAAAACTACAAAAAACATGTTTGTCAATTCAATGAGATCGCAGGTGGTTTTTATGAAAATTAAAGTAGAAAATAAATTTTATTGGACTTATCGAATTTGTTGTTTCATAGAGCAATAAAGCTATATCAAGTAACAACTAAGTAATACGTGAGATACGAGTAGTACAAATGTGCGCATGTGAACAACTACTAAATTTTTTTAAATTTTTTTTTCCTACCAATTAAGTGTTTTTATTGCTGTTTGTGCGTAAATGGCTCCATAAGAAGAGATAGAAATAACCGTGATAAGTCAGCGGAATTAAAGAAAAATATATAATGGTTAATTGAAAAAATTCTGCACGGCATTTAATATTTGACATACAATACAATATTTCACATGAAAATATTATAATCGACGCGTTAGTTTGAAGAATCAATCCAGTATTAGTGTTCGAGAATTATAAAGCAAATTAAAAAATAGCAAATATGGAAAAGTGAATTAAAAGAGCCTGTAAAGCTCTCACCAAAATAAATGGTGTTTTCCAAAATCATACGTTTTTATGTCTAGCGTATTTTCGTCACAGATTTACTACCAGGAAGCTTAGATTACTAAAGGCAAACGTGCTGTAAACGTGCTGTTGAAATCCCGCTACTGCCTTTATCTACATCCATATGTATGTAATTTAAATACATATTGGCGAGATCTAATGCTGCTTCTGTGAACATTGCAAAACAATTATTACAAATAACCCTAAGGATGCAATTATAAAACATTTTAAATTTCCTGATCTACCGTAATTACGAGAAAAACTGCTTCCAATGAACAAACCACTCTCTCAACCTCCTGCCGAAGTTAGTGCTACTGTTCTAAAAGCTTAACCAGGAGGGCAACGTTTAACATGCCTAAAGGTAGTACATCACGTTACACCAATTACATAGTTGAGTTGAGTGCTAGTAAGAATGACTTGGCCGAGAAAAAATTACCCTGTTCAGTGCCCTATAATTTATACCAAACGTTTTGCTGATATCTGATCGATCAGCCGTATAAAAGCAGGGAGCTGTCACTGCATACCGATATCGACTATTTCTTGTTGTTTGCTTATTGGGTATAAAGTCCAGAAAATTTCACGGTTTTAGGCGTCTAAATGAGGGAGTTAAATTGCGAAACCTCAAATCGTACGAGTGTTCTTTTGATCTTCTATCACAGATATCGGAAAAGAAAACAGATAGGATTTTAAAATGGTGATTTTCTAGCGCATAAAATCATTATGAAGTGAAACGAAGAAAAGTCTTTTGAATTCGTTCAAAACTATTAATATGGTCTTTATATGAAAACAAGATACTCCACCTTTTCTCATATCTCCATTAACGGTGACTTGTTGCATGCGAAACCATTATCGCAGGGGCATTTTATCGTAAAACTGTTCGTTAAAAAAGCTCCGAACTAAGCCTTCCTTCCATTTTTGAGCTAAACAAAAGCGTCCGTCTTCTTTTTTAAATGTATCTTTTGATTTCAAAATAGGTCTGTTCATATAAAAATTATCCAGTAAAAACTTGCAACTTCCAGTCAAAATGAAATGTCATTTTGCTCTCTCACTTTCCCCTACTTTGCAAGTTTTTGGGTGCATGAACACCAAAACGTGATAGTTTGTAATAATTGTTACAAACTATTTGCTTCATGAACCGATTTATAATATTACCACTTCAAATGAAATTGTAGCTGTCACAACACCAAGGTAACAGTTCGTTGCATGAAGTATGTGATTTATGAAGTATGTGATGAGTGGTTTCCATTTGCATTATATCGTATGAGATAACTTGCGTGCGGAAACAGATCGTATAAGCAAGATAGATAGCTACTTTCGAGTGTGTGAATTAGTAAAGCTTGAACCAAATCGCCATTATACGCCATTTGCATAAAGTACTGCGCCCGGAATTGAGAAGCTACAAGTCAGATATTGCATCACTATAATGCTCCAGCCCCCACGCCATCGTTTGTTCGTTAGTTTTTGCTGGACAACAATATCGCAATCAATTACCAGGCTTGGCCCCCTCGAACTTTTTCTGTTCTTAAAACTGAAAACACCCATAAAAGGATGGTTATTTGCCACGATTGATAAAGAACGCAACATACAAATCAATAAAGTTATAGTCTTTTTTGCATTATACCAGATTAATGACTCTATCGGAAGATTTATAATTTGACACTTGTGAACTAGACAGCGGCATTATACAAACAGACAAGCAATGGAGCGCTTAATGGTCAAAATAAAGATTTCAATCACTCAAAATCATTTTATTTATTTAGTAAAAACGTTAAAAGTCATTCAAAAACAAAATTGGATGATTAATTTTGAGCCACCGTGTAGTCTTTTTTTCTGTTTTTTGCGGAAACACGCTCATTCCACAGTACCTATCAAGAGGTTTGTAGCCCAGGCGCAGCAACGCAGAGTTAAACCATCCGCCTTATTCGATAGATCTCAAATCAAGCGTCTTGTATCTATTCCTTGAGGTGAAATCTGCATCAAACGGCACGCGTACTAAATGAGTTGGCAGAAGATGACTTCCAGTGAATGTCAATGAGTAAATATCTATAAAATCAAAATGAAATTTTAATTTAGTTTAAGGTTCAAGATTCTTAAAATGAAATCGTTAAATCCATTTTATTTTGACAAGTTATTCATTTTTTTTTTCCTAGTTATAAAAATAAAATACAGAGTTACTTCAAGACTTTATTAATTGTTGGCCAGGTTTCTTTCAAACACGAAATTTTTTATCTTAAATTGTCAAAACATTTTTCCTAATTCCCATAGACTCTGTGAATTGAAATTATTAGAGCACAGATTGCAATAGGCCTGTTCATGAAGCACAAAATTTTAAACAATTGTTACAGACTATTATCAAGATTCAAGTTCTGTAAGATTATCAAGTGCATGTTCATGTATCCATAAATCTTGCTAGGGGAAAGAGAGAGAGCAAAGTGACATTTCATTTTGAGGGGAAGTTGCAAGTTTTTACTGGATACATTTTTCCCGCCAACAATTTAATCAGCTGTACGTAAAACTTGCAAATTGCTACTGGTTTTTCTCATATTTCTCTTTTTGAGAGCGAATTCTCGATAATTCAGTTACCAGCAAGTTACTGGATAAGTTTTAAATGAGCAAGCCTATATAACATTAACAGTTTTTAGTATAAGTGGAGAAGTGCTGAGTTAACAGAATGGTTCCAGTCACATGTTACCGCTCTGCATCATTACTCTTTATGTTTGTATGCATGTATTTATGCAATATGCATTCAGTATAAGCATGACGCAAAGAATAATGAGATGGCGCCCATCGTGGTCCCGTTACTTTGCGCTCAGCGAATTTGACAACTAGTTACGTGATTTTAGCTCCAGTATGGCCAGATTACCATTTTCGTAACTTTATTTATGATTTTTTTTTTTGTTATTTTTATTATTTTGTGTCTCGGAGTTTTAGTTCTTTCTTCATGACATTTTTCTAGTTGTTCTAATTAAAATGTCATGTTTATAATTTTGTAAAATATGCATTTTTTAATAATTATTTAAATAATTCACTCAGTTTTATTTAGCTTTACTTTTTTTTAACATCTGGTGGCATTGCCCGCGAGTGCAGGTGTTGTTGGTGTTCTTCTGCTTTCGGCAGTCAAATCTCTCTCTCGCTACTGCAGTGTTGCCTAGCTTTGGATATAAAAACGCATTAAAATGCCCATTCAAAGAAAATAACCCAACAAATTTTTATTGAATCACTTAAAGAACTTTGTATGCGTGACAAATTGTCTTTAAAATGTGCGTTTTTTTAAATAAATATGTCATGCTTATGTACAATTTAATTTATGAGGTTTTTCTTAAACGAGACTCTTTTGTTAAGGGAACGGCTTTTTTGCTATATTTGAAGTTATGTAACTAGATAAGGTACTCTTTTTGTAAAAATGTCAGTATGGTTTCTTTAGTATTTTCTGGTAGTTTGTGGCTTATTTTTACAATGAATACAACTCTTAATGTCCTATGTCTCACTAAAGATTTATGACCGGAAGAAACAATTACACCTCTAAAGTTTTAATTCGCATTCAATAAATTCAAAGGCTTTTTAAAATGTGTAAAAAGGTTTTCAATCTTAAGAAGAGTTGGGAGCGGGGCAAATAATATTTTTGCATAACCTTAAATGGAGCCAAAAATTAAATTTGCACTTTCAAATTATCAAATTTTATAAGAGTAAAAAAATGTTCATTAGCACTAAAGTCTTCTCAGAGATCTGGTCACATTGCCCATGATTGCGGTTATTGTTGATGTTTATGAATATTCGTTTCTTATTTGAAATGTGCGTTAATAAGAACAAACGGTAACAAACGTTTTAGTGAATATTTACGCAAAAATAAGATATTTCGTGAAAGTGTACTCGTATAAGTGAAAAATAAGAAAACATGAAATGTGCAGTGAAAAATTGTGCTAGTAAGAACCTCAATAAAGCGTGTGATATAAGCTTTTTTATATTATATTTCCAAAGGATGAGGCGCTCTGCAAACAGTGGATGCATTTCTGCCGGCGAGGAAATGCCTTCAATCGAAAAACGAGCTTTATATGTATGAAGCATTTTACTAGTGATAGCATTGAAGCATTCGGTAGCTTTAAATTAAACGCAAAAAGAAACAAACACGAAACTTCAAAATTTTCGCATTTTCGGTATAAAAAAGCACTAAATTTATTGCGAAGAGCAAATGGTTGGCAATACTGCACAACTCAGCAAACGTGACGACACGTGCGCTCTGATGGGCGCAATCTTGTTTCTATCATTCTTGAGTATAAGTGGCAGAGCTCTCTAAAAAGTTGTTTGTAAAACATATCAGCAATCCCCTGTTACTACATCGGTAATCGCAAAACAATTCGAATTCAAAAGTAATCTAATCACAAATGTCATCAATGTCAAAAAATACTATTGTTATTGTTGCAGTAATACAAGCCCCGTCAGTGTGGGGTATATCACCAGTCATCTTCCTCTGGCTCATCTAAAGGTAGGCCGGCCCAGGATACAAGCTGTTCCGACAGGTTGGGTCCAGAGGGAGATGGGTGTTAGATGAGCCTGTCCTGCCTAGTGAACAGTCGAAAAATACTCGTGCAGGCTTATCTAATTTAAAATTCTAGAAGTAGTTTAAAAAATGCGCTTTAAATTTTACTATTAATATACTTTAATGAAAACTTTATTCGAAAATATTATTTGGACTACGCCGTTAAGAGTGGAATACAAAGTCTTTCCAAGAGCTCTCTAGTGACATTTTTACAGACCATGATTCTAGACTAGCTATCTTAGATACATTTTCAGCAGGTATGAGATTGCACCTCCACAATGTGTCCACGGACTTTATCTTTCAAATGAATAGATTTCGTACCAAAAAGCGGAGCAGTGCTTTAAATTTTCATCGCAATGTCGCCATTTTTGAACGCTTTTATAGCATTTTGAGTGGTCCGACTGCGCATCCAGTCGCTACAAATGTACACACTTCATTGCCAATTGAATGCTTTGTTGGGCGATTAGAACGATGAGATTCACTACTTAATGTGCGATAGTAAAACGATCTATACATACATATGTATAAAGTATTGTTAAATGTCAAATATTCAACTAATAATTTGGTGCGTTTCATTAAATATGATACAGAGTTAATAGTTTCGGAAACCCGAAAAGGGTAACCCTGTAGTTCCGATAGTGCGACGCTGCAAATGTCATGATCCGGCAGTCGATACTCGTTGATACCAGAGAATCGTCAGAACAAGCGTTTAGGCGCAATGCAGCTTTGCGTTTGTTTATGAAAATAATCTTTTCGAAATTATTATTGATTTAAATATAAATCGCACCAATACAAACCTTACATGTGTGCATTCCACAAGTGAGGAAGAATTGCTGATTGATCGGCAGTTGATTCAACATTAAATATTATAATTTATTTACTAGCTAATTAGCGCTGATTAAATTACTTTTAGTAGAAAAATAATGCATATTCATGTACATATGTACATTTATATATTTGTAATGTTATTTATTTTCTCTTTCGGTATACACAAACAGTCAGGCAAAAAACTGAGTGTTTACCTAAAATAATTATTTCAAAATTACTGTTAGCTATGAAAATTACAATTTATGAGTGCTTCGCAGCTCACTTTTTCACCTTTGCTATTTGTTAAGTTACCATATAATTTTCTATATGTACATATAATTGGCACGTCAATCTTTTGTTAGGTGTCTGGCCAACAATTTTAATTGAAGTTGTCCTAAATTGACATTGAATAAAAAACTTAATCCCTATCAGTAAATTAGAAAAAATTTAAGTGTATAAAAATGTTTATATTCGCTGTCAGGACTCCCGCCATTTAGGTTTGGCTAATTTATTTTTTGTTATTCATGGAAAGCTGAATTTCCTTTCCTGACTGACTATTCGAAGAACATTCGGCCGCTGTAGCCGAATGGGTTGGTGCGTGACTACCATTCGGAATTCAGAGAGAACTTAGGTTCGAATCTTGGTGAAAGTCCAAAAATGAAGAAAAACTTTTCTTAATAGCGGTTGCCGCTCGGCAGGCAACGGCAAGCCTACGAATGTATTTCTGCCATGAAAAAGTTTCTCATAAAAAATATCTGTCGCTCGGAGTCGGCTTGAAACTCTAGGTCCCTCTATTTGTAGAACAACATCAAGACACAGAAATAGGAGGAGGAGCTTGGCCAAACACCCAAAAAAGGTGTACGCCCCTATTATGTATGTATCTATATATATTCTACAAATGCAATTATTGGGGAAATTGTTTAGTATACCAAATTCAAGGTATTTAAAACAAAACTAGCCGATACGCCACTCTGTTTCCAGATTATCTCAAGTTGCCGGTGGTGTGAATTAAAACAAAAATTGGCAAAAGAAAAACTAGGAATTCAACTGAAATGAATTGAAACCTGTAAAGGTTTTCGGAATTAATTTTTGTAATAATATATTTAAAAGCCCAAGTTGACTGAAGTTTTTTATTAACCCCCTGGTCTCCATTTAAATTCGGATACTTTTTTATTATTATGTACTCTATTCCCTTACTATCGAGGACTTAACGAGTTAAAAATTAATAATCTATTACATTCTTGTATAAAACCGTGCTTTATCACCCACTATAGGAAAAGTTCATATATATTTTGGTAAGATTCATTACACAACTAAACATTTGCCATTACTTCATCACGAAAAAAATATGCTGATAAAAGTTTTATTTAAGATATATTTGCGAGGGTGGATTGATAAGTCTTTAGAATTGCGACATCTATCGGTCATTAATTTACTTAATTATTGTGATCGTTAAAAGTGAACTGTCAAAAGCGAGCTGTTAAAATTTCATAACATATGGTCAAACGGTACTTTTTTGAGAATTAGTTTTGCAAAACACTATTGTATTTTTATTAAAAATGGAAAAGAAGTGAACTTCGTGCTGCTTCGTACTTTCATTTGAAAGGTTTAAACCAGAAACAAATTATTGAGGAGTTGCAGACAGTATTAGGGGAACATGCACCCTCAAATGCAACAGTTTACAATTGGGTAAACGAGTTTAAACGTGGTCGGATAAGCACCAAAGATGAGCCACGCTCTGGGAGGCCAAAAGAGGTAACGACTCTAGAAACGGTGGAAAAAGTGTAAAAAAAATTGTCACACAAGATCGAAGAATTAAATTGAGAGGGATTGCTGACATTGTGAACATTAGTTATGAACGTGTACATGATGAATTGGGTATGAAAAAGCCTTCAGCAAGATGGGTGCCGCATTTGCTAACTCCTCTCCAAAAAATGAACCGAATGTCGACTTCAAAAGTTGGTTTACATATGTTTCCCAGAAATCCATCGGAATTTTTGCGTCGTTTCATAAGGATGGATGAAACGTGGATCCACCACTATACACCAGAGTCTAAAGAACAGTCCAAACAATGGGTAGAACGTGGCTCAAGTGCTCCAAAGAAGGCAAAGGTCGTTGCATCAGCTGGTAAGGTTATGGCATTTATTTTTGGGGATGCACAAGGTATAATTTTCATAGATTATCTTGAAAAGGGTAAAACCATCACAGCTGAATATTATTCATCTTTGTTGGATACATTGGGCCAAAATATTAAGCAAAAACTGCCATATTTGAAGAAGAAGAAAATCCTCTTTCATCATGATAACGCTCCTTCACATTCATCTTGGAAATCGCAGGAAAAAATAAATGAGTTAGGCTATGAATTGCTCCCTCATCCGCCATATTCCCCATATTTAGCTCTCAGTGACTTTTTCCTTTTTCCAAATATGAAAAAATGACTCGGCGGAAAAAGATTTGTGTCAAATAGTGAAGTTATAGCTGAAACAAATGCTTATTTTGAAGGTTTTGAAAAAACTTATTTTAGAGAAGGAATAAATATGTTAGAAAAGCATTGGAAAAAATGTGTTGACTTAAAAGGAGATTATGTTGAAAAACAAATAAATTTTTTGTTAAAAAACCAATGTCTAGTTTTTCATTCTAAAGACTTATCAATCCACCCTCGTACGCTTTAAAGCTGTACCAGCGAAGACTTAAGACATAATTTTACCTAATTTAGGTCAATCTACCATACCAGCAGCACTTGTTTTTTTATTAGCCAAAAGTAAACTTAACTTAGAAGGCTTAGATAGCTGTAGGTTTTAAATTCCTAAGTTAAGTTTCTAAGTGTAAAGGGGCTGTGAGGGAATCATGCTGTCATATCAATTGTTCATCTATTTTTTATAAAATTCCTTCAAATGAGCCATAAAAAATTGATTTCTCAAGCAAATGTAGAACTAAATGGAAGCCAAGTTAGGTCTAAGTCTTGGCTAGCATAGCTCTTACTATCCAATAATTTTCTTAACATTGACACACAACTGTTAAGAATGGGAAAAATATTCTGCATATGCTCATAACATCCACAGCTGAGAATTTATTTTATGTTGCCTCGTAAATAACATAAATAAACATCATGTTAGTTTCCACATCCTGCGAAATACATATTTGCGTTTTTAATTTTACATATCCAAACCTCTGTAAAGTTGCAAGTCCAACCAACTGTAAAGTTAGAATTTATAAGGTTAAAGACCTTTCGAAGTGTTTAATCAATTGTAGCGTATTTATTGTACTTAATTGTATCTTAATGCCTTAAGTGACATTTGAAATTAATAAAAGAAATATAATATTAACAAAGTACAAATTCTTCGGAACATAAACAAACTCAGAGAGTCAGAGTAAATGTAAACAACAAATGAAAGAGACCAGTGGAGAACCGCAAAAAGCAAACGCACGTGTAGCTTAATAAACCGGCATTTATTAAAGAGAATCTACATACATATACATAGCAGCGGCAGCTCACCATTCATCCAATGGATTCTAAAATTGAGGTATGTAAAAAAAGAGAAGCAACTATGAACTATGAGAACGTATAAAAGCAAAGAACTGTTTCTGCTAAAATATGTTCTCTGTATGGCAGCTCAGAGCGTTCTCTGGCATACCGTGTATAATTTTCGATATTCGCAAACTCTTTCGAGCATTCTAAATAAATGTAGGGGCAATTGTAGTGTTATTATAGTATTATTGCAAACACTTATTGTTATGAAACTTCCGAGACTATAGGAGATTATTAGAAAGATACGATAAATGATAGTGAAATACGTCAACAAGAAATATGTGCATTGTGCAATTAGCTTGCAAGCTGTTAAAATTCGCAAGAATCGCCAATATGAAATCGCAAGTCAGTTAGTGTGAAAGTGATGATTAATGCTGCAGCATGGTTAAATTTCTATTTTCGAGCATCACTACGAAATAAATCTATAATAAATAAACAAAGCATAAAATCGTTTACTGTGAGTAAAAAATTGTGCGCGATAAAACTCATTACGTTTTACCAAACAACGTGGAGCGCCGGCCTAGTTTTTTGTTTCATTTAGCAGCAGTAGGGTTGCCAAGTATCGGAAACTAATTTCCAATGGCAAACAGGCCACAAGTTAAATATAGCCCCACAAATACAGACTGTGTGAGTTCATAATTATTACAGTGCTTATGCTGCAGTCACCGACGTAAACGCAGTCCTCTTGCAGCTGTTACGATCAAACTAATGAGTACCCCATGTAAATTCCCTTTCATATCGTAGCATCGTAGTTTTGTCGCAGGATTTTTGAAAATTCCTCTCAGGATTTACAAAATAAACTTGCAATTTGCACTAGCAAATTTAAATTCGTGTTAAAATAACTTAAAAACAATGTTGAATAATATTAATTATAGATATATGAACTATTTGCATTTGTTGGTTTTTGGTTTTGGTTTATTAAACAATGAAAAATTGTAACTTAACGCGGCGGTGTGAAAAAATGTGTAAGCAAAAATATCAATGGCAACAATGTGTAGATACAACCAAACACACACGCACACAAACCGATGTATTGTGTAATTATGTAACTAAACGAACGCAGTTGTTCTCTACGGGATGAGTTTTGCTCAGTTTTGTGCTCGTTAGGGGCTGCGGTAAGGGGCTACGATACGTGGGTCACTGTTTGCAGCATTACACTCACTAACGTAACTAATGAGAGCCCATGTAAATGAATTCTCACCACCATTCCGTTCCGTAGTATCCGTATATCGTTGTTTCATCGGGTCAGCTGACACGGGCGTACATTTACGGAGCTGAGTGTGAGCACAATTACCATAGGTCACCTAACGGAAACCCGTGAAATTCTCTTATACACTTGCAAACGTCTTAATCAATTTTTGAAATTTGCGCTGTCCAATACGTGCATGCATGATAGACCTACCAGAAAGAATTTATATATCTCCCTCATTGCGGCAAAGTTTTTGACTGACGAGATGTGTGAAAGCTGCAGGCGTTCCATATCATTTGGAGGTTTACTCTTGTACGTTGAGTGTACTACCTAATTGCAATGTGAAAGGAAATTTAGTATTTTATTGCATTTAATTACAAATTTCTATATAAATATAGTTTAAAAGAAGTTTCACTACATACATACATATATATCTTAGTTAGCGTCCTGTTCGAAGACAGACAACAAATAATTTTTTTTAATAGAATTTCCTTTCGCATCGCATTACAGAATGGATCTCTGTTTTCTGTGATGATACATTCGCTTTCGTTCCTTTACGCATAATTACCGATAATAAAATGTCGGTATTAATTATATATAATATCATAATTTTGCCTCTATATTTGCTTGCTTTATTTCATAAATAGTATCTGTTATTAATTGTTTAACCTAAAAAATCACAGAAAGCACTATTGCAATTGTTGATGGCAATTCTGTACCGATTTATACTGCGCATGTACGGATAGTCTGCTAAAAACACTAACAGCTGTTACCAGAGAGCTGCTTAAAATTGCTCTGCCAGTACTTATTTCTAACGCAACAGTATAAATGATTGTATATTTTTAGGATGAACGAGTGCAAAATGAGTGCACACAGCAGCAACAACAGCACAGCCGTTGGGAGAAATTCAAAAGGAATTGCATGTCCCCATGGTATAAAAATGTAAGCTATGTATATGTGTATACATATGTAATATTTTATTTGCCGTCATAAAATTAACCCTTACAATACCTATTTAACATCATGAAACATATAATATACATATCTCGCCCATTTGCTGCAAGAGTGTCGTAATCAAGAAATATTTTTTTTTATAAAACTATGCAAAAGTACCGGAATGCTATGTAAAAAATTCATAACGAACAGTAGCTCATTATATGAAAATGTGCCTCTACTTTTCTGAGGAAGGCGTTGTAAATTCAAAACTTTGGATCCGTTTTTCTCAACATTTTTATGTTTTGGATTATGACACTCCTGGAGCAAACGAGCGACACATTTTTTTATTTACGCTTTCTTTTTCTGGATTTTTTAACAGATCTCAGTGGAACCCTCTATGTTCCTGTACATGTTTGCTTTCATGATTACCTCAGTGGTGGAACAGGATTTTTTCGTACAGAAAGCATGTCGAGTGAATAATAATTTCACTGATGAAATATGCTCAAATATTCAAGCTGATGAGAATGCTTACTATAAAAAGCAAGTACAGGTGAGTGCATTTACTTATACATACATACATACATACATACATACATACATACATACATACATACATATGTACTTTGTTACTGTATGGTGGGAGTAGGTGAGGCTATACGAACGCAAGTAAACGAGCTTAACCTATTTAGTGAAAACGCAATAAAAAGCGTTAGAGCGGCGTATGCAGGCACGCAAACAGCAGTGATAAGCCTACCAGCACTGGACGCAAGGCGACTGCTTGAGAAGCAAAAATTGAAAATCGGCTGGGCAGTATGCCGAATAAGAGAAAAGCCTGACTTGAGGAGATGCTACAGATGCCTGGAGTATGGACACCTAGCGAGGGCATGCAAAAACGAAGACGACAGAAGCCAGAACTGTCTCAAATGTGGAGAAAAGGGACACCAAGCGAAAGTATGCGAGAAAAAGCCCTTCTGCGGAGCTTGTAAAAGAAATGGACGGGAGGACACAAGCCATCAGATTGGAAGCAGAAAATGCCCCCTGTATCAAGCGGCGTATATTAAAACCAAAAAATGAGGATTGAGCAGATCAATCTAAACCATTGCGAGGCTGCACAAGAGCTCTTAAAACAAAGGGTATATGAAAATAAGGTGGATGTTGTGCTCGTCAGCGACCAGCATAAAAATCTAAACGCCGGAACGTGGGTCTCGGATAGGAAAAGTAAAGCTGCTATTTGGGCCTGTGGAGGAAATACCCTGCAGGACAAACCGCACACCCACAGTGATTACTATACCCGAGCAAAAATACGTGGCATATATTTCTACAGTTGCTACGCGCCACCGAAACTGACGCAAGCAGAGTTCGAAAACTTACTGGATGAACTTGTGCAAAACGCTCGTGGTACCACACCAAACGTGATTGCGGGTGATTTCAATGCGTGGGCCCTGGAATGGGGTAGCAGATATACCAATAAAAGGGGAGATGCCTTGATTAAGGCATTCTCACTGCTTGATGCGGTTCTGCTAAACACTGGGGGAAAAAACACCTTCGAAGTGAATGGTCGTGCATCAATAATCGACATCACCTACGCCAGCAGGGCTCTAATACGATCAGCAAGCTGGAAAGTGAATGATTTTTACACAGGCAGTGACCACCTTGCCATTACGGTGGACTTTTCGCATGGAAAAGAAACCGTACAGAAAAAACAGAATAAGGGTTGGAGGGTGGAGACACTTGATGAAGAAATGTTCCAAATCATGCTAGAAAAGAACCCAACTAGCACCAACGATGTGGAACTACAGGCGGAACTGCTAGTAAAATATGTTAGCAGAGCTTGCGATGCCGCTATGAGCAGGAAAACACAGAGCGCTCCCAGAAAGCCTGTATACTGGTGGAACGAGGAGATCAGCACCCTAAGAAGCGAATGCAAAAAAGCAAGGCGCCTTTCCCAAAGGAGCTATGGGTTGGCAGAACACTTCAGGCTCCGCGAGAACTATAAAAAGAAGCGGAAAGAATTAAAGAAAGCCATTAAAAGCAGCAAGGCAGCTAGCTTTAAAGAACTGTGCCAGAATGTGGACGAAAACCCGTGGGGTGATGGCTACAAACTCGTTATGGCCAAGGTCAAAGGAGGTAGAGGACAGGCGCCGACTTGCCCCATTCTTTTGGAAAAGATTGTACAGACACTCTTTCCAAAGCAAGACATGCAACCAAGCCAGACCCAGTGCCACGCAGCAGAAAATAGTGTCACAATCAGTGAAGCAGAGGTGATTTTGGCAACGGAAAGTTTCGGCAATGCTAAGGCTCCAGGACCTGACGGAATTCCGAACAAGGCGCTGAAGATCGCTATCAGGCGCAACACAAAGCCATTTGCAGAACACTTCACCAAGTGTATAAATGAAGGCACGTTTCCGAAAGTATGGAAGAAACAACAACTGGTCCTACTTCAGAAACCAAATAAGCCAGCGGGTGACCCAAGTTCTTATCGGCCACTCTGCATGATAGATACTATGGGTAAAATCTTGGAGAAACTAATCTGCACACGCCTAGAACAGCACCTGGAGAAAGCGCCGGCTGAGCTATCCGAACATCAGTTTGGTTTCCGAAAAGGTCGTTCAACCATCGATGCCGTCAGGAGGGTGACAAACATTGCAAGTAAGGCTATTGAGGGTGACAGGTGGATGCATGGTGATAAAGAATACTGTGCAGTTATCACTCTGGATGTCAAGAACGCCTTCAACTCGGCATACTGGCCACATATTATAAAGGCTCTTGAAGGGAAAAAAACCCCAGCATACTTAGTACGGGTTATAAACAGTTACCTGTCGGAAAGAGTACTTCTGTACAATACAGATGAAGGCCCTAAGAGATATGCAGTGACGGGCGGAGTACCGCAGGGATCTGTGCTGGGCCCGATCCTATGGAATGTACTATATGATGGGGTACTGCAACTTCCAATGCCGAGGGAAGTGCAAATAATAGGATACGCAGACGACATTGCGTTAACCATAGTCGCCAAAACAATCCCTCAGATTCAGAGTATCTGCAGCGAGGCCACAACGAAGGTCAAACAATGGCTAACGGCGGTTAAACTACAGCTAGCAGGGCAAAAAACAGAAGCAGTTCTCATTACGAGTAGAAAAAAGTTAGAAACGACCACACTAAACATTGATGGGTTTAACGTCACAACACAAGCGGCACTACGATATTTGGGTGTAATGATCGATGATCGACTAAGCTTCAAGGAGCACATTAAAAAAGCATGCGGAAAGGCAGCCATGGTGACGGCGGCACTGTCAAGAATCATGGCCAACATCGGTGGTCCCACTCAGAGTAGAAGAGCGCTCCTGGCTAAAGTTACCCAGTCTACACTCATGTATGCAGCACCCATATGGGGTAAAGCCCTGATACAGAAAACATACGCGAAGAAGGCGGAAATAGTTTTTAGACTTATTTCCCTTAGAGTTGCATGTGCCTTCAGGACAGTGTCGTTTGAAGCAGTATGTGTCATATCGGGTATCATGCCACCAGATATAATGGCCTCTGAACTGGGTAGAGTGTACGACAAAGCCAAAAGCCTAAACAGGAGATTAACGGCGGAAGAGCGTAAAGAAGAAAGACTGGGGAGCATAACTGAGTGGCAAAATCGCTGGGACCTAGCGACAAAAGGAAGATGGACGCATAAGCTTATCAGAAGCGTACAGGCTTGGGTTGAGAGAGGACATGGTGACACAGATTACTACCTCACACAGTTCCTGACGGGGCATGGATGCTATAGAGAGTATCTCCAAAGACTCGGCCACGAGGACGCAGCTGACTGCTCGCTCTGCGGCAACGGTAGTGAGAACGTGGAACATGTGTTCTTCTCCTGCCCGAGATACGCATCTGAAAGAATGTGCATTGAAGAAATAATAAAAGAAAAAATAACCCCAGGCAACATTGTAGATCACATGCTGCGGTCGAAGTTGGTGTGGGCCAAGATGAGAGAATGGTCCGCAAATGCGTTACAGGAACTGCGAAAAAAGGAATGGGAACGCAGTAAAGAAAGAAGACAAAGAAATAATGAAGGGTAGACGGAGAGAGAGATATAAGTGAAGAGCCATAATGGCTAGCTTGGCCCTGCGATGCAATGCTTAAACGGCGGTACCGCAGGGCAAACTAAAGCTACAGAAGTCGGAGTTAGGGTTTAGTACGTAGGTGTACTGTTTCGCAAGTCCAGTTTAGTAGTAATACTGACTGTGCGTGGTCCCGAATGAGGTGCACCCTTAGCGATCAGTATGAATCGTGCATGCCATCTATATTGACGGTATCTATGTAAGATTCCCCCTTCGGATAAAAAAAAAAAAAAAAAAAAAAAAAAAAAAACTGTATGGTGGGAGATTAAAAATTCCTGTCTTGAGCGGCTCCGGCACTCGAAGTGTAACCAATTGAAAAGGCCATACATTTAGTTTGGAAAATTGCTTTCATTCAATTCAAAGTAAAAAATGTGTGGAAATAATACAAAATTAAGAATCAATTTACTTTTGCTCGATATGACCACCGATTGCTTTGACTATGTCCTTGAGACGGTCCAGAAACGAATCGCAAGCTGCCATCGTGTGGAAGCTATGAAGAACGGAGCGTTTTTTTCTAGCCATTCTTGGTTCACTCGAGCTTTGTGAGACTGTGCTGAGTCCTGTTGAATCGTCCATGGTCTGCCACCGAAATATTTGTCTGCCCACGGCTTCAACGTAACCTCCAGAATACATTCCCGATAATATTTCGCATCACCCTTGACGCCAGGCTCGGGTAAAACGATTGGAGAGCACCCATCTGCGGTTACAGCGGCACAACACATTACCCATGGGGGGTACTGCCTCCTGGTGGCCAATCGATGTCTCAAATTCTCGTTTGAACGGTCGGTCAAATAAACCCTATTATTTTGGAAGTTTACGAATTGCTCAATTTAAAAAATTTTCTCGTCAGAAAACACAATGTTGAGAAATTCACCGCTTTCGGTCAAGCGAAGCAACTCCTTCGCTCTCGCTAGTCTGACTTGTTGCTGCTTTGGTTAGAGATCATGCGCCTTTTGGATTTTGTAAGGCTTGACTTTGAAATCATTTTTCAGTATGCAGCGGATATTTTCATATATTATATTTTCAGTTCTTTCGCCTTTTAATTGACACTTCATCGGGGATTTCGCTCAAGTTGCTTCTACACTTTTTGAATTACTCACGTGACGTTGCAGTCTTTTGATGACCACCTCCATAATGTTTCGTGATGCCACCAGTATCATTGTAACGAGTAATGGTGCGATAAACAAAAATCTTATTTACTTTATGGTGCTCGAACTCACGAACAATCGCTAGTTGTGATTTTCCAGCCAAATATAATGCAATCACATTATTACGTTGGAAATCCATTACTTATTTTCATTTTTCGTGTTTACTCTGGGCAAAATACTTCCAAGCGCTTGTAAAAATACTCTGGACTGTCATTTAGCCAACAAACAGACAGCTGATGCCCGTGCATCAGCTGCGCGAGCGGTCTGAAGTTGGTTTCACTTCGAATGCCCGGAATGCAACGGGATGGGACAGTCGGTTCTACGTAACCGGAACCACCCGGATTTATATCCGGCCAAGGACTGCCACTTCAGCAGCGTTCCTCGTAATGCGTGAATAATGTTTATGCTGCTACAACAACAACAACGGGATGGGATCAGAGGGAGTTTTAGATTGAGTAAATTTAAGGGGTAAACGAAGGTGGTAATATGCGAACGGAGATGTTGTTTAAAGCCAAGAATGATGAATATGAGTGGAGGCTGCATTGACTTTTTCGTATATAATCAACAGAATCCCAGTTTTTTCGTAAAACACCGCTCCAGTTAAAACAAACTCCTGTTACGTCAGCAAATCGGCTGATTCGACACGTAGAACAGATTACCGGTGTGATGATGCCCGCACCTCTGCATTCTGCACATCGTGGAAGACATGACTTACGACATGCCTGTGAGCAAACGGAGAGCTACTGAGATGGTTCGAGGAAATAATTTATCTATTAATTACCTACCAAAATTTTAAAAGTCACTCCTTTGTAGAAGTGGTTTATTTAGAGTAGATTTTCTTGCTGGAGTAATACTTAAACTCGGGGTATATCTTGAAAATAGAATTTGAGAATTGATGAGTGATTGAATTAAAGCAAATATATTTTATTGCATAAAAAATTGAAACACAAGGTTGCATAAAAAGTTTGAATGTACGAATTCTTAACCTTTGTTTTGCATATGGAAGAAAAATCCAATACCATCGCAATAAAAAAAAATCAAAACTCAAAGCAATTTTTGAACCACTTGAAACTTAAAGTTCAAAGGGCCATAAAATTGTATACTCGACATTTTTCTAAAAATTTATTAAAAATTTGAAGTTTTGATGAATCTTTAATTTGTATAAAGTTTCAGAATTTGATATATTTATGGCTTCTGTAAGGGATTTAATAAGATTTGCTTACACGATTTTAAAATTTATTAAGAAACAAATAAATCGTCAAAACCTTTCAATAATTTCCTGGCCTATATTTATTTAACACGGAGTTTGTACGAGCATCTAGGCTTAAATGAATGATGGTCAAGCAAGTTGTTGTTTTTATTGTTGTAGCATAAAAATTCCCCATAAATGCAATGGGAATGCTGCTGGAGTGACAGTCCTTGGCCGAATATAAATACGGGTCGTTCCGGTAATGTGGAACCGACTATCGTGGGAACGGGTCAAGCAAGCTCGATGGGCTTGGATGTGGGAATTAGCGGTAAGGGTGAACGCTCAAAGTTTTTAAAAATATTTTTCCACGACTGAAACAGCATTTTATTTCCAAAATATCTTATTTATAGCCTGTAATTTGTTTATCTTCTTACAGGAAATTTCTAACTTACAATTTTATGTATCATAATTTTGTTTATAGATTAAAATTGGGTCTTGAAATTTTATGAAGGCATATTCAATTTCATTTTAATTGCAAATCTATTATTAAGGGGTTATATACCTTGTGAGCCCGCAAAAATGGACGATTGTCATAATTTTTTTTTAATATGTTTAAGAACTTTTATTCAAATGAGACATAATCATACTGAAGGGTAACTCTCGAAGAATACATTTTGGTGTTTTTATTTTAAAAAATGTTATTATTTATTGTTGATATCGCCCCTCCCCCGAAACGACGTTTTTTAGAAGAAGTTTGCGGTGATCACGGTATCGCATGAGCAGCTCAACTGAAATCAAAAAAAATAAATGATTATTGTAGAAAAATGTTTTTTAGTGAATCTGAGCGGTTTATTTACCCAAAAAAAATTTGTCCCGATATGAAAACCGCTTTGCACCAAAAAAACGATTTTTGAAGGGTTGAAGATTAAAAAAAAATTAATTCCAGCGAACTATGCAAATATTTAAAAAAGTGAACCGTTCAGATTCACGAGATTGTAGCTTCGAATAATTAAAAAGAAAGTTTATGCAAATCTGTCAAATAGTTTTTGATAAATAATGATCGCCGCGACGGTAATTTAAAAAAAACACCACTTCGAGATAATCGCGTCTAAAGTTTTGCGTGCACTGCTCGTTCCAAGAAAGGTCGCGCGCTTCCACGGCCTGTAACTTTCGTTCTAGTGCTCCGATCTTTTTGATTTTTTGAATCTATATTTTTAAGATTATGTAATTTTAGAATATGCCATAAAAAATGTTTCGATTTTTTAGTCCAACACCAGGCATATAACCCCTTAGCTATCGTTTACCCAGTAGCGTAAATCAGTGTGCAGTTTATTGACCTGATTGGATTTCTTCACATGAGTGCAACCAATAGAAAAAATTTATTTACGTTTAGTATTTGATTGAGTGGCAAAGGCTATTTGTATGTGATTTGTGCCTGTGACTATTTCTTATAAGAAGGACTAATCTGCATAATCTGCCCTCTTCTCTTTCCAGATCACAACCGCAAAATTCTACCAAATAGAGGCTATCTCAGCGCACATATTTCCCATCATATTAGCTCTCTTCCTCGGTTCTTTCTCTGACCGTCGTGGGCGAAAATTTCCGCTCTTAATGGGCCTGACTGGTAAATTCATCTATTCGGTTATGATCGTTGTGAATGCACGAATGAAAACATGGCCACTGGAGTATGTAATTTACACAGCTACGCTGCCTGCGGCACTAACTGGAGCAGACGTGGCCATAATGGCTTCATGCTTTGCCTACATCTCGGATATTTCAACGGTAAAAAATCGAACGCTACGTGTAACCATCCTTGATGTTTGTTATCTGAGCGCTATGCCCACGGGAGTTGCTTTAGGTGAGGCTTACTTCACGAAGTCATAAATGAAAAGAAGAATACTAAAATGAAATAAAATTTCAGGTTCCTACCTTTTTTACTATGCATTTAATCAGTCGTATGCTGATATGTTTACCGTGAATGCCACACTGTTGGCACTTTCCATAATTTACACAATTTTCGTGCTGAAAGTAAATTGAAATAAATTAATAAATGCGATGGATTAACATACAAGGATTTGGTTTACTCTATTCATTTTAGTGGCAAACGACGCCTAAGCAACGTTCCCTACGCGAACTCGGCGGTTGTGGTTTCTTCCCGGACTTCTTCGATAAGGAGCATGTAAAGGACTCCGTCAACGTTTTGATTAAGCAGCGGCCAGGCCATCGCCGCCCATTTCTCATCATATTACTGATTTCCATGGCTCTGTACACATTTCAGCGCGATGAGAGTCAGTATTTGTTCATTTACACAACATTCAAATTCAATTGGAATGTCGATGTGTACAGCACATTCAAGACATTTAAGTCGTCCGCCTATGTGATAGCAATGCTGTTGGCAGTGCCATTGATGAATAAAGGCTTTCATTGGAAGGATACAGTAAGTACTCTATGAATACAAAATTTTCTTAATTCTTATCTTATTGTTTTTTTTTTTTTTTTTTCTTTTTTTTAATTTTTCTGCCAGACTATCATCTTTATCGGCGCTTGGTCTCACACTATTGCCCGAATTTTTTATTACCTCGCCAATACTGGCAAACTATTTTATGTAGGTGCTTTAGTCTGCAGTTTGGGTCCGATTGTGGGTCCAATTATACGCGCAATGGCCTCGAAGATTGTACCTCTATCAGAGCGTGGCAAAGTGTTTGCTCTGCTGTCGGTTTGTGATAATGCTGTACCGTTTATTAGCGGCGTTTGTTATTCGCAAGTTTATCGTGCAACCTTGAATGATGATGGCAAGGGCGGGCAGGGTGTTTTCCTGCTAACCATCGCTACGCAATTAGCCGTCTTCGTTTTGATACTGTGCGTATACTCAAAATTAATCTTAACTCTTTCTCACATTCAGCCTTTCCTCTCATTTTTAGTGCTGTTCATGTTATTCTCGGCGAAAATTCATTGGCTGTTCCAGAAGTCACCGAGAAGGAGTCTCAACTTATACATGCCAGCAACGAGATTGAAGCTGCTCCTCCCCAAGTTGGTAACAACGATGGTGTTGTTGAGAAAGCTCAAATCGCTGTTATAAGCGGAAATGTTACGGAAAATAACGCCGCGTAGAATTGGAAGTTTTTATTCGTGTGAAGAGAACAATTCAGTTTTTATTTATAAGAATGAACGCAAATAGATCCGGAGTGCCTGCTTGAAAGTAGAAGTTTGAAAAAAGACTGTCGGTGTGTGTTTTGATAGAAGATCTAAATAAACAAAATAAATTTGCCATGTAAATAAAATATACAAGAATTTATAAACCTTGTATCTAACGGGATATACAATTGTTTTATTGCACAGTTACATACATGTTTATTATTGTAAAAAACATTTTTCGGGTATTGACAGTTTATTGTTGTTGATTGTTTGGTTAAAGTGGTGATTCGTCCAGAATCCAAATAGCGCTTCCGCACCCTTTTGTTGCCACATCCTGGCTACCGACTTGTTTAATGGTTATTTACAGCATCACTATATACAGTCTGTGCGGCTGAAAAACCTTATTAGGTTGTTGACGTCTAATGCTGAAAACAGTGACTGACATACGCAGTCCCTTACCGTAGCCCCTAACGAGCACAAAACTGAGCAAAACTCATCCCGTAGAGAACAACTGCGTTCTTTTAGTTACATATTTACGCAATACATCGGTTTGAGTGTGTATGTGTTTGGTTGTATCTACACAATGTTGCCATTAATATTTTTGCCTACACATTTTTTCACACCCCCGCGTTATCAGTTACACATTTTCATTGTTTAATAAACCAAAATCAAAAACCAACAAATGCAAATAGTTCATTTATCTATAATTAACATTAGTCAACATTGTTTTTAAGTTATTTTAATAAAAGTTGTAATTTTTTCAAGTTTATTTTGTAAATGATTTCAAAATATACTGCTTGGCAACACTGTGTGGTAAGAGAGCAATCAGCTGACAGGGTTCTACGGGAATTTTCAAAAATCGTGGAATAAAATTTACGATACTACGATACGGAAGGAAGGAATTTTTCATTTACATGGGGCTCTCATTAGTTTGATCGTAACAGCTGACAGAGGACTGCGTTTACGTCGGTTACTGTTTTCAGCATAAGCCAGACAGTTGTTTGAGACTCCCGAATAGTGGTTTGTCAAGGGTTAACATTCTCTCCATTCTCAGCCTGTCGAAACACCAAGTTTCCTGGGCCTACCGGTAGATGAGCTAGACGAAGACGACCGGTGTTTACACTAGACTGACTGAGCAAAATTACTGCTACAATAGTAACAAAGCCTTAACTCTGAAACGTGCACCAATATGCGTGTAAATATTATATGTATAATTATTTTTAGTACAGATAAGTACAGTCCAGTTAACATTATTAGAGACAATCATTTTTATCGAAGAAAATGGTTATCAAAGCAACCGTATTTCATCTAGTAAGCCAAGGTTTTTTGATAAATCAAGTTAAGACTGTGCTTTGCTCGAAAATAAACATGGATCAAAATATTCAATCTAATGGTATTTTGCAGCAGTAAAACCTCAGCACTGTAATACTTTACTTAATTTATTGGTTCACTTGAATAGAGGCACTAACCAAGTAAGAAAAAATATCAATAAATTAAGGGATTTTTTTCATTTATTATTTAAAGCTTAACAGTTTGTGCTGCCCCTGTTTTTTATAAATTACGTCGTAAATACGTTGATGAATGAATTTGCACAAATTCTCAACCCAGCCTAACAAAATTTCAGACCAGGCAGTTTTAATGATTCGAATTAAAAAATTTTTGTCTTCAAATGGTTACCTATTCTCAAAAACCTTATTACCAGGCCATCCCCACAGATTTTCAACAATGTTCACATTTGACGAATTCGAGGGGTCCCTGTTATATTTCGGGATTGGCAACCCTGGTGTTGCAATCTGGCAACTGACAGCTGTATCGCAAAGTTTGACATTTTTTGGCTTTTACGTACTCAGAACGTTTTGAAATACCAGCGCTATTTAACATTTTCGTGCGATTATTTTTTACAACTTTCGACGTGGATTAACTCAGCTACATTGCACGGATGAACTTAATTCATTTTTTGGCGATGAAGCTCCATCAAGGGCCAGTGTTTGTCGATGGTATGGTGAATTCAATCGTGGTCGTAGTTCACTCCAAGACGAATTTCGTGAACCATTGATGCTGTGCGTGAACTGATATTGCAAGATCGTCATGTGACCTATCGTGAGATTGAGACAATCTTAGGCATTAGTGGGACCAGCATACATTCAATATTGCATAAACATTTGACTGTCAAAAAAGTTTGTTCGTGTTGGATCCCACACAATTTGTCAATCGCTCAAAAAAAGGCTTATGTCGATTGGTCGAAGGAAATGCTCAAAAAATACGATCGCGGGGCTTCGAAACACGTCTATGACATCGTGACAGGTGATGAATCATGGATTTACGCGTATGAGCCCGAATGTAAACAGCAGTCGACTGTATGGGTGTTTCAAGATGAGCCAGATCAAACAAAAGTTGTTCGCGCACGAAGCACTTCCAAGCAAATGGTCGCCTGTTTTCTCGGAAAAACTGGACATGTCGCAACCGTACCACTAGAACAACGCAGAACAGTAAATTCTGAGTGGTACATAACCATTTGTTTGCCAGTTGTCTTCCAAGAAATTAGGAAAACCAATCGCCAAAGACGGATCACTCTTCACCAGGACAATGCGAGCTCTCACACATCGGCTCAAACAACTGCATTTTTGAGCACCCAAAACATCGAATTAATAGGTCATCCGCCGTATAGTCCTGACTTGGCACCGAATGACTTCTTTTTATTCCCGTACGTAAAAAACAAACTGAGAGGTCAACGTTTTTCGACACCTGAAGAAGCGGTTGCGGCATTCAGAATGCATGTTTTGGAGGTACCTCATTCAGAGTGGCAAAAGTGCTTCGACAATTGGTTCAAACGCATGCAAAAGTGTATAGATCTTTATGGAGAATATTTTAAAAAACAATAAAGTGATTTTCTATGATTAAAATTTGTTTTTGTTCGCTAATCCCGACATATAAAAAGCACCCCTCGTACGCTTGGCCATGCTAAAGTTTCAACGCTTTTGCCACCCATACCATAACACCATCTTCACGGCTGAGACGTTGACTCAAGTACTTTTTCTCTTTTCTAACGACATGAAAATAGTGATTGTATCCATCCGGCCGATTCAAATTTAACTTCTTTTCGTCACTAAATACTACTTTTTTCCATTCACCGGGATCGTTACTTGGAACAGAACTCCAAGTCATATGGTGTCTTGCAAAATCGAGGCGAAATTGTGGTGGTTTTTCTTGTAATTATTTACCTTCAAATGTGGCGCTTTTAGAATAGCCATTCGACCGGTGGATTTGTTGGCTGCACCATTTACCATTTCTTTAATTTTTCTGTTGGAAGAGCGGAATTCGATGCAATCATAAGGATTTTGCAGGTTTCCTTCGGTGTCAAAGCCATCAAATCTCTGCCTTTGCAGTTCTTATTAAAGGAGTCACCTGTTTTACGAAACTATCCACTAAACTTGGACCTCAACCAATCTTTTGTGAAATATGGCGATTCGAAAGCTCCTCTGAGGTCAAAATATCGATTTGTTTTTTTCGGCATCTGTCAAACTTTTTTGCTTTCACATTTGTTTAGAATTAAAAAGTTTTCGACCAAACCCAATGAATGCTTAAAAAACGATCCCTTTTCATAGCTTAATGCGCAAATAATGTAGGCAAACTGAGCGCCTCTATTCAAGTGAACCAATAAATCAAGCGCAATATTATAACTGCGGAAGTTTTACTGCTGAGGAATACTGTTAAATGGAATAACATTTTGATGCATGTTACCGGAACGACCCGGATTTACTATACATATGTACCTATATCCGGCCGAGAACTGTCACTCCAGCAGCACTCCCGTACATACATACATATATAGGGAATGTTTTGCTGCGTAGTTTAAGCATTCTTGCTTATTTTTTTTTTTTTTAACTGATGAAACTCGATTGAATGTTAAAGTTGTGACACATTTATATTTTGAATATTTCCTTAAAACTTTAGTGAAGAAAATGAAGTGGTTATGGCTATAACCAAACGAACATTCAGTGCAATTGAAAAAAAAAATAATGATGAACGGATAGAGGGAATACTAACTTCAGCAAGGCATTAACAAAAAGTGTTCATTAAAAGAATCAGCAGAATTTTTCGCAGCAGTCAAGCTCAGAGAGGAACCTCATTATCTCATGTCGTGGAATCTCATTATCGAGGAGGACGTCCTAAAGTTACAACACGACAAGTAGACTCAGAGATACTTATAGAATTATAGAAGCACCCAGATGAATCGGCACCCATCATAGTTAAAGCTCTAAACTTAAGAGTAAGCAGCAGGGCTGCAGCAAAGAGTGGACTAAAATAAAAACAGCATCTAAAAAGCCATTTATTGCATGAAAAATCTAATTAAAACGTTTTCAATTTTCTACAGAACACATCATATGGTCGGTGAAGCGCTGGACAACTGTACTCCTTTCATATGAATCCAAATTTAATTCGAAATATGCAGACGGAATGAGAAAAAACCCGAAATAAGCGCTGAGATCCGCCACATTGTCAAGGCAAACAGTTAAGCATGGCGGAGAAGCAAAAAGATATAGGAATCTTTTTCCTGGATTTATTGAGGCACTGCACCAAATAAAAAGCATAATGGATCGATTTATTTCAAAAATATCTTTGAAGCTGTAATGCTTAAGAGTGGAATATGCCTCTGAAGGTAGATGCTTTAAAATTATTGCACCTTATTATGGAAATGGTTGAACTTTGAAAGAATACTAAAAAGATTGTCATTTTTTTGGTCGAAACAATCGACCGAATGACTCGGCAAGTCAAAGGTTGATGATAAAAGTTCAAGAAACTGGTTTAGTTGAGGACAGCAAAAGGATTGACAGTCCAAAAAACTGTACATTCTGTAGAGAATATCGCTGCTGTAGCGCAAATTGTCGCTGTACAACCTTCAACCTCGATATCTCGACGTTCTCAACAATGGCGTTCGTGAATTGATTGTTTGGGGGATTTCATCTATAGACGTGCTCTTGATGGACATTTAAGCGATATAATTCCTCACATATAATTTTTATGAGCCGTATTTTTATTTAAAAATAGTCAGTCAAATAGTCAATAGCCAGACCTAACCAACTGTACGGGTAGACACTATCGAAGGGCGGGCAGGATTAAACGTTTGCAAAAACAAATAATTAAATGAATAATTGAATAAAATTATTCGTGTAATACATTTTTTTATAATAAATTATTTTATTATATAATAAAATATTTATAAATAAAAGAAATAAGAAAATTCAATTTTCAATTAATGCTTAAAAGAAACATACAAACAATTTTGTTAAGAATAGATACTTACTACAATGGCATTTTACGATATTTGTTATTATGAAATTTTCGGAGAATCATAACGATATTAATTGCACGTGTGCGATGTCTTTCAAAAGCTAAGTAGACGAGATCAGCCATGCGGGCATGGGTCATGGACAGGCGTTGCGGCCTATTAATTGCGGTCAATACCGAAAACGTTGATTCGTAAGTTGCTGTACTGCACACAAATGTCTCAACAGCTGCCATCAGCTCGAACGTATCATTGAAAGCTTCACGAAATCTGGAAAGTACCTCTAACTTTGTTCTATCGTCAGCCTGTTCCTTTCGATTCTTGAAAAAGTTTTTCACGACTGTCAATTCTTCTTCGTTGGGAACTTTTAAACCTGTAAACACGTAAATTTATAAGTGCTAGTAAAATGGAAGGGACAAATTTTGTTTTGATGGTTAATGTTTCGAATTAGCTAGTTCTCTAAAGCTATTCAAATCACCCGTTTTCAATTTGCTAATGTTGAAAATCGCAGTAACTAGCTCTTGATTCTCTGAGAAGCGTCGCTTGATTGCGTTTATTATAAGATCAAGACATTCATTGTAAACTCCTTTCAGCTTCTCATTTGACTCTTGTAGATTCCCATCAGTCTCAGTTATGTAGGTTGGATGCTCAGTTGTTTTAATTTTTCGTTTGGACATTGTTTCGTTCATGGGTTCAGCATGGGTCTGAGCTTATACGCATCTTCCAAAATGAATTCAAATTCCTTCCGGCTTGATCGCATAACTTGAAGTTGTTGAAGAACTGACTCTATGACGTCTAGTCCGTCTTTCAAGCTCGCTGTTCCTGACTGCTTTGCAGCGTCTTTTTTGCTTTGTGTCTTTTATTTGCAATATACTGGCGGAACTTTAGTCTTCCGCGAAAGGGTACAAGTGTTTCATCGATACAGACATATTCAGATAGAATAATATGTTTCTGAAATGATTCCCGAAGTTTTTCTATTAATGGTGAAAGCTTATGTAACCTATTTTCTGTCAGATCCTCATTATTATTGAAATGCAGCATTTTCAGCAATAATTGAAAACGATTTCTTGGCATTATGCTGGGCAAGCAATTCTGATAAATCGACTTTTTCTGCCAATATGATTGCAATGAAAGATATGGGCACAACCCCATCCAGATGATTATACCGATAAGTTTTTCAATTTCATTACGTTTAGTTGGTTTCCATTTTTGAATACGGGAATTCGGCAAAGAGTCTTTCTGGGCGCATTGAGAAGCATAGCGATTTGTTTCCAGAACCTAAACACAAACAATTTTAGATATTGAATATATCTACCGTCTTCCAATGGCGACAACTTACAATTAGGTCCAATATATCGTTATTTACAAACAATTTGAAGAAGTCCACTGGCTCTTTATTGTACATATCGTATAGCTTACTTTGAAAGCCAGAAGACTCTTCGGTGAAAGAAAAAGTTTTAAATTTGTTTCCAGGATACCAGTCAAAGGTACTCCTTTCGTTTGTGTGAGATCTGTTTGCTATATTTTCAGATAAATTTACTTCTTCATTTTCTTCTTCGGAATCGGAAAATTGTAAATTTTCAATAACATTCGAAAACGTTTGGTCAATAGTGTCCATTTCGCGTCTTGAAGTTGATGGTTCATCCTCAGGATTTACTTCTGCTCTTTTTTAACGAAGAGGTGGTTCACTATATTCACTACAGTCGGAATCACTTGAGCTTGGTTGATATTCATCCGATGTATCATTATTAGTAAACGGATCACTCCTCTCATTTTCCTCATCGGACATAAGTTCTTGCCATAGCGCAAGTGTATGCTCTTGTTTTTTTTCATAAGACGACATTTTTTTACTTTTTCACCGACGCACACAGAATCACTAACTAATTATTCAGTCAAACAATTTGAAATCAAAATAAACGCTAAAGCTTGCAAGCTAAAACGTTATCAAAACGGTTTAAAGTCCAAAGAAGAATGTGTGGTGACACGTTGGTCTCATGTGGCACAGAAGTTCTAACGGTCAATCTCCTGGCCCTGTGAGACCAACGTGTCACCATAAACAAAAAGTACCGCTATTTATCGAATATTACATATATTTTAAGAAAAATCGGATATTCAGAATTGTTCAACAATATTCTATTGTATTATGTAAAAAAAAAAATCGTGGCCGGACGGACCCCATTTTTTTTGTTGTATGGTGGCACTCAACGTGTTAATTAAACTATTTTTTTATATATTGATTTGAAGTAAAAATTTTGGAAAACTTGTTCTCGGGTGAATTAATTGACGAAAACAAGACACAGACTATGTCTATCTTCAGTCATGGCTGATCATCCGTAACGTTGAGACGGCGCGTTCATTGGTGGGCAGGCGGGATTTCCATTATCCGAAGAATGTGATGAATGTTTGGTGCATGCTTGTGCAGTTTAGGAACATTTGTCAAAATTGTAATACCAAATTTTCATGTCGATAGAAATAACTCGAACTCAAAGTAGTATCAACAAACACAGGTGTGCCGATTCTCCAATGCTATCCAATCACATCACTAGCACTGAAAACTTCAACCATTTATTATGCAAAATTTTGAGTGATTTTTATACCAAAATTTTTTCAAACATCGGTTTTTTCTTGTACTTACTTTCTGTACGGGCAAGGCCCGTCCACGCCCGTACGTAGGTAAGGGTCTGGAAATAGTGAAACCTTAAAGAATCTAAATTTTTAACTGTTTTATTTTAAGCCAACATCTAGGCGTGTCTTTTGAAAGACCCTTTACGATTGTTTATGTTTTGGGAATTAATTGTTTGTGAAGAAGAAGAGTAGGCGAACGCAATGGAAACAACCAAACACCGTATAAAACGGAAAAAACTGCATTGGGATGCTTTCCAAATTAAAGGCACGGCACTTCGTTTTCTTTAGTTTGATTTCTTTAAATCTCACAAATCACAATATTACCAAGCCATTCACTGAATTTTCGCCAACATGTAATTTTTCCTACTTTTGTTTGTTATGCTCGTTTGTTTTGTATTGCGAACTTAGAGACTTGTAAAAATCGCGAAAAATTAAGTAACTGTTTTTTAATGGCGCCACCGTTATACTCTATTCGCCTTGGGTGGTATCGGTAAATCAGCTGATTTCTTTTTTCTTTTTCATGGTGTCCATGTGCCGTCAGCCCAAAATGAAACAAGGCGAATTCATTCTTTGTTTTCTATAAGTACCTACTTTGCCAATGTTTTGCTTTGACAATCAAACGTCCAATACATTGTTGTTGGTCTAGTGCCACCGCCACGCAATGAATGCGTCTTGCTATTTCTTCTTTATTATTAAATAATTTTATTATATTCAGAATAATACTTGTCAGTGCAAGAAATCATAGTGTAAATAATAGGCAAAACGTTATTTTTCTGGGTGTTCTTTTGTCAAAAAACTGAGACACCTTTTTAATTAATTTAATTTTTTTAATTATTGTTTTTTATTTTTTTGCTTTGTTTTTATTTTTATTTAATATTTACCCTCGCTTCGAAAATTACCACTGATTTCCCATGAAAAAGGCAGTTTTTCGTAAATTTAGTATTGTCTACAGATCGATATTGTTGAATCTCTTCTTTCAGTTCCCCTTCAACAAAGCAAACATAACTTTTTTATAAACTCTAAAACCGTCCAAAATTAAAAAAAAAAGTTAATTAAAAAACGGCATTTAAAAATTTGTAAAAAAAACATTGAAAATTAATTTTAAAAATTAAGAGAATTCCAAGAAATTAAAAAAATTTTATGTTAATAACTTTGAAATTACAAAAAAGAATGTAAATTAAGAAAACTTTAAAAATTGAGAAAATTAAAAAGCAAAAAAAAAAATTAGGAAGGCTTTAAAAATTGCTAAATTATATTAAAACAAAGTTTAGAAAATTAAAAAAAAATAAGAAGATTTTTTAAAAATAAACTGTCTGAAACCACCCCAAATTAAAAAAAAAAAAAAGACTAATTAAAAAAAGTCATTTAAACATTAAAAAAATTTGGAAACTAAGAAAATTTTAAAAATTAAGAAAATTTCCAGAATTTAAACAAATTGTATATTGAGAAAATTTTAAAAATTTTAAATTAAAGTTAATTTATAATTGAAAACTAAAAAAATTTTAAGAATTAAGAAAATTTCAAGAAATTTAAAAATGTTTATGTTTATATTAAGAAAATTAAAAAAAATGTAAAAATTAGGAAACTTTGAAATAAAAAAAAAAACTTGGAAAGCTTTAAAAACTACAAAATTACAAAAAAAATTAAGAAAATAAAAAAAAACAAAAAAGGTTTTTAAAATAAACTGTCTAAAACCCCCTAAAATTAATTTTAAAAAATATATTTAAAAATCAAAAACTAAGTTTGAAAACCAAGAAAATTTGAAAAATTAAGAAAATTTCGACAAATTAAACAAATTGTATATTATATTGAGAAAATTTAAAAAATTAGGAACATTTTAAAATTAAAATAAATTTAAAATTAAAAAAATTTTAACAATTAAGAAAAAATTAAAAACCTTTGAAAAATTAAAAATTCAAAACTTCTTTCTTTCTTTCAAAGTTACGAAAATTTTAAAAATTAGGAAAATTTTAATATTAAAAAAATTTTTAAATTCAGGAAACTTTAACAAAAAAATAAGAAACATTTTGAAAAAATAAGAAAATTTAAAAAAATTAAAAATATTTTTAAAAATTACAAAACAAATCGGTCTTATCTCATCTCGGTTTTTGTCTGTTTTGTTAAAATTTTTTGAACATTTGTGAAGAAAATTAAGAGAAAAGACTAATTATTATCGATCTGTAGATTTTTTTACAAAATTTACGAAAAAGTGCATTAAGTTAATATATTGTCTTTTTACATTGATTTTCGTTTTTTCATATCGAACTGCATGTATTTCGAAAGGAATTTTCAATTTGCAGATTTTGCCTTTATTATAAAATTTTGGAAACTCTTCACATGTAAGAACTCACATATTATCGAAATGACAATACAAAATCAATATTTTTGTTTATTTATTTTTCGAAAGAGTACGCTGCTTCTCCGCATGCTCCACGACTTTCACGTCTACATAGAGCCCTTTGCGTCGGCGCACGCTATCCATATACACCTTGGCACGATTAGCCGAATCGGCCTTCTCGCCAAAATGCGTAATCTCCTCCTCGGTTGTTGGTACCCAAAATGGATCAATATCGATTATCTGCAACGAGAGTTGAATGTAAATTTGTAGATGAGTGTGTAGATTAAATTCTTATAGTAAGATACAATAAGAATAAGTGAAAATCTGCAACGATAATCGTATGACATGGGGCAGAGTAGATGTATGGGGTAACACTTAGGTGATAGAAAATGGTTATGACGTTACCAAAAAAAAAAACAAAAATATATTACAAAGACATTACGAAAACGTAAATGCAACCAGTTGCGCCGTTTGCTTGTTACTAAGCGACTTGTTTTTGCTTTACTTTCCTTTGGCTGCAGCCATTCTATTGAACACTCAAGAATTCTTTTCACATATTCTTTTACCAATTCTTCACGCTTCATTGAAATGCTTTGACCAAGGCTCTCAACGTTCAAGTGTCCTTTTATGAATTTCCTTGTAGCTACTTATAAATGCACAAACACTCATATATTATATATACATACATACGCATGAATGAAGGTTTATGTGTGCGCGCGTGAATTTGCGTGCCACTACTACATCGCTTGTTATGTGCTCAAGTGCCGGTATTCAATTGTTTGTTAAATTTACGTGATTTTCGAAAATTTCCTAGGATACTACACCACCTTGAGCGACACCTTTCCAGCTGTGTTCGCAAATTCAACATGTTCGTTTGTTTTCGGCACATTGCATTGTCGCCCTTTGTTGGTTCTATTACTTTCGGTGCCTGTGTGTGGCGTCATGGTCCTTTGTGTGTTTGAAGTGTTCTGGGCAGGGAAATGCTTTGCAATGACGCCGAAACGAATTTGTTTCTTAAAAAAAAAAAAATTGCAAACGGCAAACAGCCCAATGCATGGTGTGAGTTGATTAAAAGGATATGGGCGGACTAGGATTTTTTTATGGAATTCTAGAATGGACCAACGGTGACCGATTTTTCGCAGTTTTGTGGCCGATAAGCTACGGTAGAAGAGGCAGCATATCACGCGCCTACACACATATCTACATACATATGTGAGTATTTGAAGTGTGAGTAAAATGTAAAAAAAAACTATGAAAGCAGGTGAGCTGGCACTTTTGTGACCCGACAGAACAGGATCTGTTTGAATGGAGCAAAGGTGTGATTTGCCATTGATTGATGAACTCTTCTGAGTTCATTAGAGCCTACATAGGAAATATAAAAGAATGCAAAGATGTTAAGCAGATATTCATAGAAAATAGCGTGTCATTCAGTTAATGGACAAAATGTGAATTTAAATACATTTAAACAACAAGTCGTAAAAAATCATGATTACAAGAATCTTTTTCAACTTCTCGAATGACCCGTCTATCGAAAACAAAATAATTTGCACAAGTTCAATGAATCTATATACTTATATACCCTCTATTAAAAAAATAAAACAAAAAATTGATATTTTTATAAATAAAAAGAACTTGTGACGTTATTTCTTTGACAATTATATAAATCCAGCACTGTCATCCAGTATGACATTTGGCTGTAAATAAAGAATCTTTAGAATGAATTTAAAGAATAATTGTTAGAATCTTGAAAATGAGCTGCAAATAGCTGCGGTTGACTTTTCCGTTCAACTTAGCAAATATTTTACCGGAACGCACCAAATACTAAAAAAAACATATGGAGGTGATTTTGTATGCGCACGAAACAGGTGAACAAAAGACGAGTGCCAATAAAAACACTGAAGCAGGTGATGAAAAGACGAGTGCCAATAAAAAGACTGGGCCATCCACAGAGCGGACTATCCCCAGAATACTTCGACCCGGCACCCTGCGACTATTACCTTACTCCTACAAGTGCTTTTGCGATGAAAGGAAGTCATCATAAATCGATGGAAGCCATTCAGGCTTTTCTAAACAACATTAGAAAAGGACACACAACCGTTTAAAAATATTTCAGAACAATGCGTTGGCAACCCTATATGCGCATATTTTATCGAGTAGGGTGCCGTAACCGTACTTTCAGAACTTAAATATATTTGCTGTGATCTCAGTCATTAAAATGTGTTCATTTATCTATTTTTACTATAACTTTAGTAATAACACTGATATTTTTGTAAGAAATATACTTTGGTCTTCGTCCAAAATTCTGTGAATTGATTTCTGTTTTATATTTTAACTGGTAAGTATGTAAAAAATATAGTTTCTGGCGAATTCCTACAGCACTTTACTTTAGTTGAAACGATTCAATGATACCGAAAGGGAAAAATTGCACCACAACTATTCCAAAAACATTTATAGAGTTGCAAAAAACTCCCACCTATTTAAACACAAATAAACGTTTCAAAAACGACGGCTTTTGATGCTTCGAAATATTTTTCTGAGTATAAAATAGCAGAAAATGTTTCCAGAAAAAATAGAGCGCGGCATTGATAGGATCGATCGTTAGATTCTCAAAACAGCATCCGAGGAAGGGTGCTACTGACATCCATCGAGATATTATTGTTCACTTGGAAAAGCCAATAATGAAAAGAACTGTTGCGCTTCGATTGGCAGGGCTTCACGGTCGACTGGCACCGAAGATGCCATTGGCACCGGCATCGCAACGACAGCGCCGAATTGAGTTTGTTCGAAAGCACGGACTCAAAATCAGTGGCGGTATACTTTATTCAGCGAGGAAACGAAAATAAATAGAGTTCGTTAGATGAAGCATTTGACTTCAAGTCCGTCTCACCAATCATGAGCACGGGATAGGCTCAATAATAGTGTTGGGCTACTTTTCCTGGAACAATATAAGGCCAATTCCTCATATTGAAGGTAATTTGGATGCAGTCACGTACGTTGAGATACTTTAAAAATGTAATGCTACTTTATGTGGAAGAGAATCTATCGGTGATTTTGAAATTTCAACAAGACAATAATAATCCGAAGCACACTTCTCGTGTGGCGAAAAAAGTTTTTCGAAGACAATTCGATCAATTCTTTGAATTGAGCACCTTTGAGTACCCAACATAGAAAATCTTTGGAACGACATAAAAAATGCACGCATCACAAATTTGGATAAGTTGTTTAATAAAAAATAGTTTAAAAAAACTAAAAAACACGCTTTTATTGCTAATCGAACTAAAAAGTAGAAAATAAATTTTAATGAAAAAGGGAGCTATAATGAAGTAATAGCAAATCGAACGATCAGTCATAGTCAACTACCTCAGAACAGAATTATAACAAAAATTAAGATACAAATAGAGTAATTCAAATTAGAGTTAAAAGCGTGGGATGCTTAATATAGTAAATATTACAATCATTCTATTGGCAACTACCTATGTACAGAGGGTTATGAAAGTGAAGCAAAATGCATCCCAAGAAGCGGCCCAAGAAGCTCAACCGGAGAGATGTATTCCTTATTCGCAAAGCAGTGAACCAGAATCCGAAAACACATGCTACTGATTTGGCCCAGGAGGTCGCCGAGAGGTATCAAATTGTTGTCCACCCACGTACAATAAGCAGGACCCTTAATAATGAAGGTAACAACTGCAAAACTCCTCGCAAGAAGCCCCTTATAAGCGAGAAAAACTGAAAGCTTCGTATGGAGTTTGCAAAAAAGCACCTTATAAGGGAATAGAATTTTGGAAACTAGTTTTATTCACTGATGAGTCCAAATACAACATATTTGGATACGACGGCAAAGCCAAAGTTTGGAGAAAACCAAACACTGCCAATGGATCCTAGGAATCTGATTCCGACTGTAAAGCATGGTGGTGGCAGTGTCATGGTTTGGGGAGCAGTTGCAGCCACAGGAGCTGGAAACCTCGTTTTCATTGAAGGAAATATGGATCGCTTATAATACAAGCACATTTTGGAACAAAACCTGATGCCATCCGTGGACAAACGAGGCCTAGGCTCGAGCTGGAGTATTACATTTTATAATAAGTAATAAGAGGACAAAACGTTCATGGACACACGTTTTTTTCTGTAAAATGAATCCCTATTTAATAATATTTGACAAAAATTTTATTAGAATTATGTTTACAGACCTGTTTTCTTTCCCGGCATCCATTTCATTTAGTTTTTATTTTGATGTTTCTCTTTACATTCGTAATAATAATTATCGATAACACAGTAAACACAGGGTAGTATGCCAAAAAATATCGTTATTATCTAGGATTATTTTATAATCTCAGATTTTGGGAGACAAATTTTGTATGTTAAATCGCGCTTTTTAATTACAGATTTTGAGTTAAGCGCGAAAAAGTAGATCATCTACTTACATATATGTGAACGTATTATAAGACAGATTGAGTAAAAACGGTAGATGTTGGGGTTAAATACGCATAAAAGACGGATTTCATTAGAAATAAAGAGTTTTCATTTTACAACCAAATTCACCTTACTTTTTGCCCACAGGTAAAAAAAGAAAATATTAATCCTGGCAATCCTAATAAGGATAATGGAAAACTTTTATCAAATTATTGCATTGTCAACGGTCTTTGATAGGTGTGCAAAATTCCAAGTCGATCAGATTTTTAGAAGCCAGTGAAAATTAAGCTCAAAGATTCCGTTACATACATACATACATACATACAACCCGAGCTAATAAAAGAATGTTAAAAAGGACAAGGCAGCATGGGAATTCATTTCTGTTGAACGTTGTAGAGATTTAATAATGTCAATGCAAAGACACTGAGCAACAGTAATAAAGCAAGAAGGATTTCTGCAAAACGTTAATATATATTTTTCCCTTCCGCATGCAATTTTAAGATTTGATTATAATTTGGCTTCATTCTTAAGTATTTTTTTGAAGAATTTTTGAATTGCATTAACTTTTGTACACGAAGTAAAAAAAATGTTTTACTTAGATAAAAAGACTGATTCAGTTTAAAAACATTTAAAATTTATAAAATAAAACCTGATATGGCCAAGATTGATGTGATTTTATTGAAAAAAGTTTCAATAGACGAGAAGTGGGTATCGTTCTTAAGTATTTTTCAGCGTAACTTGAAACTGCCAACAAAGAATTCGCACAGATCATAGAACTGGCCGCCAGTGTTGTCGATACATATATATATATATGAGACATGTTTAAACTGCTATGACAACACCAAGGGAGGAGAGATATGGAGCGATTCCATGTCGAGTAAACCAAGTATTTTGGACATAGTGATCAATTCTTCTAAAAATTTATTTATATGTAGGCCTGAATATAAACTTCAATAAACTTAAAAAAAATTTATAATTTCGGATTTATTATTTTTTATAAGGTTTTTCAAAATTGTTCTACTTTTTTTCTTATTACACTAAAGCCTACAAAGCACAAAAAAAAATCAATTTTTAGAAGTATTGATGACAATGTCCGAAATACTTGGAATACTTGACATGGAATCGCTCTACAGACCATGTATGGGGGCCTACACATGATGAATGCTTTGCAGTTTACAGAATCCAGGGCAATGACTGAGAGTTGCACTAGTTTCAATTTAACTGCATGTAATTATGTAAGACAGTCTCCTGCAAATACGACGATAGGTCAATAAGTTACTAAAATTAAGGCAAACGGCGCTGCCACCTTAATATTTGGCTCTTTCATAATTTTCTAACTGATTCGTTAATTTTTTTTATAATTAGATGTTTTATAAAAGATGTTTTTTCTTAAACATTTCGTGTACTCACAATAATTTATTTTTTTGTGGGAAACTCCAATTACTCAAACCAAACAAACGCTTGAAAAGTATTATGGAGATTGAAGCTACAGATGGTTTGGATTACCAAATTTCGGTGTGGCAATCTAAAATCAGCGTGTTGCGATTAAATATGGACTTATCATAATACTGTACAGCCAAGGAACCTTCGAGCTTCTTGTACTGGATCGAAATTGAAGAAGACGAAGATAGGACCGTCGGTCAAAAAAGGAGTGGTTTATTTAGCTGTAGGCTGAGGTTGAAAATACTATAGATTGAGGTCTTCTGTATGATTGCTGAAATGCGAACTACGTACAAAAAATTATGTGTCGTGAACCTTTTCCAAACTTCGTATTTTACTTTTACTGAGTAGTTGTTATGTCAACTACCCTCGTCTTTGTAAATAAGTAGATCCAGTAAGTACAGACTCAGTATATAAGTATTATGTAGTGATACTGCGGCAGTGGTGGATAGAAATCACTCATTGGCGTAGATGAAGGGAGAGAAGCCAATTTATTGTGTTAATTTTTTGATAACCACACAATCATAGTATCTACGAAGCGATCGATCAATTGGTGACTAAGAGCTAAATTCGTAAATCCTGTTAGTGCTCTTCTCAGCGATGTCAATTAGCCATAGCTAAAGTACAACTAGACTCTTTTAAACTGAATCTTATTTAAATATTGTATATTGCTATTTGAAATGGAGCTTAAGCGGAGAAAAAACTCAGTCAAAAGACTCTAGGCTTTCAGATATTGAGGACGAGATATTTTATATCAAATAATAGGACTATGAATAAGTTCGTGCGGTTTTTTTTCGAAATTTGAAACTTTATTGACGTAAAATGGTTACAAATTTAATATTCAAAATATTGTCCATCGCTTACTACTACTTTTTCCCATCTTTCTGGCAATTCACGGATTCCCTTTGTGAAAAATTCGGTCGGTTTTGCCGCAATCCACGAATCGATCCATTTTTTGACTTCATCGTAATTACGGAAGTGCTGGTCAGCCAGGCCATGTTGCATCGATCGGAAGAGATAGTAATCGGATGGCGCAAGGTCTGGACTATACGGCGGGTGGGGTAGGACATCCCATTTGAGCGTTTCTAAGTATGTTTTGACCACTTGTGCAACATGTGGCCGAGCATTGTCATGTTGCAAAATAACTTTGTCGTGTCTATCGGCGTATTGCGGCCGTTTTTCTCGCAGTGCTCGGCTCAAACGCATCAATTGTCGTCGGTAGACATCCCCCGTAATCGTTTCATTCGGTTTCAGTAGCTCATAATACACAACACCCAGCTGGTCCCACCAGATACACAGCATAACCTTCAGGCCATGAATATTCTGCGCCGACGTCGATGTTGAAGCATGGCCAGGGTATCCATACGTTGCCCGACGTTTTGGATTGTCGTAATGGACCCACTTTTCATCGCCAGTCACAATTCGATGCAAAAAACCCTTTCTTTTGTGCCGTTGAAGCAGTTGTTCGCATGCCATAAAACGGCGTTCAACGTCTCTTGGCTTCAATTCATACGGCACCCAATGGCCTACCTTTCGGATCATTCCCATGGCTTTTAAACGTTTGGAAATGGTTGATTGATCAACTCCCAAAGTTTTTGCAACCTCTTCTTGCGTTTGAGCCGGATCTTGATCGAGCAATTCCTCCAATTCGGTATCCATGAACTTTGGCGGCGCACCCTCGCGTTCTTCGTCTTCCAAGCCAAAATCACCACTTTTAAAGCGTGCAAACCACTTCTGGCACGTTCGCTCAGATAGAGCATGCTCACCATAAACTTCCACCAAGATACGATGACTTTCGGCTGCTTTTTTCTTCATATTAAAATAATGAAGAAGAATTCCCCGCAAAAACACATTATTTGGCACGAAATTCGACATTTTCAAGTGTGGTAAAAATATTGTTGTTTACGCTTCAAATAAAAAACTTATACTGACGTTTGTGCCTTACGACAGTAGCTCTCCAATGAATGTTTGGAAATGTGGATCGATGGAATAATAATCAAGTTACGCCATCTGTTGTAAAACCGCACGAACTTATTCATAGTCCTATTAGCACCAAATCCAAAATGTAGCCAAGCCACTTTCAAACTGCTTAATTGGTTGAAAACTAAAAACATTCTTAACAGCAATAAAATCAGCTATAAATTCCTTCAATAAATTAATCTAATTCCAGTTCTATGGAATATAAATTATAGATTCTATACCATTAAATAAACCTATCCGATGCGAAGATAAAACAGCCAAGCGGGTTCCGCTCTTGCTACAAAAAGGCTAACCAAAATGCTTTGCTCGAATTGCTTTATATGGGAGATTTTAATGTTTTCTCATTCTAATAAAATTGTTATACAATTATATATTTTTTTCATTTAAACTGTAATTATACTAATAGAACTGGAAGCATGCATTTACTTCTACAGATGACTCAGGGCCGAATCGCGCTAAGAAAAACTTTAAATAGCTCAAAGTAGGGCACAAAATAATGGAGTAAGCCGCCGTAGCCGAATGCTTTGGTTCAAGACCCCAATAGATGGAAAATTTTTTTTAATGGTGGTCGCTCATGGGCAGCCAATGGCAAACTTCCTCATAAAAAACCATCTGCCGTTTGAAGACGGTGTAAAACTGTAAGTCCGTTCATTTATGGCAAACATCAAGACGCACACCGCAAATACGAGCAGGAGCTCTGCCAAACACCCAAAAAGGGTATAAGCGTCAGTTACAAATATTATATATAAAATGGATTTCAATTCTCGCAGATTCTCTTAATGCCTGTTAGATGTCTTGAGAGCGGAAATATCGGACACAGGTCCCCCGATAATTAAATTTTATTTCCATGAAAATATTCTACAATAGGGATTATTCCAGAGAATTTATAATTATAAAACAGGAATCGTATGTTTGTAATAAAAAATTTAAGCCTAATCAAGGGATGTCAAGCACGTCGTTTAATTTTATGCGATTATTTATATGATAATATCACTTGCACCTTCATTTTAATAGTGTGAAACGAAAAAGAAAAATCAATGACATCACCAACGATTTATCCTAATCAGCTACTACATACACGCACGCACACACAAGCACACAAGTACACAAGTGCATGCCTATCAGTAAGAGGTAAAGCAGAACAAACCCTCAAAAAGGAATCCTATTAAATTCAGGTGAAATGGAGTGAACAGTTTTGCTGATGCGCAATTTCTTCGAAGTTCGAACACATCTTCAGAAACAGGGTATTATACAAAAGGCCACTTGGCTGCCTGCAGGCACCAGCTGGCGTAACATACAACGACTGATCATTATCTGCCAACACTTTTGCTTGTTTATCACACCAAAAATCACTTGAAGGTAGAAGATGGCATACGAAAAGAAAGAAGCAACAGCAACAACAACTACAAATAACAGCCAATTGAGTATACAAGCATATGATGAACCGTGACAGCGAACAATGACGTTGGAGTAACGCAATTTAAGCAAAAAAATATATTTTACACACATATTTACATTCCATTCAAGGGTAATTTCCAAACAAAATGCTTATTTGTCGTTTCCCCGTTTAAAATTATGTATTTACGGCGCATGACCTACAAATAAGAACTGCTCGGAGAGCTTATGCGGCTCTGTATCTTTGTTCGCAGACTTTTTCAAATCGAACTTTACTTCTGATCCTGATGGCTCTGGCATGTCTCTCCAAATTGTTCGCCATTGAAAAATGATTTGGACGAGGTTTCCTTTTTTTGCTTAAAAAATGCAGCTAAGGGGGTATTCACCAACCGCTGGAAGCTTGCGTCTGTCACTCCAATCTGTAAGTCAATTAACTGCCGTGCTAGTGAGGTTCAGCACATTAGACAGGGCTAGTTTACTAGAGTTGCAGCTCTTGGTGGGTAAAAACCCGAGTCATTCCGGTACGTAGAACCGGCTGCCATGACGACGTTTTTTTAACACCTGGACGAAGGAGGTTCAACGTCGAGAACAGTAAAATGCTTAAAAAGAGCATTATTAAACTCTCGGCCACTGAATGTCGCCATCGGAGTTCAAGAGAGTCCGGAGAGCTTCAGCGTCTGGATATTGTAGCAGGTTAAACTCCTACCTATCCAGAATCGGTCCCGACATGCCCGAGATATGTCCGCCACGTAGCCACTTATTCATATGCCCTCTTCAAGCCACACAACTAACACCCCTCTCCTTCAGGGCCTAAAAAGGCGGAACAGCATTTTTTCTGGTCCGACCGTCAGATGAGCTACACGATGATAATCGGTGACTATACCGCACTGGAAAGGCTTGATGAACTTTCCAATAGTTCTTCAGTTCAACAGTGTTCTAAACCTTTCGAAATGGTTGTCAATAATATAGTAAACTACTGCCATGAAAAGAATTATAAACCGTGAAAGTTCCACAGTTACAAATCTTGTGGTGTTTTCTCAGAACTTATCTCAGCATTTCAGTTGGCAAGTTGACACTATATTAATTCAATTCTCTAAAAATTGAAAACACTAAACTCCATACCTACATATGTACCCTCCTAGGGATTATACCACAGTATTCTTAATCTTATTTTATTTTCCCTTTTTACTAAATAGATTGGGACCTTCTTTCAGTCACTGCTTATGTTTTATTGTAAGCGGATGATTTAGTTTAGCAACGTAACTTGCAATTGGTGACGAATATTTGATTTATGCATATATCCCGAAATAAAACAACAATCGACAGTATGGGTGTTCTAAGAAGAGCTTAATGCAACAAAATTGTTTGCGGAAAAAGAATTAAGGAAAAACAACCGCCGAAGACGAATCATCATTCACCAAGACAATGCGAGTTCTGCAGTATCGACACACATGAAATAGTTTTTGAATATTCAAAAGATCCAATTGATGGATCCATCTTACAGCCCTGATTTAGCACTTAATGACTTATTTTCTGAACGCCGGAATTAAAAGGCCAATATTTTCCAATGTCTGATAAAGCAATTGACGACTTTAAACAGCTCGAGCTGAGTGACAAAAGTCTATGGTTAAACATGGACTTAAATAAATGAAATGAAATGAAAAACAAAAGACCAATAATTCCAAATAATAAACCATCGCCATTTTTTCACGTTCCGATTATTCGATAATAAACAATAATAGAAAAAAAGTAAACATTTACAAGTAAACAATGCTAAAAGCGATCTGTTTTATTGCTTTATTCTATTTTTGCCGCAAAAAAATTATCAAAATAAGCGTGGCTTTCTGTCATCGCACTTTTCTAATATTGTCGTCATTTTGCATTAGTTTGCTTCAAGGTCATTCCAATTAGGAAGCAAAATAAATCATTGGTCGTATAACATACGAAACAAGTCAATGAAAGCAATTACTTGTTAGTTTTTAGTGAATTTAGGACCGCACAGCTAAATATTTCCACACTGCCACACGGTATTTCACGAAAAAAGCATTAACAACAAAAAGTAAATAAAAATACGCACACTTAGTACCATGAGTCTACGCTCCTTTGTTGGTAGTTGCAACACGGAAATTTTTAATTAAATTTTATTTTTTACCTATAACGACATTAAACTTATTAAATAAATTGCATAATTCATTTTAGATCACATTATTTAACAAATAAATAATAGATTTTATTTGAAACGTAAAAATTACATACTCCAAAAGTCTATGCACATTTATAAAAAATTTAAAATATTCAAAAAACTCTCAAAAATATGTGCGTTTTTCGTAGCTCGTTGTGTGCCCACGATGTTTCAATAATTCCCTAAATCTTTTGGGTTCACTAATTTTGTAGACTCTTCGACAGAAGTCTTCTCCCATTCCTCCCACAAAATATTTTTCAAGACCGCTTTGCTTGCAATGTTTCTTTATATTTCAAGAGCGGTCATAAGTTTTCAATAGGTTTTAAATCTAGCGATTATGGAGGTGTTGCGAATAGCTTGGTTACATTGTAGAAAAATGTTGTATTGTTGAAAGCAGTATTCATTTGATAATCCCAGCATTTCAGCACCTCGCCTTTATTTTTCCAAAAATTTTTCCCATCACTCTGCATCCCTCCTACGCTGTCACCCCACCACTACCATGTTTCACTGTAGGCAATACATTTTTTTTATGCAGCGCTGCACGAAATTTCCTCCACACAATTTTTCTCTCTTTGATACTAAAAATACAAAACTTACTTTCGGTTGAAAATTAACCTTTTTCCAGTGCATGTGATCATTTGTGAAAGTAGTGCGTTTTACCTATTTATTAAGAAAATAAATGGCTTCTTCCTAGCAACTCTTCTATGATACCCTATTTTTCTTAAGATTCATCTGGCAATTGAAGCAGTAAAATGGTATATTTTCGAATCTTACAGCTTATTTTATCATTATTTTTTGAGTAGTTATGTTTCCACCTTTGTTTAAAAGCCCTATAATACAGGGCTTTTCCCTGTACAAGGACGCCCTGCACTTGGACTTGAAGCTAAAATAATTCCGGTATTTTCGCAGTTCGAATTCATGTCCATAAAAAGCAAATCCGTAAATAATGAGTGCACACTTGACATTCGCCTCACTACGAATTACCGATAATAAGTACCGTAAGAATAGGTAACGTGGCACTGCGATAATTTTTTGTAATTGATGTCATTATATTAATAAGCCTCTTAGAAAATAAATACAAAAAATGCGACAAATCTCTTCACTGTCATCTCTAGGAATAAGAACTTTCGAAACTTCACGAAAAGTATGATAGATATGAATACTAATATGATTGTCTTATAAGGGCAATTTTTTATATTACTTTTTTAAAATAATTTTACTTTTTTCCCCCCAATATCAAAGGATGCAATAGCAGAAGCAAATCAAAAGGGAGCTGAAAAAGCAAAAAGCTACCGAGAGAAAGGAAATTTCCCTTGTCTAATTCGAGTCAAGGAATATAAGGCAAATAAATAAGGCATATAAAAAGAAAGATACTAATTATATCTGGAAAACTTGAGATAATTTTTATAAAAAGTGAGTTTAGAAAATATTTGGCAAAAAAAAACAAAAATTAGAAAAAAACAATTTTTTAAGAGAGTAAAAGCAATTTTATGTTTGGCATAGGTTTTCACGTAAATAAAAGATTTTATAGATAAATTTAGTACTTACAAAATAAAATTAAAATTACGAGTCATGCACATTTTGTTTGGGAATTGCCCATATGTATGTGTTTAAGTGTGCTGGCATATAGGATATTCAAAAGGGTAGAATTTAAATGAATCGAGAGGTGATCATCCAGTGGCTCGCAAATATTTATAAATTTCGACAAGTTGTGATTGTTGTAGTTGTTTATGTATGAGATTTCATTATATTATACCTTAACAGCAACAACAATAACAGCAACGAGGCATGTATGTCTAATACATTACACATGCATACATATTTACTTTAGCTGGGCATGTAAAATACTTATACATTTGTATGTAGTATTAGGTTGGATATACCAAACGAAATCTATATGAAATAAAAAATGTTCGCGTAGGTTGCTACATAGGTAAGTTTTCAAATATGACAAAATCTGGCAATATTAGAGTAAACGTTTGAGTTTTTACTGGTAATTGTATTCAGAACGTTTTGCCCTAAGAGTGTCATTTGAGCTGCTTGGAGGTACTTAAAATACTTATCGAGGTCTAAAAATAGAATTAAATAAGTCGTGAACGTTATCATGCTATGGTTTTCTTTGACATTCGACGTGACCGAACTCAATCGTGATTTCCCTACAGGATGAATCTCGTAAAGGTCTATGCTCTTCTAAAAAAATCGGTGCTGTGAATGAACTGATATTGCAAAATCATCATATGACATCCCATGATATTGAGACAAAAGCCAAAAGGCTCACTTCGATTAGTACAAGAAAACGTTGGAAATCGGTTGAAAAGCATGGAGAGGTATATTGAGCTGCAGAGACTAGTTAATAGATTAAATGCCGTTTCTTCATTTTACCAATAGAATAGGCTTTACAAACCCAAACGCTAAATTGCTCTTCACTTTAAAGTGCGCTCTGATTATTTGGCTTTTCTCAACAATTAGTCAAATAAACATTTGCCAATTACGAAACTATGGCAAAGCACAAGTCGTTTATTTGAAAATTCCAATCTGAACTCAAATTCAAAGCTTAAAGGCAATATACATGGGCCTTTAAGGATTTGGGCCCGATAGTTTAATAAGCGTACGAGGGATCAGAAATGTGTTTACTGCAACGAGAAAGCGACCTAATATCTTAGAGCTTTGAGAAATCAGACCTAATACATTTTTTAAATCGTATTTATTTGAGTTTATCCTTTGGAATGTTAGTCAGATGAAAAAATATTCTTTTATTTCTATAAAATTCTCTTTGAGCTGAAAACACTAATACGAGTCTAAAAAATCGTAAATTTCTGGTTACGGCGACCGCCGTAGCCGAATGGGCTTATGCGTGACTACCATTCGGTGCAACCACTGTATACATAAAACATGAGATCAAAGCAAATTATATGTAAAAGTATGCGTTACTGTATATAAATTCCGTTTTTATATATAAATATTGAGAAAAATCGTTCCACACAATTTGACCCACCCTAATAAACGTAACATATGTGGGATTTTGACCAGCTGAGTGAATTTATTTGTTTCTTATTTTTTTTATAATTTACTTTAAGAAACGAAACCAAGTTTCAAACTTTGTGGAAATTAAAAAAAAAACACTCAATCATTTTTCAGAAAACATTTTTTTGAGCAAAATTGTTTGTATGTTGTTTTATACCCGGTCACCGTAGCCGAATGGGTTGGTGCGTGACTACCATTTGCGAGCGGATATGTTCGATTCTCCGTGCATGAACATCAAATAATAGAAACAGTTTTTTCTAATAGCGGTCGCCCGTCTGCAGACAATGGTAAACCTCCGAGTGTATTTCTGCAATGAAAAAGCTTCTCATAAAAGCCATTTGCCATTTGGAGTCGGCTTAAAACTGTGGGTCCCTCCATTTGTGGAACGACAACTCTATTTTTTTATATAAAACTTGCCAATGAGCCCCTGTGCTATGTGTACCTATAGAAAACCCTAATTTGTAGGTAAAAGTCGCATATGTTACCGAATTTGCAGATCAAAACGGTAATATTTTCTAATATTGAAATTTTCTAATATTTCTAAATTTTTCCCCACAATGCCACATGCAAAAATATATACGTATTCCCTGGTTTCATATCAACTAATCTTAGGTCTTGCTATAATTCGCGGTACCGGAACACCGATATCCCGATCGATAATAATAGGATGTGTAGCGGTAAGAAATTTATCTATTCCGTAAGGATGTTGAGTGTGCATCGAGGGAAGATCTTGTAAATAGTTTAACACTAGAACTACGAACCGGTCAAAATGACCGGTTGGAACATTTATTTCCCATTTCCTCTTAAATATTCCAATTACATTTTTTTCGGTAATGTCATGATTTATATTAAATTTGTGTATAGAATAATATTATAGATTATTTTGTTCTTACGCTTCCAATTTTCAGAGTTAACTTTGTGTTAAACCTAAATATACGAACCGGTCATTTTGATCGGTCATAAAAATATCATGAATACTTTTTGTATATTCTTGAAATATTCTTTTTGAATATGGAAAATTCCCGGAATTCAAAGATTTTGCGTTTTCCATATATTATGCGAAAATTTGTATAACTGTAATATGGTATATACAGTTATACTAAATCCGTAATATGAATACAATTTCTACAGTCAGTCTGTAACCCCTATACTGATAAGTTATCATAAATCGTAGCATATAAACATTTCAATTTAGTATTCTTACTTACCGTGTATAGTTGCAAATGACAATAAATTGAATATTTTTTATATTTCTTTATAATCTCACATTATTCTTGCATACATTGCAAGTGGTTTCTGATTGAATATTTTTTTCATTATTAGAAAGGGAAATAAAATTATAGTTTTCAGTTAGAAGTTATTACCCTGAAAATGGCGTCACATTCGAAAAAAACAAAATTTCTTGAAGATATAACAAATATATGCGAAGATATATCCGAAGTTGTCTGCAAATCAACAAATATTTCAGCGGTCCAGTTTGATAAAGAGAAAGTCTATGTATCCAGTGATAGTGAAGAGGAGAACATACTCAAGGTATGTAAAAGAAAAAGTGTAAGATTTCCGTCCTATTCCGATGAGAGTGAAGATCAGCAAACTGAAATTGCTAATGGAACTAATGGAAAATTTAATTATCTTATGAATTTTTAGTTTTATTTCTAAATTTCTACTGTTTTGTGTAGTTAAACAAAAAAACCGGTCAAAATGACCGGTTAGTTGAAATAGGTATATGGTAAATCTTCGTAGTTCTAGTGTTAAAGACTAGAACGAAAAAACGACTGATGAGCATTTTCGAAGTCGGCCAATGAAGCTTTATTATCTCCAGCATAGGTAGTAGACCCGTATTAGGCACCTTGGTATACCGTTTTAAAAGTAATATGTGCATGTACAATTTCAGCCAGAAAACAATTAATGTAGGGTGTAAAAACTTGTATACATTAACAATTTAATTTCACTCAGAAGCATAAATATGCATGAAGGGCACACGCGCTGGACACATGACACAGCAGACGTAGGAAGCAAGCATTCAACATGAATTAGAAGATGCCTGCATACTAAAAAAGTGCCAAGCCAAAAATGTAAAAACACCAACAAACCACTAACAATTGAAGCAACAAATAAACGACGTGACTTAAAGAGATTATATGAAGAGGAGCAACAGGCTGAATTACAAAAAAGAGAAGCAAATAAAACTCATACATTTGTAAGTAGATATGTGTAGATGTGCTGTCTTAAGAGGATGAGGTGAGTGTGTCCTTCACGAGTACAACAACAACAGTATTAACCTAAAGAATAAAATAACATAAGAGGATTGCATACACACATGTATATGTGTAACTACCGCGACCGTAAAAGATATGCATTTGCAATAAGACCAAAATCGCCGGCATCGGGGTGATGGGCTATGACTGCCACCGCCGCCGGCTTTCAGGCTCAATTTACGCGGTCAGCTACCGAACTACGCACGGTCAAGAGCGTGGAGATTATAATCGTTCAGCAGCACTAAATGAACATTTGTATGTATGTATTTGTGTATATATGTATGAACATACAACATAGGACTATGATTTGAAAATGTTGAAGGCAAATGCACGAATTGGAAGGAAATGATCACGCGCGCATCAGAGCAGTGTGAATGCCGTTTTGACAGGCACAACTTTTGACAATCACACACACATGCATAAATGGATTTGTATATATATACATATATACCCTGCAGAGAAAATTTAAAGTAGTGAAATAAATTTATAGTTCAGAAATTATTTAATTATAGTAAATTGATGCCAGTAGAATGATAGTTCCTGTAATTTTGATAAGTGATAAGTGCTCATTTTACAGTGATGCCAAGTTCCCTTCATTTTCGATCTTACTGAATTCGTTTCCTAAGCGTATTAAGAACTCCTTGTAAACATTATGTATATTTGTTACATTCATGGATACATTTGTTGCACCTTTTAGTAGTCTTCCAATATCACCAAATATATCATATATTCTTTTTTTTTCAAGTTGCTAAGGCCCTATTTTGAAAACTCGTAATTCGTTTCGAAAATATTGACAGATCGATAAGTACATTAGGGCGGGTTAAATTTTTTGTCGAAATATTCTACTGACAATGGAGTTCTAGCCTCTTTATTTTTAATCTAAGTCATTAATCCCCAACCACTTTTCTTTTTTTCGATTTTGTATTTGATTTTTGGATGCAAGAATTGAGGTTCGTGTCCCACTTCTTTGGATTTTGTCATATCATATCAAATTATAGGCTCAATAAACTGCGTAAGACACAATAGCACTGTGTTTCGAATCGTCTAATTACATTGTACAATAAAAATAAGAAAGTTTCTGACAAAAGATGGGCCATTTTGCCTCTAACGAAATTATCCCTTAAAAACATTTTCCGTTTTAACTTATCTCTGGCATTTAGATTAATCATTGGTGAAGCAGGGTTTTGTGAAAAACATTTTGCGTTACTCTTCAATCCATTAAATCACAGTTATGATGAATAGTAATAATAATAAATGTCTTCGTCGAGCTTTGTGGATTTTAATACAATGTAAAAAAAAATTCAATTTTTCGGATGTTGTACCTTCATGCTCCAGCATTCCTCAAAATATATTAAGCTAAATATCTTGTCATGCAGTGTAATATTGTAATGAAAAATTTAGTGAATTATAGTGACTAGAAATATTTTTGGAACATTTATTGCTAGAGTCTTTTTTATTACTTTTATGCTTGTTGATATATCCTTTTAGAAATTTGAAATAAAATAATTGAATTAAATAGATTTTTTTGTGCAAAGACTTTAGCAAAATAAACATAAAAAATTTTATTTTTTTATCCAAAAGCAACATACGAACATTTTCTTCTAAAAGTAATAAACAAAAACAATAGTTATTGCAGATTAAAAGCTAACATTAAAAATATAACGGTTCGAAAAACATCTTGGAACCCTACGTCCACGAACTTTTTGTCCAGAATTGCCAGTAGAATACTTCAGTCAGCTATATTTATTAAGCACAAATTCAAACAGTGCATAGAATTTTGAGTATAATACGAACGAGTTAATACTGTATACCCCAAATATTCTCCATCCATTTGTGGGAAAAGCTGAAGCGACAATCCATGGTCGGCTATTAATCCGGACTCTTCCGGTAACTTAGAAAAGGAAAGGGTCGAGAACTGGGGCAGCTCGCTACTAGTATATTTTCTTGCAGGGCATTTATTCGTACTTGCACATGTATATGTGCACACATACACACATAGAGCCATAGAGATATGTGTGATATTTACACATGCAGGTGTTAAGTAGACGTTCAAGTGGCGATCACTCTGCATGTGCTGCTTTTGGACGCAGTGATCTAAATACTTGTCTGTTTCTATGTACATACAAATATGTGTGCATAGATGCATACAAAGATTATGGCGCATTACCTGGACAAAGTGGTGTTCAATATAGCTGTATGCCTAGAAGCTCGGTTCGATGGCAGTCAAATGGACAGGAAAAACGAAAACAAAATCAAATCTCACTTATAATTGTATTGAAAGGTTTTATTACTTTTCATTTAAGTATAGCTACGATAGGTTTTTTTTTGTGCTGCCTTCGCTTTTTGTTACCTAAATAAAAGCCGTTACAACAGCATAATAAATGATTGTAGAACGCGCTTGTGAGCTGCTTACAATGGAAAGCATATCTCTCTGAGATACAAGCAGTCGAACCAAGTGTATTGTGTATGCATACATCTTGTTTTTTTCTTTTTTTAAAGGAATGCTCCAAAGGAGAAAGAACGCTTCTGGGCATAGTCAGCAGGTAGGCATTCACCAGCAGTCGCTTTCATACCTGTCTTGCGTCGAACACATGCTGGTACACAAATAATTTCTTATCAGATTATTTATTCTTTATTCTTCAGTTTTTTCTACTGGTTTGTTGTAGTATTTTTTTATGATTGTCTTATTCGGTTTTTGTTGACTCGAATCGAGATTAAGCCTTAAGCATTTGCAATCCAACCGCCAACTGAAGTGTAGCAGCTACCGAAATTGGAACGTGATGCGGCAAAAAATTAAAAAAGAAACCTCTGCGAGGGCAGCGAGACTTATTGGAGAGCCCAGCAAATTTTACTAATTTTAGGTTTTAAATACTTAGAATAATCGATTATTTTAAGCTTAGAATTGAAGTTTTTGTATTCAATTAAAAACAATCGATTAACTCGCTTCAAAACACTTTGAATTTTATACAAGGGTTGTCTTTTTTATTTTGCACCCAATAACGGAAATACTTTACAGTAAAATAATAATGAAAATGGCGTTACTGTTTTTCAAAATATTCTCCTTCGAAGTCAATACACTTTTGCATTCGCTTGAACCAATTTCGAGGCGTAGAAAAACGTTGACCGTTTGGTACCAAATTAGGACTTTAGGGCAGATGACCCATTAATTCGATCTTTTGAGTGCTGAAAAACTCTTCTGTGTGAGCCGCTACGTGGAAACTCGCATTGTTTTGGTAAAGGATGACTCGTCTTCGGTTATTGTTGTTGTAGCAGTAAAAGAAGCCCCGTCAGTATAGAGTATATCGTCTTCGTCAGGTTCATCTAAAGGTAGGCCCAGGAAACATGCTGTTTCGACAGGTTGGGTTCAGAGGGAGAGGGGTGTTAGATGAGTTGATTTTAAAGATCATGTGAAAAGGTGGTTAGTGTCGTGCGGGGTGCCTTCACATGCCGGATATAAGTTAGGTATGTCGGAGTCAATTCTGGGTAAGTAGGAGTTAAACCTGCTACCATAAACAGAACGTAATTGTGCCAGTATTACGCGGGTCTCACGAGGAAGCTGGAGCTCTTCATCTGCAATGGGTAGTGCTTGGACTCCGATTACGGCATTCACTGGACGGGAGCTTATGAAGGTGGTAACAGTCTCCTGATGAATGTCGTTTAATGTCTAAACACTTGTTGCGATTTTGGACTTTAATGGCAATTGCGGTTGTGTGCGCAGAGAAGGAGAGCAAACTGTGGAGGGTTACACGCAAAATTTTGGGATTGTTTACCGTGGGAATTGGTGTGTCATCGACGTTTACCTTGAGAGGCAGTTTGACATCCTTTGTCCAGGTGGTAAAGAGGGTCGCCGTGAACGTAGTGGGGGAAAGTTGGAGATTCCTCACAGTGAAAAAGCGACAAAGGTCGGTGGGGTAGTTGTTCACTTTGCCATCGATGTCATTGCTCGACGTCATTATCGTGCAGCCGTCAGCGTATGTGACCAGGGAGACTCCCTCTGACACATCTCGAAACTTCCCCAGCCACCAGACGGAATCTCCCTGGTGACATACTCGTCTACCGTTTTCTTTACTTCTCCGAAAACTTCTGGCAAACAAATGGTTGTGTATCACTCATAATTCACTTTTTTAAGCTTCTCTGCTCACAATTGTAACAGGACAAGATTTTTCGAAAAAAAAAACAGTCGGTCACTTGATTTAGGTGCTTCCTTCGCGAACAAATTTTGTTGGATTAAGCTCGTATTGGAACACCCACATTGTCGATTTCGGGTTCTTAAGCATAAATCCAAGATTGGTCGCCTGTTACGATATCATTTCTATACGCAAATCGACACGCGCCTTTTTTGGACAATTGTCAAATTATGCGGTATCCATCGAGAACAAATCTTCTTGACAACCAAATGTTAACGCAATGCTGAATGTATACTAGTCCCGCTAATGCTCAAGGATATGGGTGCCTCTATCTCGCGATAGACGAGATAGCCTCACACGACGATCTTACGTTCAATTGATAACAACCTTTTTTGGACGGTCTTCATGAAATTCATCCTGAAGGATCGGTGGCCACGTTGGGGTCCATATACAACTGATTTTGTTGTCAACTACATTTTTTAAGCTCCACCACTTAGCCGATATTGTTTTTTGATACTCGTTGAGATGAATGTTTTGAGTCAAAGTTATTGAATATTTCCATTGACCAGATAAAGATGTCGTATCCTGTATATTTTGAACAGGAATCAAATGATACCGCAAATATGATTTTCAAAACTTTTCATTAAAGTATTTTTTTTGTGCTCCAACTGGGCCTAATATTTTGGCTGTGAAATAATAATACTCTATGTATATGTTACGAAACCAAGCTTTATTTTTAACTTAAAAGTTTCTTAGATTTTTATGATATCAGCACCTCCCTATTTCACCAAAATCTCTTACTACGGAGCCATTTACTCATATTTGGAAAGAAAAGGTGGTCGAAGAGGGCTAACTCTGCAAAATGCTAGACGAGAGAAGAACTCGTAACTCCATTCATGCAATTTTGTCATTCCGATTAAGCTGCGTAACTAAATGAATTAAATAGATTTGCAGGCTCACCCTTTTCAAGATAATCGACATGAATGACACCGTATTTGAAAGAACGATTGTCATGGCCTAGTAGGGTCACATACCCATTTCGATTTTTTCCGATTTTAATTCACCACGAGGAAGCCATTGTTTCGACGGGTTCTTGATCTCTGATGCGTTGTGATGAATCCATGGCGCAAAACTTATTTCGGATTCCGATTGGGCATCGAAAAATTATTCTCTGAAGTTATCAAATGATTGCGTTTGATGTCAAATCTAGTAGACCAGTGACAGGCGTTTAATTTAAAAGAAGGTCATCAACTTCTATACTTGACTTATTGACCAACTCTCATAGACTGTAAATGCGTATAGTGAAGTACATTTATACCCCATCTTATATTTAGTAAATATGAAAGAAAAGAAAGACTTAAAGCTGGGCTTTGCGAAAATACACCTCACACTAGCCTGCCGTCAATGTCAATGAGATTTGGATAGTTAAAGCACAGAAAAACTTTGATTTCTTTTAAAATAGACGATTTTTGACTTCTAAACCACTACCGCATGTTTTGTTTTACGAAAGATTGCTCAGCAGTTCCGGTATGCGATGTGCAAAATTGTACTTACTGTACGTATGCGTGGTAGAATTATGTTTGATGTGATATAAACAGGCGTATTCATACGTGAACCTCGCACAATTGCCAGAAAGCCAGGCTATATTACACACATACATGCACATGCATGCATGTAGGCATCCCGTGTTGCGCACGAGCCGGCAAGTAACACTGGTAGCTGGTAGTTGGTGCATGGTGAATGTTGGCAGTTAAATCATAACAAAACCGAGAAGTATCATTAGCAACAGAAAATTAAAGAACAGCAACAACAACCAGCATTGTCGAAAAGCAGATGAGGTAGAACTCAAACAGCAATTGGCGAAGCAGAAAATCGCATTGAGCATAAAACAAAACGAACAATCGGACATCGTCGCTAGCAACTTCGTCAAAACCAACGAAATTACACTAACAATAAATGCTTAAATAAGTAATCTCAGTTGCACCAGCAATAAACTTAAGAAATGGACTAAAAGCAGTAACTAAAAAGCAAATAAAGCGCGCGCACACAGGTTTCCTACCCTTCAGTACGCGCCACCACTGAGTCACAGATGAAATCATTGGTTCCTTGTTTAGTATCAGTAGTTATCTTGCTTAATTTACAGTATAATTACGTTTTTGATAGTTATCCAACCTTCTTCCACTCAGCGAAAGTTTTCTTTATTCAATTTCAGTTCCCTCTCGGCATACCACCAGAACGGGGCAACTTCTTCTCTATTTTCTTACGGAAATCGCGTAGTTCAATCATTTGCAGTTTTTGACCAAAAATATATATAGGTATATTTTAAGTGTTTCTATTTCAAAGAAAAATAAAGGGGAAATAGTAAAAGTGCCTGGGAAGTTTCTATTAAGAATCGGGCGGTATATGTTTTTTTTTGCTTAGTGAAAGACCCGCATGCTTTGTTTTTTATGCCTATTTTATTCTGCTAGCAGCATTTTTTTGCTGTAAATATTTAGGGGGCGAGATAAATAAAGAGCGCTCTATTAATACACTTTTCTATTTTACCATATCGTGATCGCCAACCCATCCGCTTACCATTCATGTCTGAATTCATGACCAATTCATATTGGATTTCAGCAATGAAAATATAGTGATCACTACCTACCGTACTGCAGGGTTATGTCAAGCGCTCACTGCAGCAACTCTGTAGGTTCCATATATGTACCTATAGAAATATCAATGCTGGTGTATACACACATATACATGTTTGAATGTAATGAAGTGACTCCAAGAGCAGTCGTACGTGTGTTGCGCATGCGCGTATCCCAGTAGCAGTCAATAGCGGCAAGACCGGCAGCCGTGGCTAAACAACCAAACAACCAAAAAGACATAAATAAAAACAATTCAAAAAAATAATCAACGTGCGCAGCCAGCAACACTACAAGTCATCAAGCATGGCCACAAGTAGTTGGAACAAACCATAATAATAATAGTAACAATAAAGCGCATGCGCAGTAAAAATCTGTTTTGTTTATTTTCTTGGCCGGCTTGTCTACTGCTACGTGGACATTGGTATTTTTATTTTTGTTTTCAATTTGGTCTTTAAGGCCGTGCCTCCTACAAGAAGAGAAGAACAAATTAACAGCACTGCCATGAAACTACAATATTAGACAGCAGGGACAAACAGGACTAAAAGACGTCAACAGATCCAAGTGTTGCATTTTAACGCGCGTACGAAAGGAGATGGGCTTGAAGATACGCTCACGCTTTGAATACGCGTACGTGCATAGCATTTATGTATGTATGCAAATGCGTACAAACTTATTTTAAGGTAAATTTGTATTGAAACAGGGAAATGAAACTGAAAAATATGTGAAATTCATTGAAATTTTTCGAGGTCTTCAATTCCTGCAACATGCAAAATTGTTCATGGTAAATGAAAATTTTGTGCAAAACCGACTAGTAGACTTCATCAAGTAAAATTTTATGGAAAAGCGAAAAAAATTTAAATCCTACATATGTTTTTATTTAGGGAAACACTTTTTTCCAGCCTGAAAATTTGTATTTATTTATATATTTTTCTTTTGAAAAATAACTTCTTTGGGACTTTTTATGAGATACGTACATGCGATTTATGAATGTGTTTCCCGCTGAAATGGGATCTGGTCTGAGGTTCGGATCGTTCTCGTCGGCAAAACTTGTATTGGTCAGATGAAAAACTCAATATCGCAACTGCTCATGCAACTGTGTTGACGTCTGAAGAACGATTTATTGGACGAGTGTGTGAATACGTGTGAAATTAGCGGGTACAATTCTGTTGTCAACTCCTACTCCCACAATTTTGCGTGAATGACAAAATATTATACTATATCATTGTACACTTTTCGTGACGCCATGCAACTCTTGGGTCTTTCAAGGACAATAGCAAGGCATACACTCTGCACCATGTACCACACTTTCTTTTAAAGTTTCAATATACTAAAATCTTGTTCTTTTTAGTATGAATTTAACCTCAGGAAACAGGTACAAATAGAAGTCCTACGGTACCATAATTTTGTTGATAAGGCGGTTTGCCTAACAATGCGATGTTGTTCTCGGTCAGAAGCCTTTTGACAGAAAATGGGAGTCTTTGTGGAAAATGCAAGAAGCGTAATATCGAAATTCTGATAATATTTTCCTTATTTTTATGGTGTCCAGCAAAAACGTGAACGTAGTAATGTTTTCTAATAATTTGAACTTAGGAATTCCGTTGAAAGCGGCTTATCAAACCTACTTCTCTATACTTCTCCGAACAAATCATAATAACGACTGTTTTTCGAAGTTTCGTGTGAAATTTTACAGAAATCGTTGCTCTATTCCTACACTTAAAACTCTTCCGGCGACAAAAAATTAACTCAAACGCGAACAAAGACTAAATACAGTATATCACATACATAAGATTTCACCTAGCAAAATTATGTTCAGAGTAGTAAATTTTTTATAAATGATAGCATTGAATCTGTTTTTCATAAAAAGCATAAACATTATTGAATACAAAAGTGTAATAAAGCGGAATTTATCTCCAAATATATGGGTAAATCTTATACATAAAACCAACGGGCATGTAAAAAAGCGTTGCAAAAGTTAGTTTCCACTAACATTAATAGCCCCAATGGCCCTCGGTCTTGGAAGAAATTGTATCTAAACGATTAGCGAGCGTGTTGAAAAGCTTCCTGCTTTCATCCGAAGTCACTTTACTTCACGTTGCATGAATATATTTATTTAAAGTGTTGATGTTTTGAGGTGTTTATTTATAAAATGTGCAGTTGTAATATTGTCAAAGCGTTTTCAATACGGGGCAGATTTAGTTCTTTCTTTTTAACTTGCTATACACTTGCTTTTATCCCCAAGCTCCTCTCATAGCCATTTTCAACTCCAAAAATCTAAACTAAATTTTAAAATTGCACAGTTCTAACAAAGAATCATACAGGGTGGTCCGTAGAGAAAGTAGTAGATTTTTTCTTAAAACATTATTGATATATTTGAAGGATCAAATATTTCCGTTATTTATGGAAGCTGATTTCCTGCATGTGGCTGCCTTGGCTGGCTTCGCAGTAGCACATCCTGTTAACCCCGTTCTCCAAGACTTTGACTGTTGACGGTTTCCGGCTTTATCTCACAATTGGATTTCTCGTGATTAGCACTGTGGGCCTGAATCCCTACTGTGAGTTGTTTCCAATTGGCAGCTCCGAAACAGCTGATATAACCGAACTTGACGCGCCATCGTGCTGAAATCGAAAATCGTCCAAATCCATATCTTCAATATCCGGCAACAAAACGCGCTCATTATGCCTCTGTAGCGCTTACCGTTGCGGCATATGGCATTTCCATTACATCCATTTTCTTCATCAGTAGCTCGTTTTTTCTCTAATACATATCTTTAATATTGTTTGGGGAAAAATAAATCCATTTTCTCGGTAGATGATTGTAGTGATCGATATCTCGTAATGGCGAAAATGCAAGCGAGACGGCTGAAATTGTGAATGGTGTTTATGGTACCGATACTGTAGCAGCTAATGACGAGCAATTTTGGTTTCTGTTCAGGCATTTTTGATGTTTAAGAATATGTCGAATATGTCATAAGTTCCCAGAAATAATCGAAGTTGACTGACGTGTTAGTAGTCGTAGCAATTCCCAGGAGCTAAAGATAAAACAGTTTTCAACCATTTTCGCAAAAAATGTACGCCGAAATAATGGATTTATTTTCCCCTACCTAATATATATAACTAACTTATATGTATATGTAGAACAAAAAATTATTATTGGTTTTTTTTTTTAATGATTTCGCCGTTACATTTGAAGTTTTTAAATTTTTCTTAAAAAAATATATTTGAAATAATTAATCAATTTATCAGAAATTAATTTATTAAGCTTATCGAAAAGTGATATATATACATATACAGTTTATTGAAATTTCATTATCTTTTATTTACTACAATTTATATTAAAATTGTTTAACTTAAGGCACAAATGACTATGTGAAACGAGAATTTTTTTGGCTGGGTACCGGTAAATTGCAAGTATCTGGAAAATGTGTCCACAAAAAAAAATAATTTACTCGTTTTTCGGAATCAGGGAGCGATTCTACATAGCAATTGGATATTAGCCACTTTTGCTGTCATCTAGAATTATTATTATCAATGGCAATATGGACGCAGGTACCTATTGTGTTAATAGACATAAACGCGGCTTCATCTTGACGAAGTGTTACCACGGTCCCAGGGTGGAATTCAGCCGATAAGGAGAGTTGTTATAGTCTTAGTGGGAGCATGCCTCACATACCACTGGTGCGACGGCACCTTTGATAAAAACAAAAAAAAAAAAACAAAAAAAGCCTAAGCGGTTATTACAAAAGACTATCGCATATTTTCATACATATTCAAGTGAGGTTCTTGATGCTACTTCGTGTAGATATTTTAAAGCTATTCAAATACTATTAGGTATGATTAAATAGTCCATACTGCTTAGGCTACCAACAAAACGTTTAATAAATTATAGAACTAGCTTTTTTAATCTAAACTTTTTTATTTAGTCCTTACTTCCCCTATTTCTTTAGCTTCGAGCTCTAAATGAATATTTTTTCTGGCAACACTGATGTCTATACTGATTTGTTTACAGAATTGAGAGGTACTGCCTTGGAAAGCAAAGGCTTTTCGCTAAACAGTTGACAGTCGCCGGCGAACTCCTTCTCCTGATGACTTTGCAAAAAACAACAGCAAGCAAGGGTTTGAATTAACATTTTTACGTTGTATATTTTGGTCCTAGCAATGTGCCTTCTTTACCGTTAATGTTGTATAAATAGTTATACATGCATATGTATTGCATAAGAGCGTGCTTGGGTTAATGAGCTAAGATATTCACCTGTTTGCTTAAAGAAATTTCAAAACTTTTTATAATTATGCACTTTAGCAGTGACCTCAGCCGGCTATAGAGCTGGCCCACAAGCAGCAGTCGCTGAGGCAGCAGATGTCACTCACACAGCTGGCAGTCCGGGGTAGTGATAGACAGTGATTTGTAAATTTTTTTCAGATTTACCTTCTCGTTGCTGCTCATGATTATGCAATGTGCGCACACCAAACGACAGTTGGCTTACTTAGTGAAAAAGTATGGCCAAAAGTGGTATTTTTTTCGCCTGCACACAGCCAAATGGCAAACGCACTCGGTTTAGTTGCTGGTTTGCAATTTAAGCTTGTTCGTTCGTCTCTGTGTAAGCAAATGCAGACGACGAAGGCATAATGAGGCAACAACAATAGCGTGCTGCAAAGCAATATGGCACGAACTCAGGTCGTTTTCTTGTGCCACATGTGCCAACAGCAACAGCAATAATACAAACAACATAAGCCACAAAAACAAATGCAACTACAAAAAGATTCATTGTCAACATCGGAGCGTCGCTATCGCTTTAACATCGTGGACAATATACTAAATAAATAGATGTATGTATGTATGGTAAAAAATAAACAAGCCGTGTTGGCAAACAATCAACAACATTAATAATAAAAGCATCATGCAACGTCATGTGTCAGCCCCGCCTCAACAACGATGTCTCCTGGCAATTGCGCATGCCCAACGGCTTATTAGCACAGTGCTGCCAGATGTGGGGACGTGCGCCATTTTTGGGATTTTTAAAACCATTTGGCGATTGCACAATGGTCTGAAATTCAAATATTTTGGCATAAATCCAAAATTTTTTTTTTTATTTCAAAAAAATAGGTACGCAGTATTAATTGAGACATTTGAGTGGTCTAAAATATACAAAAAATTATTTGGATATGGCAACTCTGTTCTAAATATGAGCTGTAAAACATGATGCTTCTGAAGCAACAACAAACTTGTAAACAGTTCAGTAAAATATTGTAAGAAAACAGCTGTTCGATAATAGTTAAAAAGGAAAAAAAAAGAAATAAATTTATAATGGAAGAATATAAGAAAGGTATCTATTTTTTAACTTAATGAAAAAAAATATGGTTTATTGTGTCATATCTGTATAGTATGGAGTTTTGTTTAATAGCTTTTTTAACCTGTGTTCTGTGGAGTGAAAGTTGTGTGTATTGTCCCGTATTGTTCCAGATTTTTATGTTCGGTGGAAGTTTGGGGTATGTTCTTTAAAATCATGTATGTAACATTTGCCCATTTTTGCCCCATTTAAATATATTTGTAATTTTCAGCAACCTTTAAATTCCAACACGAAGAAATGCTTGGAGTTTGGATAGAGGGCGATCGCAAAACTAATGTTGTTTTGGACTGGGTTTTTAAAAAAATTAATACTAATGAGTTGAGTTTAAAGAAAAAAGATGAAATAAGAAAAAAAAATACAAAATTTATTAGCATATGTTAGCGAAAAATTATCAAAATGTAATCGTATGGTTAATAGATTTAAAGAGAAATACCCCCAGTGGGTTTCCGCAACAACTATTATTGAAATTTCTGAGAATGATTTTGAAAAACCCTGTTCAAGTAAAGCAGGACGACCAAAGGTTAGCTATACAGATGCAAAAGATCGGCTAAGGAGGAAGCTGGCAAGTGATCTTTCTTGTGAAAACAATGACGATGTTGCTTTTTTGATTCATGCAACTACTGTTCCGGCAAAAAAATCAAAACAAAGTTAATTGCGTAATTCCTGTTGGTTGTTTTGGTGAAAATGCGTCAGAAGCTCGAAATAAATTATACAAGAGAGATCGCATTGCACACAAGAAAAAATAATATGACTGATGTTTTCAATAGAGCAATGGATTCTTCAGACCCCCTTCTTTCCAGCTTGTCTTTATCCGCTAGAGAAAAATAGCGGAAAAGAGAGAAGCTACCAGAAGAAATAATACAATTGCTTGCACCTTCAAGTGAGCTTCAAATTGTCAACCACTTGCCAGGGGGATCTGAATACGATTCGGATAATTCTAATTCCGATATATCGGAAGCAGGCGTTGTGGAGAACGCTTTAGTTTTAGATACGGAAGACTGTGATTTCGAATGATTTGCTTGGTACATATAACTTTTTGTATTATTGTATATTCAAGTGAATTTAATAATTCTGTAACTTCTCTCTCATTTCAGATGTACAGTTAATGTTATTATAAAAATAATTGTTTCAGTAAAAACATATGTATAAATATTTGGATAATAAAATCATTTGACCACTTTTGCCTATCATATACAAATTTTTCATTTTATGAAACCAAATTTTTACTATAGGTCCAAGGGAGGTACTCCTAGGGACTGGCCGATTTCAACTATTTTTGGTATCCTCGATACGTATTACGAGAATAACATATTTACCAATTTTCGTTAAGATATCGCAATTTTAGGAGCTGAAATTAAAAAATTTTTACTATAGGTCCAAGGGAGGTACCCCTGGGGAATGACCGATTTCATCCATTCTTGGAATTTTTCTTAATTAAGTCCTATATAACCTGTATGCGAAATTTCAATCGCCTAGTACCACTCCTTCTAATTTATGCCAAAAAATTTGAATTTCAGTCCATAGTGGATTGTAAGGATTTCCATACTGAAATTGAAATACATATACATATACATAGTATGTTTGTATTTTGCTGGTTACTCTTAAAAATTACTCGCATACAGATTTTGTTTGCACGTACTTATGGAACTTTAAGTTTTTTAAAGTATTTTTTATGGATTTGTTAGAGGCATTAATGCCCATTCATATTCAATGTGAGGCTTTTAAATTTTGTTGCACAGCCTTTCAGTCAACCACTGAAATGGGTATTCTGTTCAATAATACAAATTTCAAAATTGTATTCAACCAAAATGGACGAAAAAGATGAATCGGAACTGCATACATATGTATACGATACATTAATAACAAAATCATATCGTGCATACAGCCATAGCAAAAAGTATTTACACAAAGTTGAAATTGTTGACACTGTTTACGAGAAAGCCTTTATCTGTTGATGTTAAAGGACTGTATTGATAAATGATGTTGTTGTTGAAATATTTTGAGTATGCAAAGATAACTAGTGCAAATTCAAAAAGACAACCGCATATTTCACATTAAAGCAAGCGCTTGAATAAAAGCTCCCGTCGTCACAAGTATTTACACAACATTAAAAAGTTATTAATTTGATCAAATGCCGTAAAATTGTTTTATGGTCGACCTTTAGCCCCGGGGCGATGCACAGTGCGGCCGATTACCGAAAAGCTGGCCAAAACTCAAAAAATTAAGTAATTGATTCAAAATTTCTTACTCGGGGGTTGTCGGGGTCGCTGATTACGAATTTGATCTTAAAATTTTGAAAATCCACCCTCTTCCACCCCTATTGGCCACCCCCTCACGTGAAATAGCGTATATTCTAGAACATAATCAAGATGCATGTTAATTTAGGGGCGTTACTATGAACGGTTTTCACTACTCAAGGCATTACTGTAGCCAACCCAAAGACAAAAAAACTCTATCTAGAAACTTTTTTTTTCGACTTTTGGCCAGCTTTTTGGGAATCGGCCGCACTGTGCGATGCTACGACTATTAACATCCTGGTCAACTTCGATTATTTCTGCGATTTTATCGACATTTTTGACGACGAGCCTGCCTGTGCGAGGTGAATTTTTAGCATCAAAAATGCCTGCTCGGAATCGACGAAACCAAAATTGAAATTAAACACCATTCACAATTTCATAGGCCTGGCTTGCATTTTCGCCTGCATCAAAGAAAAACTGTAAAATGTAAAGAACTTTCTCTTTGTTGACTTCCATTATTAATACCCTGTAACTCACACCGGTATGGAACAAACAAAAAAAAAAAACTTTAAATTGTTTGATTGATACTTTACGAGATAGCCATCTACCGAGAAATTAATGGAATTATTTTTCCTCAAACTAATGCTTGTTTGTGGAATTAAATGCTATTTTAAGATGTTATTATGTATTAATATTTTGTAATAATATTGATTTATATTCCGTTTCATTACCTTTGACATCGATTAAATACTGTTTGCAGCGTGGAGGGAATGGAGTCTATTAATTTGTGTAGAAATGGAATGTTGAGCTTATCCCAAATGTCCTTATTCCGAAAGCTTATCCCAATCCTTTCGTCGATTGTTTTATGCATTTTCAATAATGCTTAGATCTGGACTTTGGGGTGGGTAAGATAGAACAGTTTCATTTACTGCACTCAAATCCAGCCGTTGCTTGTGATTATTAAGTATACCAATATAAGCGACTTTTTTTTAGAGTACCGTCAATGGGTACGAACTCTCCATACACGTAGAAGGGCACGCACCCCAACTACGTAGGTTTTGTGGCAAACGCATGCATTTTCTTTCAACTAAAATTGAAATGAGGACTCATCTGTCTACAACACCCTATGTCAGAACTCAATTGGCTTTTTTATGTACTCCTTAGCAAAGGCGAGGCCCTTGGATTTGTACGCTGGACTTATGTCTATCACTTTTCGTACAACATAAATTGTGATCTTTGTGTTTTTTAACTGCGCCTTACTGTTGCTTCCCTTACTGTTTTTTCAATCTATCCTACGGAGTTTGCTGCAAGGACAACAGGACTTACTGAGGGATTCTCCTCAAGGTAGTATTCTGCATTAGAATTCTGCCCTCTCTATAGTTGGTATTTGGCTTGCACCTAGTCTTTGCTAAATTTCTATATGTTACCTTTTTTTTGTATTAAATTTTAAACCGGTTTTCGTGAAATTCGATAAGAGTCCTAATTGTGGTTACGATTTCCACTCATATTTCTATGCTTAATGTAAAGGACCTAACACAAATGAAAATTTATTTATCCTCCATCTTTCTTCACATTTCTGAGTAACTGAGATTTACATAGGAGATAAGATACAAAATATTCTGGCAACACTATGTTTGCAAGGTAATGCAATTATCGTAGCCGCCGCACGTGACAACTCCACCCACGCGCGAGCAGCAGAACTGCCACATACTCTCGACAACTTAACATGTCAACAAAAACACGAACAATAACAAGCACACGAGATCAGCGGTAATAATGATATGAACTAGCAGCGCATACAAAACGCTCTTGGTTAACGGTTTTAATTGTCAAGCTGATTGTCACACTGTCAAGTGACATTTTTATTGCAAACAATGGATAAGCAAACGAAAAGAAACGAATGCGTTCATACATATGTATGACTTAGTCGTATAATACTTATAGGATGGGACATTTGGCGGATTCAATTTTTCATAAAGAAACACACCTACATACTTGCATGTAATTAATGTACATTTAAAATTATATTCGTACGCAAATATATAATTGGCATGTACAACCTTTCTAGATGCTTTAAATTCAAAATTTTAGTAAAAAATGCAAGGAAAATATTTTTATTTTTATATTTTTCTATTGGGTATTCAAATAGGATTTAAAAAATAGTTTAAATAATTTACGTATCCATTTCTTCCTTGTTTTAAAAAATTTATCATGCAGCGTTCTCATTCTCAATTGATGTCAAAAAAAGTCGAACATCTGGCATTTCTGGAACAGTGCAAAGAAAGAACCAAACGTAATAAATAAAAGTAAAATTTCAGTCATGTTTTGTTGAATAAAAATACAAATTATAAACATGGGTAGACGCCTGGACAAAGCTCAATTGAAGTCAGAAATTTGATTATTAGTCATCATGAAAAGGGTAAAACCATTCGGGAAATCGCAAAAATACTGGACAGACCCCGTTCGACTGTATACGGCGTGCTAAAACTTTTCAAAGAAACAAAAGCCGTGGAAAATGAGAAGAAATCGGGGCGACCAAAACTGTTTTCGGATGAAGATGAACGGTGGGCAGTGCAAGAAATTGAGAAAAATACAAATTTGAGCGCTCCTAAGTTCACAACAGTAGTCGCCCAACACCTTAACATTAACTGCAAACTCGAAAGTATACGTATCTTCTTCTTAATTGGCGCGATAACCGCTTACGCGATTTTGGCCGAGCTTAACAAAGCGCGCCAGTCGTTTCTTTCTCGTGCTAACCGGCGCCAGTTGGACACACCAAGTGAAGCCAAGTCCTTCTCCACCTGATCTTTCCAACGCAGAGGAGGCCTTCCTCTTCCTCTGCTACCACCAGCTGGTACCGCATCGAATACTTTCAAAGCCGGAGCGTTTGTATCCATTCGGACGACATGACCCAGCCAACGAAGCCGCTGGATCTTTATTCGCTGCGCTATGTCTATGTCGCCGTAAAGCTCATACAGCTCATCGTTCCATCGCCTGCGATATTCGCCGTTGCCAACGTGCAAAGGTCCAAAAATCTTACGCAGAATCTTTCTCTCGAACACTCCAAGCGTCGCTTCATCGGATGTTGTCATCGTCCACGCTTCTGCGCCATACGTTAGGACGGGCATGATGAGAGTCTTGTAGAGTGTTAGTTTTGTTCGTCGAGAGAGGACTTTACTGCTCAGTTGCCTACTTAGTCCAAAGTAGCACTTGTTGGCAAGAGAGATTCTACGTTGGATTTCAAGGCTGACATTGTTATCGGTGTTAATGCTGGTTCCTAAATAAACGAAGTCTTTTACAACCTCGAAATTATAACTGTCTACAGTGACGTGAGTGCCGATACGCGAGTGCGCCGACTGTTTGTTTGAAGACAGGAGGTACTTCGTTTTGTCCTCGTTCACCACCAAACCCATTCGCTTTGCCTCTTTATCCAGTTTGGAGAAGGCAGAACTAACAGCGCGGTTGTTAAGGCCGATGATATCAATATCATCGGCATACGCCAACAATTGTACGCTCTTATAAAATATTGTGCCTGAGCGATTAAGTTCTGCGGCTCGTACGATGCTCTCCAACATCAGGTTAAAGAAGTCACTCAACAGCGAGTCACCCTGTCTGAAACCTCGTTTGGTATCAAACGGCTCGGAGAGGTCCTTCCCAATTCTGACGGCGCTGCTGGTGTTGAGCAACGTCATCTTACATAGCCGTATTAGTTTTGCGGGGATACCAAATTCAGACATAGCGGCATACAGGTAACTCCTTTCCGTACTGTCGAATGCAGCTTTGAAGTCGACGAAAAGATGGTGTGTGTCGATTCTCCTTTCATGGGTCTTTTCCAAGATTTGGCGTATTGAGAATATTTGGTCGATGGTGGACTTTCCAGGTCTGAAGCCACACTGATAAGGTCCAATCAGTTGGTTTACGGTGGGCTTCAGCCTTTCACACAATACGCTCGCTAGAACCTTATAGGCGATATTTAGAAGACTAATCCCGCGGTAATTGGCACAAATTGCAGGATCGCCCTTCTTATGGATTGGGCAGAGCACACTTAAATTCCAATCGGCAGGCATGCTTTCATCCGACCATATTTTGCATAGGAGCTGATGCATGCACCTTACCAGCTCCTCGCCGCCATATTTGAATAGCTCAGCCGGCAGTCCGTCGGCGCCCGCGGCTTTGTTGTTCTTTAGCCGTGATATTGCTATTCTCACCTCGTCATGGTCGGGTAACGGAACGATAATTCCGTCGTCAACGATTGGGGTATCGGGATCTTCACTTTCTCTATGACATGCGCAGCTGTCACTGTTTAACAGGTTCGAGAAGTGTTCCCTCCATAATTTAAGATTGCTCTGTACGTCAGTCACCAGTTCGCCGTCTTTGTTCTTACAGGAAAACGCCCCGGTCTTAAAACCTTCTGTAAGCCGCCGAACTTTCTGGTAGAATTTTCGGGCGTTGTTCCTACTGGCCAGCATCTCAAGCTCCTCGCACTCACGTATTTCGGCCTCACGTTTCTTTTGTCGGATAATACGTCTCTCTTCCTTTTTCAGCTCTCTGTAGCGATCCCACATGGCTCGCGTTGCGCCCGATCGCAGCGTGGCTCTATAGGCGGCATCTTTTCTTTCGGCGGCAGCATGACATTCCTCGTCGTACCAATTGTTTTTTCGGGCTCGCCGGAATCCGATTTCTTTTTCGGCGGCGGTACGTAGTGAACGAGAAATGTTGCTCCATTGCTCGCGCATGCCGGTGTGTTGGGCAGTGCTCTCCGAGAGCAGGAGTGAGAGTCGAGTGGCGAATCTTCTGGCTGTCTGTTGTGATTGCAGCTTTTCGATGTCGAAAATTCTTTGCGTAGGTAGATGTACGTTTTTTGCTGCACAGAGGCGTGTGCGCAATTTGGCTGCAACAAGGTAATGATCCGAGTCGATGTTGGGTCCTCGGATCGTACGTACATCTAATACACTAGAAGCGTGTCTTCCATCTATCACAACATGATCGATCTGGTTTCGCGTTTTTCGATCAGGGGACAGCCAGGTAGCTTGGTGTATCTTTTTATGCTGGAATCTGGTGCTGCAGACTACCATGTTTCGGGCCCCGGCGAAGTCGATCAGCCTCTGTCCGTTGCCGGATGTTTCGTTGTGCAGGCTGAATTTTCCGACTGTGGGACCAAAAATTCCCTCCTTGCCCACCCTGGCGTTGAAGTCGCCAAGCACGATTTTTATGTCGTGGCGGGGGCAGCGCTCATAGGAACGTTCCAAGCGCTCATAGAAAGAATCCTTGGTCCCATCGTCCTTCTCTTCCGTCGGGGCGTGGGCGCAAATTAGCGAGATGTTGAAAAATCGCGCTTTGATGCGGATTATTGCGAGACGCTCGTCCACCGGAGTGAACGACAGTACTTGGCGACGAAGTCTCTCTCCCACAACAAATCCGACACCGAATTTGCGCTCCTTTACATGGCAGCTGTAGTAGACGTCGCAAGGTCCTAGGTTTTTCTTACCTTGCCCCGTCCATCGCATCTCTTGGATGGCAGTGATGTCAGCCTTTACTCTCACGAGGACATCAACCAGCCGGGCAGAGGCACCTTCCCCATTAAGGGACCGGACATTCCAGGTGCATGTCCTCAAATACGTATACGTATAGTGTTGCGAAATATAATGGAAGAGTTGCACGAAAAAACCCTTTCCTCAATGAGGTTAACCGACACAAGCGAATAAAATTCGCAAAGCGTCATGGGAAAATAATAAGGATTTCGAATAGGAAATCGATTTTTCGGTTTCGATAAGGATTTCGATTTCCGGAACCACGTTTCATTTGCAGATGAAAGCAATTTTAACATATTTAGGTCGCATGGACAATCATATATGTGAAGAGGACCTACGGGGGAAGAAATGACAACCATCTCAGGCATAAGGCACTTGATATCCGTCAATGGCTTATTTAAAATTGCCCTAAAGTACTTGAAACACCTCTACAATTTCCAGACATCAACTTAATTGAACATCTGTGGGCACATTTGAAAACCCATCTGAAAATCACGTTATTTGAGGCAAGAAAGACCTAGAAAATACTATTAAAGAAGAGCGGGGGAAAATAGATCCTTCAACATGCAAGAAGCTGCTCGAGTCCATGCCAAGAAGACTGAATGCTGTGAGAAAAAATAAAGTCTTGCCCACTAAACATTAGTTATATTGCATTTTCTTAAATATGATTTGCCTAACTCTACTTTATATAAATGTCCGAGTTCGTTTTTGTCATGTATTTTGCTAAGTTTTTATATTTGTATTTTCTATGCATGAATGAGTTGAAGCTTGTTTATGTTCTTTGCAGTTTTAAAAAATACGCTTGAACAACGAAAATAAATGTGCCACATAAACGCATTAGATTTGCATTTTAATATACAATATATTTTAATAATATTTATTTAAAACCGTATTACTTGGGGGTCCGAGTGAGCGCTCTCCAATCGTTTTCATCGAGCTTGGCGTCAAGGTAAATGCGAAATATTATCGGGAAAGTATTCTAGAGGTTGCTTTGAAGGCGTGGGCAGACAAACATTTCGATGGCAGACCATGGACGTTTCAACAGGACCCGGCACCGTCTCACAAAGCTCGAGTGAACCAAGAATGGCTATAAAACAACGTTTCGAAATTCATAACGACTACAAAAAAGCTCCCAAATTCACCAGACACGAATCCGATGGATTATTCTCTTTGGCCCATTTTGGATTGTAAGGTCCGAACTAAAAAATTCGCCAGCCTCGAGGTGCTGAAAAAATCCATTGTCCGCGAGTGGCCCAAAATACGTGCTAGTCACATTCGGACAGCTTGCGATTCTGGACCATCTCAAGCCCACAGTCAAGGCAAAAGGTGGTCATATCGAGCAAAAGTAAATTTATTCTCTTAATTTGGTATTATTTTCACACATTTTTTACTTTGAATTGAATAAAAGTAATTTTCCAAAGTACATGTATGGCCTTTTTAAATACCGGACCCTGTATGTCTGTATAAAAGTGCGTTCATACAGGATATTTCAAATACAGGTATACCTTTAAATTTTACCCTGCTTTAATGAATGAATATGAAAATGAGGTTTGCACTTCGACCTCATGGCGCAAAATTAATCACCACTTTTTTTTAATAACTCATTTACTAAATAAAACAAATGATTTTAAGTGATCGAAATATTTATTTTCTACTTTAATCGCTCAGTGCTTGTTCACAAGTGTATAGATCACAAGTGTCAAATATGATTCACGTACAACGCCTTTTGCCAAAATTGTAAATTTATAGGGTGTTTACTTTTGCGTGACCCTGTACTACTGCTATCATCTTGGTTCGCCTTCAATAAAACGAGACGTTCAAGTGCTGAATACATAATTAAAGTAAAAACAGATGTAACTGTAAGTAAATGTCAAATATAACCAGCAACTAAAGGCTCTTTCCTGCTCGAAATCTTGACTATCGATCATGTGTATGTGAATAAGAATGACCACAAAAAAAAACAATGTGTTCGTCTTGATGCAGCACCCAACATTTGCTCTATGACCAAACAAATGAGACACCTATTTTTTATTAATATATTATTATTAAATATTTTCCCACCGCATACACTTTGATTGTTATCATTGACTTCTCATGGGAAAAAATTATCTTTGGTATTTTATAATTTTATTATTTGTTTACGTATAGATACTTTTTCATTTATTTTTCGAATTTTCTTCACAAATGTCAACAGATTATACCAAAAATAAAAAGAGATAAATATTTTTTTATAAATTTTCGAATATTCATGGTCCCTATAAAAATAGTTAATTTTTTGTTTTTTTAATAAAGAATAGCGTAAAATTTGTCGAAAATAATACTAATTAATTTTCATTTGGGCCATCCTAATGCGTATCATACGTCTGGACGAAATGCATATCCTTGCGCTTAATCAATGTTCACTTCGGATTATTTACTTTTTTTCATACACCACAATAACAGGACACCACATTTAGTTTGGAAAATTAGTTTTATTCAACTCAAATAAAAAAATGTGTGAAAATAATACAAAATTTAGAATCAAGACGGTCCAGAAACGACTCGTAAACTGCCCAAATGTGATTTGCATGTATTTTGGCCCACTCGTGGACAATGGCTTTTTTCAGCGCCTCGAGACTCGGAATCTTATAGGTCGGACCTTACTCTTCCAAATGACCCAAAGAGAATAATCCATCGAATTCGAATCTGGTGAATTTTAGAGCCATTGTGTGGACGTTAGGAAATTCGGAACGTTGTTTTTTAGCCATTCTCGGTTCACTCGAGCTTTGTGAGACGGTGACGAGTCCTGTTGAAACGTCTAAGGTCTATAGTGTCACTGTTTTTGACAGATAATATTCTGATACCCACTATATGCAAATATTTAATATCCATTATTTTTTGTATTTCTATCATGTATGTATACTTACATACTTAAATCTGGCAAGCGTAATAGTCAATAAATTTAAAATTTCACAGCTGTTGCTGGACTTGCATCATACAGCTACGACAAACCATGAAAACAAAATCAAATACGGAGAAAAACCAATACGAAAAAAAGAGGCTAGCAAAAACGTAAAGCGGCAACATTAATTATCCTCATTATTATCGAGCTCTGGGCGAGACAACAAACAAAGAACTTTCCAAGCTGCTTACAGACGTCCAACTGAGAAGTTTATCATAAAAAACCACATAATATTAGCAACGCGCCATTAATTTGCAATACGAATTTGCTTGGCAACAGCGAAAGAACACTGAAAGAATGAAGGCTAAAAGAACAGAAACATTGGTTAATCATTTGGAAGGCAATTAAAACAGCTGCCTTTCGAACACCGGCCAGCCAGCCAGCCAACCAATCAGCCGGTCAGCTAGCAGAATTGAGCCACCGCACTGTGACAAACGGTGATTTAGTAGGTATATTGGTTATGCTTTCAATTTTAGTCCCTTTCATAATTAGTAGGAAATAAGGTAAATGGTATTACGACACGGTATTAATAATTTTTACGGTGTCTTCCAGACTTTGCAAGATAAAAGCGCACTTTTTCATAACTCCAGCGATTGATGGCTCGTAAGACCAACTGAATTCAGCAACTGATTTAATTAGTAGGGAAGGAGTCATTGGCTTTGGATCGATCAACCTTAACCGAATGTGTCAACGACGATAAATAAGAAGCGAAAAATTAATTGAAGGTCTTGCCAAATGGATATTAGATAACAATAATTTAGCTGATCAGCTAAATGGAAGTTAGCTCAGCTTTCAAGCGCAGGAAAACGTTATGACAATCTGTAATAGATGATTAGTTGCGCTACTAAAACAATATTAAATGGAAATTATAGTGGTTCGCAAAAACCACAGAAAATTAGAACGAATTCTAATTTTCACATGCAAATCCATTTGTAGTTGCGCTAAAATTAAGATTGAATATTTTTAAACAACAGTTTATTTAGTGAATTGATATGATGAGAGGTCTACCGATTTAATAAAGATTTATTTTTGGTGTCAAATTTGCAACAAAAAAAAAATTAAATGCAGATTTATTTGCTTAAACCATTTTCATCTTGTCTTACCTCCCAATGACTGAACACCAATTGTGGACTAGCTAAGCCCGAGGTTTGCTTGCGTATCTCTTGTGCGAAATTGAATGACTCAATGACTGGTAATATAGCCATTACTGAGAAATTACCACTGCCCTGAGTCAGATCACCGGATAGAATTTTTCCATGGCGTCGACCAATTACAGCGTACATTTTTCCTGCGAATAGAAAACAAGATTCGATTATAAAACACGCATTAGTACATGCATATGTATTTGAAATAAGCTTACATTAAAACAAATAAAATCAAATGAACAAATTCTGCTATTAATGCTGAAAACTGCAGAGAGAGCGAGTCTATAATTTCTATTAATGATATTGGGGTGAGTCAATTTGTTCTTCACCGACTTTTTTTGGTGAGTGAAGTATTCCAATGGCAACTCTAAACAAAAAATTCATGGAAGCAAAGCTGGATTTCGAGCCCCTATATTTTGAATTTTGACTATTTCTAAGGAAATAAAGAACATCAATATCCATATGACTCTGTAATATATACGAGAATTAGAATTTGCAGTAAAGGTGATGGTTTTTCACAGACTTCATTTTCGTTCTGGGTAGTTTTTTTTCTGAAAATGTAATCAGTAATTAAACTTCGCGATAATGCTCCAAGAAATTTTTGGATGAAATGCAAACCGCACAACTTCAAAATCACATAAAAATAATCCGCATAAAACGAGACCTTACACTACCTATATAACTATGTATTTTTTCTGAGGTTTAGTCAAGTAAAAAAAGCTGCTTATTCTGATTATCAAAATCTGAACTCAAAAACCAAATTTTCTTAGGTTTAAGCATAAGCTTACCCCTAACATCTCTCTTAAGAAGCATGACCGGTAAAATTTAGACTTAGAGTTCCGTTATAAAAAAATGTACATGCTGTTAGAGAGGTTTATCTTTTTCACAATACGCGTTGTGCAATTTGTTCGTCTTGTGAGAAATTTATAATGCGATTTGTAGCAGCGCTCCTCCCATGTACACACCCTAAAGGTCCTAAAATGTCACGTGCATTTGCAGCAAAATATTTTCAAAAGTCAAAGACGTTCGTGAATAAATGGGTGCAATTTATACCGAAGTTAAAAACACTGACGGATTCTCTGGACAAGCCCAAAAAAATATCTCTCCAAAGTAAGATCAGAAGATCAATTATTTTTTGGTGACATAGTCGAAGCTGAAGCAGTTTTATGGAGAGGTGGTGTTAAATGTATTCAAAGCCATGATTCAAGGTCGTTTACGTGTAGAAAACCTAATTCTTCCATTATCGCACATTGAAAAACGGCTTTCATGCGCTAAGACAAATTCAGAAGGAAATGGAGCAATTGAATTGAATCTTTCTTTTAGGCGAATAGTTGCAAACGTCAGCGTTGGGGCATTGCTTACATTCGACAACTTCAACGAACTGTTAAACATCTTGTTAAGGCTCCTGTTTGGGACTGCTTCTCCGAATAGGATAAAAAATAAAATTTATTGAGACATTTGAGCTTAGTGAAATGCTCTGAATTCACAAAAGCGACACAATAGATATTTCTGGTCGCGATGCTCATAATAATAATAACAATCGCCCTACTCTTCTTCTTAATGGGCGCGATAAACGCTTATGCAATTTTGGCCGAGAGGCTTGTTCCATATGTAGAAGTCCACTGCTTGTCATTCTTTTGGGAGTGTCCAGCAGCGCACAACTTCCTGGCTTAGCCCAAGTATCCATTGGGTAGCTTCCGAACACCCGTCTGAGAGCGAACTAATGTGAGAAGGCGAAGCAACCCAGGATAGCTTGGTTTGGGACCCGCCTCATAAAAATCCCTCCCAATGAAAACCCCAACAAAGCCTCGGAATAGCCTTATTGCACTATATATTTTGAAACATTTAGCAAGTGCTCTATGACTTTTCAAGGCGAATTCGTACAAAGTGAATCCACTAAAAATCCGAAAAAAAATAAAGCAATCAAAAAAATTGTTTGTTTAACGCCTTTAGATGCTTTGACTACTTTCATTCCGTTAATAGGCAGCTGAAATGTTGCAGATTTCAACAACAAGAAGAATTCTACACTTCCATGAATTATGTATTGAAATAATGAAATTTTCGGATTATTTATTAAATTCTTCTGTAACAATTAAAATTCTCGCATAAATATTTTGATCAATTTGTGTACACATACAAATTAAAATCAGCTGGACAAGGCTTATCCTCACGTTTTGCAAATGGTAGAACATGACAAATTTGGCAGTCTTGGTGCAGGGCGGAGCTATTGGGATCGCCTACAACTGCTATGCTTCTATAAAAGTGGTTCAACTTAACCACTTCTGAAGATCGAACTTTTTTCTTCAGCATCATAGAAAATATATAAATAACAATAAGGAGTTATTTCGTATAAAATTTATAATACAAAAGACTCTGAGAGTTCCTTTTTCGGTTCTCTTATATTCTATTCGTTTGTGGGTTGGGCGAGGATAGAC